>NC_134687.1:233840902-234569652 GCF_050947455.1 Rhinoderma darwinii | reverse complement strand
GTTTATAGGTGCGGAACGGTTTGAAAAGCTGAAGAAATCTGAGCGACAAATTGCAGAAACGGGCCGTGGCCGGGAGAAGTCATCATAGTGATCTGGACCGGATGGATAAGGTAAGAGAAAAAGAACGTCTAGAATCTGAGAAGTCACCACCTGTGAGTCACTCAATGTAAATGTTTATTCTTCCCCTAATCAGTACTGTAGTCGCTGTTAAATCTGGTGAAACTGCATCTACCAGCATATCCTTACCATTGTTTGGGCCATGCTGGGAGCTGTAATTTTACGCCATACAAACCTATACGGCAGGGATTAAACTGAATTTGCAAACGATCTCTGTACTGAGCTGTATTTATGCTGAGAAATTATATATATATATATATATATATATATATATATATATATATATTGACCTCGGTTCTGTTGCTGTATATCTGCACAGAGCTCGGGTCTGGTGCTGTATATCTGTACTGAGCTCGGGTCTGGTGCTGTATATCTGTACTGAGCTCGGGTCTGGTGCTGTATATCTGTACTGAGCTCGGGTCTGGTGCTGTATATCTGTACTGAGCTCGGGTCTGGTGCTGTATATCTGTACTGAGCTCCGGTCTGGTGCTGTATATATGTACTGAGCTCGGGTCTGGTGCTGTATATCTGTACTGAGCTCGGGTCTGGTGCTGTATATCTGTACTGAGCTCCGGTCTGGTGCTGTATATCTGTACTGAGCTCGGGTCTGGTGCTGTATATCTGTACTGAGCTCCGGTCTGGTGCTGTATATCTGTACTGAGCTCGGGTCTGGTGCTGTATATCTGTACTGAGCTCGGGTCTGGTGCTGTATATCTGTACTGAGCTCGGGTCTGGTGCTGTATATCTGTACTGAGCTCGGGTCTGGTGCTGTATATATGTACTGAGCTCGGGTCTGGTGCTGTATATCTGTACTGAGCTCGGGTCTGGTGCTGTATATCTGTACTGAGCTCGGGTCTGGTGCTGTATATCTGTACTGAGCTCGGGTCTGGTGCTGTATATCTGTACTGAGCTCGGGTCTGGTGCTGTATATGTGTACTGAGCTCGGTTCTGGAGCTGTAATTATATAGGATATATTTATAACAGCAAAATTGTAGGGCAGATGGAATGGTTTTCAATTTGTTGTATATTGAATGGGAACCTGTCAGATCGGTTTAACCCCTTGAACCGCCACCATGCAGTAATACATGACCTCACAATATTTCCAAACATTCCCCTGTATGTTTTTTTTTCAGATGCAGCTAAACATATCAAATCAACTGATTAAAACAGCACACGCTATATGCTAATTACTCTATAAAGGGTCATGGGTCGGTGCCACTATCCTGAAGAGTCATAGTCCTGACTCCAAACCCATCTTTCCATGCTTAAAGAGGCTCTGTCACCAGATTTTGCAGCCCCTATCTGCTATTGCAGCAGATAGGCGCTGCAATGTAGATTACAGTAACGTTTTTATTTTTTAAAAACGAGCATTTTTGGCCAAGTTATGACCATTTTCGTATTTATGCAAATGAGGCTTGCAAAAGTACAACTGGGCGTGTTGAAAAGTAAAAGTACAACTGGGCGTGTATTATGTGCGTACATCGGGGCGTGTTTACTACTTTTACTAGCTGGGCGTTGTGTATAGAAGTGTCATCCACTTCTCTTCACAACGCCCAGCTTCTGGCAGTGCAGCACTGTGACGTCACTCACAGGTCCTGCATCGTGTCGGCACCAGAGGCTACAGATGATTCTGCAGCAGCATCGGCGTTTGCAGGTAAGTCGATGTAGCTACTTACCTGCAAATGCTGATGCTGCTGCAGAATCAAGTGTAGCCTCTGGTGCCGACACGATGCAGGACCTGTGAGTGACGTCACAGATCTGCACTGCCAGAAGCTGGGCGTTCTGAAGAGAAGAGGATGTTACTTCTCTTCAGAAAGCCCAGCTAGTAAAAGTAGTAAACACGCCCCGATGTACGCACATAATACACGCCCAGTTGTACTTTTACTTTTCAACACGCCCAGTTGTACTTTTGCAAGCCTCATTTGCATAAATACGAAAATGGTCATAACTTGGCCAAAAATGCTCGTTTTTAAAAAATAAAAACGTTACTGTAATCTACATTGCAGCGCCTATCTGCTGCAATAGCAGATAGGGGCTGCAAAATCTGGTGACAGAGCCTCTTTAAGTGACATCCTCCTGGCTGTTCCACATCACTACCAGTCTCCTCCAACTTTCCCCAGATGCACCATTGCATGGGCACGCATTGTGTAGCGAGGCATTTTTTGCCCGACTTCATTGCTGCACCGTGTATGCCAGGGAAGTATAACACAATGGCGCATCCGAATGCATTGGAGGAGGCTAGTGATGTACCACAGCTTTGGGCCCTGACTACTTCCCACACGAGGATGTATAGTGGTAGTTCCCAGTGCACTGTTGGCGACTGGGTGTACCGTGAGATCATGTCCTCAACAGCTGACGCTCCACATTGGCATTTTTCAGTCAAAGTGGTTTTATTATGCAAAACAAATCTACATACGGTATCGCTGCAATTGTATCAATCTGCTGAAGTAAAATGTAGTTTATAGTGCATGCCGCAAGGGGGGAAAAAAAAAAAAATTAAACCGCCCACTCAGACGAAGCTTCAGCAAAACGTCAGGTGCGAGGCGGTGTAGGAGTGTCTGGTCCTTCCATGGTGCTAATGTTTTGTGTATGTCCCACACAGGGTTAGCTATATGTATGCATTGTACCATGACACTGTTACTATCCTGTTTGTGTAGGTTTATCATGAATTACCTGTGCTGGGATGCTTTAACTGGTTCCGGACCGCTGGCTGTGTTTTTACAACCAGCGGTCAGGGTCCTTAAAACCCGAGCCATAGACTTTTTACGGCTCGGATTTTAGCTTGCTGCCCGTGCGATCGGGCAGCTGAATCTCAGGTCTACGGCTGTCAGTGACCGCCGGGGACCCTGAGGAGAAGATGAAAGCAACTTTCACTGCTTCTGTCTTCTCTGATGACTTGTACACAGCGCTCAACGAACGCTGTGTATAGGAATAGACAGCAGCAGCGGCGCTGTCTCTATTCCTTCCGGTGTTCATGTGACTGGTCACATGATCGCCAGGTGCCGTTACTGAGAGACTGCTGCTGGGTCTTACAAGACCCAGCACAGCCCTATTAGTGACAATCGTCACTATGAGAGGGCTGATTTCCCCTGTAACTGGGGAAAAACATGGTGTAAAAGAAAAAAAATTATATAAAGTTCCCCAAAGGTCTTTTTAGACCTTTGAGGGACAGACCATAGTAATAAAAAAAAATAAGTAAAGATAAGTGCAAAAAAAATAAAATTTAAATACACAAAATATCCACCGCAAAAACAGTTGTCGCCCCCCCCCCTGCTGCCAATCATTTTTGTAACTCTAGCGCTGACCCAGTTACCCTAATATATTAACAATACGGTAGACACTGACGATGACAAATAAAAGGTCTATTTTAGGGTAAAACTATTACCAAAGGGGGGCGTGGCCAGGCACGGATGTGAGCGGTCACACTGAACCTTAGCTCCGTGTGCTGAACCCTGTATTTCATCCTGTGGAGAAAGTATTTCAGCCAAAATTCCTTACCTGTTGAGAAAGAAGGGTAGGAAACCTACTCGGCACACTATGGGACCCTCCAAGACTTCGGGAGCAGTGGAAAAACTGAGAGAGTTCGCCAGGAACTCGGGACAAGATGGCGCCCGGGGGGAGAAGTCCTCGTCGGCACATGTTCAGGAGGGACAGCCTGCTATACTCACCGCTGCAGGGGAGGCTGTGCCCCCCGAGTTAACGCTGAAGCAGGTGACGGAGACGCTCCTGGCGGCAATCCTGGAGACACGTACCTCGGTTACAACGAAAGTGGAGGAGGTGAAGGTGGATGTCGGTCTGATGCGGCAGGACCTCCATAATCTGAGGGACCGGGTAACTCGGACCTGGAGGACGTAACGGCAGCTGTGCCACGCACGCTGAGGGACCTGTCGGGGAAAGTGGAGCTGTGGCGCCAAAAGGCAGACGATCTGGAGAATCGGCTGAGGAGGAATAATCTGAGGATCATAGGCCTCCCTGAAAGGTCGGACGGACCCAGGCCAGATGAATTTGTGGAGAAGTGGCTGAAAGACCTATTCCCGGATACAGTATTTTCAATGGCTTTTGCTGTGGAAAGGGCGCACAGAGTGCCGGCGAAACCACCACCACCCGGGGCGAACCCCAGGCCATTGCTGGCGAGATTGCTAAATTGCAAGGACCGAGATATGGTGCTGCAGGCTGCGAGGTGCAAAGGAGAGATCAGAGTGGAGAATACGACGGTGTCCATCTTCCCGGATTTCTCCCCGGAGTTACAACGACAGAGGGCCTCGTATATGCACGTCAAGAGACGACTTCGGGAGCGTCAGATCCCATATTCTATGGCGTTTCCCGCGCGACTGAGAGTAGTGGATGGAGAGAGATCCGTGTTTTTCACTACCCCAGAGGCGGCAGATGAGTGGCTCACCAGACATGGACGGTCTCCTCGACGCTGACTTGAAGACCATGTTTTATACGCAGGGGACAGTGAGTTTACATGAATGTAATGTGCATTTTATGAGGGGTCCCTATGCAGTTGATATCTGTTCATGCACAAATATGGGTTATATCCTTGGAAGTATTCCTGATGTACTGAGTATATGTATGTACTAAGCCTTGAAGAAGATAAGGGGAGAGGGGCAGACATATTGATGTGTCATTGGAGTATAAGTGTTATCGTTTAAATAAGTGGATTAACTGCCCTCACATTTATGTAAGCTATGAGTAAGGGAACATGGAATCTTATATGGCTGAAATACAGCTTAAAGGGAATGTGTTGCCAGAAAAACATGTTTTGTTTTTTTTTAATTAAACATTTAGTGTGTAGGTGATTAAACATTGTTCACATTTTTTTTATTTTTTTCACGAGTCAGGAAATATTATAAATTAGATTCTAATTTATAATATTTCCCATTGCTGGTCACTAGATGGAGCTATTCCCAAAATTGCAGCATTGCAAAATTGGGTAAAAAGCCCTCGCTCTAGTGAGCTCTCAGCATCCCCCCCTCCTTTATCCTGGCTAGTGCCGGGATAAACGAGGGGTTTGAACGGTCTAACCTCCTACACTGTGTGTCGCCATTTTTTGAGCTAACACACAGTGTAGTAGGTTTACATACAGTAGTAAACGTACACAAACACGAACATACATTGAAATCTCTTACCTGCTCCTGCCGCCGCGGCTCCCTCCGGCCCGTCCGCTCCGTCTGCTGCCGCTGGTCCAAGTGCACAAGTCCGGAAGCCGCGACCGGAAGTAGTAATCTTACTGTCCGGCCGCGACTTCCGGTCCACAGGAAAATGGCGCCGGACGGCGCCAATTTCAAATTGGACTGTGTGGGAGCGGCGCATGCGCAGTTCCCACACAGACGGCGTACACAAAAGTGGATGGGACGGGACCCGTTCGCAGTCCCTATGGGACTGTGGCTGCCGTATTCCATGTCTGTGTGTGTCGTTAATCGACACATACAGAAATGGAACAAAAAATGGCAGCCCCCATAGGGAAGAAAAAGTGTAAAAATAAGAAAAAGTAAAACACAAACACACAAATAAATATAAACGTTTTTAATAAAGCACTAACATCTTTAACATATGAAAAAAAAAATTGTGATGACACTGTTCCTTTAACAAAGGGTGAAGCCATTGAAAGGTACTATTGTTTATCTTGATTCCTCTGTGTCACTAACCTCAACAGTGGAAACTTCCCCTTTTTTTGCATTCTTATGCCTTGTAGGCTTAAAGGAACAGTGTCACGACCAACTTTTTTTTTAATATGTTATGTGTTTTAGTGTGATAGATCAATAAATTTTATTAATGTATGTTGCTGTGTTGTACTTTTTACGTTTTTAATTGATTTACTTCTCTATGGGGGCTGCCATTTTTGTTTCCATTACTGTGTGTGTCGATTAACGACACACACAGACATGGAATACGGCAGCCACAGTCCCATAGGGACTGCGAACGGCTCCCGTCCCATTGACTGCCGTGTACGGCGTCTGTGTGGGAACTGCGCATGCGCCGCTCCCACACAGTCCTATTCGAAATTGGCGCCGTCCGGCGCCATTTTCCTGTGGACCGGAAGTCGCGGCCGGACAGTAATATTACTACTTCCGGTCGCGGCTTCCGGACTTGTGCACATGGAACAGCGGCAGCAAACGGAGCGGACGGGCCGGAGGGAGCCGCGGCGGCAGGAGCAGGTAAGAGATTTCAATGTATGTTCGTGTTTACTACTGTATGTAAACCTACTACGCTGTGTGTTAGCTCAAAAAATGGCGACACACAGTGTAGGAGGTTACACCGTTCAAACCCCTCGTTTATCCCGGCACTAGCCAGGATAAAGGAGGGGGGGATGCTGAGAGCTCACTAGAGCGAGAGCTTTTAACCCAATGTTGCAATGCTGCAATTTTGGGAAATAGCTCCATCTAGTGACCAAAAATGGGTAGTATTATAAATTAGAATTAATTTATAATATTTCCTGACTATTTCCTGACTCGTGAAAAAAATAAAAAAAATTTGAACAATGTTTAATCACCCACACACTAAATGTTTAATTAAAAAAAAACAAACATGTTTTTCGGGCAACACCATGCCTTTAAGCAGCTCCTGATGAGCTTAGTTGTTCAAAGTTATTGGTTTATGGTTATATACGGTTTTTCATGCCTGCTACATGATGACATGGGAACAGGGCCCCATTATCACTGCTCGCTGATTGTGGTGGGATGGTGCCTCCACATAGAGATATGGTATAGAAAGGAATATGGCGACACTTAAATTTATGTCCTGGAATGTGAGGGGGATGGGAACGCCGGGTAAGAGAAATATGATCTTTTCTGTACTACGGAGTCACATGCCTCATATTATTTGCCTTCAGGAAACGCATCTTACAGCAGATAGGGTGCATATGCTGAGTAAATCTTGGATTCAATGGGGGCAGCATGCCACTAGATCCTCAGCATCACGGGGAGTGTCACTGCTGGTACATAGGAATCTACGCTGGGAGGCATTACATACAAGAATAGATGCTGATGGCAGATATGTGCTAGTTCATGCTAATGTAAACTCTATCCCTTATGTTATAATTGGTATCTACAACACGCCACAGGGCTCAATAAATATAATCAGTGAGGCCATCTCATTTGCATCCACTTATCAGGATGCACGAGTTATATTAATGGGGGACCTGAACCTCACCATAGAGCCTCTGTTGGATCGCTTCACTGCCAGGACTGGCCCCCGGGACCCCATGAGTCCCACGCCGCTAGCATCTCTGATAGAGGAGATAGGATGGTTGGATCTATGGAGAGTGAGCCACCCGGGAATAAGGGAATAAACGTGCCATACTCCGCAGTTTAACGCATTGTCTCACATTGACTACGTGTTTGGATCTCCCGCCATTTTCTCAAGCATGGATTCTATAGAGCACCTGCCCAGGGGGGTGTCAGACCATAGCCCGATTCTTTTACAGTTAAATCAGCGGGCAGAGGGAATGAGGGGAGCTCTTAAAATACACCCATTTTGGTTGCAATTGTTTACGGGGAGTGACAGAATACCTGACCAACTAAATGTCTTTTTAGGGGCTCATTCACAAGAACAAAATAGTGCATTGGTATGGGATACACTAGAGGCATACCTGAGAGGGTGCTTGAGATCCTCTATATCCTATGTTAAACGCTCCTCAGCCAGACAAGAAGTGGATTTAGCACAACAATGCAGGGAATTAGAGGATACTTTTGTACGGGACCCAACCCAGGTTAATAGAGAAGCTTGGCTGGCAGCGGGTAGACAATATTTGCTTCTAGTCAAGGAGAAGGCAGCGAGAAGGATATTCTTCTCCAAACAATCCTTTTTTGAGCACGGTAACCAGTCGAGTAAGCTGCTTGCACAAATAGCGAAACAGAACACCATGTCTCCCCCAGTGCTACGTATATCCCAACCAAATCAGGGTACGGCTACTACGCCATTAGACATACTGAACAGATTCGCAGATTTTTATGGAGAGCTCTACACTTCGCAGGCACAGTACTCTATGGAGGAATTGAACACCTATTTAGATGGGGCAAACTTTCCAGTGTTGTCAGAGGAGAATAGAGTAAAGTTAGAGGCCCCTTTCTCGATACAGGAGATTGAAGAATGCTTATCTTCCATGACAAAAGGGAAAGCGTCGGTCCGGATGGACTCCCCCTAGAGGTGTATATTAAATATGCAGATGTTCTAACACCCCAGTTGTTAAATGTATTTGAGGACGCCTTTCAGAGGGGTGAGCTACCTGACTCGCTGAAAGATGCCACTATAGTGGTCATTTTGAAACCAGGGAAAAGTTCAGAGGAATGAGGGTCGTACCGCCCGATATCCCTACTCAATGTGGATTATAAAATTCTAACCAAACTTTTAGCTAATAGACTCAGCGGCGCTATCACAGACATTATTCATCCGGATCAATCCGGTTTTATCCCAGGCAAATCAACATCGGATAATATCCGCAGAGCTCAGGTGGTGACTCAGATAGGGTGGTGGGAGCAGCAGGATTGGGCGTTGGCCTCGTTGGATGCGGCTAAGGCCTTTGATTCAGTGGAGTAGCCCTTTTTGTTTGAGGTCCTCCGCAGATTTGGATTTGCAGAGAGCTTCCTTAAATGGATTAAAATCCTTTACAAAGATCCAAGAGCATCGGTGGTGGTCAATGGGATTTTGTCCCCCTCCTTCCGTCTCCATAGAGGCACGAGGCAGGGATGTCCCCCGTCCCCCCTTCTGTTCGCGGTGGCTATCGAGCCCCTGGCTATCCGCATCCGTCGTGATGCGGCTTTTCAGGGTATCCGCATAGGACCACGGGAGGATCGGATCGGTCTCTATGCTGATGACATGATTTTGTATATGGCTAATCCAAACGCCTCCTTACCTAGAGCAATGACAATACTGGAAGAGTTCGGACGGTTCTCGGGCCTATATATTAATTGGAGTAAGTAATTTCTTATGCCCCTTAGAACCGATAACTGTGGGTGGGACACGGATTTCCAGGGCCTGCAGGTGGTCTCCTGTTTTAAATACTTAGGAGTCTTTATAGTTAGGGATAGTGTCACTTCATATGATCTTAATATATATCCCCTGTTGACATATCTGAGAGATAAATTTGCTATCTGGAAGGCGCTCCCTATATTGACCGCAGGTAGAATAAATTTAATTAAAATGATAGTGCTGCCCAAAATGTTATATCTCCTAGAACACGCGGACTCCCTGGTCCCTAAACGCTTTTTCAGCCTGGTGGGCTCTTTATTTTCCTCATTTGTATGGGGGGCGAGTCGCCCCAAGCTTAAACATAGCACGCTCCAACGCCCCAAGGAACAGGCTGGGGCCGCTCTACCCGACATGTTCCTGTACTACTTGGCAGGCCAGCTAAGATATATTAAGGCATGGGTGGCTGAGGACCCCATGCCTAATGCGGAACTCCACTTAGCCCATTTTCTTCGGATCCCTTCTTTGTGGCCCATACTTGAGCCGCATGGATATAGCCCTAGGCACTCCTTGCAAATAATCAAACTAGCCAGGCAGGTCTGGTCCCATGCTAAGAAAGTTCTGGAATGGGAGGACATAGTTGCAGAAATGCCACTTTGGTCTCATCAGGGTCTGTCTCATTTTGGGGGGATGCAGGATTCAGATTTTTGGATTGAATTAGGCATAACAAAGGTGCAAAACCTGATAGATGATGAGGGACATATGATATCCGCCAGAGAGATACAGGATACATTCTGGGTACCTGAGAGGGATACATTCCGATGTGTTCAGATTAGACATGCTCTACAATCCCAGTTCAGGGAAGATCAGAGATCCATTTCTTCACTTCCACTCATTGGTATTCTGAGAACACAGGTACCAAGGGGGATGGTATCGGCCCTTTATACTTACCTTCTGTCGCAGAGGGTCGCTCACGCTGAGATGTCGGTTGAGGTTGGATAGAGGGGTCTTATTCCCACATTATCCAGTGAGGACTGGGGGGAGGCCATGGGGTCTCATCTCTTGGTCTCGCCTGCAGCGAATAATAAATTGACGCAATTGTACACAGATGTTATATTACCCCTATCAGATTATATCGGATGGGAAGGGCGCCCAGCACACGATGCCCTAGATGTTCTCAAGACCAGGCTGGCTTTGATCACATGATGTGGTTATGCCCAGTCATAGCCAACTTTTGGAAAGCAGTGACGCAAATAATGTCCTCAATTATGACCAATCCAATCCAATCCCGTGTGAACCAGGTCTCTGCTTATTGGGGCTGTTGGGAGACGGGACGTGGACACACTATGAAGGTATCTTCCTGCGAGAAGTCCTGTTCTTAGCCAGAAAAGCGATAGCTATCCCGTGGATGGGGGACACTTTTCCGGATGCATCACAATGGAAAAGCCTGGTCAATGCTATTCTCCCATATGAAAATATAGTATATAAGCATAGAGGATGCCAATATAAATTCTTGAAAATTTGGGGAGAGTGGTGCTCTTCACCTCTTACTTCTTTCAGCGTGGGCGACCTTAGGCTATGTTCACACGGAGTATTTTGGGGGAGGAATATCTGCCTCAAAATTCCGTTTGGAACTTTGAGGCAGATATTCCTCTCCCTGCACGCCGATTTTCGCGGCGATTATCGCGCCGTTTTCCGCCCGCGGCCATTGAGGGCCGCGGGCATAAAACAGCAAGAAATACGCTTTCTCCTGCCTCCCATTGAAGTCAATGGGAGGTCAGAGGCGGAAGCGCCCGAAGATAGGGCATGTCGCTTCTTTTTCCCGCGAGGCAGTTTTACTGCTCGCGGGAAAAAGACGCCGACGCCTCCCATTGAAATCAATGGGAGGCGTTCTCGGGCCGTTTTTGCCGAGTCTTGCGTCGCGGTTTCCGCGTCAAAAAACTCGGCAAAATACCCCGTGTGAACATAGCCTTAGAGAATCCTTACCACTTCCTGTAGGGGGGAATTGAGATTTATTTGGCTAGATATTTTCTACCCTAGGTGTGATACTGGAGCATGGATTTGGTAGATGATTGCGACCTGTACTTTTGCATGTTCACAAATAAGTGGGACACTGACCTGCCTGCGTGCGTGCAGTGGATATTCGGAGTCTCCTGTGACTCACCTTCATGTATAAATGTATAATGTAAAATATTGTCTCTAATGTGCATTCATGGTATGCAGGAATGTTAATGTTACTGTTTTTTTAATGATGATTTCTGTATGTACTATTACAATAAACCGAGTAAAAAAAAAAAACACACAAAAAAAAAAAAAAAGAAACTTGCATGGTCTACGGAAACAGTCGCAAAAATCACGTCGTTAGCCCAACAAATAAAAAAGTTAGCCATTTAACGAACACATGCTAAAAAGGGGTGTCTGTTCCTGAAGACGCAAAATAGCCCAGTCCTGAACTGGTTAATTAGATGCCTTCTATGAAGGACCTTGACAGTGTTTGTAACGATCTCACCTACTGCGCTTTTTTCCCCCCTTTCTGTGAAGGTTATATGCTCTTTTATATTTTCTGGTGTTTTTAATCATGTTGAATAATAAAGTCTCTATTTGAGTTTCATGCTTAACCCGTTAGTGACCGGCCCATCGTCTTTCTACGTCGGTCACGAACGGGCTTTATTCCGATGCCATAGACTTTTTAAGTCGCGGCATCGGAATAAAATAGCGCCGCCGGGGGGAGGTTTAGCTCCCTGCTCTCAGCTGCCGGAGGTAGCTGAGGGCTTGGTGCAGTGACTGGGGACCGCTGTTTGCGGTCCCCATACCGGCGACCGACGTTACAATAAATGTGCCGATGCTAATTATGATTTTATCTCCTCTCACCATGTATGTTTGGTGAGAGGAGATAAAAAAAAAAAACTGCTGCTTAGGCCCCTTGCTGCCTCCGATCGTGTCGTGTCCCCCCCCCGTGCCCCCCCCTAACTGCCGGGAAACAAAAGAAAATGGCGCACGCATGCGCTGTGAGTCTAAGGCAGCTATTCTGCCTGTATATAGAAACTGATCAGGGACCCTGATAATTGGTCCCTGATCAGATGGTCACTGTGATATACCTATCACAGTGACCATAGTCCCATATTTACACAATACAGCACAAGATTTGTGCTCTTTCCCTCCCTCCTCTCACTGTAGTTGATCTGTGAGAGGAGAGAGAGAAATACTATAGAAATCTTGTGCTGTATTATACTCGCCAGTGTTCCGATATTGTCCGTAATCACGCCAGATTACCCGTAATCACGCCAGATTACCGGTAATTACTTGTTATCTCCGTAATTCTTTTTTTTTTCCCCGCTGAATTAGTTTTAGTTGCTGTAATTAACTGCGGTTTACCGTATTTTTTTACGTTAGTGTTGTGTCTATATTATATTAAAAAAAAAAAAATACATTTTAAATACAAAATAAAAAAAAAAATCAAAAAAAAATTTACTTGTTAGTTTAGTGTTCGAAAATAATGAACCGCAGAAGCCGCAGAATGTTCTCTGCAGAGCAGGCATACGCCATGCTGTGCTCTAGCGGTTCCGGCAGTGATACAGACACTGCGTCAGAAGCAGAACTTGGCTCAGAAAGAGACACAAGTTCTGCTTCTGCCACTGGACCCCCCAGCCCTATGGTGGTGGACGCAGCGGTCACCGGTTAAGCGTCAGGAGCCGGGCCTAGTACTGCAGTCCCTCTCGCAATGTGGGATCCTGCAGTTTCTTTCTCCCCCCAAATTCCGCCATTTACAGCGACTCCAGGCATCAACTCTGATGTCACAAATTTTACCCCCTATAATTTTTTTAATTTGTTTATAGGCGATCAGGTCCTGGAACTAATCGTCCAGCAGACAAATTTATACGCCAGGCAATTTGTCACCCAAAATCCCAGTTCTTACTATTCCAGAGGATGGATCCCCACAACCATCTGTGAAATAAAAAAATTTTGGGGAATTACCCTAAATATGGGGATAGTAAAAAAACCTTCTATCCGCTCTTACTGGGCTACTAGCGCTATCCATAGCACCCCTGTATTTGCTGCTGTCATGACCCGAACGCGCTATGAGACGCTAATGCGCTTCATGCACTTCTCGGACAACTCCCAAATCCCCCCAAGTTGTGACCCAGGCCATGATCGCCTCAACAAGTTGAGACCCCTCATCTCCCTCCTATCTGAGTCTTTTCTAAATTTGTACACCCCTGGACAAAAAATAGCGGTAGACGAGTCCCTTATGGCCTTTAAGGGCCGTCTATCGTTTCGCCAATATATCCCCTCCAAAAGAGCCCGATACGGAGTGAAACTCTATAAGGTGTGCGAGAGCACAACGGGCTACACCTGTGCCTTTTTCATTTATGAGGGCAGGGACCGCCACCTTAATCCCCCAGGATGCCCAGAGGATATTGGCATTAGTGGGAAAATTGTCTGGGAACTCATGGTGCCATTCCTACAGAAAGGGTACCATGTGTACACTGACAATTATTACACCAGTGTCCCCCTGTATAAGTCTCTCCATGCTGCGAATACAGGGGCCTGTGGGACGGTACGAAAAAATAGAGTTGGCTTCCCTCAACAGCTGGTGTCCAGGCGACTAGTAAGGGGTGCGTCACTCTCATTCACCAGTGACCAGTTGCTCGCAATAAAATTGAGTGACAAAAAGGACATGTACATGCTCTCCACCGTGCACGAGGACACCACAGTGGCAGTGAGAGAGAGGGGCGCTACCTCTGATAAGAGGAAACCGGTCTGCGTGGTGGACTATAACAAGTTCATGGGGGGGAGTTGATCTATCTGACCAGGTCCTACAACCGTACCTGGTCAAGCGCAAAACTAGGGCCTGGTAAAAAAAGGTAGCGATCTACCTTATCCAGATGGCCACTTACAACAGCTATGTGCTGTACAAGACCCAGGGAACGCTCAGTTTCCTCCAGTATCGGGAGAAAATTATAGAGCACCTCCTGTTTGCCTCCCCCGCACCTGGAGACTCCTTTGAGTCAGAGAATGTCAAAAGGCTCACTGAGCGCCACTTCCTTCACCCCGTCCCTGCCACTGAGTAAGGAATACCCCCAAAGGCGATGCCGGGTGTGCAGTAAACACGGAAGGAGGAGGGAATGTGCCCTTCAAATCCAGGCCTGTGCAACTACCCCTGTTTTGAGACCTACCACACCGTTTCTAATTATTAATTTTATCTATCATTTAGGGAACACCAAAAAGGGTGGGGTGGGGGGGGGGGGGGATTCTTTTTAGGGAGTCAATTTCATTTATTCATATTTTATTTTCATTTCTGAGCTTTCCAAGGGAGGGAGGGATTCTCACGGGGAGGTGTATTTATTTCAGACTGTAAAACTAAATTTCCCCTTTGATTTTTTTTATACATTTCTTGGACAATTAAATCCAGGACTTGATCACTCACAAATGAATACTGTTTATTGTGCAGGAGCCCACATCTGTCTATTCAGAACATGGACCCCACAAGTGCTCTTGAAATAAAAAATAAATGTACTGTGTATGTGACATATTGCCGTTAAAAATAGGGATAAATGATAATTTACAAAAAAAAATTTCTATTTTTTTATTAATTTCCGCAAATCGTATCAGTCTACTTTTACCACTAAAATAAAGTACAACATATGACGAAAAAACAACGTCAGAATTACTTGGATATTCAAAACTTTATCAGAGTTATTTGCTGATAGTCACACATACCAGATTTAACAAATCTGGCTTGGTCATTAAGGCCCAAACAGGCCCAGTCATTAAGGGGTTAAAGGTAGTGTTGTCCCTCACGGTTCGGGTTTTTAAACTGCACATGGTGCCAAAAAAATAAAATCCACTATCTGGATTTGCTTCTGAGACTGGGGTATCAGTCCATTAGCACACTAGGGTTAAACATGGGATATTTCTAAACTGCAGAATCTGTGCAATAAATATTTAATATTTTTCTGGTTAAACCTGTGTTACAGAAAATTCTTATACACAAATTCAATTTGTAAATTTCCCCTCTACTTTGCTTTATTTCCAGTGAAACACCGAAGGGGTTAAGAAAATTTGTTAATGCAGTTAAAGACTTTAAGGGGTGCAGTTTTTAAAATTGGCTGATTTATGGAGACTTTAATATAGAAAGGTCCTCAAAAACCACGTCAGAACTGAACTGGTCCCTGGAAAAATATAGCCTTTGGAAAGTCTTGAAAATGAGAAATTGCTGCTAAAGTTCTAACCCTAGAGAAATGGTTTGCATGTTTTTTTTAATCTAAGAAGGAATATGGGAAACGTTAACTTGTAACTATTTTGTGCTAT
This sequence comes from Rhinoderma darwinii, assembly GCF_050947455.1. NCBI lineage: Eukaryota > Metazoa > Chordata > Amphibia > Anura > Rhinodermatidae > Rhinoderma > Rhinoderma darwinii. The sequence goes on along the minus strand of NC_134687.1, from coordinate 234,554,313 downwards.
TACCATCTATTTTACAAGCAGACATTTAAATTTAGAAAAATGCTAATTTTTGGCAAACTATCTAAATTTATTTTTTAACAAATATTGAATTAACTGCATTTTTCCACTAACCAAGCACAATGTGCTGTGAGAGGACTCAGAATCTTAGATAGGTGAAATCATTCCAAAGTTACCACATTACTCGGCCAGATAAAAAAAATAATAAAGTTAAATAAAAAGTCCACAAGGCCAAAACAGGCTGTGTCCTAAAGGGGTTAATTCCAGAGAATAGTAATGTTAATGCTTCCACCTTCGTAGCAGCAGTCTGGTGAAGAACCTTACCATTACTGCATATCAAAAGTGTAAGCACATTGCAAGGTGTCTTCCACTTCATCTAAAGCCAGAAAAAAAAAAATAATTCACTTTGCTGAGATCGGGGAATAGAAATTCTATGGACTGATTAATTAATACATTACTTTGAGGCCGGATTTACACGAGACTGTTTTGCACGCGCAAAAAGGTACTGAACAGCTCCATGTGTCATAACCATATGATGCGTGGCTGCGTGATTTTTGCGCAGCTGCCATTATGACACTATGTTTGTGAACAGAAAATCACGTGGTGCTTTTCATTCACACTTTACTGCTCTTGCGCGAATCACACAGAAGTGCTTCCGTGTGATTTTCACACACCCATTGACTTCAATGGGTGCGTGATGCACGAGAAACGCACAAATATAGGACATGTTGTCAATTTCAGGCAGTGGCTACCAGCTGCGTGTAAAAAACCAAAAACTAACATAGGTCCGTGCAAGGCGCGTGACAACCACGCGCGTTTCACTGATGTATAGCACGTTCGTCTAAGCCCCGAGTGTTAGGGTACCCTCACAGCAATTCCTGTGGCTCAGCCACAATATGCGAGGCCAAGAGACAGTTTACTGTGGTTTTACAGCTGGTACTGGTGTAGCACATTGTTCACAAAAGCCATTTTTCTGCATACGTTTAATGTATACCAAAATACTATTTAAGCGCCAACAAGTAAAAACCACAACTGTACTGTCCAAGTGTGGTGTGAACGGAACCATTCAGAAAGGCTGTGTGAGGAGTTTAGTTACTAGCCCAATGGTAGTGTAAGCCCTACCTGCAGAATAAGCCTGGTCAGTTACACTAGAAGAAACTACAGACAAATCCAAAGTGACTGCAAAGTACATTTTATAAATTGGCATAACAGTACAAGAACAATGTGGAGTCGATACCCAAGCACTAGTTCTAAAGCAGAGCGATCAGCCATACTGTAGAAGCCTCACAAAGACAAGTCCTACCTCAGACCAAGATTAAGTGCATACATTTGGGGCAACAGATTACTTATTGCCGCCTCTCAGGTTCTTCAGGTGTTTCTGGAAGTTCAACCAGCTGAGGGGCAAAAGGGCCTACCAGCCACGTCAAGGGAGTATTTGCCACCACATAGCTTAAAAGCTCATTCACGTGGTCATGGACTTTTGCGGCTCGTTCTCTGCTTTGTGTCAGAATTCCTGCAGAAATATCTCCAAGTGAGTGAGCAGAGGAGAAGGAAGCATGAAGGTCCTGAGCAGTTTGCCGGAGTTGTTGCATTCGGTCCTGTATGTTGGCTGGAAGACCCTGTGCCCCGGAGACCAGACTAAAGCAAGTAGTTTGTATTTGCTTGGTCAGCATACGGGTCATGGATAACACTCGAGAATCCAAAGGCTGCAAAAAAAAATAAATGGTCACCATCATGTCTTGTACACAAACTTTGCGTAAATCAGTAGTACATGCGAATATAAGACTATGTAATTATCTCTCCACTTACTAGGCTCCTCTCATCACTCACAAGTTACTGCTTTTACTATCTCCTCAAAACAAGATGGGCCATCAGCTCATTGGAGGATCATGCTGCCCATAGAGGGAGAAGATGGAGCAGGGTGAGAGCCAGAGGAACATATGTGGCTGCAGCTTCTGGCAAGTACTACCCAACCCATTGCTGGAGTCACAGCCACACACGTCCTCCATGTTGCTGCAGTTTGAGGGTGTTCTGTAACCTGCTCCCCAACGTATGGCAGACGTGATCGCTAGGCTCCATCCACTAGCTCAGCCAAAACATGATAATTAGCATGTGTTTTACCCATTGAACTTGATGGGGTGGGGGGGGGGTAAAAACCTGCAACAAACAGCAAACTGCAGCAGAAACTGGCATTTTACCACAGAACATATAATGGAAAAAAAATATATACATATTCCACACTGTTCAACCTTCAAATTCATCACCTGTTCAGGTTCAGTCTCCCCATCTTCAGATGTGGTTCCCGATTGCTTGAGACTCCATTCCAGCCACAGCTGGTGCAGTTTCTCTTGGCCACCATGAACGCTCTGCTTGACTGTTTCCATCTTTGCAACAAAAAAAATATATGATATAAATCTCTTTAGAAACTACAGTAGAACAACATTTAGATTTTTCTTCTAACAATACAGAATCCTACCAGGTCAATAGTTTGGTGAAGCTGTGCTAGAGTTGCCACAGTGGTGATCTGGGCACTCCTCACCTTGCCCAGAGAATGCTGGTATGCTCGATGACGCAGACGAGAAGACAAAGAACCCAAACGAACATAGTAACTCTGCTGTTCCCTTTGTTGTTGAAGTGGAGTTACTTCAAATCCCTCTACAGTGGAGGCAAGTTCAGCTGTGGATAAATCATTCAATAGTCAGGACCTCGTGTAAAATAGGAGACTTTCCCATAGAAACAACTGTACAATGTGACGAGAGGGAGAGCGGCAATCTAATTCATTAGCATGGGCTACTGATACTTTCCATAGCCTTAGTCTTGATTGTGGTGGTTTATATCGCATTGTTAGAAGTACAGCTGCCTGGAGCAGACATGTTTGTAATGCTTGGTTTTCTGGGTTGAGGTGACATGTTAGTTACAGAATAGAGGTCAGCGTACAATGTTAGTGAGCATTATGCAGCTTCTTATGTAGAACTTACTCCACATTTGAAAACTGCAACAAACATTACAGGATGGGGAGAAAAAAATATATATAATTCTCAAACTAGTCCCTGATTTCCCTGCTAACAAAGATACTGCATACAAACATTACACTGCAAGCAAATAACAGAAATGGGACAAGTACGTTACATGGGAAAACCTCCAGTTACTCACACAGCTCTTCATCTGTCATAGGAAGGTAGTGATCGGCCCACTCCTCAGACTTCCCCAAGACTGTATCCAGGCTGCTGGTTACAAACTGCCCTACATGCGTGTCCATCACTGATGAGACTACAGACCGAGTCACGTCCATGCTTCCCTGTACTGCACCAGCTGCCATGCCCATTATACCAGACACTGCACTTGTGACAGTATCACGGGCACCAGTCACCGTACCAACTACAGTATCACGAGCTCCAGTCACCAGCTCCTTTGTGTCAGACACAACCTGAACAAAGACAAAGTCTCATTTAGCATATCCAGACCACTGTTGCTGAAGTTATTATGTCGAGCGCATTGCAAGTTTAGCACTTTCTTATTGCGGCTCTGAAACCTAGAGATATCGTGGTTAAACTCGATAATAGAATGTTACTCAGATTAACCAGCCCCCCCCCCCCCCAACTAAAGGCTAAGTTTACACTTTGTTGCATGTCAAAATTTTTTGTTTTTGATTGATAAACTAGTTGAGGAGCATGAGTTTCTGAAAAAAAAAAAAAAACAGCCACAGTAAGACAAAACAAGGGGGGGGGATTCACACGAGCGTGTATTCGGTCCGTGCGGGCCGCGTGGTTTTCACGCGGCACGCATGGACCAATACAAGTCTATGGGGCAGTACAGACAGTCCGTGCTTTTTGCGCAGCGTTTGTCTGCTGCGCAAAAAGTTCAATAACTCTGCGTATTTCGCGCATCACGCACCCATTGAAGTCAATGGGTACGTGAAAACCACGCAGGTTGCACAGAAGAACTTCCGTGCGAACCGACTGAAACAGCGCACCAGCTGTCAAATTGATGAATGTAAACAGAAAAGCACCACGTGCTTTTCTGTTTCCGACCATCCAAACGGAGTGTCTTTGAGATGAGCGAAGCCGGACAAGCGAACCGAACTTCACCGGGTTCGGACGAACTCGGCAAAAAAAATTATCGGTACGCGACGTCAGGAGATAGTCACTGTCCATGGTGCTGAGAGAGTTAAACTGTTTCAGCACCATGGACAGTGACTTCGATCCCAATATACATGAACCTGTAGAAAAAAAACTAAGTTCTGACTTACCGCTAACTCCCGGCTTCTTCCTCCAGTCTGACCTCCCGGGATGACAATTCAGTCCAAGTGACAGCTCCAGCCAATCACAGGCTGCAGCGGTCACATGGACTGGCGCGTCATCCAGGGAGGTGGGGCCCGATGTCCAGAGGCGCGTCACCAAGGCAACGGCCGGGAAGTTCTCGGTAAGTACGAACTTTCTTTTTTTCTAACAGGTTTTTCGATAGGATGTGTTCGGCATTCACTGTCAAGGGTGCTGAGTTAGCTCTTTCAGCACCTTGGACAGTGACGGCCGTCGACTAGCCTCATCTCTGATGGCGGCTACGCGAAAATCACGCAGCCGCGCATCAGACACGGATGACACGCAGCTGTCAATGGTTTTTGCGCGCGCAAAACGCAGCGTGGTTTGCGCGCGCAAAAACGCAACGTCCGTCTGTATTTCCCCTAAGTGTGAAGCCAGCCTAACTGACTAGTCTCCAAATAGGTCTGCTAATAGAGCGGTCATTGATAAATGCTTTTGTAATTACAGGAAGAGCACAAGAAGCAGTCACTGGATTGCTCACAGCATTTAAGGGGTTAAACAGGCAGAGCGATCACTGTTCCTGCCAGTTAGTCCCAGGTATCAGCTGTAATGCACAGCTGACACCCGCTGTATACAGAACAGGCTCCACAGGTGAGATCACCCCCGCACCACGACGTGCTATTATGTCGTAGTGCAGAAACACGTTAAGAACCATGCGGGAAAACAGGCCACTATAAGGCCAATTCACACATGGCAGTTTTGCCAAATCCAGGAGTTATTTCTAAGTCCACTGTGGTTGGAAAAAGAAAAACCACAATTTGGTGAGTTTTTGCAATGCTGTTGTAAAAATGCTGCTGCACATAAGGCACCAAATAGTGGTAAAGAAAATAAAACTGCAGTGTCAATGGACCCTAAAGGGGGGGGCGGAGTATAAAGAAAGTTAACTAAGTTTTTAAAACCCGCACTGTGAATATGGTTCACGACTGGTGACAAAGGGTCATTGATGCCCCTGTGGCCAGTTCAAATTTTCAATTTCAGATATGAGCTTCTTTAATGATTATATCTTTGAAACTGTTTGGAATATCACAACTATTTTTACTCTGACGACTTGAGGCTTTTAATTCTAGATTGGCTTAAACACAATTAGTCTTCTCCCAGTCAGCCTGGATCGCTGTGACGGGAGAGTAAAGAGGGCTAGAAGGCTATATTCACACGACGTGGTAGAAAGAAAAAAAACAAAATAAACTGCCATTTAGGCTGGGTTCCCTCGTAGCGTAAACTCTGCAGGATTTCTGAAGCGTTTACAGTAGCAGCAGAGTGGCTGAGATTTAGTATCACATGCCACTGCTGTGGAAACAGAAAAAAAACAAGAACTTGACTTGTGGAATTTAATTCCGGAGCATGTGAATTTATGCTGATTTTACGTTGCAGGTTCTCCATTGAATTCAATGAGGATGAAAGACCTGTGACAGAAAGCCAAGCATTGCAACTTCTGCAGCGTAATCGCAGCATTTACACTGGAAAACAACACCATGCCAGAAGAATAAAACTTAGCCAGAACACCCACTTTCCGGCAGTCCGGCCTCCTGGGATGACGTTGCATCCCAATTGAATGCAGATCACAGGCTGAAGCGTCACATGGCCTGTAACGTCATCCAGGGAGGCTGGAGCGGACGTCGGGAGAGACGGGGTAAGCATGAAAGGCTCTTCTGTAGCAGAATGTCCATCCAAAAAAAAAAAAAAGAGCTTTGTCCTAACCACCTGAAAACCCCAGAGCTGTGTAGATAGTGCCTACATAGATAGCACCAGTGTGCCCTGTTAGTGCCCATACAATGCCACTGTGAGCAAGTGCAAGGATGAGTCCGTTTTCTGCAGTTACTTTGTAACAGAAAACCTATAACCCTGAGGGCATAAGAGAATTGAGCAGTTCGCACTTACCTTCTCAGTTGGCTGGTGAAGTATAGGCAGTGTTGATTCCAGTTTGTCTAAACCTTTGCAGGCAAGTTCATTAGCAGTTGCAACTAAGAAGAAAGGCAGAGGTTTTGGCTTTATTTTTATTAATGGGGTTCTTGAAGTGGAGGTGATGTCCGATTGGACAATCCCATATCCTTACGGGGAGAAAAATAAAAAAGACCAGGGTGTCCTGCTGCCGGGATGCCACTAATTGGGAAATTAAGAATTACATGGTTTCCATTGAAATTCATCAGCTGTCAGTGTAAAGCAGAGGCATGCCAGGTCCACCAAAGATCCTCTTGAGGGTGCTGTCCACTCCAACTAAGACACACGGCTGTAAGACTGGGTAATACCAAGAGACAGCTTTTGTTTAACGTGGATCGAAGCAATTGGTCTGTGGTTAGTGGATACTGCCACCAGCTATAGGGGCAGACTATCGGTTCAGCCTCTTTCAGGGGGTAATGATTGGGCATGTGGGGTTTCAATCTGCCCTGATCCTTACTTTCCAGGAGATAAGTGGCTGCGAGAAACATATCTATACACACACAAGATACCGACATAGCAGATCACAGAAAGTATTTTTATGGGGCAGGGAGATTGTTTGGCCAACAGCTGTTGTCTGACACTGCACAATCTACAAAGTGGTATTCCCATCAGTTTTTCCCTGCACAGCAGTGCCCTAGCAACCCAGAATGTAGGGAAAGTGTAGAAGGAGATGCAGTTCTAAATCAGTGCTGCAGCCCCTTCATTCTCAGGATCAGTGGGGCCCCCCCCAGAGGTCAGTAAGGCCCCATGCACACGACCGTATTTTTTTTCCCTCCCGTAAATACAGGTCCTTTGTCACACATTTTTAACCCGTATTTACGGACCAATTTTCTCTTTATTCAAAAATTCAAATCAGGCATGAGCCTCCAGACAGGGGAATCCCTTGACGTCGCCTAGCAACGCTCCCGTAATTTAGGGTGCACACACAAAGCCACCCGTAATTACGGGAGCCCCATAGACTTCTATGGGCCTGCCTGTGCCGTAATTACGGCCTAAAATAGGACATGTTCTATATTTTTCAACAGCCCGGGCACCTTCCCGTAAGCATACGGGAAGGTACCCATGGCCGATAGAAGTCTATGGGCCCGTAATTACGGGCTTTTTTACGTTCGTGTGCATGGGGCCTTAGAGAGTGTTACTCTACAGCAGCACAACGGTAGGACAATTTCAATAGAGGTAATTACCGTTGCTTAATTTTACATCTAGGTAGCACTTGTTTCTTTTTTTAAAAAGTGCAAAGGGTGTTAATAGCCCATAAGACCAGGCACACGCTTAACAGGAGGGGAAAAATAAAAAGGTTTTGTTAAATATACTCACTTTGCGGCTCCAGTCGGCTTAGAAGAGGCTTTGATCCAGTTACTGCAGCATCAGTTAAGGTCTTTGCTCCTTTCTCAGCAACATGACAAACGTCGCGGATGTACGGGTGACTATCCTTAGTAGAATTGTAGGCCGCACTCACCACACTGCATGCAGAGCTGACAAGAGGTAGATGTGTAACACGTCCCACCACATTCTGCTGTAGACAAGTAGATCGTGAACACTTCTGACTAAAGGGGAAACAACCATTCCCTAGAACGCATCTCACTTATTTTATTAGAGGGAAGGGCCACTGCAGACGACCCCACTTGTTAGAAGGGTCCCTGACAATAAGCTGATCACAGAATGTCCACGTGTGGGCACCCCCAGAAATACAGTAATCTCTGGGCAAACTTTAAAGTGTTACATTTCCCTGCAGTGCCAGAGGGAAAATAAAAAGGTGTTTTCCAGCCCCTGAAAATTGATGGCCTATCCTCAAGATAGGCCATCAATAGCTGATGGGTCAGGGTCCGACTATCGGGACCCCCGCCAATCAGATGTTTTGAAGGGGCCACAGCACTCATACAAGCGCTGCTTCCCCTTCATTTCCCTTACTTGCTCACACTATGAATCACCGACACCGCACCCGTTCACAGTATTGCATTCCCACATTGAACAGGCCGCAATACCTGGGTATCACCGCTACGTTCGTGTCAACAATTCAGTGAGTAACTAGAAATGAAAGGGAAACTGTGCTCGTACGAGCGCTGCAGCCCCTTCAAAACAGCTAATCGGTGGGGTCCAACAGTTAGACCCCAACCTATCAGCTATTGATGGCCTATCCCGAGGATAGGCTATCAATTTTTAGGGTCTGGGAAGCCCCTTTAAGCATTATACAGCATCTATCAGTGGGTCGTCTAATGCAGAACCCAGAGCAAGAGACGCCTAGACCACTCTGGCCAAGAGATGAGGATTCTGAACAGGGGACACAGATCACCCAAATATCTGGAAAGGGACCTGAACTGGACAGTCCTTAACCATACCCAGAGAGTTATATTAAATCAGGGGTCCTAATAGTTGCAAGAGGGGCATCTCACCAACACCTGTTTCCAATGGCTCTTCATGCCCTGAGGGGGGGCAGTTCATGCCAAGAGATACTGGAATGTGGGGCAGTAATTTTATTCCCCCCCTGAAGATTTTCTTTGAACTCCTGGAGGTGGATGAATAAGTTATAAACTGGGTGGTCTCATTCCCCTTGCCAATAGGGTGTGTGTAAAATTACTTCCCCACCGACAAGGTGAACAGCAGCTGCCACATTAGCCACATTTCCAGACGGAATAAGAAGGCAGAGCACGATTCAGAGTAACCGGTTCTCCATCAATGACCTAATGTACACACCACAGTCTTACATAGCCCTAAGACGCAAAGGGCACGCGGTTATCGGCACAGAACAGATCGCTAGTAGCTGCCAGCGGAGATAATAGAACGTCAAAGTCCAGTCACCACATGTCACCTGTTGCTCGGGAGTCTCATCCACCTGGGCAGAGGGTTCCGTTCCGTTTGTTGACATGATGCCAGGAGATTTGCAGCTGGTATTTAACCTGAGGACACAGAGCAAGAACACGTAGAAAGTGAACGCAAGACATCAAAGCAAAGGCGCCGCTACACAGAAAACCGAACACAACGGTATATCCACCGCCATGACAGAGACACGGGAAAAACCTTCTCCATCCAGAGGCAACAAACTTAGCGCCCGCACAGGTGACCCCGTGCCCCTCAGCCCGCCCTTCACTCACCGAACAAGTGGTCCGCCTCAGTGCGCTTCACCTCCCTGCACTTGGCCGCTATTTAAAGAGGCGGTGACGTCGCGCCAGCCCCATGAGGGCGGGGTTATCAGGGGGACGGACTGGGCAAACTACCACGTGCTCGGCTATGGAAAGTTTCTGTCGTGAATATTTGGGAAGATTTATAAAATGTAGTTCAAGGAAAAACGCCAATCAGGTCGCACCTTATACATTGCACCAATGAGAACTGGGATTGGATTGGTTACTATTAGCAACTACTCCACTTTAGCACCAGTTTTTATGTTACAGTTTGTCTATGACCTCCAGTCATGTTCTCCACATGAGCCCTATTTACACCAACAGATTCCACCGCACGATAATCGCTTACTGCGAATAGGTGTAGCGACTGAACGACTAGCGATAGAACGCTCCTTGAGCGTACAAATAATCGTTTATACGAACAGAAAAATAATTCTTGGTCGTTCTGACATTGTGGTTTATAAACATGAATCGTTTATTGATAGCAGATGTGTGACAGTGTTAAATAGGCGACCAAACGATACATATTAATATATATTGAGATGATAAGCTGTGTAAATACGTGTCCGTAATCGCTATATGATCGCTTACAGCAATCGTATCAAAGGTCGCTAATGCGAATATCTGCACGTGTAAATGAACCTTAAGGGCTCATGCACACGACCGTAGCCGCGTGCACGGCCGTGATTTTCGGGTCGGCCGGCTGCAGACTGTCAGCTGCGAGCCGTCCGCAAATCGCGGGACATGGCCGCGGCCATTATTTTCAATGAGCCCGGACCGCAGAACACGGCCGTAATAAGACAGGTCTGTTCTTTCTGCGGTGCGGGCTCCCGGGCCGTGCACGGACCGTAAAAACTATGGTCGTGTGAATGACCCCATAGAAATGAATGGGGCCGCAATTCACCTGGGACTATCCCTTTTAACCCCTTAACTCCAAGTAAACTATGCATGTATAGTACCAAGTCGCCATTAACTATGTTATGGTTCTGTATATATGTCCATGTTGTTAGGGCCTGTTCACATCAGTGTTTGCCTTCCGTTTGGGCTTTCTGTTCATCTGTTCCGTCAGTGGAAAAGATGAACAGATGAAAGGAAAGTATCGTTTTATTTCAATTCTATATTTTGGGTTTCAGTTTGCTTCTGTTCCGCTAGGTTTCCGTTTTTTTTCACTGAAACAATAGTGTAGTGTGCTGCGTAGGCCCTTATACAACCTACATAGGCCCCTTTCAACACATATTAGTCATACAATTAGATTTTGTTTTATTAATTTTTCTTTGGCAAGAAAAATATGTACACTATCCTGTGCAGCAAAAACAAATGGGATTGTGGGGCATGCAGTTGAATACGTCTGCCATTGATGTCTGTAAAAAACATATAATGTGGTGTACATGTGTATTGTTTGACAGGCAAACATAGAAAGCCATGAATTCCCTAAATTATACTTCTGGATATTTTTTTTTGCTAATTATTATGCATTTCCAATCAGAAAACATTGGGGGAGATTTATTATTACTGGCATACTGTCACGGCTGTAGGGTATGTGGACCCACTCGGCAGCTCCGCCGTAGCGGAGAAGTAACTGGCCAAACAACAGTCAATAACAGTCTCTCGGATATGAGTACCTGGGTAAATGATCAGGCAGATACTCGAAGTAGCATACACGCAGGGGTGAACCTAGCCCCTCTGCTGCCTGAGGCGAACTATAAAAAGGCGCCCCCCCCCCCAATCTATCAGAGTTTTCTCATTACTACCTTTACACATCAAACACGCAATATATAAAAAAATAAATAAATAGGAAAACATTTGTTGTTTATTTGTAAAGTGCTGTTTAACTCCTTAACGCCGAAGGACGGATATATCCGTCCTCAGCAGCTGCTAGTTCGCGCAGGAGGACGGATATATCCGTCCTGTGATCGCGCGGGTACTGACAGCGTACCCACGCGATCAGCGGCAGGAGCACGGCTGTTATACACAGCCTGGCTCCTGCTGCAACTGCCGGAATCGAAGCGCGCTCCGATTACGGCAGTTTAACCCATTAAATGCCGCTGTCAATAGTGACAGCGGCATTTAATGTGTTTGACAGAGGGAGGGAGCTCCCTCTGTCACCCCATCGGCGCCCCCGCAAACAAATCGCGGGTCGCCGTCGGGTTTCCATGACAGCCGGGGGTCTAACAAAGACCCCCAGGTCTGTCTTCAGCATCTGCCTGTTAGGCGATGCCGGAGGCATGACCTAATAGGTTGCCTGTCAGTTTTACACTGACAGGCAATAATGCTTTGGTATACTAAGTATACCAAAGCATTATATATGCGATCAACAGATCGCATAGTGAAGTGTCCTGATGGGACTTAAAAAAAAAATGACAATCCGTTAAATAAAGTTTGTGAATAAAAAAAAAAAAAATTACAGTCAAAGTCAAATAAAACTACTTTTTTGGCCCAAAAAGTGGTTTTATTTAGTAAAACTGTCAAAACAAATCACACATAAACATATATGGTATCCCCGCGATCGTAACAACTTGACCAATAAAATGAACACATTAATTAAACCGCCGGATGAACGGCGTCCAAAAAAACGCAAAAAACAACGGCAAAATTCTCTCTTTTCTCCCATTTCCCCCATAAAAAATAAAATAAAAGTTAATCTATAAGTCCTATATACCCCAAAATAGTACTAATGAAAACGACACATTGTCCCGCAAAAATCAAGCCCCCATACGGCCACATCGACGGAAAAATACAAACGTTACGGCTCTTGGAATGCGGCGATGCAAAAACAAGTAATTTTTTTCTAAAAGGGTTTTTATTGTGCAAACGTAGGAAAAACATATAAAACCTATACATATTTGGTATCCCCGTAATCGTGCCGACCCATAGAATAAAGTTAACATGTTATTTACGCTGCATAGTAAACGGCGTAAATTTATAACGTGAAAATTAATGCTGGAATAGCTGCTTATTTTCAATTCTCTCCTAAAATAAAGTTAATAAAAGTTAATGAATATGTTATAAGCATCTAAAAATGGTGCAATTACAAATACAACTCGTCCCGCAAAAAACAAGCCCTTATACGGCTATGTTGACGGAATAAAAAAAAAGTTACGACTCTTGGAATGCGACCGTGAAAAAACAAAAAATAATCCTTGGTCATTAACGTGCAAAATGGCCCGGTCATTAAGGGGTTAATGTATAGAGAAGATTTAAAGAACTCTTTTTACTGTATTAATTTAGTATCATAGATCAGCAACGCAGCATTAACATTGAAAATGGTTTAACATCTTCTATGCCCCCTTTTTATTACCTAATTGACTTATGATTTTTAACCGAGTTCAGTGGCCCGGCGTGGTCAGCATGATGCAGTGACGTCATCGTGCCGGGCAGTTGACGTCATCAGCGTGCTCCCGATTTCTTGTAGGCCTCAGGCCTAAACCAGGCTGTGGCCTACAAGAGCAAACGGCGGAGCAGGGGTTTCTATTGTGGCAAATTAATTATTTTTTTACATTTTATACTGCTAACTTTTTTTTGGTAGGTTCCGCTGGACCGTTTGGACTACGTCGTAGATTCATTGGACTACTTCAATGATCTACTTTAAAAAAAAAAAATTGTGAAAGAGGGTTGCATGGGGGAGTTTTGATTTCAATAAAAAAAAATCTTATGTCTGTTTTTTTTTAATACTTTATTATGGCCTTAGTAATGGCAGCGGTCTGATTCACAGCATTCAATTACTAAGGCTGGGGCTTAGCATTAGCCAGTAAAAAGGCTATCACTAACCCCTATTATTACCCCGGTTCCCACTGCCGCCAGGGATACCGGGAAGAGTCGAGTACGATTCAGTACCTGGCCATCTGAAACGACTGTTAGGCCGCAGGCTGGTATTATCAGGCTGAGAAGGGCCAAAAAAGTGGCCCTTCCCACCCTGGGGATGCTAGGCTGCAGCTGCTTTATTGTATCTGGCTGGTTATGAAAAATTGGGGAAACCCCTCGTCATTTTTTAAAAATAAATTGAAAAAAATTTACGTGAGATCCCCTCCATTTTTCATAGCCAGCCAGATACAATAATGCAGCAGCAGCCTAGCATCACCAGGGTGGGAAGGGCCATGGTTTTCGTCCCTTCCTAGCCTGATAGTACCAGCCTGCGGCCACCCAAGTACCCTTCACTTCAGATGGTCGGGTGCTGGATCGTACCCAGCTCTTTCCGGTACTCCTGGTGGCGGTGGGTACCGGGGTAATAATAGGGGTTAGTGACGGCCTTATTACTGGCTAACACTAAGCCCCTTCTTAGTAATGGACGCTCTCGATCAGACAGCAGCCATTACTAAGGCGGTAATGAAGTATTAAAAAACAGAGATAAAGTAATTTATTTTATTGAAATGACAACTATTCCACAAAATCCACTTTAACCATTTTATTAAAAAAAAAAAAGAAAAAAAGCTTACATCAGCGAAGTAGTCCAACGAATCTACGACGTAGTCCAAATGGTCCAGCGGAACCTGCAAAACAAAAATTAGCAGTATGAAAAATAAAAATAAAGTTGGCTGCCCCCACAGACATATGAATAAATAGCTACCTTCGGGAACATATTAAAATAATTAGAAAAATTAGGCCCATAAAATAAAACATATCAAATAAAATAAAAAAAATTATAACACCTTTCTTTTAAAGAGAACCTTTCACCTCCCCATACATGTGCAGCTGAGTGCAGCATGTAATGGGGAGGGCCGCACAAACTCTGGGGCACTTTACATATTTTTCCTAGCCACCTTCGTTATTTAGATATCGGTGCTGTAATATTTGGTGCCCGATATTTAAATAACCCCCTGAACTGTCAATGGGGAGGTAATTGGCAAGGGGGCGTGTAACATCGCTGTGACACTGTCCAATCAGCTACAGACAGTTTCAGAGCAAGAGCTGGACAGACAGCGCGTGCGCGCGAGCGCGCAGCTCCGCCACCACTAAGGAACAGAAGAAGAGTGTGAATTCTTCTTCTTCTGTTTCATGGCATCGGAGCTGTGCGCGCACGCACGCTCTCACTCTTTAGCTCTCGGCAGACAAGGACGACAAGACTGATCTCTCACCTGAGATCACAGTCTTGTACTTGCCTGCCGAGAGCTGAAGAGTGAGAGCGTGCGTGCGCACATGCTCTCCTCTCTCCAGCTCTTGCTGTTGACATTGTCCATAGCTGATTGGACAGTGTCACAGCGATGTTACACGCCCCCTTGTCAATTACCGCCCCATTGGCAGTTCATGGGGTTATTTAAATATCGGCGCCAAACATTACGGCACCGATATCTAAGTAAGGAAAGAGGGTAGAAAAAAAAATGTAAAGTGCCCCAGAGTTTGTGCAGCCCTCCCCATTACACGCTGCACTCAAATGCAAATCTGTGGGCAGGTGAAAGATTCTCTTTAAAGTGTAACAACTTTTTAAAAAACTTTTGACATGTCAGAAGTTTTGATCAGTGGGGTCCGAACACTGAGACCCCCCACTAGTCGCTAAAACGAAGCAACAGAAGTGCTCGGGTGAGCGGTGTGCCGCTTCAATTCTGTTTGGCTTTCCTTGGAGCAGTGTACGGGCTCAATAGAAAGTCTAGGAGTCCGTACACCGCTCACTCGGCTGAAAGTCAATCATAAATGAAGCGGCATAGCGCTCACCCGAGCACTTCTGCTGCTTCGTTTTAGCGATCGGTGGGGGCCTCAGTGCTCGGTCCCCCACCGATGAAAACTTCGGACATGTCCCTATGATATATAAAGATATCTATTACTGCGATTGGTGCAAGTTTTAATTACTTTTTATTGAAAATGATTTGTACTTTTTGAGATACAGCTGCTTTGTATCCTGTATACAGAGCAGCTGTATATAGCGCTGAGACCTGAATCCATTAGGTCGCCTATTACCGATCACATCTAAGTTATGAACTTAGATGTGATTGGTAACAGCTCGATTCTGCAGGACTCGCTGACCTGACAGATACAGGATACAGCGCTATATACATTATATAATATATTTATTTTAATTAGCGGGGGCAGGTTTATGGGGAAGGATTAGGGCCTGTTCACATCAGCGTTGGCTTTCCATTCCGGGGTTCCGTGGGAGGTTTCCGTCGGGTGAACCCCGCAACGGAAAGTCAAACTGAAACCACAGCTTTCGTAAACGTATCGATCCTCTCCCTCTGACGGAAGTTCTCCCACTCCTGAGCCTACCAGCCTATCACTGCCTGGCCAGAAGGTTATAGCTCCAGCCCTTGGTCTATGTATACCTTCATTTGCTGCTTGTCCTTTGCCTGTGATTCTCTCTGGTTCCTGGCTCTGCTGTTCCTGCTACTTACATTTGACCTGCTCCATATTGACCCTGCTTGATTTACTACTATTCTTCTGCTCTGCTTTTGTTACCACGTACTCTCCTGGTTTGACTCGGCTCGTTCACTACTCCTGTTGCTCACAGTGTTGCCGTGGGCAACTGCCCCACTTCCCTCTCTCCTGTGTACCCTGTCTTGTGTTGTCTGTCGTGCACATATTGAG
Source organism: Rhinoderma darwinii (assembly GCF_050947455.1). Taxonomy (NCBI): domain Eukaryota; kingdom Metazoa; phylum Chordata; class Amphibia; order Anura; family Rhinodermatidae; genus Rhinoderma; species Rhinoderma darwinii. The sequence goes on along the minus strand of NC_134687.1, from coordinate 234,538,427 downwards.
TGTAGGGACCGTCGCCCAGTTGTACGCCGTCGCCTAGGACGGGCCGTGCAAGTAGGCAGGGACTGGGTTGCGGGAAGATTAGGGCTCACTTGTCCGTCTCCTTACCCGTCATTACAACGACAGGATCAACTTCTTTTGGCAGTAGACTCTATGGCACAGCAGCTAGGGGCGCTAGCTACTTCCATCTCCGCTCCTCTTCAAGCTCCTCCGATCGATCCTCCTGCTAAACCTCCTAGCAGCTCCGGTTCGGATCCTCGGTTCTCGCTGCCATTGCTACCTCGGTTTCATGGAGACGCAAGTACGTGCAGGGGGTTTCTGAACCAATGCCATATCCACTTGACTCTGCATGCCCGAGCATTTCCTTCGGACGGAGCCAGGATCGCCTTCATTATGTCTCTACTTGCCGGAAAGGCGCTGGCGTGGGTGAATCCAATCTGGGAACGACAGGGACCCGAGACTTCCAGGGGTTTGTGCGGTTATTCTGTTCAGGAGCTTGGATGAGTCTCGTCGGCAGCCACTGCTATCTTTAACCTTCGCCAGGAGGACGCTTCCGTGGGCGAATACACCATCCAGTTCCGGACCCTGGCAGGAAAACAGTCCTGGAACAATGAGGCCTTGGTAGCATCCTTCTGGCATGGCCTATCGCCCGAGATCAAGGACGAACTTGCTGCTCGAGATCTACCAGCTGCCTTGGACGTTGGACGACCTGATTCTACTTGCTACTCGAGTGGACATAAGACTCAGAGAGAGCTCAAGAGGTTCGACAAGAGAGACGGCTTCCTAGACTGGCCCCCAACTTCCAGCAACCCCTCTTGCCTTCTTCTACTGCTCTGCCCGAGGTTCCGATGCAGGTGGAATTGGTCCTGAAGACTAAGAAGTGGTCAGTGATAGGAGATCACTGACCAAAAACGTGGGGGGAACACAAGGAGGAAGGGTACAGGACTGGGTAGTGGATGGGATAGGTGGGATGCCGAAAAAAGTTGTTTTTTAGACTTTTTTTATTTTTTTTTATTTTTTACTTGCTCTTCTCTCTCTCTCTTCTCACAACCGCTCTGAACGCCTCGCTATCTCCAACAGAGGCGTTCAGGGCGGGTGCGGCAGGATGTGATGTCAGGGAGAGGAAGTTTAGACGACGTCGATTGCCACTATTGGACAGTTACTCATTGATTGACCGAAAGTGGCGATCGTTGAGGTGGGACCATCGCAACAGGTCCCGACGTATTGAGCTGTGATAGCCTGCTGTCGGAAACAGCAGCTGTCACAGCTCGTGCACGCGCCGGTGGGAAATGGCAATGCATTTTCCCTGCGACATAATATTCCATCGCTGAGCGCGAACAGGGCGGTCAGCGCGACGGAATATTACGTCGCTGAGCGTTAAAGGGTTAATGACCAGCCTATTTTAAACCTTAATGACCAAGCTATTTTTTAAGTTTTTCTATTGTCTCATTCTAAGAGCTATAACTTTTTTATTTTTGCGTCGACATACACTACCGTTCAAAAGTTTAGGGTCACTTAGAAATTTCCTTATTTTTGCAAGAAAAGCACAGTTTTTTTCAATGAAGATAACATTAAATTAGTCAGAAATACACTCTATACATTGTTAATGTGCTAAATGACTATTCTAGCTGCAAACATCTGGTTTTTAATGCAATATCTACATAGGTGTATAGAGGCCCATTTCCAGCAACCATCACTCCATTGTTCTAATGGTACATTGTGTTTGCTAACTGTGTTAGAAGGCTAATGGATGATTAGAAAACACTTGAAAACTCTTGTGCAATTATGTTAGCACCACTGTAAACAGTTTTGAGGTTTAGAGGAGCTATAAAACTGACCTTCCTTTGAGCTAGTTGAGAATCTGGAGCATTACATTTGTGGGTTCGATTAAACTCTCAAAATGGCTAGAAAAAGAGAGCTTTCATGTGAAACTCGACAGTCTATTCTTGTTCTTAGAAATGAAGGCTATTCCATGTGAGAAATTGCCAAGAAACTGAAGATTTCCTACAACGGTGTGTACTGCTCCCTTCAGAGGACAGCACGAACAGGCTCTAACTGTAAAGGATCTGCCAGGCACTACGTCTGTGGATACTCCCAGGATTAATCAATCGACACCTGAGGCCGGACCTCTTAGACTGACTCCGGCTCCCACCAATCAGGGTGGCAGGCTCAGGAGTGGGAGAGCCTATCGCGGCCTGGTCAGTCGGAGTTAGCGCCGCCCCCTGTCCATTTATACCTGCCGTTTTCTCTTCCTCATTGCTTGTGATTCTTCCTGGTTTCCTGGCCCTGCTACAGCCTTGCTCCAGTCTGCTACTGCCTTGCTTCAGCTTCCGCTTATCCTGCTTCGCTCTGACCCCGGCTTGCTTCTTGCTCTGCGTTCGTATACTTCGTGCCATCCTGTTTCTGACTGGCTCGTTGACCTCTGGTTTCCTCACTGTATTCCGTGGGCTACTGCCCCTTCCCTTGCTTGTTCCCTGTTTGTATTCCCTTGCACTTAGTCAGCGTAGGGACCGCCACCCAGTTGTACCCCGTCGCCTAGGGCGGGTCGTTGCAAGTAGGCAGGGACAGGGCGGTGGGTAGATTAGGGCTCACTTATCCCCTTCCCCTTCTTCCTGCCATAACATAGGGCTGGGTCCAAAAATATTAAGGCTGATGCACTGTCGCGTAGTTTCATGGCCAATCCTCCTTCGGAGAAGGATCCTGCTTGTATTTTACCCCCTGGTATAATCGTTTCTGCCACTGATTCTGATTTAGTCTCTGATATTGCGGCTGATCAAGGTTCAGCTCCCGGGAACCTCACTGTGGACAAGCTGTTTGTCCCCCTGCAATACCGGCTAAGGGTACTTAGGGAAAACCATGACTCCGCACTATCTGGTCATCCTGGCATCTTGGGTACCAAACACCTCATTACCAGAAACTATTGGTGGCCTGGGTTGCCTAAAGACGTTAGGGCTTACGTCGCCGCTTGTGAGGTTTGTGCTAGGTCTAAGACCCCCAGGTCCCGACCTGCGGGCTTACTACGTTCTTTGCCCATTCCCCAGAGACCTTGGACCCATATCTCCATGGATTTTATCACCGATTTGCCTCCATCTCAAGGCAAGTCGGTGGTGTGGGTGGTAGTAGACCGCTTCAGCAAGATGTGCCACTTTGTGCCCCTTAAGAAACTACCTAACGCCAAGACGTTAGCTTCTTTGTTTGTTAAACACATTCTGCGTCTCCATGGGGTCCCAGTCAATATCGTTTCTGACAGAGGGGTACAATTTGTTTCATTATTTTGGAGAGCCTTTTGTAAAAAGTTGGAGATTGATCTGTCCTTCTCCGCCTTCCATCCCGAAACTAATGGCCAAACGGAGAGGACTAATCAATCCCTGGAACAATATTTAAGGTGTTTCATCTCTGACTGTCAATTTGATTGGGTCTCATTCATTCCCCTCGCCGAATTTTCCCTGAATAACCGGGTCAGTAACTCGTCAGGGGTCTCCCCGTTTTTCTGTAATTTCGGGTTTAATCCACGGTTCTCCTCCGTTTCTCCTGGTTGTTCCAATAATCCCGAGGTAGAGGTCGTTCATCGGGAACTGTGCACAGTCTGGGCCCAGGTTCAGAAGAACCTAGAGGCGTCCCAGAGCGTACAAAAAATTCAGGCTGATAGAAGACGTTCTGCTAACCCCCGGTTTGTCGTCGGGGATCTGGTGTGGTTGTCGTCTAGGAACTTGCGCCTTAAGGTCCCGTCCAAGAAGTTTGCTCCCCGATTTATTGGGCCTTATAAGGTCATTGAAGTCCTCAACCCTGTATCCTTCCGTCTGGAGCTGCCCCCATCCTTTCGCATACACGACGTCTTTCATGCCTCCCTCCTTAAATGCTGCTCCCCGTCCTGGTCCCCCTCGAGGAAACCTCCTGTTCCCATTCTCACCCCTGAGGGGGTGGAATTCGAGGTGGCCAAGATTGTGGACAGTAGGATGATCCAGGGCTCTCTCCAGTACCTGGTCCATTGGAGAGGATACGGGCCGGAGGAGAGGACTTGGGTACCTGCTCGAGATGTTCACGCTGGGGTATTGGTCAGGAGGTTCCACCTTCTCTTCCCCACTAAACCAGGTCCTCTTAGTAAGGGTCCGGTGGCCCCTCATAAAAGGGGGGTACTGTAAAGGATCTGCCAGGCACTACGTCTGTGGATACTACCAGGATTAATCAATCGACACCTGAGGCCGGACCTCTTAGACTGACTCCGGCTCCCACCAATCAGGGTGGCAGGCTCAGGAGTGGGAGAGCCTATCGCGGCCTGGTCAGTCGGAGACAGCTCCGCCCCCTGTCCATTTATACCTGCCGTTTTCTCTTCTTCATTGCTTGTGATTCTTCCTGGTTTCCTGGCCCTGCTCCAGCCTGCTACTGCCTTGCTTCAGCCTTGCTCCAGCTTTCGCTTATCCTGCTTCGCTCTGACCCCGGCTTGCTTCCTGCTCCTTGCTCTGCGTTCGTATACTTCGTGCCATCCTGTTTCTGATTGGCTCGTTGACCTCTGGTTTCCTCACTGTGTTCCGTGGGCTACTGCCCCTTCCCTTGCTTGTTCCCTGTTTGTATTCCCTTGCACTTAGTCAGCGTAGGGACCGCCACCCAGTTGTACCCCGTCGCCTAGGGCGGGTCGTTGCAAGTAGGCAGGGACAGGGCGGTGGGTAGATTAGGGCTCACTTATCCCCTTCCCCTTCTTCCTGCCATAACACTAACCAGAGTAGAAAGATAAGTGGGAGACCCCGCTGCACAACTGAGCAACAAGACAAGTACATTAGAGTCTCTAGTTTGAGAAAGACGGCTCACAGGTCCTGAACTGGCAGCTTCATTAAATAGTACCCACAAAACGCCAGTGTCAACGTCTACAGTGAAGAGGCGACTCGTGGATGCTGGCCTTCAGGGCAGAGTGGCAAAGAAAAAGCCATATCTGAGACTGGCTAATAAAAGGAAAAGATTAATATGGGCAAAAGCACACAGATATTGGACAGAGGAAGATTGGAAAAAAAGTGTTATGGACAGACGAATCGAAGTTTGAGGTGTTTGGATCACACAGAAGAACATTCGTGAGACGCAGAACAACTGAAAAGATGCTGGAAGAGTGCCTGACGCCATCTGTCAAGCATGGTGGAGGTAATGTGATGGTCTGGGGTTGCTTTGGTGCTGGTAAAGTGGGAGATTTGTACAAGGTAAAAGGGATTTTGAATAAGTAAGGCTATCACTCCATTTTGCAATGCCATACCCTGTGGATAGTGCTTGATTGGAGCCAATTTCATCCTACAACAGGACAATGACCCAAAGCACACCTCCAAATTATGCAAGAACTATTTAGGGAAGAAGTAGGCAGCTGGTATTCTATCTGTAATGGAGTGGCCAGCGCAGTCACCAGATCTTAACCCCATAGAGCTGTTGTGGGAGCAGCTTGACCGTATGGAACGCAAGAAGTGCCCATCAAGCCAATCCAACTTGTGGGAGGGGCTTCTGGAAGCATGGGGTGAAATTTTTTCCGATTACCTCAGCAAATGAACAGCTAGAATGCCACAGGTCTGCAATGCTGTAATTGCTGCAAATGGAGCATTCTTTGACGAAAGCAAAGTGAAGGAGAAAATTATTATTTCAAATAAAAATCATTATTTCTAACCTTGTCAATGTCTTGACTATATTTTCTAGTCATTTTGCAACTCATTTGATAAATATAAGTGTGAGTTTTCATGGAAAACACAAAATTGTCTGGGTGACCCCAAACTTTTGAATGGTAGTGTAGCTGTATAAGGTCTTATTGCGGGACAAGTTGTGTTTTTTTATTAGCACCATTTTGGAGTACATAGAATTTATTGATTAACTTTTATTAACTTTTTTTGGGGAGTAATAGAAAAAACCAGAAATTTCGCCACACTGTTGTGCGTCCTAAATTTATGACGTTTACCGTGTGGTATAAGTAACACAATAACTTTATTCAGTGGGTTGTTGCGATTTTAACGATACCAAATTTGTATCGTTTTTGTATGTTTTACTACTTTTACACCGTGACACAATTTTCTCAAAATTATTTGTATGTGTGTCTCCATATTTGAAGAGCCGTAACGTTTTTATGTTTGCCGATTCAATTGTAGGAGGCCTTTTTTTTGCGTGACGACTTGTAGTTTTTATTGGTACCATTTTGGAGTAGATGCGACTTTTTGATCACATTTTTTTCAGGCAGGATTATCAGAAAGCAGCAATTTTTGCATTGTTTTTTATTTTTGCCGAGCGGGTTAAACAATGTAATAACTTTATAGTTGTGGTCGTTACGGACGCGGCGATACTAAATATGTGTAACCTTTTTTTAAATAAAGCAGTTTGTAAGGGGAAAAAGGTTTTTTTTATTTTTTGCCACTTTTTTACTTATTAACTTTGTTAAACTTTCTTTTTTTACTTTTTGCACCGGTCCCACTAGGGGACTTAACTATGCGATCGTCCGATCGCTATTATAATACACTGCAATACTTACGTATTGTAGTGTATTACTGCCTGTCCGTGTAAAATGGACAAGCATCTGCTAGGCGTCTCAAACTCGGCCGGGTAAGTGGGCCGCATATAGAAAAAATGGGAAGTTGATGGGCCGCATTACTTTCAAATTTGATACAATACAAAATTATTGTTAATCAATTAGTTATTTGAACTACTATAACACTATATTACTATAATACCACTAGGATTAAAATGAGATATTTCTCCACTTGCTTATTTCAACAATCCAGCTTTCCAGTTTAAGTATCGCTAAATGCAGTCCGGCAGCTCAGTTAGCACACATGTCAAGATTGGGCAGCCCCTTTCTAGATGCTGCCACAGTGCCCTCTGCAGATGCTGCCACAGTGCCCTCTGCAGATGCTGCCACAGTGCCCTCTGCAGATGTTGCCACAGTGCCCTCTGCAGATGTTGCCACAGTGCCCTCTGCAGATGTTGCCACAGTGCCCTCTGCAGATGTTGCCACAGTGCCCTCTGCAGATGCTGCCACAGTGCCCTCTGCAGATGCTGCCACAGTGCCCTCTGCAGATGCTGCCACAGTGCCCTCTGCAGATGCTGCCACAGTGCCCTCTGCAGATGCTGCCACAGTGCCCTCTGCAGATGCTGCCACAGTGATGTCAGGGGCTTGCCCAGAGCTGGAGTCCCGGAGCAGAGCCGCTTCTGGCACTCTGCCTGGGATTCTAGCACTGCTGACATCACTGTCCATATATGGACAGAGATGTCAGGGGCAACCCCAAAGCTGGAGTCCCGGGCAGAGCGCTAGTAGGCTCTTCCTCGGACTCCAGCTGTGCTCCTGACATCACTGGGACTCCTGCTCTGGGGAAGCCCCTGACACACTGTCCATATGTGGACAGCGATGTCAGGGAATTACAGAGTCTCGGAGTAGAGCCGATTCTAACGGCTCTGTGTTCCGCGGGCCGCAGATGACAGCCCCAGGGGCCACGTGCTTGAGACCCTTGTGCTAGACCTAGCAGGCATTACTTTATTACGGACGTTAATGTGGTCGTGCGAACCCAGCCTAAGGGGTGCAGTTTTTAAAATTGGCTGATTTATGGAGACATAGAAAGGCCCTCAAAACCAATTCAGAACTGAACTGGTCCCTGGAAAAATATAGCCTTTGGAAAGTCTTGAAAATGAGAAATTGCTGCTAAAGTTCTAACCCTAGAGAAATGGTTTGCATGTTTTTTTTAATCTAAGAAGGAATATGGGAAACGTTAACTTGTAACTATTTTGTGCTATTACTATCTATTTTACAAGCAGACATTTAAATTTAGAAAAATGCTAATTTTTTGCAAACTATCTAAATGTATTTATTTTTTAACAAATAAATATTGAATTAACTGCATTTTTCCACTAACCAAGCACAATGTGCTGTGAGAGGACTCAGAATCTTAGATAGGTGAAATCATTCCAAAGTTACCACATTACTTTGGCAGATAAAAAAAAAATAAAGTTAAATAAAAAGTCCACAAGGCCAAAACAGGCTGTGTCCTAAAGGGGTTAATTCCAGAGAATAGTAATGTTAATGCTACATCATACAAAGCCATTAGACCATTGTATGCTTCCACCTTCGTAGCAGCAGTCTGGTGAAGAACCTTACCATTACTGCATATCAAAAGTGTAAGCACATTGCAAGGTGTCTTATATAAAATATTCACTTTGAGATCGGGGAATAGAAATTCTATGGACTGATTAAATACATTACTCTGAGGCCGGATTTACACGAGAATGTGCGTTTTGCACGCGCAAAAGGTACTGCACAACGCCGTGTGTCGTCACCATATGATGCGTGGCTGCATGATTTTTGCGCAGCCGCCATTATGACAGTTTGTAAACAGAAAATCACGTGGTGCTTCTGTTTTTCACACTTTACTGCTCTTGTGCGAATCACACGGAAGTGCTTCCGTGTGATTTTCACACACCCATTGACTTCAATGGGTGCGTGATGCATGAGAAACAAATATAGGACATGTTGTGAATGTTACGCAGCGGATACCAGCTGCATGTAATAAAAAAAAAAACAAAGAAAAAAAAAAAAAAAGTCTGCACAGCCCCATAGACTAACATAGGTCCGTGCGAGGCACGTGACAACCACGCGCGTTTCACTGATGTATAGCACGTTCGTCTAAGCCCCGAGTGTTAGGGTACCATCACAGCAATTCCTGTGGCTCAGCCACAATATGCGAGGCCAAGAGACAGTTTACTGTGGTTTTACAGCTGGTACTGGTGTAGCACATCGTTCACCTGTACTCTACAGAAGCCATTTTTCTGCATACACCCTTTAATGTATACCAAAATACTATTTAAGCTCTAACAATTAAAAACCACAACTGTACTGTCCAAGTGTGGTGTGAACGGAACCATTCAGAAAGGCTGTGTGAGGAGTTTAGTTACTAGCCCAATGGTAGTGTAAGCCCTACCTGCAGAATAAGCCTGGTCAGTTACACTAGAAGAAAATACAGACAAATCCAAAGTGACTGCAAAGTAAATTTTATAAATTGGCATAACAGTACAAGAACAATGTGGAGTCGATACCCAAGCACTAGTTCTAAAGCAGAGCGATCAGCCAAACTGTAGAAGCCTCACAAAGACAAGTCCTACCTCAGACCAAGATTAATTGCATACATTTGGGGCAACAGATTACTTATTGCCGCCTCTCAGGTTCTTCAGGTGTTACTGGAAGTTCAACCAGCTGAGGGGCAAAAGGGCCTACCAGCCACGTCAAGGGAGTATTTGCCACCACATAGCTTAAAAGCTCATTCACGTGGTCATGGACTTTTGCGGCTCGTTCTCTGCTTTGTATCAGAATTCCTGCAGAAATATCTCCAAGTGAGTGAGCAGAGGAGAAGGAAGCATGAAGGTCCTGAGCAGTTTGCCGGAGTTGCTGCATTCGGTCCTGTATGTTGGCTGGAAGACCCTGTGCACCGGACACCAGACTAAAGCAAGTAGTTTGTATTTGCTTGGTCAGCATACGGGTCATGGATAACACTCGAGAATCCAAAGGCTGCAAAATAATAAAAAAAGTCACCATTGTATCTTGTAAGCAAACTCTGCATAAATCAGCAGTACATGCGAAGACTACGTAATGTATCTACGTAATTATCTCTCCACTTACTAGGCTCCTCTCATCACTCACAATATAGTGCTTTTACCATCTCCTCAAGACAAGATGGACCATCAGCTCATTGGAGGATCATGCTGCCCATAGAGGGAGAAGATGGAGCAGGGTGAGAGCCAGAGGAACATATGTGGCTGCAGCTTCTGGCAAGTACTACCCAACCCATTGCTGGAGTCACAGCCACACACGTCCTCCATGTTGCTGCAGTTTGAGGGTGTTCTGTAACCTGCTCCCCAACGTATGGCAGACGTGATCGCTAGGCTCCATCCACTAGCTCAGCCAAAACATGATAATTAGCATGTGTTTTACCCATTGAACTTGATGGGGTGGGTGGGGGGGGGGTAAAAACCTGCAACAAACAGCAAACTGCAGCAGAAACTGCCATTTTACCACAGAACATATAATGGAAAAAAAATATATACATATTCCACACTGTTCAACCTTCAAATTCATTACCTGTTCAGGTTCAGTCTCCACATCTTCAGATGTGGTTCCCGATTGCTTGAGACTCCATTCCAGCCACAGCTGGTGCAGTTTCTCTTGGCCACCATGAACGCTCTGCTTGACTGTTTCCATCTTTGCAACAAAAAAAATATATGTTATAAATCTCTTTAGAAACTACAGTAGAACAACATTTAGATTTTTCTTCTAACAGTACAGAATCCTACCAGGTCAATAGTTTGGTGAAGCTGTGCTAGAGTTGCCACAGTGGTGATCTGGGCACTCCTCACCTTGCCCAGAGAATGCTGGTATGCTCGATGATGCAGACGAGAAGACAAAGAACCCAAACGAACATAGTAACTCTGCTGTTCCCTTTGTTGTTGAAGTGGAGTTACTTCAAATCCCTCTACAGTGGAGGCAAGTTCAGCTGTGGATAAATCATTCAATAGTCAGGACCTCGTGTAAAATAGGAGACTTTCCCATAGAAACAACTGTACAATGTGAGCAGTGACGAGAGGGAGAGCGGCAATCTAATTCATTAGCATGGGCTACTGATACTTTCCATAGCCTTAGTCTTGATTGTGGTGGTTTATATCGCATTGTTAGAAGTACAGCTGCCTGGAGCAGACATGTTTGTAATGCTTGGTTTTCTGGGTTGAGGTGACATGTTAGTTACAGAATAGAGGTCAGCGTACAATGTTAGTGAGCATTATGCAGCTTCTTATGTAGAACTTACTCCACATTTGAAAACTGCAACAAACATTACAGGATGGGGAGAAAAAACTATATATATAATTCTCAAACTAGTCTCCCATTTCCCTGCTAACAAAGATACTGCATACAAACATTACACTGCAAGCAAATAACAGAAATGGGACAAGTACGTTACACACGGGAAAACCTCCAGTTACTCACACAGCTCTTCATCTGTCATAGGAAGGTAGTGATCGGCCCACTCCTCAGACTTCCCCAAGACTGTATCCAGGCTGCTGGTTACAAACTGCCCTACATGCGTGTCCATCACTGATGAGACTACAGACCGAGTCATGTCCATGCTTCCCTGTACTGCACCAGCTGCCATGCCCATTATACCAGACACTGCACTTGTGACAGTATCACGGGCACCAGTCACCGTACCAACTACAGTATCACGAGCTCCAGTCACCAGCTCCTTTGTGTCAGACACAACCTGAACAAAGACAAAAAGTCTCATTTAGCATATCCAGACCACTGTTGCTGAAGTTTTGATGTCGAGCGCATTGCAAGTTTAGCACTTTCTTATTCCGGCTCTGAAACCTAGATATCTCGTGCGTAAACTAGAGAATAAAATGTTATTCAGCTTAACCAGCCCCCCCCACTAAAGGCTATGTTTACACTTTGTTGCATTTCACATTTTTTTGGTTTTTGATTGATAAACTACTTGATGCATGAGTTTCTGAAAAAACAGCCACAGTAAAACAAGTGTGAACCCAGCCTAACTGACTAGTCTCCAAATAGGTCTGCTAATAGAGCGGTCATTGATAAATGCTTTTGTAATTACAGGAAGAGCACAAGAAGCAGTCACTGGATTGCTCACAGCATTTAAGGGGTTAAACAGGCAGAGCGATCACTGTTCCTGCCAGTTAGTCCCAGGTATCAGCTGTAATGCACAGCTGACACCTGCTGTATACAGAACAGGCCCCACAGGTGAGCTCACCCCATACATCATCCCCACACCACGACGTGCTATTACGTCGTAGTGCAGAAACACGTTAAGAACCATGCAGGAAAACAGGCCACTATAAGGCCAATTCACACATGGCAGTTCTGCCAAATCCAGGAGTTTTCTAAGTCTATTGTGGGGGGAAAAAAAAAAAAAAAAAAAAAAGAAAGTTAAACAATTTGGATAGTTTTTACAATGCAGTTGTAAAAATGCTGCTGCACATAAGGCACCAAATAGTGGTAAAAGAAAATACAGTTCTGACCGCAGTGTCAATGGACCCTAAAGGGGGGGGGGGGGGGGGGGGGAATAAAATAAATTTAGGCTGGGTTCCCACATAGCATAAACTCTGCTGCTACTGTAAACACTTCAGAAATCCTGCAAAGTGGCTGAGATTTAGTATCACATGCCACTGCTGTGGAAACCGAAAAAAACCAAGAACTTGACTTGTGGAATTTAATTCCGGAGCATGTGAATTTATGCTGATTTTACGTTGCAGGTTCTCCCTATTGAATTCAATAAGGATGAAAAACCCGTGACAGAAACGCCATGCCAGAAGAATAAAACTTAGCCAGAACACCCACTTTCCGGCAGTCCGGCCTCCTGGGATGACGTTGCATCCCAATTGAATGCAGATCACAGGCTGAAGAGTCACATGGCCTGTAACATCATCCAGGGAGGCTGGAGCGGATGTCAGAGGAGAGACGGGGTAAGCATGAAAGGCTCTTCTGTAGCAGAATTTCCATCCAAAAAAAAAAAGAGCTTTGTCCTAACCACCTGAAAACCCCAGAGCTGTGTAGATAGTGCCTACATAGATAGCACCGGTGTCCCGTTAGTGCCCATATAATGCCACAGTGAGCAAGTGCAAGAGTCCGTTTTCTGCAGTTACTTTGTAACAGAAAACCTATAACCCTGAGGGCATAAGAGCATTGAGCAGTTCGCACTTACCTTCTCAGTTGGCTGGTGAAGTATAGGCAGTGTTGATTCCAGTTTGTCTAAACCTTTGCAGGCAAGTTCATTAGCAGTTGCAACTAAGAAGAAAGGCAGAGGTTTTGGCTTTATTTTTATTAATGGGGTTCTTGAAGTGGAGGTGATGTCCGATTGGACAATCCCATATCCTTACGGGGAGAAAAATAAAAAAGCAGACCAGGGTGTTCTGCTGCCGGGATGCCACTAATGGGGACATTAAGCATTACATGGTTTCCATTGAAATTCATCAGCTATCAGTGTAAAGCAGAGGCATGCCAGGTCCACCAAAGATCAGAGGGTGCTGTCCACTCCAACTAAGACACACGGCTGTAAGACTGGGTAATACCAAGAGACAGCTTTTGTTTAACATGGATCAAAGAAATTGGTCTATGGTTTGTGGATACTGCCACCAGCTATAGGGGCAGACTATCGGTTCAACCTCTTTCAGGGGGTAATGATTGGGAATCTGCCCTGATCCTTACTTTCCAGGAGATAAGTGGGAGATGGACACACACTATTTTTATGGGGCAGGGAGATTGTTTGGCCAACAGCTGTTGTCTGACACTGCACAATCTACAAAGTGGTATTCCCATCAGTTTTTCCCTGCACAGCAGTGCCCTAGCAACCCAGAAGGTAGGGAAAGTGTAGAAGGAGATGCAGTTCTAAATCAGTGCTGCAGCCCCTTCATTCTCAGGATCAGTGGGGCCCCCAGAGGTCAGCCACCATAATCAAGTAGTGGCATATCCTAGCGATATGCCATAACTTTAAAAGATAGGAATAGCCCTCTAACTTTCAGGCTGCAATAGTCATTCCTTTCTTAGACCCCCTGACATTCAGTTTCCAACCGGATCCTAGTTTGAGACTTTTCCCACGTGAATATATCTCTCCCAGTAACATGCTGGATGAGTACTGTGACTCCAGGATGGTGCTATCTTTACTAGTTCTCATGCAAAGGCACTGCTACCACTTCTACAGCCCTTTTCTATCCTGGCACTGAAGCGAGTCCCTGCCCCACTCTCCCTGCATGGTTGAGGGTTCTCTCCAGTTTATTTACACAGCCCGATTCCCCCTCCCTATCTTCACTGACAGCCTGTGTAATCCGCACTCCCTGAACACTGTTATTTTATTTTTTATAGAGGGAATGGGAGAAAAGAGAGAATTTTGACGGTTTTTGCGTTTTCTTTGGACGCCGTTCATCCGGCGGTTTAATTAATATGTTAATTTTATTAGTCAAGTTGTTACGATCGCTGGGATACCATATATGTGTAGGTGTGATTTGTTTTGACCGTTTTACTAAATAAAACCACTTTTTGGGCCAAAAAAGTAGTTTTATTTGACTTTGACTGTAATTTTTTTTTTTTTTTTTCACAAACTTTATTTAACTGTTTTACATTTTTTTTTTAGTCCCACCAGGGGACTTCACTATGCGATGTGCCGATCGCATATATAATGCTTTGTATACCAAAGCATTATTGCCTGTCAGTGTAAAACTGACAGGCAACCTGTTAGGTCATGCCTCCGGCATCGCCTAACAGGCAGATGCTGAAGACAGACCTGGGGGTCTTTGTTAGACCCCCGGCTGTCATGGAAACCCGACGGCGACCCGCGATTTCTTTGCGGGGGCGCCGATCGGGTGACAGAGGGAGCTCCCTCCCTCTGTCAAACACATTAGATGCCGCTGTCTCTATTGACAGCAGCATTTAATGGGTTAAACTGCCAGAATCGGAGCGCGCTTCGATTCCGGCAGTTGCAGCAGGAGCCAGGCTGTGTATAACAGCCGTGCTCCTGCCTCTGATCGCGTGGGTACAGTGGCAGTACCCGCGCCATCACAGGACGGATATATCCGTCCTCCTGCGTTAAGGAGTTAATATACTGCATTTCATATGTGTCTTTACTTAGAATGACATAAATATTTTCACAATACTTATGGTTGTTAAATTGCAATATTGCTTCAACTCTATACGATGAATTATTGATCGATATGTATGTTTTTGTTGACATTGTCCGTTTTGTACATTTCATATCATATCTGGATATATATTTTGTATTACTTTAGATACTTTATTCAGTTATTCATTATATTTTATTATGTTACTACACATGCTGTATATGTTACATTAATTTAATTTCTCCATTTATAGCGATTGTGATAAAGACCTAGGCTAGGTCGAAACGTCCAGATATAATCGCTTATGAATTATACATAATAAAATCATTTTGAAAAAATTACTCTCAAGGATCATTGGAGTGCTTCTAGGTTATTTTTTGGATCTTTAATTTTACATATAGGTAGCACTTTTTTAAAAAAAAAATTTAAAGTGCAAAGGGTGTTCATAGCCCATAAGACCAGGCACACGCTTAACAGGAGGGGAAAAATAAAAAGGTTTTGTTAAATATACTCACTTTGCGGCTCCAGTCGGCTTAGAAGAGGCTTTGATCCAGTTACTGCAGCATCAGTTAAGGTCTTTGCTCCTTTCTCAGCAACATCACAAACGTTGCGGATGTACGGGTGACTATCCTTAGTAGAATTGTAGGCCGCACTCACCACACTGCATGCAGAGCTGACAAGAGGTAGATGTGTAACACGTCCCACCACATTCTGCTGTAGACAAGTAGATCGTGAACACTTCTGACTAAAGGGGAAACAACCATTCCCTAGAACGCATCTCACTTATTTTATTAGAGGGAATGGCCACTGCAGACGACCCCACTTGTTAGAAGGGTCCTTGACAATAAGCGGATCACAGAATGTCCACGTGTGGGCACCCCCAGAAATACAGTAATCTCTGGGCAAACTTTAAAGTGTTACATTTCCCTGCAGTGCCAGAGGGAAAATTAAAAAGGTGTTTTCCAGCCCCTGAAAATTGATGGCCTATCCTCAAGATAGGCCATCAATAGCTGATGGGTCAGGGTCCGACTATCGGGACCCCCGCCAATCAGATGTTTTGAAGGGGCCACAGCACTCATACAAGCGCTGCTTCCCCTTCATTTCCCTTACTTGCTCACACTATGAATCACTGACACCGCAGCCGTTCATAGTATTGCATTCCCACAATGAACAGGCCGCAATACCTGGGCATGGCCGGCCTTAGCTATGTTCAACCAGTGCAGTTGCACAGGTCGCCACACGGCAAGAGGGGCGCCAGCGGGTGTGTGTATCCCCGCGCCGTTGCAACTACCAGCGGGGATACACACTAATTGCAGTCGCACCCGGGCGCTTCTTCACTTAGTGGCTACCGCTGTAGCAGCTGCTAGCGGTGACACCGGGCATAAGGGCGGTGGCGCCGCTAGCAGCTGCTGTGGCTGCTATAGCGGTAGCGACGGCACTATAGCAGAGCAGGGAGATATCTCCCTGCTCTGCTGGCTACTAGCGCCACTGTAGCTCCCTTCAGCTACAGCGGCGCTAGTAGACAGCAGAGCAGGGAGATACCTCCCTTGCTCGGCTATAGTGCCCCCCTGTAGATATCAACCCCCCCCCCCTTCCAGGATAGCGCCACAGTAGCTCCCTGAAGGAGCAGAATCTCTGTGTGGCCGGGGATTCCGGTCCTGGAGTGCTGCTTGATGCCTCTGTCCATATATGGACAGTGACATCAGGGAAAACTCCTGAAGCAGAATCCCCGGTTACAGCATTGGAGACTATGATCGGGGATTCCATTCCAGGAGAAGCCAATGACGTCATGGACACAGACGTCAGGAGCTTCTCCTGGAGTGGCATCGACGGTCATAGCGTCTGCAACGCTGTGACCAGGGATTCCGCTTCAGGAGTTTTCCCTGATGTCACTGTCCATATATGGACAGAGGCATCAAGCAGCGCTCCAGGAGCGGAATCCCCTGCCACACAGGGATTCCGCTCCTTCAGGGAGCTACAGTGGCGCTATCTATACTGGAAGGGGGGGTTGCTATCTACAGGGGGGCTGTGGGCTGTGTGGCACTACCTACAAAGGACAACTGTGCAGGAGCACACAAAATACCCAGCTTTCCCGGGTATAAAAAAAAAGTGTGGAAATAAACTAAGATATAACTTTTATTTAATCTAGCTAAAAGGATTAATCCTTTACTCAGACTAAATAAATTATAATTTAGTTTATTTCCACACATTTATTTGATAGCTTGGAAAGCTGGGTATTTTGTGTGCTCCTGCACAGTTGTCCTTTTTTTAATGTATTGCCTGCCAGCTAGCGGTCATTTTGTAGTCCTTGCACTACCTACAAGGGGGCTGTGGGCAGTGTGGCGCTACCTACAAGGGGGCTGTGGGCAGTGTGGCGCTACCCACCAGGGGGCTGTGCGGCGCTACCCACCAGGGGGCATCTGAGTGGGGGGGCTGATGGTCATTTTGCTGTGAGTGGGGGGGCTGATGGTCATTTTGCTGTGAGTGGGGGGGCTGATGGTCATTTTGCTGTGAGTGGGGGGGCTGATGGTCATTTTGCTGTGAGTGGGGGGGCTGATGGTCATTTTGCTGTGAGTGGGGGGCTGATGGTCATTCTGCTGTGAGTGGGGGGGCTGATGGTCATTCTGCTGTGAGTGGGGGGCTGATGGTCATTCTGCTGTGAGTGGGGGGCTGATGGTCATTCTGCTGTGAGTGGGGGGCTGATGGTCATTCTGCTGTGAGTGGGGGGCTGATGGTCATTCTGCTGTGAGTGGGGGGCTGATGGTCATTCTGCTGTGAGTGGGGGGCTGATGGTCATTCTGCTGTGAGTGGGGGGCTGATGGTCATTCTGCTGTGAGTGGGGGGCTGATGGTCATTCTGCTGTGAGTGGGGGGCTGATGGTCATTCTGCTGTGAGTGGGGGGCTGATGGTCATTCTGCTGTGAGTGGGGGGCTGATGGTCATTCTGCTGTGAGTGGGGGGCTGATGGTCATTCTGCTGTGAGTGGGGGGCTGATGGTCATTCTGCTGTGAGTGGGGGGCTGATGGTCATTCTGCTGTGAGTGGGGGGCTGATGGTCATTCTGCTGTGAGTGGGGGGCTGATGGTCATTCTGCTGTGAGTGGGGGGCTGATGGTCATTCTGCTGTGAGTGGGGGGCTGATGGTCATTCTGCTGTGAGTGGGGGGCTGATGGTCATTCTGCTGTGAGTGGGGGGCTGATGGTCATTCTGCTGTGAGTGGGGGGCTGATGGTCATTCTGCTGTGAGTGGGGGGCTGATGGTCATTCTGCTGTGAGTGGGGGGCTGATGGTCATTCTGCTGTGAGTGGGGGGCTGATGGTCATTCTGCTGTGAGTGGGGGGCTGATGGTCATTTTGCTGTGAGTGGGGGGCTGATGGTCTACAAGTGGTTTCCACCTCTGACCTCCAATTGAAATTAATAGGAAGATACCTGCGGCGCTCGTTTGGAGCTTTTTTTCCTGCGTCTTTTGCATTCGCTTCAACAGCTTAAGAAAAAACACAAAAAAAAAAAAATCACACAACGCTGTCAGTTGCTGAAGGAATTTTGAGGCAGATTTTTTTTGCCTTACAAAAAACGTGTGAACATGCCCTACGAGTGGAGTGCTTGTCCTTAGCAGTTTTCGGTCTTTCTCAAAACCATTTTTGGTAGGGGGGCCCCTGAGGAAATTTTGTTTTTCCAGTGCTGCCTCGAGTCCGAAAAGGTTGGGAAACTCTGTACTAGGGTACCGTCATGGAGCAGCTCAGTTCATCGTGGGAACGGGGCATAGGGGAGTACAATTTTTGTTTTTGTTTGGAGGCACTGTCTACAAGGGGTAGGTGGGGGACTGTATGGCACTGTCTACAAGGAGGAGGTGGGGGACTGTATGGCACTGTCTACAAGGAGGCTGTATGGCAAAATCTACAGGGGGCACTATACTGTGTGGGGGCCACTAAGCGGACATTATACTGTGTAGGGGTACTACAGGTGGCATAATACGACGACAAAATACTGTGTCCTTGAAGGGGTTGTAATATATTATATTATACTGAATGGGGGCACTAATTTTTTTATGGGGCATTTTTTTTTTTGATGGGGTGGGGCGCCGAAAGATCATTTCACACAGGGCGCCATCTATCCTAGGGCCGGCCCTGTACCTGGGTATCACCGCTACATCCGTGTCAACAATTCAATGAGTAACTAGAAATGAAGGGGAAACAGCGCTCGTACGACCCCAACCTATCAGCTATTGATGGCCTATCCTGAGGATAGGCTATCAATTTTTAGGGTCTGGAAAGCCCCTTTAAGCATTATACAGCATCTATCAGTGGGTCGTCTAATGCAGAACCCAGAGCAAGAGACCCCTAGACCACTCTGGCCAAGAGATGAGGATTCTGAACAGAGGACACCCCAATTCTAATATCTGTAAAGGGACCTAAACTGGACAGTCCTTAACCATAACCAGAGAGTTATATTAAAACAGGGGTCTTAATAGCTGCAAGAGGGGCATCTCACCAACACTTGTTGCCAATGGATCTTCATGCCCTGAGGGGGGGGGGGGGGGCAGTTCATGGCAAGATATACTGGAATGTGGAGTCTTGCAGTGACACACAGAGGACCCCTCTCCTCAGATCAGTTTCAGTAAGTAATTTCATTCCCCCAGAAGATTTTCTTTGAACAAGTTAAATACTGGGTGGTCTCATTCCCCTTGCCAATAGGGTGTGTGTAAAATCACTGCCCCACCGACAAGGTGAACAGCAGCTGCCACATTAGCCACATTTCCAGACGGAATAAGAAGGCAGAGCACGATTCAGAGTAACCGGTTCTCCATCAATGACCTAATGTACACACCACAGTCTTACATAGCCCTAAGATGCAAAGGGCACGCGGTTATCGGCACAGAACAGATCGCTAGTAGCTGCCAGCGGAGATAATAGAACGTCAAAGTCCAGTCACCACATGTCACCTGTTGCTCGGGAGTCTCATCCACCTGGGCAGAGGGTTCCGTTCCGTTTGTTGACATGATGCCAGGAGATTTGCAGCTGGTATTCAACCTGAGGACAGAGAGCAAGAACACGCAGAAAGTGAACGCAAGACATCAGACAAAGCAGAGGCGCCGCTACACAGAAAACCGAACACAACGGTATATCCACCGCCATGACAGAGACACGGGAAAAAACCTTCTCCATCCAGAGGCAACAAACTTAGCGCCCGCACAGGTGACCCCGTGCCCCTCAGCCCGCCCTTCACTCACCGAACAAGTGGTCCGCCTCAGTGCACTTCACCTCCCTGCACTTGGCCGCTATTTAAAGAGGCGGTGACGTCGCGCCAGCCCCATGAGGGCGGGGTTATCAGGGGGACGGACTGGGCAAACTACCACGTGCTCGGCTATGGAAAGTTTCTGTCGTGAATATTTGGGAAGATTTATAAAATGTAGTTCAAGGAAAAAACTGGGCAGTTTCTGCAAATCAGGTCGCACCTTATACATTGCACCTCTGAGAACTGGGATTGGATTGGTTACTATTAGCAACTACTCCACTTTAGCGCCAGTTTTTATGTTACAGTTTGTCTATGACCTCCAGTCATGTTCTCCACATGAGCCCTATTTACACCAACAGATTCCACCGCATGATAATCGCTTACTGTGAATAGGTGTAGCGACTGAACGACTAGCGATAGAACGCTCCTTGAGCGTACAAATAATCGTTTATACGAACAGAAAAATAATTCTTGGTCGTTCTGACATTGTGGTTTATAAACATGAATCGTTTATTGATAGCAGATGTGTGACAGTGTTAAATAGGCGACCAAACGATACATATTAACAGGGGCGTAGCTAGAGGCTCATGGGCCCCGATGCAAAAATTCTTACTGGGCCCCCCCCCCCCGCAAACTTCTCATGGCCGACGGTCCGCAGCTTTCAGCTGCATCGCTGGGTCTCCTAAGTGACCCAACAATGCAGCACTAGCAGCCGGGGGCGTCACTAAGGCTGGGTTCACACACCCTATTTACGGACGTAATTCGGGCGTTTTAGCATTGAATTACGTCCGAAAATGCGGCTCAAAAGCGTTGGCAAACATCTGCCCATTCATTTGAATGGGTCTTACGATGTTCTGTGTCGACGGTCTTTTTTTTTTACGCGCCGCTGTCAAAAGGCGGGGCGTAAAAAGGACTCCATGGAAAAACAGCTCCAATTACGTCCGTAATGGACAAAGCAAAAGACGCCTGCACATGCCATTACGGCTGAAATTACGGTGCAGTTTTCTCCTGAAAACAGCACCGTAATTTCAGCCGTAACAGACGCTGCCGTGTGAACATACCCTCAGGGCTTAAAATGTCAGGGAAATAGCCCCAATACATATGTGTCCGCCCCAAAAAAAATGTGTATATGAGACAGCATAGCATATCTATAGCACTACAACCCTATAAACTATGGATAGGATTAGATACAGTGGCTCAGCAGACAGTATCACACATGATAGGATTAGATACAGTGGCTGAGCAGACAGTATCACACATGATAGGATTAGATACAGTGGCTGGGCAGACAGTATCACACATGATAGGATTAGATACAGTGGCTGAGCAGACAGTATCACACATGATAGGATTAGTTAGATACAGTGGCCCAGCAGACAGTATCACACATGATAGGATTAGATACACAACTCAGCAGACAGTATCACACATGATAGGATTAGATACAGTGGCCCAGCAGACAGTATCACACATGATAGGATTAGATACAGTGGCTCAACAGACAGTATCACACATGATAGGATTAGATACAGTGGCTCAGCAGACAGTATCACACATGATAGGATTAGATACACAGCTCAGCAGACAGTATCACACATGATCGGATTAGATATAGGGCCCAGCAGACAGTATCACACATGATAGGATTAGATACAGGGTCCAGCAGACAGTATCACACATGATTGGATTAGATACACAGCTCAGCAGACAGTATCACACATGATAGGATTAGATACAGTGGCTCAGCGGACAGTATCACACATGATTGGATTAGATACAGGGCCCAGCTCGCTGACATTGCGGCTCCAGCGCTGGACCCAGGATAGGTAAGAATAATAATTTTGCTTCTTTATGTGTTACTGATTATTTTGTGTGTGTGTGTGTGTGTTTTTTACAGGTTCGGTTTTCGGACTTCGGATTCGAGGACTTCAATGACGGCGTTTTTTTTATTCTCAATAAAATGGTTAATGAGGGTTGTGTTTTTTGATCTCAATGAAATATTTTTTCTATGTGCTTGTATCTTTTTAAACTTTATTATCACCGCATTAGTAATGGCCGCTGGCTGATTGACAAACTCCATTACTAAGGCGGGGCTTAATGTTAGCCGGCGCAGAGGCTACACTAACCCCCATTATTACCCCGGTACCCACCGCCACCAGGAGCACTGGGAAGAGCCGGGTACGAACCAGTATCCGACCATCTGTAGTGACGGGCAGGCACCGGGGTGGCCGCAGGCTGGTAGTATTAGGCTGGGAAAGGCCAAAAACAGTGTCCCTTCCCACCCTTGTAATGCTGCCTGCGGCTGCTGTGTTGCATCTGGCTGGTTATGAAAATTGGGGGGGACCCCACATTGTTCTTTCCAATTATTTTTTATTTTTTTAAATGACGTGGGGTCCCCCCCATTTTTCATAACCAGCCAGATACAATAAAGCAGCAGCAGGCAGCATCACCAGGGTAGGAAGGGCCACTGTATCTGGCCTTTCCCCTCCTGATAATACCAGCCTGCGGCCACCCCAGTGGCCTACCATCACTACAGATGGTCAGGTACTGGATCGTACCCGGCTCTTCCCAGCACCCCTGGTGGCGGTGGGTACCGGGGTAATAAAGGGGGTTAGTGTTAGCCTCTGCACCGGCTAACACTAAGCCCCGCCTTAGCAATGGACGCTGTCAATCAGCCGGCGGCCATTACTAAGGCGGTAGTAATATAGTTTAAAAAAAAAACACAAAGACATAGAAAAAATATTTTATTTAAATAAAAAAAAAACCCACACAACCCTCATTAACCATTTTACTGATAACAAAAAAAAAAGCCGTCATCGAAGTAGCCCTGGAATCCAACGTAGTCCAACGACCGAACCTGTAAGAAAACACACAAGAAAAATGATTAGTAACACGTGTGTTAGGCTTCATGTGTGATACTGTCTGTGGGACCCTGTATCTAAGCCTACCACAACGTAGGCTTAGATACAGGGTTCAGCAGACAGTAATCTTATACAGTATAAGATTACTGTGTGCTGGGGCCCTGTATCTAAACCGACAGTGTGGTAGGCTTAGATACAGGGTCCCACAGACAGGATCACACATGGGCCATGTATCTAAGCCTACCATGTGATTGTCTTAGATACAGGGCCCAGCAGACAGGATCACACAATCTGTGATCCTGTCTCATGGGCCCTCTAAGCCTGCTACATCGTAGGCTTAAAGGGGTTGTCCAGTCCCTAAACATTGATGGCCTTTCCTCAGGATAGGCCATGAATAGCTGATGTGTCTGGGTCCGACTTCCGGGACTTTCCTGGTTCTGGATCGCAGCGGAGGTCCTGATGTCACAGCGCTATGCGCCGCGCACAACATCGAGAGGACAGAACTTCCGCCGCGGCTGAAGAGGAAGGTAAGATTAGTTGCCCTGACTGGCGGGGTCCGACTCCCGGGACCCGCCAATCAGCTGTTTTGAAGGGGCCGCAGCACTCGTACGAGAGCTGCTCCCCTTCATTTCACTACTCGCTCACACTGTGAATCGCCGACACCGATTCACAGTGTGACCGGAATGAAGGGGAGCAGCTCTCGTACGAGTGCTGCGGCCCCTTCAAAACAGCTGATTGGCGGGTCCCGGGAGTCGGACCCCGCCAGTCAGGGCAACTAATCTTACCTTCCTCTTCAGCCGCGGCGGAAGTTCTGTCCTCTCGATGTTGTGCGCGGTACATAGCGCTGTGACGTCAGGACCTCCGCTGCGATCCGGAACCAGGAAGGTAAGGTCAGTCTGTTACTATAGTAACAGGGGCCCGCGGCCCGAGTTACTATAGTAACTTTTTATTGATGTGGTGCGGGGGGCTGTGGGCCCCCCTGGCTTCGGGGCCCGGTCGCAATTGCGACCCCTATAGCTACGCCAGTGTAGATATGAGATAGATAGATAGATAGATAGATAGATAGATAGATAGATAGATAGATAGATAGATAGATAGATAGATAGGAGATAGATAGATAGATAGATAGATAGATAGATAGATAGATAGATAGATAGATAGATAGATAGATAGATAGATAGATAGATAGATAGATATGAGATAGATAGATAGATAGATAGATAGATAGATAGATAGATAGATATGAGATAGATAGATATGAGATAGATAGATAGATAGATAGATAGATAGATAGATAGATAGATAGATAGATAGATAGATAGATAGATAGATAGATAGATGATAGATAGATAGATAGATAGATAGATAGATAGATAGATAGATAGATAGATAGATAGATAGGAGATAGATAGATAGATAGATAGATAGATAGATAGATAGATAGATAGATAGATAGATATGAGATAGATAGATAGATATGAGATAGATAGATAGATAGATAGATAGATAGATAGATAGATAGATAGATAGATAGATAGATAGATAGATAGATAGATATGAGATAGATAGATATGAGATAGATAGATAGATAGATAGATAGATAGATAGATAGATAGATAGATAGATAGATAGATAGATAGATAGATACTTTGTCTGTTATGCTAAACTGTCAGCCCTGAGGTGTGACTGCTCAGCATGACAGACATACACACACATAGTGAAGGGGTTAAGAGCTGGATTACAAGTTGCTACTTACATCTGCTGTGGGGTCAGAGAGCAGCTGGTACTGCAGGGGAGCAGCAGACACGCACACCATCTTCTTGCTGTAGCCATTCCTTTGCCTCTGAACAGGTCACGAGGAAGAGGGAAACAGCAAGAAGTGAGCTGATTGGGTGGACAGTACAGTGGGCGGGGCTGGGTCCCGTAAGATGAGTGGATTCATCTGTCATTCATTTTCCACCGTCTTGTTCCCCCTCCACGCAATGACTCTCTGACAGCTGAGCTGCCACCAATGCTTTAAGCTACATTACTGGGTCTCTTTTGTACCACAGCAGGGACCCTGCAATGTAGAGTAATCATTGCAGCGCTAGTGTGGTGAGGGGGGCCTGCGGGCCCCCCTAGCTACGGGGCCCGGTCGCAGTTGCGACCGCTGCGACCCCTATAGCTACGCCACTGCATATTAATATATATTGAGATGATAAACTGTGTAAATACGTGTCCGTAATCGCTATATGATCGCTTACAGCAATCGTATCAAAGGTCGCTAATGCGAATATCTGCACGTGTAAATGAACCTTAAGGCTTTGTTTACACAGCATTTTGTTGGCGCTAATTTTGTTGGAATCAGCGCCAAAAACTGTCCCAAATCTCCCTTCATTGATTTTAATGGAAGGTAGAGGCATTTTTTTCAGAGCAGTTTTTGTCCGCTTGCAAAGAAAAAAGCGTCATGCCCTATTTTGGAGGAGTTTCCGCTTCTAAACCTGCATTGAAATCAATGGGAGGCAGGAAAAAAACACGCCATACGTTTGGAGCGGTACATTTGCTAAATTAAAAAAACACGTCAAATAATTTTTTTTCTCCCTGACTAAAGAACGCAGTGTGAACATACCCTTATGCTCCCTTCTGATTTCACGGTAGAAGCAGCAAAAAACCCCCCAAAAAACGGAAAATGACTGATCGGTCTAAATATACCCTAAGGGTACGTCCGCACGTGGAAATGTGTTACATGTGGACTGCTCTGAAGGAGTGAAATCCGCGGTGAAAATCGGAGACATTTCCGCAACATAAGGGCTGATTCAGACGGCCGTGGCGTTTTTGCGCACGCAAAACACGCAGCGTTTTGCCTGCGCAAAAGCCACTTACCTGCTCCGTGAGGCAGCATCATATGATGCGCGGCTGCGTGATTTTCACGCAGCCGCCATCATTATGACACGCCATTCGGATGTTTGTAAACAGAAAAGCACGTGGTGCTTTTCTGTTTACATTTATCCTTTTGACAGCTGGTGCGCGAAACAGGCAGTTCGCACGGAAGTGCTTCCGTGCGACCTGCGTGGTTTTCACGCACCCATTGACTTCAATGGGTGCGTGATGCGCAAAATACGCGGAGATATTGACCGTGTCGCGCTTTTTGCGCAGCAGACAAACGCTGCGCAAAAAGCACGGACTGTCTGTACTGCCCCATAGACTTGTATTGGTCTGTGCGTGGCGCGTGAAAACCACGCGGCCCGCACGGACGCAATTCACGTTCGTGTGAATCCAGCCTAATAAGCATGCTGCGGATTTGCAAAGCACGCTCATTTTTATCATGCATATTATTTCCACTACATGTGGATGGGGTTCCAGCGGCCCCCTCTCCATTCATTGTACACCTGGATGCAGCACCCACCTCACCCGGTCGGATCTATCACACATTTATCAAACATCCAATGGATATGCCATAAATGTTTCACCTGGGACTATCCCTTTTAACCCCTTAACTCCAAGTAAACTATGCATGTATAGTACCAAGTCGCCATTAACTATGTTATGGTTCTGTATATATGTCCATGTTGTTAGGGCCTGTTCACATCAGTGTTTGCCTTCCGTTTGGGCTTTCTGTTCATCTGTTCCGTCAGAGGAAAAGATGAACAGATGAAAGGAAAGTATCGTTTTATTTCAATTCTATTTTTTGGGTTTCAGTTTGCTTCTGTTCCGCTAGGTTTCCGTTTTTTTTCACTGAAACAATAGTGTAGTGTGCTGCGTAGGCCCTTATACAACCTACATAGGCCCCTTTCAACACATATTAGTCATACAATTAGATTTTGTTTTATTCCTTTTTCTTTGGCAAGAAAAATATGTACACTATCCTGTGCAGCAAAAACAAATGGGATTGTGGGGCATGCAGTTGAATACGTCTGCCATTGATGTCTGTAAAAAACATATAATGTGGTGTACATGTGTATTGTTTGACAGGCAAACATAGAAAGCCATGAATTCCATAAATTATACTTCTGGATATTTTTTTTTTTCTAATTATGATGCATTTCTAATCAGAAAACATTGGGGGACATTTTTTATTACTGGCATACTGTCACGGTTGTAGGGTATGTGGACCCACTCGGCAGCTCCGCCGTAGCGGAGAAGTAACTGGCCAAACAACAGTCAATAACAGTCTCTCGGATATGAGTACCTGGGTAAATGATCAGGCAGATACTCGAAGTAGCATACACGTGGTAGAGCAGGCACAGATGATGCTTGGCGTAGCAGATGACACTGGACGTGGCAGATGACACCAGACATGGCAGATGACTCCAGACGTAGCAGATGGCAACAGACGTGGCAGATGACAACAGACGTGGCAGATTGCAACAGACGTGGCAGATTGCAACAGATGTGGCAGATGGCAACAGATGTGGCAGATGAGGCACACACCACTCCAACAATAGGCTTAGGCTCAGCAACAAACACAGCAACAGGATACGGGAACACTGGCAGCAGGATACAACTAAAGGACCATTTGCATAGATGAACACAGGAATACAAACAACGCTCAGGCAAGTTGAGGAAGGGTGGAGCCCTTTTTAAAGTCCAAGGTGTTGCTGGGTTGATTGGATAAACATTTTAGACAGGTTCACGCTGCCCCTTTAAGGCCAGGAGTGAGCCCGCACGAGCATCCTACGGCACACAGGAGAACGCTTCCGCAGTGTGTGTCGGCGTCTCTGAGGAGGGAGACGCCTATATGAAGATACAGTCCTGCGGTCATGGCTGCCGGCAAGTGGGACGTGCCAGTAGTCAGCGACCGCAGGCATAACAGTACCCCCGTTACGCCCCCTCTTCACAGGTGCAGAGCGTAAGAGTAACTTTTGGATGAGAACTGGGACATTAATGTTCTCCTCCGGTTCCTAGGACCTCTCCTCAGGAACAAACCCTTTCCAGTCCAACAGAATGTCTTTCCTGCTACCGTCTTGTAGTCCAGAATCTCATTCACGTCAAAGATGTCAGAAGAACCGCTGGGAGCAACTGCAGAATGAGGAGATTTACTGTAGGGGTTCAGAACCACAGGTTTCAGGAGGGACACATGAAATGAGTTGGATATTCTGAGGGTAGCAGGCAGCCGAAGCTTATAGGACACAGGGTTTATTTGTTGCAGGACTTCGAAAGGTCTTAGGAACCTGGGCACAAATTTGTAAGGCCTCATGCACACGACCGTAAAAACTCCCGTTATTACGGGTCGTGATTACGACCCCTAATAACGGGCTCATAGACTTCTATTGGCGACGGGTGCCTTCCCGTTTTCTCACGGGAAGGTGCCCGTGCCGTTGAAAAAGATAGAACATGTCCTATTTCAGGCCGTAATAACGGCACGGACAGTCCATAGAAGTCTATGGAGCTCTCGTAATGACGGGTGGCTACATGTGTGCACCCGTCATTACGGCAGCGTTGCTAAGCGACGTCAGTAAATAGTCACTGTCCAGGGAGCTGAAAGAGTTAACTGATCGGCAGTAACTCTTTCAGCACCCTGGACAGTGACTACCGATCAGTATAAACCTGTAAAAAATAAAAATAAAAGACGTTCATACTTACCGACAACTTCCTGCTTCCTCCAGTCCGGTCTCCCGCCCGTTGCCTTGGTGACACGTCTCTCTCGACATCCAGCCCGACGTCCTGGATGACGTTTCAGGCCATGTGACCGCTGCAGCCAATCACAGGTCAATCACATGCTGCAGCGGTCACATGGACTGCCGCGTCATCCAGGGATGTCGGGCTGGATGTGAAGAGAGGGACGCGTCACCAAGACAACGGCCGGGTAAGTATGAATTTCTTTAACTTTTATTACAGAAAAGGCTGTCCCTTCTCTCTATCCTGCACTGATAGAGAGAAGGGGCTGCCGATTAGTGCAGTGCTATTTTGCCGCCAAAAACGTGCTCGTAAATACGGGTGGAATACGTGTGACACCGGACCCATATTTACGAGCACGGGTTCGTAAATACTGGTGCAAAACGGGTGGAATACGTGTGACACCGGACCCGTATTTACGCCAGTATTTACGGGTGGGAAAAAATACGGTCGTGTGCATGAGGCCTAAGAGGAAATTTTTAAGCGGATGTTTTTAGAAGATAACCAGACTTTGGATCCATGGGGAAACTGAGGAGGTTCTTTTCTTCACCTATCATCATTCCTCTTCATGCGGTCGACCGCCTGTAGGATAGATGACCTGGTCAGAGGCCAGATGTGAAGAAAGTCCCCAAACATTGAGTTAACTGCGGGTACCTGTGATGTAGCAGGAACTGGAAGAGGGACCGGACCTGTGGATGTTGGCTGTAAACAATGAGGAATGGAGTAGAGGCAGTAGATTCACTTGTGTGATTCTTGTAGGAGAACACGGCCCAAGGAAAAAGTTACACCCAGTTGTCATGCTGAACAGAAATGAAGTGACAAAGGTAATTCTCCAATTTTTGGTTAATTCTCTCGACTTGGCCGTTAGACTAAGGATGAGAGGCAGAGGAACTGTTCAATTTAACATCAATGAGTTTACAGAGGGCTCTCCAGAATTTTGAAGTGAATTGAACCCCCCGATCGGACACGATATGGAGAGGCAAGACAAGCAGAGTAAAGATATTTTGTATGAAGAGGTTACCCAGACGAGGAGCAGAGGGAAGACTGGTTAGTGGGATGAAATGTGCCATCTTAGAAAAACTCCACCACTCAGTCAGTAGTGCATCCAATTGAAGGAGGAAGGTCCGTTGCAACATCTATGGCCATGGACCGTCGTTCAGACTTACCCTCTGACGGCCCCAGCCATGGACATATGTGTTCTCGGCGGCATCTACATCCAGGGAGACGCCAGCACTCACTTCCGGGTTCTGAGACTGTTTCCCGCAGGGCACGCCCACGCGTGCAAGGCCTTAAAGGGCCAGTACGCATCTAGTTTTTAATAATCAGTAATTAGCCTAGAATGCTGCTGGACTATAAAAAGGGCTCTGCCCACTTGATCCTTGCCTGAGCGTTGTTGTATACCTAAAGTGTAATGACGGGGGTGGGGAGACAGACAAGTGAGCCCTAATCTACCCACCACTCAGTCCCTGCCTACTTGCAATGACCCGCCCTAGGCGACGGGGTACAACTGGGGCGACGGTCCCTATGCTCAATAAGTGCACGACAGACAAACACACAAGGGTACACAGAGATAGGGGGAGAAAGGGGCAGTTGCCCAAGGCAACACCGTGAGCAACAAGAGAAGTGAACAAGCCGAGTAAAACCAGGAGAGTACGAGGTGCCAAACGCAGAACAGAAGAGTAGAAAACAAGCCGAGTCAAACCAGGAGTGTACGAGGTACCAAACGCAGAGCAGGAGAGTAGTCAGCAAGCTGGGGTCAATATGAAGCAAGGACATTGGTACAAAAAGCTGCAGCAGGGCCAGGAAACCAAACGAGAAGAATCACAAGCAAAGGAGGAACAGGAAAGGCAGGTATAAATAGACAGAGGGTGGGAGCTAGCTCCGTCTGGCCAGGCTGTGATAGGTTCTCCCACTCCTAAGCCTGGCACCCTGAGTGGTGGAAGATGGAGTCAGTCTCACAGACATAGAAGCAGGTGCAGACTGATTATCTATGGGCGTTAACTCCGAAGCTGTACCTGGCAGATCCTTTAAAGTACCCCCCCTTTTATGAGGGGCCACCGGACCCTTTCTAAGTGGACCTGGTTTACTGGGGAAACGAAGGTGAAATCTCCTGACCAATATCCCAGCGTGAAAATCCCGAGCGGGTACCCAAGTCCTCTCCTCAGGCCCGTATCTTCTCCAATTGACCAGGTACTAGAGGGAGCCTTGGACCATCCTGCTGTCCACAATCTTGGCCACCTCGAATTCTGCCCCCTCAGGGGTGAGAACAGGGACCGGAGGTTTCCTCGAGGGAAACAAGGACGGGGAGCAGCGTTTAAGGAGGGAGGCATGGAACACGTCGTGTACTCGAAAAGATGGGGGCAACTCCAGTCGGAAGGAGACAGGATTGAGGACTTCAATGACCTTGTATGGCCCTATAAACCGGGGAGCAAACTTCTTGGATGGGACCTTAAGGCGCAAATTTTTAGACGATAGCCACACCAGATCCCCGACCATAAACAAGGGGTTAGCAGAACGTTTTCTATCTGCCTGAGTTTTTTGTATTCTCTGGGACGCCTCTAGGTTCTTCTGAACCTGAGCCCAGACTGTGCACAGTTCTCGATGAACGACCTCTACCTCGGGATTGTTGGAACTACCAGGTGAAACGGAAGAGAACCGTGGATTAAACCCAAAATTACAGAAAAAGGGGGAGACCCCTGACAAGTTACTGACCCAGTTATTAAGGGAAAATTCGGCGAGGGGAATGAATGAGACCCAATCATATTGACAGTCAGAGATAAAACACCTTAAATATTGTTCTAGAGACTGATTAGTCCTCTCAGTTTGGCCATTAGTTTCAGGATGGAAGGCAGAGAAGAAGGACAGATCAATCTCCAACTTTTTACAGAAGGCTCTCCAAAACAATGAAACAAATTGTACCCCTCTATCAGAAACAATATTGACAGGGACCCCATGGAGACGCAGGATGTGATTGACAAACAAGGTAGCTAACGTCTTAGCATTGGGTAGTTTTTTGAGGGGCACAAAGTGGCACATCTTACTAAAGCGGTCTACTACAACCCACACCACCGACTTGCCTTGAGATGGAGGCAAATTGGTGATAAAATCCATGGAGATATGGGTCCAAGGTCTCTGGGGAATGGGCAAAGAACATAGTAAGCCCGCTGGTCGGGACCTGGGAGTCTTGGACCTAGCACAAACTTCACAAGCGGCGACGTAGGCCTTAACGTCTTTAGGCAACCCAGGCCACCAATAGATTCTGGCAATGAGGTGCTTGGTACCCAGGATGCCTGGATGGCCAGATAGTGCAGAGTCATGATTTTCCCTAAGTACCCTTAGCTGGAATTGCAGGGGAACAAACAGCTTGTTCTCAGGAAGGCTCCCGGGAGCTGAACCTTGATCAGCCGCAATTTCAGAGACTAAATCAGAATCAATAGTGGAAATGATTATACCTGGAGGAAAAATACAAGCAGGATCTTCCTCCGAAGGAGGGCTGGCCATGAAGCTACATGACAGTGCATCAGCCTTAACATTTTTAGACCCAGCCCTATAGGTAACCACAAAGTTGAATCTGGTAAAAAATAACGCCCAACGAGCTTGTCTCGGGTTTAGCCTCCGGGCAGATTCTAGGAAAACCAGATTCTTGTGGTCGGTAAGGACCGTTACCTGGTGCCTAGCCCCCTCCAGGAAGTGGCGCCACTCTTCAAATGCCCATTTAATGGCTAAGAGTTCGCGGTTGCCAATATCATAGTTACTCTCAGTGGGTGAAAACTTCCTGGAGAAGTAGGCACAGGGACGGAGATGGGTGAGGGACCTGGTACCCTGGGACAAGACAGCCCCACTCCCACCTCGGACGCGTCAACCTCCATGATAAATGGCTCCATTTGGTTGGGCTGAACCAGCACCGGGGCCGAGATAAAGCACTTCTTAAGGACCTCAAAAGCCTGGACAGCCTCAGGAGGCCAGTGGAG
Source organism: Rhinoderma darwinii (assembly GCF_050947455.1). NCBI lineage: Eukaryota > Metazoa > Chordata > Amphibia > Anura > Rhinodermatidae > Rhinoderma > Rhinoderma darwinii. The sequence continues at coordinate 234,506,153 of NC_134687.1, read as the reverse complement.
GAGATCAGCACCTTTGCGAGTGAGATCCGTAAGACGCTTAGCGATGACTGAGAAGTTAGCAATAAACCTCCTGTAATAATTAGCGAACCCCAGGAAGCACTGTAACGCCTTCAGGGAGGCAGGTTGGACCCATTCCGCCACAGCCTGGGCCTTGGCGGGGTCCATGCGGAATTCATGAGGAGTGAAGATTTGGCCCAAAAATTGTATCTCCTGCACCCCAAACACACATTTTTCGGTCTTTGCAAACAGTTTGTTTTCTCGAAGGACCTGGAGCACCTTCCTGACATGCTCAATGTGGGAGGACCAGTCCTTGGAAAACACAAGTATGTCATCAAGGTACACTACAAGAAATAACCCCAGGTAGTCTCTTAAAATCTCATTTATGAAATTCTGGAAGACCGCGGGAGCATTACACAACCCAAAGGGCATGACGAGGTATTCGAAATGACCTTCGGGCGTGTTACACGCAGTCTTCCACTCATCCCCCTCTTTGATGCGGATAAGGTTATACGCCCCCCGTAGATCAAACTTAGAGAACCATTGGGCCCCCTGAACCTGATTAAAGAGATCAGGAATCAGAGGAAGGGGATACTGGTTCCTTACAGTGACCTTATTCAAGCTTCGGTAGTCAATGCATGGCCTAAGACCACCATCCTTCTTCCCTACGAAGAAGAAGCCAGCACCTACCGGAGAAGTAGAGGGGCGAATGTAACCCTTGGCCAGGCATTCCTGGATATACTCTCTCATGGCTTCACGTTCGGGACAAGAGAGATTAAATATCCTACCCTTAGGGAGCTTAGCTCCTGGTACCAAATTGATTGCGCAATCATATTCTCTATGAGGAGGTAACACTTCGGAGGCCTCCTTAGAGAAAACATCGGCGAAGTCCTGAACAAACTCAGGTAGCGTGTTCACCTCCTCAGGGGGAGAAATAGAATTAACAGAAAAACATGACGTCAAGCATTCATTACCCCACTTGGTAAGGTCCCCAGAATTCCAGTCAAACGTGGGATTATGCAACTGCAACCAGGGAAGGCCTAAAACCAAATCGGACGATAATCCCTGCATTAACAGTACAGAGCACTGCTCCAAATGCATGGAGCCAACAAGGAGTTCAAAAACAGGGGTATGCTGTGTAAAATAACCATTAGCAAGAGGAGTGGAGTCGATACCCACTACCGGGACAGGTTTAGGCAAATCAATCAAAGGCATAGCTAGAGACATAGCAAATTCCACAGACATGATATTAGCAGAAGACCCTGAATCCACGAAGGCACTGCCGGTAGCAGACCTACCACCAAAAGAGACCTGAAAGGGAAGCAAGATTTTATTAAGTTTCATATTTACGGGAAATACCTGTGCGCCCAAGTGACCTCCCCGATGATCACTTAGGCGCGGAAGTTCTCAGGCTGCATTCTTACGCTTAGGACAGTTGTTCACTTGATGCTTGTCATCCCCACAGTAGAAGCAGAGACCATTCTTCCTGCGGAAATCTCTACGTTGTTGGGGGGACACAGAGGCCCCGAGTTGCATAGGTACCTCTGAGTCTTCCGGGGAGGAACGAAGCAACGGAACCTCGGGAGGCATCATGGGGGAGTCAGAGGAGAAAACATCAAGACGTTCAAGTCGTCGTTCCCTGAGACGTCGGTCAAGTCATACCACTAAAGCCATAACCTGGTCTAGGGAGTCAGAAGAGGGATAACTAACTAGCAGATCTTTCAGGGCGTTCGACAGACCCAACCTAAACTGGCACCTTAAGGCAGGGTCATTCCACCGAGAAGCTACGCACCACTTCCTAAAGTCAGAGCAATACTCCTCAACAGGTCTCTTACCCTGACGTAAGGTCACCAGCTGACTCTCGGCAAAAGCAGTCTTGTCAGTCTCGTCATAGATGAGTCCGAGAGCAGAAAAGAAAAGATCAACGGAGGAAAATTCAGGGGCGTCAGGAGCCAAGGAGAAGGCCCATTCTTGGGGCCCTTCCTGGAGCCGGGATATAATTATACCCACCCGCTGGCTCTCAGAACCTGAGGAGTGGGGCTTTAAACGAAAATAGAGCCTACAACTCTCCCGAAAGGAGAGAAAAGTCTTCCGGTCCCCTGAGAACCGGTCGGGCAACTTGAGGTGGGGTTCAAGAGGTGAGGTGAGGGGGACTACCATGGTAGCATCAGGCTGGTTGACCCTCTGAGCCAGGGCCTGGACCTGTAGGGAGAGACCCTGCATTTGCTGAGCCAGGGTCTCAAGGGGGTCCATAGTGGTGTCAGGGACCAGGGTAGAATAGGTATGGGCTTGTGATTATGTATTGACGGGGGTGGGGAGACAGACAAGTGAGCCCTAATCTACCCACCACTCAGTCCCTGCCTACTTGCAACGACCCGCCCTAGGCAACGGGGTACAACTGGGTGACGGTCCCTACGCTCAATAAGTGCACGACAGACAAACACACAAGGGTACACAGAGCTAGGGGGAGAAAGGGGCAGTTGCCCACGGCAACAATGTGAGCAACAAGAGAAGTGAACAAGCCGAGTCAAACCAGGAGTGTACGAGGTACCAAACGCAGAGCAGGAGAGTAGTCAGCAAGCCGGGGTCAATATGAAGCAAGGACAATGGTACAAGAAGCTGCAGCAGGGCCAGGAAACCAAACGAGAAGAATCACAAGCAAAGGAGAAACAGGAAAGGCAGGTATAAATAGACAGAGGGCGGGAGCTAGCTCCGTCTGGCCAGGCTGTGATAGGTTCTCCCACTCCTAAGCCTGCCACCCTGAGTGTTGGAAGATGGAGTCAGTCTCACAGACATAGAAGCAGGTGCAGACTGATTATCTATGGACGTTAACCCCGAAGCTGTGCCTGGCAGATCCTTTACATAAAGTTTGTCTTGCAAATGGTCTCCCAGTGTTTTCCAGTTCCCAGTGTTACCCGTTCCTGCTGCCTGTACCCTGTATCCCGTGCTACAGTGAAAGTCAATTCGTCCCTTCTGCTGCATCTACTGTGCCATCTACAGTGAAAGTCGAGTCGTGTCTTCCGCTGCATCTACTGTGCCATCTACAGTGAAAGTCAAGTCGTGTCTTCCGCTGCATCTACTGTGCCATCTACAGTGAAAGTCAAGTTGTGTCACTGCTACTGTCTACATTGCCTCAGGTACCCTTTCTGGACTATAGATATTGTTTTGTACCAAGTTTTACCAAGTTGGCCCGCACCGTGACAGTACACTCAGGCCATGGACCCCGCTGGTCAATTCAAGGGCCTGTCACCCTCCCAAGCCATGCAGGCGGACCTGCAAGATCTGCGAGCATGACAGGATCAACTTCTTTTGGCAGTAGACTCCATGGCACAGCTGCTAGGGGCGCTAGCTACTTCCTTCTCTGCTCCTCTTCAAGCTCCTCCGATTGATCCTCCTGCTACACCTCCTGGCAGCTCCGGTTCGGATCCTCGGTTCCATGGAGACGCAAGTACATGCAGGGGGTTTCTGAACCAATGCCATATCCACTTCACTCTGCATGCCCGAGCATTTCCTTCGGACGGAGCCAGGATCGCCTTCATTATGTCTCTACTTGCCGGCAAGGCCCTGGCGTGGGCGAATCCAATCTGGGAACGACAGGGACCCGAGACTTCCAGGGGTTCGTGCGGTTATTCCGTTCAGGAGCCTGGACGAGTCGGCAGCCACTGCTATCTTTAATCTTCACCAGGAGGACGCCTCCGTGGGCGAATACACCATCCAGTTCCGGACCCTGGCAGGAGAACTGTCCTGCAACAATGAGGCCTTGGTAGCATCCTTCTGGCATGGCCTATCGCCCGAGATCAAGGATGAACTTGCTGCTTGAGATCTACCAGCTGCCTTGGACGACCTGATTCTACTTGCTACTCGAGTGGACATAAGACTCAGAGAGAGCTCAAGAGGTTCGACAAGAGAGACGGCTTCCTAGACTGGCGTCCAACTTCCAGCAACCCCTCTTGCCTTCTTCTACTGCTCCGCCCGAGGTTCCGATGCAGGTGGAATTGGTCCTGAAGACTAAGAAGTGGTCAGTGATAGGAGATCACTGACCAAAAATGTGGGGGGAACACAAGGAGGAAGGGTACAGGACTGGGTAGTGGATGGGAGAGGTGGGATGCCGAAAAAAGTTGTTTTTTAGACTGTTTTTTAACTTGCTCTTCTCTCTCTTCTCACAACCGCTCTGAACGCCTCGCTATCTCCAACAGAGGCGTTCAGGGCGGGTGCGGCAGGATGTGATGTCAGGGAGAGGAAGTTTAGACGTCGATCGCCACTATTGGACAGTTACTCACTGACTGACCGATAGTGGCGATCGTTGAGGCGGGACCATCGCAACAGGTCCTGGCGTATTGAGCTGTGATAGCCTGCTGTCGGAAACAACAGCTGTCACAGCTCATGCACGCGCCGGTGGAAAATGACGATGCATTTTCCCTGCGACATAATATTCCATCGCTGAGCGCGAACAGGGCGGTCAGCGCGACAGAATATTATGTCGCTGAGCGTTAAGGGGTTAATGACCAGCCTATTTTAAACCTTAATGACCAAGCTATTTTTTACGTTTTTCCATTGTCTCATTCCAAGAGCTATAACTTTTTTATTTTTGCATCGACATAGCTGTATAATGTCTTGTTTTTTTATTAGCACCATTTTGGGGTACATAGAATTTATTGATTAACTTTTATTAACTTTTTTTGGGGAGTAATAGAAAAAAACCAGCAATTTCGCCACACTTTTTTGCGTCCTAAATTTATGACGTTTACCGTGTGGTATAAATAACACAATAACTTTATTCAGTGGGTTGTTGCGATTGCAACGATACCAAATTTGTATAGTTTTTGTATGTTTTTCAAAATTATTTGTATTTGTGTCTCCATATTTGAAGAGCCGTAACGTTTTTATTTTTTCGCCGATGCAATTGTAGGAGGCCTTTTTTTTTTGCGGGACGACTTTTTGATCACATTTTTTTCAGGCAGGATTATCAGAAAACAGCAATTTTTGCATTGTTTTTTATTTTTGCCGAGTGGGTTAAACAATGTAATAACTTTATAGTTGTGGTCGTTACGGACGTGGCGATACCAAATATGTGTAACTTTTTTTTTTTAATAATAATAAAGCAGTTTGTAAGGGGTAAAAGTGTTTTTTTTTCTTTTTTTCCCCACTTTTTTACTTTTTAACTTTGTTAAACTTTTTTTTTAAACTTTTTGTACCAGTCCCACTAGGGGACTTAACTATGCGATCGTCCGATCGCTATTATAATACACTGCAAAACTTACGTATTGTAGTGTATTACTGCCTGTCCGTGTAAAATGGACAGGCATCTGCTAGACCATGCCTCTGGCATGGTCTAGCAGGCATTACTTTATTACTGTGACGCGATCAAAGCCCACAACTCGTATGGCCAGACAGCCCAGGGTCCATTGAAGGACCCCAGGGCTGTCTGAACATATTTCCTGTTGTTAGGGCATACTGAGGTATGCCCTAACAACTGCCTGTGTATAATCAGTAACAGGCTAATGTACTGGCATATAGATCTATGTCAGTACATTACAGTTACAAAATCAAAATGATAAATCGCTTTATGGGATTAAAAAAAAAAGTTAAATGAATGTAAAAAAAAATGAATGATAAATCAATAAATAAAAAGTAAAAAAAATACACAGAAACACATTTTTTATAATACATAAACTTTTTCAAATAGAAGTCCCAAAACATGAAATAATATAGACATATTTGGTATCGCCACGACCGTAACAACCTGTACAACAAATGTATTACATTATTTATGATTATCGGTGTATGGTGTAAAAAAAAAATATTAAAACTGCAGCGGAACTGCTTTTTTTCTGCATTTTCGCCAAGATATAAATGTATAGAAATTAAAAGATAATGTATTTGTACCAAAAAATGGTACCTACATAAAGTACAACTCGTCCTGCAAAAAACAAAGTCTCATACAACTACGTCGTACAAAAAATAAAAGAGTTATGAGCGTCGGGATGCAAAGAGGGGAAATGTAAAAAAAATTGCTGTGTCCTCAAGGCCAAAATTGGCCGTGTCCTTAAGGGGTTAATGGCTCCCTGCTCTATTTATTTATTCTGATCCAGCGCCGTAAAAAGGCGTATGCATCGGAATAAAGCCTTTTAGTGGCCGACGTAAAACCACTATGGGGCGCTCTCTAATGGGTTACTTCTCTGCAATCAGGGATAAATTCTATATCTTACCTAGCATGTTTAATTGATCTAAACTATTCATATTTTATAACTAGTTAGGATTCTATTACATGATCCTGATTGGACTATGTTGATAAATTTAAAATAATGCACCTAGGATACAATAGTATTAATGCACATACATTAAATAGAATAAAACTGGGGATAACAGAACAGGAGAAGGACCTGGGTTCTCTGGTAACAAATAAGCTAAGCAGCAGCACTCAATGTCAAGCAGCAGCTGCAAAAGCAAATAGGATTTCAGGGTGTATAAAGAGAGATAAAGACCTGTGATTCAAGCATATTACCCCTCTATAAATCCCTTGGAAGGCCACATCTTGAATATGTAATTCAGTTTTGGGGTCCACATTGTAAAGAGCTCAAAAGGCCGGCAGCTAGATTAAATGGGATGGGAAGTGTCGCTTACAATGAAAGGCTAGAAAAATTGGGCTTGTTCAGCTTGGAAAAAAAGATATTTTAGAGGTGTTCTTATTAGCATGTATAAATATATGTGTGGTCAATACAGTGAACTAGCACATGATCTGTTCCCTCCAAGGACTCTACAAAGGACCAGGGGACATCCATTGCATGTGGAAGCAAGACATTTCACACATCAATATAGGATAGGGTTCTTAACAGTTAGTCAGCAAGCTATGGAATGTCAGACGCCAAGAGTTAGTGATGGCAGATACTATGTCAGCATTTAAAAACAGGCTAGATGCTTATTTATTGGAGGGCATTGAGAGTTAGAATTAATCAAGCAAGGAATGATGGGTAATTTATTGGGAAACATTGAACGCGATGGACTGTCTTTTCAACCTATGTAACTTAACGCCAACTAGCCATATTTGATTTTGGCTATTTAGTACTATTAGTGATATATTGCATATTGTCTTTGTCTCTGCTCATACATATACAGTCATCTATTCTCACACAACATGCAAGGGTTATTCATACTGGGTGTTTTCCTCAAGTGCTCTGACTCTACAGATGTATGTAACAAGCATGTTTGCATTCATGCCTTAGGCCTCATGCACACGAACTTATTTTTTCCCTCCCGTAAATACTGGCATAAATACGGGTCTGGTGTCACACGTATTCGACCCGTATTGCACCAGTATTTACGGACCCGTGCCCGTAAATACGGGTCCGGTGTCAACAGTATTCCACCCGTATTTACGGGCACGTTTTCGCTGCAAAATTGCACTGCACTAATCGGCAGCCCGTTCTCTCTATCAGTGCAGGATAGAGAGTAGGGGCAGCCCTTTCCGAGGTAAAAGTAAAAAAAAATCATACTTACCCGGCCGTTGCCTTGGTGACGCGTCCCTCTCTTGACATCCAGCCCGACCTCCCTGGATGACGCGGCAGTCCATGTGACCGCTGCAGCCTGTGATTGGCTGCAGTGGTCACATGGGCTGAAACGTCATCCCGGGAGGCCGGACTGGAGGAAGAAGCAGGGAGTTCTGGGTAAGTATGAACTTCTATTTTTTTTACACATTGATCTATATTGTGATCGGAAGTCACTGTCCAGGGTGCTGAAACAGTTACTGCCGATCGCTTAACTCTTTCAGCACCCTGGACAGTGACTACTGACGTCGCCTAGCAACGCTCCCGTAATTACGGGTGCACACACGTAGTCACTGATTACGGCCTAAAATAGGACATGTTCTTTATTTTTCAACGGCCCGGGCACCTTCCCGTAAGCATACGGGGAGGTACCCGTGGCCAATAGAAGTCTATGGGCCCGTAATTACGGGCCGTATTTCTCCAGCGGACGTTTTTTACATTTGTTTCAATACATTTTGAGGCAAGTTAGTTCAGACATTGCGGAAAACTCTGCTGCAGACCATAGGCTGTGGTGCGGAATTTTCCCTCTGCAGCATGCACTGTCTGTTGCGGAGAAGAAGTGGAATTTCACAGCTGATTTCAGACTTTGCAATGCAAAAACTGAAATCTGGGGCAAGTCCGCTGTCTTTTCTGCAACGTCTGAATTACCTGTCAAATATACAAATGTTAGTGCAGATTCATTGCGTAATTGCCCCAAATCTGCACCAACATTTGCAGCGGAAAAACTCTGCAACGTGTGAACATGCCTTTAGTGTAGCGAAATAAACATCTTAGTTTATCACACTTTATCAATGAACTGCTGGATTTTTCAATTGCCTTTCTTGAGGAAGCTCCAGCCTATCATAGAGCTAAGTAGGACCTTAGCAGGGTAATTTGTGAAGGTCTGCTATCCATATCAAGTAGAAGTAAATCAACAGAGTGAGAGATGCATGCAGGGCGTCCCGGAAATATTGATGAACTGAGATTTGCAGAGCGGAATGGTTTAAAATCTCAGCCTTGTGAGAATCTTCTATTGCAACTACAGGAAACATTTGGTGGAAATGACGTTGCTTGAGTGGCATAACCTATAAAATACACCAGGGATGTGTTCTACTCGATAAATCCCATTTCACTATCTGATGGCCGAATTTCGGTTTAGTGGATACCAGGACAACGCTACTACCAGAATGCATGGTGCCTACTTAAATATTTGTTGGAGGCATAATTGTCATAATTGTTTGGGGGTGCTTTCAATGTTTGGGATAGGCCCCTTTAATCCCTAGCTGCACCACTCAGTAACTATACGTCGTCACAGGAGGCTACTTCCAGGGCCGCATCTACCATGAGGCGAGTTAAGCCTCTGGCCTCAGGTGGCACACTGCAGTGTCTCAGAGGGGGCGGCATTACAGAGCCGATGGCTGAGGTTTCCTCCACTTAGCAGCTGCAGGATGTGCTGCCTCCTTAAGAACAGCATATCTCTCCTGGGCCACCTTAATAACCCCTCCCTGACCCCCCTCCCTTGCTCTTCACTCTCCTGTCGCCATTGTAATGCGATCCTGCTCAGTGTCGGGACAGAGAGGGAGGCGCGCAGAGTGTCTGCTCTGCAACTGAAGGGAAATCCTGTGATGGACTCACCAACACTTGCTAGTAGTTTACTCCGGAGTCTCCGTACACAGCAAGCGAAGATCCATATAGGCAGCTGCCTGCACAAAAGGTAAGTGTGTGTAATGTATGTACTGTATGTGTATAGTGTATGTCTAGTGTGTAATGTGTTTATTGTAGTGTGTAATATATATACTGAATGTGTATAGTGTATGTCTAGTGTGTAATGTATGTACTTAATGTGTATAGTGTATGTCTAGCGTGTAATGTATGTACTGAATGTGTATAGTGTATGTGTAGTGTGTAATGTATGTACTGAATGTGTATAGAGTATGTCTAGTGTGTAATGTATGTATTGTAGTGTGTAATGTCTGTACTGTAGTGTATAGTGTGTAATGTATGTAGTGTAGTGTGTATTGTAGTGTATAGTGCATGTTTAATGTGTATATTGTAGTGTATGTGTAGTGTATAAATGTATGTACTGTGTATGTCTAGTGCGTAATGTATGTACTGTAGTGTGTATTGTAGTGTATAGTGCATGTGTATATTGTAGTGTATGTGTAGCGTGTAATGTATGTACTGTGTATGTGTAGTGCGTAATGTATGTACTGTAGTGTAGTGTATAGTGCATGTGTAGCGTGTAATGTATGTATGTACTGAATGTGTATAGCCTATGTCTAGTGTGTAATGTATGTATTGTAGTGTATGTGTAGTGTGTAATGTATGAACTGAATGTGTCCAGTGTGTAATGTATGTATTGTATTGTAGTGTAGTGTAGTGTAGTGTAGTGTAGTGTATAGAGCATGTGTAGCGTTTAATGTATGTACTGTACATTCGTTTCTTGCCCTGCAATTCAGCTCTTTTCAATAACGCAGGTGGTGCGGTGACGTCATCATGCTGCTTGCATCATTCAGCTCCAGCAGACCTGCTCATTAGAGAGCAGGCCTGCGTTGTTAGAGGACGTTGCGGGAACAGGATCAGGTGAGCATGTAACGTTTGTTTGTTTTATTTAAAGGGGTTGTCGACTACCGGACAACTGATGACCTATGCACCAGATAGGTTATCAGTATATCATCGGTGCAGGTCCGACACCCGAAACCCTGCACCGATCAGGCGCTCCGGTGGCCTGCGAGCAGCGGATGTTATTGCCCATTATGCGATGTACAGAGCCGGAAGCAGTTGCCTCCGTACATAGCAGCTGAGCTGCAGAACTGCAGCTCTGCTCCTATTCACTTGAATACTGCAGCTTGGCCGCTATTCCGTGGCCGGAGCCAACTGATTCCGGCATGTACGGAGGCAGCCAGAGTGGCTTAACGGTAGTGGACAATCCCTTTAACAGTGTGAGTGGCTTTATCTACAGGGGGCTCTATCGGGCAATATCTACAGTGTACAACCAATCTCTATAACTATAGTTCCAAATATCAAATGATAACAAAATGAGAATATAAATATCTTTATTAATAATCCATTAAAAACAAGAACAGCTGTAAACAGACAATTAAAATCAACAGAGTAGTAGGACAATGGGGGACACAGCAGGTTTGATATGTATGAATACAATGCCTGGGAGCAGTATATACGGACACAAATACAAAAATAGATCTATAGCCCAAATATTATAGTACAAAAAAGAAGAGTCGAATTTAGGCTATACACGTATATATAATAATATTCCAAAATTAATCATCACTAACAATGTGTGCGTTTTTAGGTAGGTCACTAAAGATAGGGTATGCACAATTAGTGTCAAATTTCCCAAACAATGGTGATCGGTCCAAATAATGTATATACTATGATTTGAAACCCCTATCTATATGTAAGGCCTCATGCACACGACCGTAGCCATGTGCACGGCCGTGATTTTCGGGTCGGCAAATCGCAGGCTGTGCCCATGGCCGCAGCCATTATTTTCAATGAGCCCGGACCGCAGAACACGGCAGTAATAAGGCTTGCCCGTTCTTTCTGCGGTCCGGGCTCCGGGGCCATGCTCGGACCGTGAAAACCACGGTCATGTGCATGGCCCCATAGGAATGAATGGGGCCGCAATTCTCCTGTGGATATTCGGGGGAATTGCGGCCGCAAATTCACGTTCGTGTGCATGGGGCCTTAGGCCTTTTTAACACTAGCATTAGTATCAGTTTACCTTTCTTTCGTCAGTGGAAGAGAGGATTAAAACATTAAACGGAAAGCACCGGTTCCGTTAGAATTACCATTGATTTCAATGGTAATTCTTTTGTTTCAGTTGCTTTCCATTTGTCTCCGTTCGCTAGGTTTTAGTTTTTTTTTTTGGCGGATGCAAAAGTGCAGTCTGCAGAACTTTTGTTTCCAGGAAAAAATTCATTTAGTGACCTACCTAAAAACGTACACATTTATGAGTGATGATTAATTTTGGAGTATTATATACATGTGTATAGCCTAAATCCTACTCTTATTTGTACTATAATATTTGGGATATTTATCTCTTTTTGTATTTGTGTCAGTATATACTGCTCCCAGGCATTGTATTCATACATATCAAACATGCTGTGCTCCCCATTGTCCTAATACCCTGTTGATTTTAATTGTCTGTGTACAACTGCTCTGGTTTTTAATGGATTATTAATAAATAGATATGGATTCTCATTTTGTTATCCTTTGATTTTTAGAGATTGGTTGTATATTTAAGTAGTACCTAGTATCCATATCACGTTACTAATGGTTATGTACCTTCTGTTATTTATAGTTTGTCACTATCTAAAGGGGGCCCTATTTACAGGGGGCACTGTGCGTGCGCGCGTGCGTGCGACACAGCATTTGGCAACATGAGAATTTTATCTTCGTTTATAGGTGCGGAACGGTTTGAAAAGCTGAAGAAATCTGAGCTACAAATTGCAGAAACGGGCCGTGGCCGGGAGAAGTCATCATAGTGATCTGGACCGGATGGATAAGGTAAGAGAAAAAGAACGTCTAGAATCTGAGAAGTCACCACCTGTGAGTCACTCAATGTAAATGTTTATTCTTCCCCTAATCAGTACTGTAGTCACTGTTAAATCTGGTGAAACTGCATCTACCAGCATATCCTTACCATTGTTTGGGCCATGCTGGGAGCTGTAATTTTACGCCATACAAACCTATACGGCAGGGATTAAACTGAATTTGCAAACGATCTCTGTACTGAGCTGTATTTATGCTGAGAAATTATATATATATATATATATATATATATATATATATTGACCTCGGTTCTGTTGCTGTATATCTGCACAGAGCTCGGGTCTGGTGCTGTATATCTGTACTGAGCTCGGGTCTGGTGCTGTATATCTGTACTGAGCTCGGGTCTGGTGCTGTATATCTGTACTGAGCTCGGGTCTGGTGCTGTATATCTGTACTGAGCTCGGGTCTGGTGCTGTATATCTGTACTGAGCTCCGGTCTGGTGCTGTATATCAGTACTGAGCTCGGGTCTGGTGCTGTATATCTGTACTGAGCTCGGGTCTGGTGCTGTATATCTGTACTGAGCTCGGGTCTGGTGCTGTATATCTGTACTGAGCTCGGGTCTGGTGCTGTATATCTGTACTGAGCTCGGGTCTGGTGCTGTATATGTGTACTGAGCTCGGTTCTGGAGCTGTAATTATATAGGATATATTTATAACAGCAAAATTGTAGGGCAGATGGAATGGTTTTCAATTTGTTGTATATTGAATGGGAACCTGTCAGATCGGTTTAACCCCTTGAACCGCCACCATGCAGTAATACATGACCTCACAATATTTCCAAACATTCCCCTGTATGTTTTTTTTTCAGATGCAGCTAAACATATCAAATCAACTGATTAAAACAGCACACGCTATATGCTAATTACTCTATAAAGGGTCATGGGTCGGTGCCACTATCCTGAAGAGTCATAGTCCTGACTCCAAACACATCTTTCCATGCTTAAGTGACATCCTCCTGGCTGTTCCACATTACTACCAGTCTCCTCCAACTTTCCCCAGATGCACCATTGCATGGGCACGCATTGTGCAGCGAGGCATTTTTTGCCCGACTTCATTGCTGCACCGTGTATGCCAGGGAAGTATAACACAATGGCGCATCCGAATGCATTGGAGGAGGCTAGTGATGTACCACAGCTTTGGGCCCTGACTACTTCCCACACGAGGATGTATAGTGGTAGTTCCCTGTGCACTGTTGGCGACTGGGTGTACCGTGAGATCATGTCCTCAACAGCTGACGCTCCACATTGGCATTTTTCAGTCAAAGTGGTTTTATTATGCAAAACAAATCTACATACGGTATCGCTGCAATTGTATCAATCTGCTGAAGTAAAATGTAGTTTATAGTGCATGCCGCAAGGGGGAAAAAAAATAAATTTAAACCGCCCACTCAGACGAAGCTTCAGCAAAACGTCAGGTGCGAGGCGGTGTAGGAGTGTCTGGTCCTTCCATGGTGCTAATGTTTTGTGTATGTCCCACACAGGGTTAGCTATATGTATGCATTGTACCATGACACTGTTACTATCCTGTTTGTGTAGGTTTATCATGAATTACCTGTGCTGGGATGCTTTAACTGGTTCCGGACCGCTGGCTGTGTTTTTACAACCAGCGGTCAGGGTCCTTAAAACCCGAGCCATAGACTTTTTACGGCTCGGATTTTAGCTTGCTGCCCGTGCGATCGGGCAGCTGAATCTCTGGTCTACGGCTGTCAGTGACCGCCGGGGACCCTGAGGAGAAGATGAAAGCAACTTTCACTGCTTCTGTCTTCTCTGATGACTTGTACACAGCGCTCAACGAACGCTGTGTATAGGAATAGACAGCAGCAGCGGCGCTGTCTCTATTCCTCCCGGTGTTCATGTGACTGGTCACATGATCGCCGGGTGCCGTTACTGAGAGACTGCTGCTGGGTCTTACAAGACCCAGCACAGCCCTATTAGTGACAATCGTCACTATGAGAGGGCTGATTTCCCCTGTAACTGGGGAAAAACATGGTGTAAAAGAAAAAAAATTATATAAAGTTCCCCAAAGGTCTTTTTAGACCTTTGAGGGACAGACCATAGTAATAAAAAAAAATAAGTAAAGATAAGTGCAAAAAAAATAAAATTTAAACACACAAAATACCCACCGCAAAAACAGTTGTCGCCCCCCCCCCCTGCTGCCAATCATTTTTGTAACTCTAGCGCTGACCCAGTTACCCTAATATATTAACAATACGGTAGACACTGACGATGACAAATAAAAGGTCTATTTTAGGGTAAAACTATTACCAAAGGGGGGCGTGGCCAGGCACGGATGTGAGCGGTCACACTGAACCTTAGCTCCGTGTGCTGAACCCTGTATTTCATCCTGTGGAGAAAGTATTTCAGCCAAAATTCCTTACCTGTTGAGAAAGAAGGGTAGGAAACCTACTCGGCACACTATGGGACCCTCCAAGACTTCGGGAGCAGTGGAAAAACTGAGAGAGTTCGCCAGGAACTCGGGACAAGATGGCGCCCGGGGGGAGAAGTCCTCGTCGGCACATGTTCAGGAGGGACAGCTTGCTATACTCACCGCTGCAGGGGAGGCTGTGCCCCCCGAGTTAACGCTGAAGCAGGTGACGGAGACGCTCCTGGCGGCAATCCTGGAGACACGTACCTCGGTTACAACGAAAGTGGAGGAGGTGAAGGTGGATGTCGGTCTGATGCGGCAGGACCTCCATAATCTGAGGGACCGGGTAACTCGGACCTGGAGGACGTAACGGCAGCTGTGCCACGCACGCTGAGGGACCTGTCGGGGAAAGTGGAGCTGTGGCGCCAAAAGGCAGACGATCTGGAGAATCGGCTGAGGAGGAATAATCTGAGGATCATAGGCCTCCCTGAAGGGGTCGGACGGACCCAGGCCAGATGAATTTGTGGAGAAGTGGCTGAAAGACCTATTCCCGGATACAGTATTTTCAATGGCTTTTGCTGTGGAAAGGGCGCACAGAGTGCCGGCGAAACCACCACCACCCGGGGCGAACCCCAGGCCATTGCTGGCGAGATTGCTAAATTGCAAGGACCGAGATATGGTGCTGCAGGCTGCGAGGCGCAAAGGAGAGATCAGAGTGGAGAATACGACGGTGTCCATCTTCCCGGATTTCCCCCCGGAGTTACAACGACAGAGGGCCTCGTATATGCACGTCAAGAGACGACTTCGGGAGCGTCAGATCCCATATTCTATGGCGTATCCCGCGCGACTGAGAGTAGTGGATGGAGAGAGATCCGTGTTTTTCACTACCCCAGAGGCGGCAGATGAGTGGCTCACCAGACATGGACGGTCTCCTCGACGCTGACTTGAAGACCATGTTTTATACGCAGGGGACAGTGAGTTTACATGAATGTAATGTGCATTTTATGAGGGGTCCCTATGCAGTTGATATCTGTTCATGCACAAATATGGGTTATATCCTTGGAAGTATTCCTGATGTACTGAGTATATGTATGTACTAAGCCTTGAAGAAGATAAGGGGAGAGGGGCAGACATATTGATGTGTCATTGGAGTATAAGTGTTATCGTTTAAATAAGTGGATTAACTGCCCTCACATTTATGTAAGCTATGAGTAAGGGAACATGGAATCTTATATGGCTGAAATACAGCTTAAAGGGAATGTGTTGCCAGAAAAACATGTTTTGTTTTTTTTAATTAAACATTTAGTGTGTAGGTGATTAAACATTGTTCAAATTTTTTTTATTTTTTTCACGAGTCAGGAAATATTATAAATTAGATTCTAATTTATAATATTTCCCATTGCTGGTCACTAGATGGAGCTATTCCCAAAATTGCAGCATTGCAAAATTGGGTAAAAAGCCCTCGCTCTAGTGAGCTTTCAGCATCCCCCCCCTCCTTTATCCTGGCTAGTGCCGGGATAAACGAGGGGTTTGAACGGTCTAACCTCCTACACTGTGTGTCGCCATTTTTTGAGCTAACACTCAGTGTAGTAGGTTTACATACAGTAGTAAACGTACACAAACACGAACATACATTGAAATCTCTTACCTGCTCCTGCCGCCGCGGCTCCCTCCGGCCCGTCCGCTCCGTCTGCTGCCGCTGGTCCAAGTGCACAAGTCCGGAAGCCGCGACCGGAAGTAGTAATCTTACTGTCCGGCCGCGACTTCCGGTCCACAGGAAAATGGCGCCGGACGGCGCCAATTTCAAATTGGACTGTGTGGGAGCGGCGCATGCGCAGTTCCCACACAGACGGCGTACACAGAAGTGGATGGGACGGGAGCCGTTCGCAGTCCCTATGGGACTGTGGCTGCCGTATTCCATGTCTGTATGTGTCGTTAATCGACACATACAGAAATGGAACAAAAAATGGCAGCCCCCATAGGGAAGAAAAAGTGTAAAAATAAGAAAAAGTAAAACACAAACACACAAATAAATATAAACATTTTTAATAAAGCACTAACATCTTTAACATATGAAAAAAAAAATTGTGATGACACTGTTCCTTTAACAAAGGGTGAAGCCATTGAAAGGTACTATTGTTTATCTTGATTCCTCTGTGTCACTAACCTCAACAGTGGAAACTTCCCCTTTTTTTGCATTCTTATGCCTTGTAGGCTTAAGCAGCTCCTGATGAGCTTAGTTGTTCAAAGTTATTGGTTTATGGTTATATACGGTTTTTCATGCCTGCTACATGATGACATGGGAACAGGGCCCCATTATCACTGCTCGCTGATTGTGGTGGGATGGTGCCTCCACATAGAGATATGGTATAGAAAGGAATATGGCGACACTTAAATTTATGTCCTGGAATGTGAGGGGGATGGGAACGCCGGGTAAGAGAAATATGATCTTTTCTGTACTACGGAGTCACATGCCTCATATTATTTGCCTTCAGGAAACGCATCTTACAGCAGATAGGGTGCATATGCTGAGTAAATCTTGGATTCAATTGGGGCAGCATGCCACTAGATCCTCAGCATCACGGGGAGTGTCACTGCTGGTACATAGGAATCTACGCTGGGAGGCATTACATACAAGAATAGATGCTGATGGCAGATATGTGCTAGTTCATGCTAATGTAAACTCTATCCCTTATGTTATAATTGGTATCTACAACCCGCCACAGGGCTCAATAAATATAATCAGTGAGGCCATCTCATTTGCATCCACTTATCAGGATGCACGAGTTATATTAATGGGGGACCTGAACCTCACCATAGAGCCTCTGTTGGATCGCTTCACTGCCAGGACTGGCCCCCGGGACCCCATGAGTCCCACGCCGCTAGCATCTCTGATAGAGGAGATAGGATGGTTGGATCTATGGAGAGTGAGCCACCCGGGAATAAGGGAATAAACGTGCCATACTCCGCAGTTTAAAGCATTGTCTCACATTGACTACGTGTTTGGATCTCCTGCCATTTTCTCAAGCATGGATTCTATAGAGCACCTGCCCAGGGGGGTGTCAGACCATAGCCCGATTCTTTTACAGTTAAATCAGCGAGCAGAGGGAATGAGGGGAGCTCTTAAAATACACCCATTTTGGTTGCAATTGTTTACGGGGAGTGACAGAATACCTGACCAACTAAATGTATTTTTAGGGGCTCATTCACAAGAACAAAATAGTGCATTGGTATGGGATACACTAAAGGCATACCTGAGAGGGTGCTTGAGATCCTCTATATCCTATGTTAAACGCTCCTCAGCCAGACAAGAAGTGGATTTAGCACAACAATGCAGGGAATTAGAAGATACTTTTGTACAGGACCCAACCCAGGTTAATAGAGAAGCTTGGCTGGCAGCGGGTAGACAATATTTGCTTCTAGTCAAGGAGAAGGCAGCGAGAAGGATATTCTTCTCCAAACAATCCTTTTTTGAGCACGGTAACCAGTCGAGTAAGCTGCTTGCACAAATAGCGAAACAGAACACCATGTCTCCCCCAGTGCTACGTATATCCCAACCAAATCAGGGTACGGCTACTTCGCCATTAGACATACTGAATAGATTCGCAGATTTTTATGGAGAGCTCTACACTTCGCAGGCACAGTACTCTATGGAGGAATTGAACACCTATTTAGATGGGGCAAACTTTCCAGTGTTGTCAGAGGAGAATAGAGTAAAGTTAGAGGCCCCTTTCTCGATACAGGAGATTGAAGAATGCTTATCTTCCATGACAAAAGGGAAAGCGTCGGGTCCGGATGGACTCCCCCTAGAGGTGTATATTAAATATGCAGATGTTCTAACACCCCAGTTGTTAAATGTATTTGAGGACGCCTTTCAGAGGGGTGAGCTACCTGACTCGCTGAAAGATGCCACTATAGTGGTCATTTTGAAACCAGGGAAAAGTTCAGAGGAATGAGGGTCGTACCGCCCGATATCCCTACTCAATGTGGATTATAAAATTCTAACCAAACTTTTAGCTAATAGACTCAGCGGCGCTATCACAGACATTATTCATCCGGATCAATCCGGTTTTATCCCAGGCAAATCAACATCGGATAATATCCGCAGAGCTCAGGTGGTGACTCAGATAGGGTGGTGGGAGCAGCAGGATTGGGCGTTGGCCTCGTTGGATGCGGCTAAGGCCTTTGATTCAGTGGAGTGGCCCTTTTTGTTTGAGGTCCTCCGCAGATTTGGATTTGGAGAGAGCTTCCTTAAATGGATTAAAATCCTTTACAAAGATCCAAGAGCATCGGTGGTGGTCAATGGGATTTTGTCCCCCTCCTTCCGTCTCCATAGAGGCACGAGGCAGGGATGTCCCCCGTCCCCCCTTCTGTTCGCGGTGGCTATCGAGCCCCTGGCTATCCGCATCCGTCGGGATGCGGCTTTTCAGGGTATCCGCATAGGACCACGGGAGGATCGGATCGGTCTCTATGCTGATGACATGATTTTGTATATGGCTAATCCAAACGCCTCCTTACCTAGAGCAATGACAATACTGGAAGAGTTCGGACGGTTCTCGGGCCTATATATTAATTGGAGTAAGTAATTTCTTATGCCCCTTAGAACCGATAACTGTGGGTGGAACACGGATTTCCAGGGCCTGCAGGTGGTCTCCTGTTTTAACCCCTTCCCGCTCCTTGACGTACTATTACGTCATGGCAGCTGTATCGTTCGCGCTCCATGCCGTAATAGTACGTCACGGGAGTAACGGCCGTTTCGGCCGTCCTCCCGACACATACAGGAGCTGTGACGCTGCTGTCTTGTTCAGCAGCTGTCACAGCTCCTACAGCGGGGACCGATCGCTGTGTCCCCGCTGATTAACCCCTTAAAAGCCGCGTTCTATAGAGATCGCGGCTTTTTAGGGGTTAAGCTGCCATCGCCGGCCTGCTACACGATAGCGGCCGGCGATGGTGACTATGGCAACCGGACACCAAACAATGGCGTCCGGCTATGCCATAGACAGAAGCCTAGTGGGTCCTGACAACGTCAGGACCCACTATGCTTGCTGTCAGTGAGTAGCTGACAGTTCTAATACACTGCACTACGCATGTAGTGCAGTGTATTAGAATAGCGATCAGGGCCTCCTGCCCTCATGTCCCCTAGTGGGACAAAGTAATAAAGTTAAAAAAAAGTTAAAAAAAGATGTGTAAAAATAAGAAAATAAAAGATTTAAAAGTATTAAAAGTAAAAATCCCCCTTTTTCCCTTATCAGTCCTTTATTATTAATAAAAATATATAAACAAACAAATAAACTATACATAATTGGTATCGCCGCGTCCGTAACGGCCTGAACTACAAAATTATTTCATTATTTATCCCGCACGGTGAACGCCGTAAAATAAAATAATAATAAACCATACCACAATCACAATTCTTTGGTCACTTCGCCTCCCAAAAAATGGAATAAAAAGAGATCAAAAAGTCGCATGTACCGAAAAATGGTAATGATCGAAACTACAGTTCGTTACGCAAAAAATAAGTCCTTGCATGGCTTTATTGATTGAAAAATAAAAAAGTTCTGGCTCTTAGAATAAGGTAACACAAAAAGTGAATGATTGTTTACAAAACGTATTTTATTGTGCAAACGCCATAAGACATAAAAAAAAACTATAAACATCTGGTATCGCCGTAATCGTATCGCCCCGCAGAATAAAGTGAATATGTCATTTATAGCGCACGGTGAACGCTGTAGAAAAAAAAGAATAAAAAAACAATAGTAGAATTGCTGTTTTTTAGTCACCACGCCACCTAAAAATAGAATAAAAACTGATCAAAAAGCCGCATGCACCCCAAGAAAACTACAATGCATTCCTCAAGGGGTCTAGTTTCCAAATTGGGGTCACTTTTGGGGGGTTCCCAATGTTTTGGCACCACCAGACCTCTTCAATCCGGACATGGTGCCTAATAAAAAAGAGGTCTCATAATCCGCTAGGTGATCCTTTGCTTCGGAGGCGGGTGCTTCAGTCCATTACCGCCCGAGGGCCACATGTGGGATATTTCTCAAAACTGCAGAATCTGGGCAATACGTATTAATTTGCGTTTCACTGATAAATCCTTTTGTGTTATAAAAAAAATGGTATAAAGAGGATTTTCTGACAAAAAAAATATGTAAATTTCACCTCTACTTTGCTCTAAATTTCTGTGAAACACCTAAAGGGTTCATAAACTTTCTAAATGCTGTTGTGAATACTTTGAGGGGTCTAATTTCTAAAATGGGGTGTTTGATAGGGGTTTCTAATATATGGGCCCCTCAAAGCAACTTCAGAACTGAACTGGAACCTAAAAAAAAAAAAAAAATGAGGCAATACTTCGCTTCTTACATTATACTGATAATGAGCCGTGCCCACACCGAGATGACCCCAGTTTCGACCGTTTGTATAAACGGAGACCCCTATTAGACCGTTCCAGTGCCCGGTTTTCCCAAGCATACACCCCGAGAAGTGTATTTCTATTGATGAGTCCCTGGTACATTTTAAAGGGAGGGTTCAATTCCGAGAGTACCTGCCGGGTAAGAGGGCAAGGTATGGCGTGAAGATGTATAAGCTGTGCGAGAGTGCATCAGGGTATACCTACAGGTTTAGGATATATAAAGGAAAGGCCACCCCCAAACCAGACTGCATCCTGGACTACAATAGGTACATGGGAGGGATGGACTTGTAAGATCAAATCCTGAAGCCATACAGCGCCATGCAGTGTGGTATAAGAAGCTGGCCGGGCACATCATACAGATGGCTTTGTACAATGCGTACGTGCTGCATCGATGTGCAGGCCAGACGGGAACTTTCCTGGAATTTCAAGAGGTGATTATCAAGAACCTAATCTTTAGGGACCAAGAAGGGGGGGCACCCAGTACTTCTGGAAGCGGGGCCACACGCATCGTACCAGGGCGGCAACACTTTCCAGGAGAAGTTCCCCAAACTATCAAGAAGGGAAATAGTCAATAGAGGTGCAAAGTCTGCTATAAGAGGGCGATAAGGGATGACACAATATATCAATGTGACACGTGTCCCGAATAACCAGAGCTCTGTATGAAAGAGTGTTTTAAAATTTATCATACATCCCTTGGTTTATAATTTACCCCAATTTTACTTACCCTGATGCACTCCGCACAGCTTATCCCCCCTCGTCTTTCCCCTCTGAGCCCTGCTGTGTGCCCAGGCAGCTGATAACAGCCACATGTAGGGTATTGCCATACCCGGGAGAACCCACATTACAGTTTATGGGGTGTAGGTCTCCGGTCACAATGCTCACTACACCTCTAGATGAATGCCTTAAGGGTGTAGTTTTTAAAACGGGGTCACTTCTTGCGGGTTTCAACTGTACTGGTACCTCAGGTGCTTCTGCATACATGACTTCGCACTAGAAAATCCCCAGTAGGCCAAATGATGGTCCTTTCCTTCTGAGCCCTCCCATGGGCCCAAACGGCAGTTTATCACCACAAATGGGGTATTGCCGCACTCAGGACAAATTGGGCAACAAAATGGAGTATTTTATTTCTTGTGAAAATAAGAATTTTTGAGCTAAAATGACATATTATTGGAAAAAATATATATTTTTTTAATTCCCAGCCCAATTCAAATAAGTTCTGTGAAGAAACTATGTGGTCTAAATGGTCACATTACCCATAAATGATTTCCTTGAGGGGTGTAGTTTCCAAAATGGGGTCACTTCTGGTGGGTTTCCATTGCTTTGATACCTCTGGGGCTCTGCAAATGCGACATGGCACCCGAAAACCAAACCAGCAAAATCTGTACTCCAAAGAACACACAGCGCTCCTTCCATTCTGAGGCCTCCCATGGGCCCAAACTGCAGTTTATTGCCACAAATGGGGTATTGCTGCACTCAGGAGAAATTGGGCAACAAAATTGAGCATTTTGTTCCCTGTGAAAATAAGAAATTTTGATGACATTTTTTCCAATAAGATGTAATTTTTTATTTTTTTAATGTCACAGCCCAATTGAAATAGGTGCTGTGAAAAAACTGTGTGCTCAAAATGCTAACAACAACCATAAATGAATTCCTTGAGGGGTGTAGTTTCCAAAATGGGGTCACTTTTGGTGGGTTTCCATTGCTTTGATACCCCTGAGGCTCTGCAAATGCGACATGGCACCCGAAAACCAATCCAGCAAAATCTGGACTCCAACAAACATATAGCGCTCCTTTCCTTCTGAGCCCTCCCATGGGCCCAAACGGCAGTTTATCACCACAAATGGGGTATTGCCACACTAAGGACAAATTGGTCAACAAAATGGGGTATTTTGTTCCCTGTGAAAATAAGAAATTTTGATCACAAATGACATTTTATTGGAAAAATGACATTTTTTTCATTTCACAGCCCAATTCAAATACGTGCTGTGAAAAAACTGTGCGGTCAAAATGATAACAACAACCATAAATGAATTCCTCGAGGGGTGTAGTTTCCAAAATGGGGTCACTATTGGGGGATTCCTACTGTTTTGACACTTCAACACCTCTTCAAACCTGGCATGCTGCCTAAAATATATTGTAATAAAAAAGAGGACTCAAAATGCACTAGGTGCTTCTTTGCTTCTAGGGCTTGTGTTTTAGTCCACGAGCACAGTAGGGCCACATGTGGGACATTTCTAAAAACTGCAGAATCTGGACAATACATATTTAGTAGTGTTTCTCTGGTAAAACCTTCTGTGTTACAGAAAAAAAAATGAATAAAATTGAAATTCAGCAAGAAAAATGAAATTTGCAAATTTCACCTCCACTTTGCTTTAATTCCTGTGAAATGCCTGAAGGGTTAAAAAACTTTCTAAATGCTGTTTTGAATACTTTGAGGGGTCTAGTTTTTAAAATGGGGTGTTTTATCAGGGTTTCTAATACATAGTGCCCTCAAAGCCACTTCAGAACTCAAGAGGTACCTTAAAAAAAAGGCATTTGAAATTTTCTTAAAAATATGAGAAATTGCTGTTTATGTTCTAAGCCGTGTAACGTCCAAGAAAAATAAAAGAATGTTCAAAAAACGATGCCAATCTAAAGTAGACATATGGGAAATGTGAAGTAGTAACTATTTTGGGTGGTATAACCGTCTGTTTTACAAGCAGATGCATTTAAATTCAGAAAAATGCAATTTTTTCAAAATTTTCTCTAAATTTTGCAATTTTTCACCAATAAACACTGAATATATCGACCAAATTTTACCACGAACATGAAGCCCAATGTGTCACGAGAAAACAATCTCAGAATCGCTTGGATAGGTTTAAGCATTCCGACGTTATTACCACATAAAGTGAAATATGTCAGATTTGAAAAATGGGCTCTGAGCCTTAAGGCCCAAACTAGGCTGCGTCCTTAAGGGGTTAAATACTTAGGAGTCTTTATAGTTAGGGATAGTGTCACTTCATATGATCTTAATATATATCCCCTGTTGACATATCTGAGAGATAAATTTGCTATCTGGAAGGCGCTCCCTATATTGACCGCAGGTAGAATAAATTTAATTAAAATGATAGTGCTGCCCAAAATGTTATATCTCCTAGAACACGCGGACTCCCTGGTCCCTAAACGCTTTTTCAGCCTGGTGGGCTCTTTATTTTCCTCATTTGTATGGGGGGCGAGTCGCCCCAAGCTTAAACTTAGCACGCTCCAACGCCCCAAGGAACAGGCTGGGGCCGCTCTACCCGACATGTTCCTGTACTACTTGGCAGGCCAGCTAAGATATATTAAGGCATGGGTGGCTGAGGACCCCATGCCTAATGCGGAACTCCACTTAGCCCATTTTCTTCGGATCCCTTCTTTGTGGCCCATACTTGAGCCGCATGGATATAGCCCTAGGCACTCCTTGCCAATAATCAAACTAGCCAGGCAGGTCTGGTCCCATGCTAAGAAAGTTCTGGAATGGGAGGACATAGTTGCAGAAATGCCACTTTGGTCTCATCAGGGTCTGTCTCATTTTGGGGGGATGCAGGATTCTGATTTTTGGATTGAATTAGGCATAACAAAGGTGCAAAACCTGATAGATGATGAGGGACATATGATATCCGCCAGAGAGATACAGGATACATTCTGGGTACCTGAGAGGGATACATTCCGATGTGTTCAGATTAGACATGCTCTACAATCCCAGTTCAGGGAAGATCAGAGATCCATTTCTTCACTTCCACTCATTGGTATTCTGAGAACACAGGGACCAAGGGGGATGGTATCGGCCCTTTATACTTACCTTCTGTCGCAGAGGGTCGCTCACGCTGAGATGTCGGTTGAGGTTGGATGGAGGGGTCTTATTCCCACATTATCCAGTGAGGACTGGGGGGAGGCCATGGGGTCTCATCTCTTGGTCTCGCCTGCAGCGAATAATAAATTGACGCAATTGTACACAGATGTTATATTACCCCTATCAGATTATATCGGATGGGAAGGGCGCCCAGCACACGATGCCCTAGATGTTCTCAAGACCAGGCTGGCTTTGATCACATGATGTGGTTATGCCCAGTCATAGCCAACTTTTGGAAAGCAGTGACGCAAATAATGTCCTCAATTATGACCAATCCAATCCCGTGTGAACCAGGTCTCTGCTTATTGGGGCTGTTGGGAGACGGGACGTGGACACACTATGAAGGTATCTTCCTGCGAGAAGTCCTGTTCTTAGCCAGAAAAGCGATAGCTATCCCGTGGATGGGGGACACTTTTCCAGATGCATCACAATGGAAAAGCCTGGTCAATGCTATTCTCCCATATGAAAATATAGTATATAAGCATAGAGGATGCCAATATAAATTCTTGAAAATTTGGGGAGAGTGGTGCTCTTCACCTCTTACTTCTTTCAGCGTGGGCGACCTTAGGCTATGTTCACACGGAGTATTTTGGGGGAGGAATATCTGCCTCAAAATTCCGTTTGGAACTTTGAGGCAGATATTCCTCTCCCTGCACGCAGATTTTCGCGGCGATTATCGCCCGCGGCCATTGAGGGCCGCGGGCATAAAACAGCAAGAAATACGCTTTCTCCTGCCTCCCATTGAAGTCAATGGGAGGTCAGAGGCGGAAGCGCCCGAAGATAGGGCATGTCGCTTCTTTTTCCCGCGAGGCAGTTTTACTGCTCGCGGGAAAAAGACGCCGACGCCTCCCATTGAAATCAATGGGAGGCGTTCTCGGGCCGTTTTTGCCGAGTCTTGCGTCGCGGTTTCCGCGTCAAAAAACTTGGCAAAATACCCCGTGTGAACATAGCCTTAGAGAATCCTTACCACTTCCTGTAGGGGGGAATTGAGATTTATTTGGCTAGATATTTTCTACCCTAGGTGTGATGCTGGAGCATGGATTTGGTAGATGATTGCGACCTGTACTTTTGCATGTTCACAAATAAGTGGGACACTGACCTGCCTGCGTGCGTGCAGTGGATATTCGGAGTCTCCTGTGACTCACCTTCATGTATAAATGTATAATGTAAAATATTGTCTCTAATGTGCATTCATGGTATGCAGGAATGTTAATGTTACTGTTTTTTTAATGTTGATTTCTGTATGTACTATTACAATAAACCGAGTAAAAAAAAAAAAAAACACCCAAAAAAAAAAAAAAAAAAAAAGCTGAAACGTAAAATAAAAGCTAATTTTTTTACTATTATTTTCAAACTTTGACTAAAAATTCTAAAATGGCAAAAAAGGTCTGTATTAAAAAAAAAAAAAAAGAAACTTGCATGGTCTACGGAAACAGTCGCAAAAATCACGTCGTTAGCCCAACAAATAAAAAAGTTAGCCATTTAACGAACACATGCTAAAAAGGGGTGTCTGTTCCTGAAGACGCAAAATAGCCCAGTCCTGAACTGGTTAATTAGATGCCTTCTATGAAGGACCTTGACAGTGTTTGTAACGATCTCACCTAGTGCGCTTTTTTCCCCCCTTTCTGTGAAGGTTATATGCTCTTTATATTTTCTGGTGTTTTTAATCATGTTGAATAATAAAGTCTCTATTTGAGTTTCATGCTTAACCCGTTAGTGACCGGCCCATCGTCTTTCTACGTCGGTCACTAACGGGCTTTATTCCGATGCCATAGACTTTTTACGTCGCGGCATCGGAATAAAATAGCGCCGCCGGGGGGAGGTTTAGCTCCCTGCTCTCAGCTGCCGGAGGTAGCTGAGGGCTTGGTGCAGTGACTGGGGACCGCTGTTTGCGGTCCCCATACCGGCGACCGACGTTACAATAAATGTGCCGATGCTAATTATGATTTTATCTCCTCTCACCATGTATGTTTGGTGAGAGGAGATAAAAAAAACTGCTGCTTAGGCCCCCTGCTGCCTCCGATCGTGTCGTGTCCCCCCCCCGTGCCCCTCCCTAACTGCCGGGAAACAAAAGAAAATGGCGCACGCATGCGCTGTGAGTCTAAGGCAGCTATTCTGCCTGTATATAGAAACTGATCAGGGACCCTGATAATTGGTCCCTGATCAGATGGTCACTGTGATATACCTATCACAGTGACCATAGTCCCATATTTACACAATACAGCACAAGATTTGTGCTCTTTCCCTCCCTCCTCTCACTGTAGTTGATCTGTGAGAGGAGAGAGAGAAATACTATAGAAATCTTGTGCTGTATTATACTCGCCAGTGTTCCGATATTGTCCGTAATCACGCCAGATTACCCGTAATCACGCCAGATTACCGGTAATTACTTGTTATCTCCGTAATTCTTTTTTTTTTCCCCGCTGAATTAGTTTTAGTTGCTGTAATTAACTGCGGTTTACCGTATTTTTTTACGTTAGTGTTGTGTCTATATTATATTAAAAAAATAAAAAAAATAAAAATACATTTTAAATACAAAAAAAAAAAAAAAAAATCTAAAAAAAATTTACTTGTTAGTTTAGTGTTAGAAAATAATGAACCGCAGAAGCCGCAGAATGTTCTCTGCAGAGCAGGCATACGCCATGCTGTGCTCTAGCGGTTCCGGCAGTGATACAGACACTGCGTCAGAAGCAGAACTTGGCTCAGAAAGAGACACAAGTTCTGCTTCTGCCACTGGACCCCCCAGCCCTATGGTGGTGGACGCAGCGGTCACCGGTTAAGCGTCAGGAGCCGGGCCTAGTACTGCAGTCCCTCCCGCAATGTGGGATCCTGCAGTTTCTTTCTCCCCCCAAATTCCGCCATTTACAGCGACTCCAGGCATCAACTCTGATGTCACAAATTTTACCCCCTATAATTTTTTTAATTTGTTTATAGGCGATCAGGTCCTGGAACTAATCGTCCAGCAGACAAATTTATACGCCAGGCAATTTGTCACCCAAAATCCCAGTTCTTACTATTCCAGAGGATGGATCCCCACAACCGTCTGTGAAATAAAAAATTTTTTGGGAATTACCCTAAATATGGGGATAGTAAAAAAAACCTTCTATCCGCGCTTACTGGGCTACTAGCGCTATCCATAGCACCCCTGTATTTGCTGCTATCATGACCCGAACGCGCTATGAGACGCTAATGCGCTTCATGCACTTCTCGGACAACTCCCAAATCCCCCCAAGAAGTGACCCAGGCCATGATCGCCTCAACAAGTTGAGACCCCTCATCTCCCTCCTATCTGAGTCTTTTCTGAATTTGTACACCCCTGGACAAAAAATAGCGGTAGACGAGTCCCTTATGGCCTTCAAGGGCCGTCTATCGTTTCGCCAATATATCCCCTCCAAAAGAGCCCGATACGGAGTGAAACTCTATAAGGTGTGCGAGAGCACAACGGGCTACACCTGTGCCTTTTTCATTTATGAGGGCAGGGACCGCCACCTTAATCCCCCAGGATGCCCAGAGGATATTGGCATTAGTGGGAAAATTGTCTGGGAACTCATGGTGCCATTCCTACAGAAAGGGTACCATGTGTACACTGACAATTATTACACCAGTGTCCCCCTGTATAAGTCTCTCCATGCTGCGAATACAGGGGCCTGTGGGACGGTACGAAAAAATAGAGTTGGCTTCCCTCAACAGCTGGTGTCCAGGCGACTAGTAAGGGGTGCGTCACTCTCATTCACCAGTGACCAGTTGCTCGCAATAAAATTGAGTGACAAAAAGGACGTGTACATGCTCTCCACCGTGCACGAGGACACCACAGTGGCAGTGAGAGAGAGGGGCGCTACCTCTGATAAGAGGAAACCGGTCTGCATGGTGGAATATATAACAAGTTCATGGGGGGAGTCGATCTATCTGACCAGGTCCTACAACCGTACCTGGTCAAGCGCAAAACTAGGGCCTGGTATAAAAAGGTAGCGATCTACCTTATCCAGATGGCCACTTACAACAGCTATGTGCTGTACAAGACCCAGGGAACGCTCAGTTTCCTCCAGTATCGGGAGAAAATTATAGAGCACCTCCTGTTTGACTCCCCCGCACCTGGAGACTCCTTTGAGTCAGAGAATGTCAAAAGGCTCACTGAGCGCCACTTCCTTCACCCCGTCCCTGCCACTGAGTAAGGAATACCCCCAAAGGAGATGCCGGGTGTGCAGTAAACACGGAAGGAGGAGGGATACCCGGTTTTACTGCCCCATGTGCCCTTCAAAACCAGGCCTGTGCAACTACCCCTGTTTTGAGACCTACCACACCATTTCTAATTATTAATTTTATCTATCATTTAGGGAACACCAAAAAGGGTGGGGTGGGGGGGGGGGGGGGATTCTTTTTAGGGAGTCAATTTCATTTATTCATATTTTATTTTCATTTCTG
Source organism: Rhinoderma darwinii (assembly GCF_050947455.1). Lineage (NCBI taxonomy): Eukaryota > Metazoa > Chordata > Amphibia > Anura > Rhinodermatidae > Rhinoderma > Rhinoderma darwinii. The sequence goes on along the minus strand of NC_134687.1, from coordinate 234,476,992 downwards.
AGCTTTCCAAGGGAGGGAGGGATTCTCACGGGGAGGTTTATTTATGTCAGACTGTAAAACTAAATTTCCCCTTTGATTTTTTTTATACATTTCGTGGACAATTAAATCCTGGACTTGATCACTCACAAATGAATACAGTTTATTGTGCAGGAGCCCACATCTGTCTATTCAGAACATGGACCCCACAAGTGCTCTTGAAATAAAAAATAAATGTGGGCATTGCATTTATTAGTAGATAAATCCAACACCTGCGGCCCGTGCCGCCCCTGAATTAGTGGAAGTCGTGCATTTTAGCAATGGTTACAAGAATAAATTGGGGATATATTTCCTTTTTCTTATGACTACGTCCTGCCGCATAGAGCGGTTACATTCCTAATTCTGTACCGTGATACGGGCATGATATTTTTTTTTGGAGGATCTCTAATAATCGAGCTGTTCCTTATCAATACACCATGGGCTTTGTTACTGTTCTTCAGGAAATACTGACATCATTTTGGGGATTAGTGATCTTTTACTGTTCCTATAGATGGTTTTGGACACTGTCCCTTTATATATTCTGTAGGTGATTGGTTGTTTTGTGCACATAGCGGTTCCTACCTTGCCGGGCAGGGGCCTGTTATGGTGTACCGCGTCACTTGGCACATTTGCCCCTCATAAGGATTGATGGAGCTAAAGAGACGTTGTACAACCAGTCACTGAAGGAAAAAAAAACCCTTGTCATGACAGCCCTGCAGGTGTTCTTCTATCTAGTGAACAGACTCGAGTTTGCAACATAGTTGGATACATTTTCCTCCATTTGTTTGAAGATATTGCCCGTCACTCCAGTAGTTTATTTTTTCCTGACTGATTTTATATTAGGACAGAATTCTGTCCACAATGACATCATAATGGCACCAACTGCTTCAGCAAGACAGTCATAAGTACAGGCAAATACGTCTATAGTGACATGTATCCGTTATCAATACACGGCTTCACTTCTATTCTGTGCCGCACAAATTTATTAATGTGGCATATTTCTAACAAAATAACCTTCTACGTCCCCTCTATTTCATGTGGAAAAGTAATAAGAGTTTGAAGAAAACATTATATACCCAGTGTCTGAAATGAGCCATTATTTCCTCCTTTAAAAAAATTTTGGCCCGCATGCCCACTACATGAATACCTTTAGGGGTTTAGTTTTTAAAATGGTCATTTCTGTGTGGTTTTTTTTTGTTCAGGCAGCTCAATGCCTCTAAATGCATGATATCGTGCCTAGAATTTATTCAATTGTGCCCTGAAAGCCAAAGGGTGCTCCCTCTCTTTTTGGCCCAGCCACACGTCTAATAAGCAGATTGGGGCAACTATGAGAGTATTTTTGAAAACAGGGTGATAGATTTGGGGTGTTTTTCTTCATTCTCATGGTCGCTTTACAAAATCAGTCTTCAAAGTGATACTTTTATGAAAAAAGTTAGATTATATTTTTTTATGCCTGCTTTGCATGAATTCTTACAAAAAACCTGTGGGGTCAAAATACTTACAACACCCCTTAATAAATACCTTAAGGGGTGTAGTTTGCAAAGTGGGGTCACTAGTGGGGGTTTCCATCATTCTGACACCTATGAGCCTCTGAAAACCTGGCTTTGTGCAGGAAAACCAAATGTACTTCAAAATGTCTAAAATTATTACTAAACTTGTAAGTCTTCTAAATTGCTCAAAAAAATTTATTTTTCCAAAAGTGCTGCCAAAAGAGTAAAGCGATGGAAATATATATTTAATAAAGAAAAAAAAAAAAATTGTACTGTGTATATGGGACATATTGCCGTTAAAAATAGGGAAAAATGATAATTTACAAAAAAAAAAATCTATTTTTTTATTAATTTCCGCAAATCGTATCAGTCTACTTTTACCACTAAAATAAAGTACAACATATGACGAAAAAACAACGTCAGAATTACTTGGATATTCAAAACTTTTGCAGAGTTATTTGCTGATAGTCACACATACCAGATTTAACAAATCTGGCTTGGTCATTAAGGCCCAAACAGGCCCAGTCATTAAGGGGTTAAAGGTAGTGTTGTCCCTCACGGTTCGGGTTTTTAAACTGCACATGGTGCCAAAAAAATAAAATCCACTATCTGGATTTGCTTCTGAGACTGGGGTATCAGTCCATTAGCACACTAGGGTTAAACATGGGATATTTCTAAACTGCAGAATCTGTGCAATAAATATTTAATATTTTTCTGGTTAAACCTGTGTTACAGAAAATTCTTATACACACAAAAATTCAATTTGTAAATTTCCCCTCTACTTTGCTTTATTTCCAGTGAAACACCGAAGGGGTTAAGAAAATTTGTTAATGCAGTTAAAGACTTTAAGGGGTGCAGTTTTTAAAATTGGCTGATATATGGAGACTAATATAGAAAGGTCCTCAAAACCACGTCAGAACTGAACTGGTCCCTGGAAAAATATAGCCTTTGGAAAGTCTTGAAAATGAGAAATTGCTGCTAAAGTTCTAACCCTAGAGAAATGGTTTGCATGTTTTTTTTAATCTAAGAAGGAATATGGGAAACGTTAACTTGTAACTATTTTGTGTTACTACTATCTATTTTACAAGCAGACATTTAAATTTAGAAAAATGCTAATTTTAGGCAAACTATCTAAATTTATTTGTTTAACAAATAAATATTAAATTAACTGAATTTTACCACTAACCAAGCACAATGTGCTGTGAGAGGACTCAGAATCTTAGATAGGTGAAATCATTCCAAAGTTACCACATTACTTTGCCAGATTTAAAAAAAATTCTTAGAAATATATATATATATATATATATATATATATATATATATATATAGTCCACAAGGCCAAAACAGGCTGTGTCCTAAAGGGGTTAATTCCAGAGAATAGTAATGTTAATGCTACCACCTTTGTAGCAGCAGTCTGGTGAAGAACCTTTCCTTTTCTAGCATTACTGCATATCAAAAGTGTAAGCACATTGCAAGGTGTCTTCCACTTCATCTAAAGCCAGAAAAAAAAAAAAAATTCACTTTGCTGAGATCGGGGAATAGAAATTCTATGGACTGATTAATTAATACATTACTTTGAGGCCGGATTTACACGCGAATGTGTTTTCCACACGCAAAAAGGTACTGAACAGCTCCATGTGTCATAACCATATGATGCGTGGCGGCGTGATTTTTGCGCAGCTGCCATTATGACACTATGTTTGTGAACAGAAAATCACGTGGTGCTTTTCATTCACACTTTACTGCTCTTGCGCGAATCACACGGAAGTGCTTCCGTGTGATTTTCACACACCCATTGACTTCAATGGGTGCGTGATGCACGAGAAACGCACAAATATAGGACATGTTGTCAATTTCAGGCAGTGGCTACCAGCTGCGTGTAAAAAAAAAACAAACTAACATAGGTCCGTGCAAGGCGCGTGACAACCACGTGCGTTGCACGGACGTATAGAGTTTGTCTAAGCCCCGAGTGTTAGGGTACCCTCACAGCAATTCCTGTGGCTCAGCCACAATATGCGAGGCCAAGAGACAGTTTACTGTGGTTTTACAGCTGGTACTGGTGTAGCACATTGTTCACAAAAGCCATTTTTCTGCATACCTTTAATGTATACCAAAATACTATTTAAGCGCCAACAAGTAAAAACCACAACTGTACTGTCCAAGTGTGGTGTGAACGGAACCATTCAGACAGGCTGTGTGAGGAGTTTAGTTACTAGCCCAATGGTAGTGTAAGCCCTACCTGCAGAATAAGCCTGGTCAGTTACACTAGAAGAAAATACAGACAAATCCAAAGTGACTGCAAAGTACATTTTATAAATTGGCATAACAGTACAAGAACAATGTGGAGTCGATACCCAAGCACTAGTTCTAAAGCAGAGCGATCAGCCAAACTGTAGAAGCCTCACAAAGACAAGTCCTACCTCAGACCAAGATTAATTGCATACATTTGGGGCAACAGATTACTTATTGCCGCTTCTCAGGATCTTCAGGCGTTTCTGGAAGTTCAACCAGCTGAGGGGCAAAAGGGCCTACCAGCCACGTCAAGGGAGTATTTGCCACCACATAGCTTAAAAGCTCATTCACGTGGTCATGGACTTTTGCGGCTCGTTCTCTGCTTTGTATCAGAATTCCTGCAGAAATATCTCCAAGTGAGTGAGCAGAGGAGAAGGAAGCATGAAGGTCCTGAGCAGTTTGCCGGAGTTGTTGCATTCGGTCCTGTATGTTGGCTGGAAGACCCTGTGCACCGGACACCAGACTAAAGCAAGTAGTTTGTATTTGCTTGGTCAGCATACGGGTCATGGATAACACTCGAGAATCCAAAGGCTGCAAAAAAGAAATAAATAGTCACCATCATGTCTTGTACACAAACTTTGCGTAAATCAGTAGTACATGCGAATATAAGACTATGTAATTATCTCTCCACTTACTAGGCTCCTCTCATCACTCACAAGTTACTGCTTTTACTATCTCCTCAAAACAAGATGGACCATCAGCTCATTGGAGGATCATGTTGCCCATAGAGGGAGAAGATGGAGCAGGGTGAGAGCCAGAGGAACATATGTGGCTGCAGCTTCTGGCAAGTACTACCCAACCCATTGCTGGATTCACAGCCACACACATCCTCCATGTTGCTGCAGTTTGAGGGTGTTCTGTAACCTGCTCCCCAATGTATGACAGACGTGATCGCTAGGCTCCATCCACTAGCTCAGCCAAAACATGATAATTAGAATGTGTTTTACCCATTGAACTTGATGGGGTGGGTAAAAACCTGCAACAAACAGCAAACTGCAGCAGAAACTGCCATTTTACCACAGAACATATAATGGAAAAAAAATATATACATATTCCACACTGTTCAACCTTCAAATTCATCACCTGTTCAGGTTCAGTCTCCCCATCTTCAGATGTGGTTCCCGATTGCTTGAGACTCCATTCCAGCCACAGCTGGTGCAGTTTCTCTTGGCCACCATGAACGCTCTGCTTGACTGTTTCCATCTTTGCAACAAAAAAAATATATGATATAAATCTCTTTAGAAACTACAGTAGAACAACATTTAGATTTTTCTTCTAACAATACAGAATCCTACCAGGTCAATAGTTTGGTGAAGCTGTGCTAGAGTTGCCACAGTGGTGATCTGGGCACTCCTCACCTTGCCCAGAGAATGCTGGTATGCTCGATGACGCAGACGAGAAGACAAAGAACCCAAACGAACATAGTAACTCTGCTGTTCCCTTTGTTGTTGAAGTGGAGTTACTTCAAATCCCTCTACAGTGGAGGCAAGTTCAGCTGTGGATAAATCATTCAATAGTCAGGACCTCGTGTAAAATAGGAGACTTTCCCATAGAAACAACTGTACAATGTGACGAGAGGGAGAGCGGCAATCTAATTCATTAGCATGGGCTACTGATACTTTCCATAGCCTTGGTCTTGATTGTGGTGGTTTATATCGCATTGTTAGAAGTACAGCTGCCTGGAGCAGACATGTTTGTAATGCTTGGTTTTCTGGGTTGAGGTGACATGTTAGTTACAGAATAGAGGTCAGCGTACAATGTTAGTGAGCATTATGCAGCTTCTTATGTAGAACTTACTCCACATTTGAAAACTGCAACAAACATTACAGGATGGGGAGAAAAAAATATATATAATTCTCAAACTAGTCCCCCATTTCCCTGCTAACAAAGATACTGCATACAAACATTACACTGCAAGCAAATAACAGAAATGGGACAAGTACGTTACACGGGAAAACCTCCAGTTACTCACACAGCTCTTCATCTGTCATAGGAAGGTAGTGATCGGCCCACTCCTCAGACTTCCCCAAGACTGTATCCAGGCTGCTGGTTACAAACTGCCCTACATGCGTGTCCATCACTGATGAGACTACAGACCGAGTCACGTCCATGCTTCCCTGTACTGCACCAGCTGCCATGCCCATTATACCAGACACTGCACTTGTGACAGTATCACGGGCACCAGTCACCGTACCAACTACAGTATCACGAGCTCCAGTCACCAGCTCCTTTGTGTCAGACACAACCTGAACAAAGACAAAGTCTCATTTAGCATATCCAGACCACTGTTGCTGAAGTTTTGATGTCGAGCGCATTGCAAGTTTAGCAGTTTCTTATTGCGGCTCTGAAACCTAGATTTATCGTGGTTAAACTCGATAATAGAATGTTACTCAGATTAACCAGCCCCCCCCCCCCCCAACTAAAGGCTAAGTTTACACTTTGTTGCATGTCAAATTTTTTTGTTTTTGATTGATAAACTAGTTGAGGAGCAAGAGTTTCTGAAAAACAGCCACAGTAAGACAAAACAAGGGGGGGGATTCACACGAGCGTGTATTCGGTCCGTGTGGTTCTCACGCGGCACGCATGGACCAATACAAGTCTATGGGGCAGTACAGACAGTCCGTGCTTTTTGCGCAGCGTTTGTCTGCTGCGCAAAAAGCGCGACAGGTTCAATAACTCTGCGTATTTCGCGCATCACGCACCCATTGAAGTCAATGGGTACGTGAAAACCACGCAGGTTGCACAGAAGAACTTCCGTGCGAACCGACTGAAACAGCGCACCAGCTCCACGTGCTTTTCTGTTTCCGACCATCCAAACGGAGTGTCTTTGAGATGAGCGAAGCCGGACAAGCGAACCGAACTTCACCGGGTTCGGCCGAACTTGTTTCGGCCGAACCCGGCAAAAAAAAATTATCGGTACGCGACGTCAGGAGATAGTCACTGTCCATGGTGCTGAAAGAGTTAAACTGTTTCAGCACCATGGACAGTGACTACCGATCCCAATATACATGAACCTGTAGAAAAAAAAAAAACTAAGTTCTGACTTACCGCTAACTCCCGGCTTCTTCCTCCAGTCTGACCTCCCGGGATGACAATTCAGTCCAAGTGACAGCTCCAGCCAATCACAGGCCAAGCACAGGCTGCAGCGGTCACATGGACTGGCGTGTCATCCAGGGAGGTGGGGCCCGATGTCGAGAGGCGCGTCACCAAGGCAACGGCCGGGAAGTTCTCGGTAAGTACGAACTTTTTTTTCTAACAGGTTTTTCGATAGGATGTGTTCGGCATTCACTGTCAAGGGTGCTGAAAGAGTTAGCTCTTTCAGCACCTTGGACAGTGACGGCCGTCGACTAGCCTCATCTCTGATGGCGGCTACGCGAAAATCACGCAGCCGCGCATCAGACACGGATGACACGCAGCTGTCAAATGGTTTTTGCGCGCGCAAAACGCAGCGTGGTTTGCGCGCGCAAAAACGCAACGTCCGTCTGTATCTCCCCTAAGTGTGAAGCCAGCCTAACTGACTAGTCTCCAAATAGGTCTGCTAATAGCAGAGCGGTCATAGATAAGTGCTTTCGTAATTACAGGAAGAGAACAAGAAGCAGTCACTGGATTGCTCACAGCATTTAAGGGGTTAAACAGGCAGAGCAATCACTGTTCCTGCCAGTTAGTCCCAGGTATCAGCTGTAATGCACAGCTGACACCCGCTGTATACAGAACAGGCTCCACAGGTGAGATCACCCCCGCACCACGACGTGCTATTAGGTCGTAGTGCAGAAACACGTTAAGAACCATGCGGGAAAACAGGCCACTATAAGGCCAATTCACACATGGCAGTTTTGCCAAATCCAGGAGTTATTTCTAAGTCCACTGTGGTTGGAAAAAGCAAAACCACAATTTGGTGAGTTTTTGCAATGCTGTTGTAAAAATGCTGCTGCACATAAGGCACCAAATAGTGGTAAAGAAAATAAAACTGCAGTGTCAATGGACCCTAAAGGGGGGGGGCGCGGAGTATAAAGAAAGTTAACTAAGTTTTTAAAACCCGCACTGTGAATATGGTTCACGACTGGTGACAAAGGGTCATTGATGCCCCTGTGGCCAGTTCAAATTTTCAATTTCAGATATGAGCTTCTTTAATGATTATATCTTTGAAACTGTTTGGAATATCACAACTATTTTTACTCTGACGACTTGAGGCTTTTAATTCTAGATTGGTTTAAACACAGTCTTCTCCCCGTCAGCCTGGATCGCTGTGACGGGAGAGTAAAGAGGGCTAGAAGGCTATATTCACACGACGTGGTAGAAAGAAAAAAACAAAATAAACTGCCATTTAGGCTGGGTTCCCTCGTAGCGTAAACTCTGCAGGATTTCTGAAGCGTTTACAGTAGCAGCAGAGTGGCTGAGATTTAGTATCACATGCCACTGCTGTGGAAACAGAAAAAAAACAAGAACTTGACTTGTGGAATTTAATTCCGGAGCATGTGAATTTATGCTGATTTTACGTTGCAGGTTCTCCATTGAATTCAATGAGGATGAAAAACCTGTGACAGAAAGCCAAGCATTGCAACTTCTGCAGTGTAATCGCAGCATTTACACTGGAAAACAACGCCATGCCAGAAGAATAAAACTTAGCCAGAACACCCACTTTCCGGCAGTCCGGCCTCCTGGGATGACGTTGCATCCCAATTGAATGCAGATCACAGGCTGAAGCGTCACATGGCCTGTAACGTCATCCAGGGAGGCTGGAGCGGATGTCAGAGGAGAGACGGGGTAAGCATGAAAGGCTCTTCTGTAGCAGAATTTCCATCCAAAAAAAAAAAAGAGCTTTGTCCTAACCACCTGAAAACCCCAGAGCTGTGTAGATAGTGCCTACATAGATAGCATCGGTGTCCCCTGTTAGTGCCCATATAATGCCACAGTGAGCAAGTGCAAGAGTCCGTTTTCTGCAGTTACTTTGTAACAGAAAACCTATAACCCTGAGGGCATAAGAGAATTGAGCAGTTCGCACTTACCTTCTCAGTTGGCTGGTGAAGTATAGGCAGTGTTGATTCCAGTTTGTCTAAACCTTTGCAGGCAAGTTCATTTGCAGTTGCAACTAAGAAGAAAGGCAGAGGTTTTGGCTTTATTTTTATTAATGGGGTTCTTGAAGTGGAGGTGATGTCCGATTGGACAATCCCATATCCTTACGGGGAGAAAAATAAAAAAGACCAGGGTGTTCTGCTGCCGGGATGCCACTAATTGGGAAATTAAGAATTACATGGTTTCCATTGAAATTCATCAGCTGTCAGTGTAAAGCAGAGGCATGCCAGGTCCACCAAAGATCCTCGAGGGTGCTGTCCACTCCAACTAAGACACACGGCTGTAAGACTGGGTAATACCAAGAGACAGCTTTTGTTTAACGTGGATCAAAGCAATTGGTCTGTGGTTAGTGGATACTGCCACCAGCTATAGGGGCAGACTATCGGTTCAACCTCTTTCAGGGGGTAATGATTGGGCATGTGGGGTTTCAATCTGCCCTGATCCTTACTTTCCAGGAGATAAGTGGCTACGAGAAACATATCTATACACACACAAGATACCGACATAGCAGATCACAGAAAGTATTTTTATGGGGCGGGGGAGATTGTTTGGCCAACAGCTGTTGTCTGACACGGCACAATCTACTTAAAGTGGTATTCCCATCAGTTTTTCCCTGCACAGCAGTGCCCTAGCAACCCAGAATGTAGGGAAAGTGTAGAAGGAGATGCAGTTCTAAATCAGTGCTGCAGCCCCTTCATTCTCAGGATCAGTGGGGCCCCCCCAGAGGTCAGTAAGGCCCCATGCACACGACCGTATTTTTTTCCCTCCTGTAAATAGAGGTCCTTTGTCACACATTTTTAACCCGTATTTACGGACCCATTTTCTCTGCTTCTCTTTATTCAAATCAGGCATGAGCCTCCAGACAGGGGAATCACCCGACGTCGCCTAGCAACGCTCCCGTAATTTAGGGTGCACACACAAAGCCACCCGTAATTACGGGAGCCCCATAGACTTCTATGGGCCTGCCTGTGCCGTAATTACGGCCTAAAATAGGACATGTTCTATATTTTGCAACAGCCCGGGCACCTTCCCGTAAGCATACGGGAAGGTACCCATGGCCGATAGAAGTCTATGGGCCCGTAATTACGGGCGTTTTTACGTTCGTGTGCATGGGGCCTTAGAGAGTGTTACTCTACAGCAGCACAACGGTAGGACAATTTCAATAGAGGTAATTACCGTTGCTTAATTTTACATATAGGTAGCACTTGTAACTTTTTTTAAAAAGTGCAAAGGGTGTTAATAGCCCATAAGACCAGGCACACGCTTAACAGGAGGGGAAAAATAAAAAGGTTTTGTTAAATATACTCACTTTGCGGCTCCAGTCGGCTTAGAAGAGGCTTTGATCCAGTTACTGCAGCATCAGTTAAGGTCTTTGCTCCTTTCTCAGCAACATCACAAACGTTGCGGATGTACGGGTGACTATCCTTAGTAGAATTGTAGGCCGCACTCACCACACTGCATGCAGAGCTGACAAGAGGTAGATGTGTAACACGTCCCACCACATTCTGCTGTAGACAAGTAGATCGTGAACACTTCTGACTAAAGGGGAAACAACCATTCCCTAGAACGCATCTCACTTATTTTATTAGAGGGAAGGGCCACTGCAGACGACCCCACTTGTTAGAAGGGTCCTTGACAATAAGCGGATCACAGAATGTCCACGTGTGGGCACCCCCAGAAATACAGTAATCTCTGGGCAAACTTTAAAGTGTTACATTTCCCTGCAGTGCCAGAGGGAAAATAAAAAGGTGTTTTCCAGCCCCTGAAAATTGATGGCCTATCCTCAAGATAGGCCATCAATAGCTGATGGGTCAGGGTCTGACTATCGGGACCCCCACCAATCATATATTTTGAAGAGGCCGCAGCACTTGTACGAGCGCTGCTTCCCCTTAATTTCCCTTACTTGCTCACACTTCGAATCACCGACACCGCAGCCGTTCACAGTATTGCATTCCCACATTGAACATACCGCAATACCTGGGTATCACCGCTACGTTCGTGTCAACAATTCAGTGAGTAACTAGAAATGAAAGGGAAACTGTGCTCGTACGAGCGCTGCAGCCCCTTCAAAACAGCTAATCGGTGGGGTCCAACAGCTAGACCCCAACCTATCAGCTATTGATGGCCTATCCCGAGGATAGGCTATCAATTTTTAGGGTCTGGGAAGCCCCTTTAAGCATTATACAGAATCTATCAGTGGGTCGTCTAATGCAGAACCCAGAGCAAGAGACGCCTAGACCACTCTGGCCAAGAGATGAGGATTCTGAACAGGGGACACAGATCACCCCAATATCTGGAAAGGGACCTAAACTGCACAGTCCTTAACCATACCCAGAGAGTTATATTAAATCAGGGGTCCTAATAGTTGCAAGAGGGGCATCTCACCAACACCTGTTTCCAATGGCTCTTCATGCCCTGAGGGGGGGCAGTTCATGCCAAGAGATACTGGAATGTGGGGCAGTAATTTTATTCCCCCCTGAAGATTTTCTTTGAACTCCTGGAGGTGGATGAATAAGTTATAAACTGGGTGGTCTCATTCCCCTTGCCAATAGGGTGTGTGTAAAATCACTGCCCCACCGACAAGGTGAACAGCAGCTGCCACATTAGCCACATTTCCAGACGGAATAAGAAGGCAGAGCACGATTCAGAGTAACCGGTTCTCCATCAATGACCTAATGTACACACCACAGTCTTAGCCCTAAGATGCAAAGGGCACGCGGTTATCGGCACAGAACAGATCGCTAGTAGCTGCCAGCAGAGATAACAGAACGTCACCACATGTCACCTGTTGCTCGGGAGTCTCATCCACCTGGGCAGAGGGTTCCGTTCCGTTTGTTGACATGATGCCAGGAGATTTGCAGCTGGTATTTAACCTGAGGACACAGAGCAAGAACACGCAGAAAGTGAACGCAAGACATCAAAGCAAAGGCGCCGCTACACAGAAAACCGAACACAACGGTATATCCACCGCCATGACAGAGACACGGGAAAAAACCTTCTCCACCCAGAGGCAACAAACGGAGCGGCCGCACAGGTGACCCCGTGCCCCTCAGCCCGCCCTTCACTCACCGAACAAGTGGTCCGCCTCAGTGCGCTTCACCTCCCTGCACTTGGCCGCTATTTAAAGAGGCGGTGACGTCGCGCCAGCCCCATGAGGGCGGGGTTATCAGGGGGACGGACTGGGCAAACTACCACGTGCTCGGCTATGGAAAGTTTCTGTCGTGAATATTTGGGAAGATTTATAAAATGTAGTTCAAGGAAAAACGCCAATCAGGTCGCACCTTATACATTGCACCTCTGAGAACTGGGATTGGATTGGTTACTATTAGCAACTACTCCACTTTAGCACCAGTTTTTATGTTACAGTTTGTCTATGACCTCCAGTCATGTTCTCCACATGAGCCCTATTTACACCAACAGATTCCACCGCACGATAATCGCTTACTGTGAATAGGTGTAGCGACTGAACGACTAGCGATAGAACGCTCCTTGAGCGTACAAATAATCGTTTATACGAACAGAAAAATAATTGTTGGTCGTTCTGACATTGTGGTTTATAAACATGAATCGTTTATTGATAGCAGATGTGTGACAGTGTTAAATAGGCGACCAAACGATACATATTAATATATATTGAGATGATAAGCTGTGTAAATACGTGTCCGTAATCGCTATATGATCGCTTACAGCAATCGTATCAAAGGTCGCTAATGCGAATATCTGCACGTGTAAATGAACCTTAAGGGCTCATGCACACGACCGTAGCCGCGTGCACGGCCGTGATTTTCGGGTCGGCCGGCTGCAGACTGTCAGCTGCGAGCCGTCCGCAAATCGCGGGACATGCACATGGCCGCGGCCATTATTTTCAATGAGCCCGGACCGCAGAACACGGCCGTAATAAGACAGGTCTGTTCTTTCTGCGGTGCGGGCTCCCGGGCCGTGCACGGACCGTAAAAACTATGGTCGTGTGAATGACCCCATAGAAATGAATGGGGCCGCAATTCACCTGGGACTATCCCTTTTAACCCCTTAACTCCAAGTAAACTATGCATGTATAGTACCAAGTCGCCATTAACTATGTTATGGTTCTGTATATATGTCCATGTTGTTAGGGCCTGTTCACATCAGTGTTTGCCTTCCGTTTGGGCTTTCTGTTCGGCCTCATTTACACGAGCGTATTATACGCGCGTGCGACGCGCGTGCTTTTCACGCGTGTCGTACGCACCTATAATAGTCTATGGGGCTGTTTAGACGATGCGTGAATTTTGCGCAGCGTGAGTGCGTTGCGTAAAACTCACGACATGTTCTATATTCTTGCGTTTTTCACGCAACACGCACCCATTGACTTCAATGGGTGCGTGAAAACAACGCATGCCACACTGACGGTCCTGCGTTGCATGCGCGAAAATCACGCAAGAGCTGTCAAACTCCTGAATGTAAACAGAAAAGCACCACGTGCTTTTCTGGTTACAAACATCCAAACGGAGTGTCAAATTAGAGATGAGCGCACCGAACTTCACCGGGTTCGGCCGAACTCGTTTTAACCGAACCCGGCAAAAAATGTTCGGGTACGCGACGTCAGGAGACAGTCACTGCCCACGGTGCTGAAAGACTTAAACTGTTTCAGCACCATGGACAGTGACTTTCGATCACAATATACATATACGTGTAAAAAAAAAAAAGAAGTTCTGACTTACCGATAACTCCCGGCTTCTTCCTCCAGTCCGACCTCCCGGGATGACAATTCAGGCCAAGTGACAGCTGCAGCCAATCACAGGCCAAGCACAGGCTGCAGCCAATCACAGGCTGCAGCGGTCTCATGGCCTGCCGCGTCATCCTGGGAGGTGGGGCCGGATGACAAGAGAGGGACGCGTCACCAAGGCAACGGCCGGGAGACCGGACTGGAGGAAGCAGGCAGTTCATGGTAAGTGTGAACGTCTTTTTTTATTCACAGGTTGGTGTAGATTGTGATCGGCATTCACTGTCGAGGGTGCTGAAAGAGTTACTGCCGATCAGTTAGCTCTTTCAGCACCTTGGACAGTGACGGGCGTCGACTACCTCATCTCTATGATGGCGGCTGCGCGAAAATCACGCAGCCGCGCATCATACACGGATGACACACGGAGCTGTCAATTGCCTTTTGCGCACGCAAAACGCAGCGTTTTTTTGCGTGCGCAAAACGCACACGCTCGTGTAAATGAGGCCTTCATCTGTTCCGTCAGAGGAAAAGATGAACAGATGAAAGGAAAGTATCGTTTTATTTCAATTCTATTTTTTGGGTTTCAGTTTGCTTCTGTTCCGCTAGGTTTCCGTTTTTTTCACTGAAACAATAGTGTAGTGTGCTGCGTAGGCCCTTATACAACCTACATAGGCCCCTTTCAACACATATTAGTCATACAATTACATTTTGTTTTATTAATTTTTCTTTGGCAAGAAAAATATGTATACTATCCTGTGCAGCAAAAACAAATGGGATTGTGGGGCATGCAGTTGAATACGTCTGCCCTTGATGTCTGTAAAAAACATATAATGTGGTGTACATGTGTATTGTTTGACAGGCAAACATAGAAAGCCATGAATTCCATAAATTATACTTCTGGATATTTTTTTTTGCTAATTATTATGCATTTCCAATCAGAAAACATTGGGGGAGATTTATTATTACTGGCATACTGTCACGGCTGTAGGGTATGTGGACCCACTCGGCAGCTCCGCCGTAGCGGAGAAGTAGCTGGCCAAACAACAGTCAATAACAGTCTCTCGGATATGAGTACCTGGGTAAATGATCAGGCAGATACTCGAAGTAGCATACACGCAGGGGTGAACCTAGCCCCTCTGCTGCCTGAGGCGAACTATAAAAAGGCGCCCCCCCCCCCAATCTATCAGAGTTTTCTCATTACTACCTTTACACATCAAACACGCAATATATAAAAAAAAATAAAAATAGGAAAACATTTGTTGTTTATTTGTAAAGTGCTGTTTAACTCCTTAACGCCGAAGGACGGATATATCCGTCCTCAGCAGCTGCTAGTTCGCGCAGGAGGACGGATATATCCGTCCTGTGATCGCGCGGGTACTGACAGCGTACCCACGCGATCAGCGGCAGGAGCACGGCTGTTATACACAGCCTGGCTCCTGCTGCAACTGCCGTAATCGAAGCGCGCTCCGATTACGGCAGTTTAACCCATTAAATGCCGCTGTCAATAGTGACAGCGGCATTTAATGTGTTTGACAGAGGGAGGGAGCTCCCTCTGTCACCCCATCGGCGCCCCCGCAAACAAATCGCGGGTCGCCGTCGGGTTTCCATGACAGCCGGGGGTCTAACAAAGACCCCCAGGTCTGTCTTCAGCATCTGCCTGTTAGGCGATGCCGGAGGCATGACCTAATAGGTTGCCTGTCAGTTTTACACTGACAGGCAATAATGCTTTGGTATACTAAGTATACCAAAGCATTATATATGCGATCAACAGATCGCATAGTGAAGTGTCCTGATGGGACTTTAAAAAAAAATGACAATCCGTTAAATAAAGTTTGTAAATAAAAAAATAAAAAAATTACAGTCAAAGTCAAATAAAACTACTTTTTTGGCCCAAAAAGTGGTTTTATTTAGTAAAACTGTCAAAACAAATCACACATAAACATATATGGTATCCCCGCGATCGTAACAACTTGACCAATAAAATGAACACATTAATTAAACCGCCGGATGAACGGCGTCCAAAAAAACGCAAATAACAACGGCAAAATTCTCTCTTTTCTCCCATTTCCCCCATAAAAAATAAAATAAAAGTTAATCTATAAGTCCTATATACCCCAAAATAGTACTAATGAAAACGACACATTGTCCTGCAAAAATCAAGCCCCCATACGGCCACATCGACGGAAAAATACAAACGTTACGGCTCTTGGAATGCGGCGATGCAAAAACAAGTAATTTTTTTCTAAAAGGGTTTTTATTGTGCAAACGTAGGAAAAACATATAAAACCTATACATATTTGGTATCCCCGTAATCGTGCCGACCCATAGAATAAAGTTAACATGTTATTTCTGCTGCATAGTAAACGGCGTAAATTTATAACGTGAAAATTAATGCTGGAATAGCTGCTTATTTTCAATTCTCTCCTAAAATAAAGTTAATAAAAGTTAATGAATATGTTATAAGCATCTAAAAATGGTACAATTACAAAATACAACTTGTCCCGCAAAAAACAAGCCCTTATACGGCTATGTTGACGGAATAAAAAAAAAGTTACGACTCTTGGAATGCGACCGTGAAAAAACAAAAAATAATCCTTGGTCATTAACGTGCAAAATGGCCCGGTCATTAAGGGGTTAATGTATAGAGAAGATTTAAAGAACTCTTTTTACTGTATTACTTTAGTATCATAGATCAGCAACGCAGCATTAACACTGAAAATGGTTTAACATCTTCTATGCCCCCTTTTTATTACCTAATTGACTTATGATTTTTAACCGAGTTCAGTGGCCCGGCGTGGTCAGCATGATGCAGTGACGTCATCGTGCCGGGCAGTTGACGTCATCAGCGTGCTCCCGATTTCTTGTAGGCCTCAGGCCTAAACCAGGCTGTGGCCTACAAGAGCAAACGGCGGAGCAGGGGTTTCTATTGTGGCAAATTAATTATTTTTTTACATTTTATACTGCTAACTTTTTTTTGGTAGGTTCCGCTGGACCGTTTGGACTACGTCGTAGATTCATTGGACTACTTCAATGATCTACTTTAAAAAAAAAAAAAATTGTGAAAGAGGGTTGGATGGGGGAGTTTTGATTTCAATAAAAAAAAAATCTTATGTCTGTTTTTTTTTAATACTTTATTATGGCCTTAGTAATGGCAGCGGTCTGATTCACAGCATTCAATTACTAAGGCTGGGGCTTAGCATTAGCCAGTAAAAAGGCTATCACTAACCCCTATTATTACCCCGGTTCCCACTGCCGCCAGGGATACCGGGAAGAGTCGAGTACGATTCAGTACCTGGCCATCTGAAACGACTGTTAGGCCGCAGGCTGGTATTATCAGGCTGGGAAGGGCCAAAAAAGTGGCCCTTCCCACCCTGGGGATGCTAGGCTGCAGCTGCTTTATTGTATCTGGCTGGTTATGAAAAATTGTGGAAACCCCTCGTCATTTTTTAAAAATAAATTGAAAAAAAATTACGTGAGATCCCCTCCATTTTTCATAGCCAGCCAGATACAATAATGCAGCAGCAGCCTAGCATCACCAGGGTGGGAAGGGCCATGGTTTTTGTCCCTTCCTAGCCTGATAGTACCAGCCTGCGGCCACCCAAGTACCCTTCACTTCAGATGGTCGGGTGCTGGATCGTACCCAGCTCTTTCCAGTACTCCTGGTGGCGGTGGGTACCGGGGTAATAATAGGGGTTAGTGACGGCCTTATTACTGGCTAACACTAAGCCCCTTCTTAGTAATGGACGCTCTCGATCAGACAGCAGCCATTACTAAGGCGGTAATGAAGTATTAAAAAACAGAGACATAAAGTAATTTATTTTATTGAAATTACAACTATTCCACAAAATCCACTTTAACCATTTTATTAAAAAAAAAAAAGAAAAAAAGCTTACATCAGCGAAGTAGTCCAACGAATCTACGACGTAGTCCAAATGGTCCAGCGGAACCTGCAAAACAAAAATTAGCAGTATGAAAAATAAAAATAAAGTTGGCTGCCCCCACAGACATATGAATAAATAGCTACCTTCGGGAACATATTAAAATAATTAGAAAAATTAGGCCCATAAAATAAAACATATCAAATAAAATAAAAAAAATTATAACACCTTTCTTTTAAAGAGAACCTTTCACCTCCCCATACATGTGCAGCTGAGTGCAGCATGTAATGGGGAGGGCCGCACAAACTCTGGGGCACTTTACATATTTTTCCTAGCCACCTTCGTTATTTAGATATCGGTGCTGTAATATTTGGTGCCCGATATTTAAATAACCCCCTGAACTGTTAATGGGGAGGTAATTGGCAAGGGGGCGTGTAACATCGCTGTGACACTGTCCAATCAGCTACAGACAGTTTCAGAGCAAGAGCTGGACAGAGAGCGCGTGCGCGCGAGCGCGCAGCTCCGCCACCACTAAGGAACAGAAGAAGAGTGTGAATTCTTCTTCTTCTGTTTCATGGCATCGGAGCTGTGCGCGCACGCACGCTCTCACTCTTTAGCTCTCGGCAGACAAGGACGACAAGACTGATCTCTCACCTGAGATCACAGTCTTGTACTTGCCTGCCGAGAGCTGAAGAGTGAGAGCGTGCGTGCGCACATGCTCTCCTCTCTCCAGCTCTTGCTGTTGACATTGTCCATAGCTGATTGGACAGTGTCACAGCGATGTTACACGCCCCCTTGCCAATTACCGCCCCATTGGCAGTTCATGGGGTTATTTAAATATCGGCGCCAAACATTACGGCACCGATATCTAAGTAAGGAAAGAGGGTAGAAAAAAAAAATGTAAAGTGCCCCAGAGTTTGTGCAGCCCTCCCCATTACACGCTGCACTCAAATGCAAATCTGTGGGCAGGTGAAAGATTCTCTTTAAAGTGTAACAACTTTTTAAAAAACTTTTGACATGTCAGAAGTTTTGATCAGTGGGGTCCGAACACTGAGACCCCCCACTAGTCGCTAAAACGAAGCAACAGAAGTGCTCGGGTGAGCGGTGTGCCGCTTCAATTCTGTTTGGCTTTCCTTGGAGCAGTGTACGGGCTCAATAGAAAGTCTAGGAGTCCGTACACCGCTCACTCGGCTGAAAGTCAATCATAAATGAAGCGGCATAGCGCTCACCCGAGCACTTCTGCTGCTTCGTTTTAGCGATCGGTGGGGGCCTCAGTGCTCGGTCCCCCACCGATGAAAACTTCGGACATGTCCCTATGATATATAAAGATATCTATTACTGCGATTGGTGCAAGTTTTAATTACTTTTTATTGAAAATGATTTGTACTTTTTGAGATACAGCTGCTTTGTATCCTGTATACAGAGCAGCTGTATATAGCGCTGAGACCTGAATCCATTAGGTCGCCTATTACCGATAACATCTAAGTTATGAACTTAGATGTGATTGGTAACAGCTCGATCCTGCAGGACCCGCTGACCTGACAGATACAGGATACAGCGCTATATACATTATATAATATATTTATTTTAATTAGCGGGGGCAGGTTTATGGGGAAGGATTAGGGCCTGTTCACATCAGCGTTGGCTTTCCATTCCGGGGTTCCGTGGGAGGTTTCCGTCGGGTGAACCCCGCAACGGAAAGTCAAACTGAAACCACAGCTTTCGTAAACGTATCGATCCTCTCCCTCTGACGGAAGAGAGGTAAACGTATATTAATGCTAGTGTGAACAAAGCCCAATACAAGATATTAATATAAAAAAAAAAAAAAACCCCAGGTGGGATTTGAACCAGCAACCTTCCATGTGTAAGGCAGGCAAGCTAACCAGTACCCTATAGAAGCTGTCATAGACAATCCCTGTGAAACTGTAGTAGTTGAGGGTTTACTATTAGTCTCTCCTGTCTCTCTGCTGCGTGTGGGTGGTGTCTGGTCAGAGACTCACAGTCAGACTGGCTGCCGCAGCTGCCGCATTCAGTGTGCACTGTGAGTGACAGTGAGACTCACCAGTCACAGCCCTGTTTGTAGCTTTCCCACGCTAATTAAGCACAGGAAAGCTACAAAGCCAGGAGTATACTGCAAAGGGGGGGGGGCGTTTTACTGACAGCAGAGGGCTCCATAGGGGGGAATTATCCCCCCACCATAGAGCCCTGACTAGTTACTATACTGAAAGGTTAGGGGGGTCTGAGCATCTGACTGACTGCTCTAAAGGGGGGGGGCAGAATCCCCCCCTATAGAGCTCTCTGCAGTAAGTCAGATGCTCAGACCCTCCCCCACCCACACTAATCCTTTCATTATAGTGATGTGAGGGCTCTATGGGGTGGATTATTCCAGCCCCATAGAGCCCTCTGCTGTCGGTAAAATGCCCAAACCCCCCTTGCAGTATACTCACGTCACGGGTCCCGGTCCCAGCAAGGCAGGAATTTACCTCTGCTGCTCGTCGCTCCTCCTGCAGACTTGCTCCTCTCTGCCTGCATGTGCTGTGTGCAGCGTCAGAGGAGGAGGAGTATTACAGACGTTCGGCACGTCTCTCCCCGGTCCAGTCCGTCCCGGGCTGAAAATGCCGCCCCCCCCCCCATTTGGGTAGGTGGTGCCGCCTGAGGCCGTCGGCTCACCTGGCCTCATGGCAGATGCGGCACTGCATACACGTGGTAGAGCAGGCACAGATGATGCTTGGCGTAGCAGATGACACCGGACGTGGCAAATGACACCAGACGTGGCAGATGACTCCAGACGTAGCAGATGGCAACAGATGTGGCAGATGACAACAGACGTGGCAGATTGCAACAGATGTGGCAGATGGCAGCAGACGTGGCAGATTGCAACAGATGTGGCAGATGGCAACAGATGTGGCAGATGAGGCACACACCACTCCAACAATAGCCTTAGGCTCAGCAACAAACACAGCAACAGGATACGGGAACACTGGCAGCAGGATACAACTAAGGAACCATTTGCATAGACGAACACAGGAATACAAACAATGCTCAGGCAAGTTGAGGAGGGGTGGAGTCCTTTTTAAAGTCCAAGGTGTTGTTGGGTTGATTGGGAAACTTTTTAGACAGGTTCACGCTGGCCCTTTAAGGCCAGGAGTGAGCCCGCACACGCATCCTATGGGACACAGGAGAACGCAGCAGCAGTGTGTGTCGGCGTCTCTGAGGAGGGAAACGCCTACATGAAGATACAGTCCTGCGGTCATGGCTGCCGGCAAGTGGGACGTGCCAGTAGTCAGCGATCGCAGGCATAACAGTACCCCCGTTACGCCCCCTCTTCACAGGTGCAGAGTGTAAGAGTAACTTTTGGATGAGAACTGGGGCATTAATCTTCTCCTCCGGCTCCTAGGACCTCTCCTCAGGACCAAACCCTTTCTAGTCCAAAAGATAGAATGTCTTTCCTGCTACCATCTTGTAGTCCAGAATCTCATTCACGTCAAAGATGTCAGAAGAACCGCTGGGAGCAACTGCAGAATGAGGAGATTTACTGTAGGGGTTCAGAACCACAGGTTTCAGGAGGGACACATGAAATGAGTTGGGTATTCTGAGGGTAGCAGGCAGCAGAAGCTTATAGGACACAGGGTTTATTTGTTGCAAGACTTCGAAAGGTCTTAGGAACCTGGGCACAAATTTGTAAGAGGAAATTTTTAAGCGGATGTTTTTAGAAGATAACCAGACTTTGGATCCATGGGGAAACTGAGGAGGTTCTCTTCTTCACCTATCATCATTCCTCTTCATGCGGTCGACCGCCTGTAGGATAGATGACCTGGTCAGAGGCCAGATGTGAAGAAAGTCCCCAAACATTGAGTTAACTGCGGGTACCTGTGATGTAGCAGGAACTGGAAGAGGGACCGGACCTGTGGATGTTGGCTGTAAACAATGAGGAATGCAGTAGATTCACTTGTGTGGTTCTTGTAGGAGAACACTGCCCAAGGAAGACGTTACACCCAGTTGTCATGCTGAACAGAAATGAAGTGACAAAGGTAATTCTCCAATATTTGGTTAATTCTCTCGACTTGGCCGTTAGACTAAGGATGAGAGGCAGAGGAAAAGTTCAATTTAACATCAATGAGTTTACAGAGGGCTCTCCAGAATTTTGAAGTGAATTGAACCCCCCGATCGGACACGATATGGAGAGGCAAGACAAGCAGAGTAAAGATATTTTGTATGAAGAGGTTACCCAGACGAGGAGCAGAGGGAAGACCGGTTAGTGGGATGAAATGTGCCATCTTAGAAAAACTCCACCACTCAGACAGTAGTGCATCCAATTGAAGGAGGAAGGTCCATTGTAACATCTATGGCCGCGGACCGTCGTTCAGACTTACCCTCTGACGGCCCCAGCCATGGACATCTGTGTTCTCGGCGGCATCTCCCTCCAGGGAGACGCCAGCACTCACTTCCGGGTTCTGAGACTGTTTCCCGCAGGGCGCGCGCGCCCGCCCGCGCGTACAAGGCCTTAAAGGGCCAGTACGCGTCCATTTGTTAATAATCAGTAATGATCCTAGAATGCTGCTTGACTATAAAAAGGGTTCTGCCCACTTGATCCTTGCCTGAGCGTTGTTGTATACCTAAAGTTTGTCTTGCAAATGGTCTCCCAGTGTTTTCTAGTTCCCAGTGTTACCCGTACCTGCTGCCTGTACCCTGTATCCCATGCTACTGTGCCTTTGTGCCATCTACAGTGAAAGTCAAGTCGTGCCTTCTGCTGCATCTACTGTGCCATCTACAGTGAAAGTCAAGTCGTGTCTTCCGCTGCATCTACTGTGCCATCTACAGTGAAAGTCAAGTCGTGTTTTCCGCTGCATCTACTGTGCCATCTACAGTGAAAGTCAAGTCGTGTCTTCCGCTGCATCTACTGTGCCATCTACAGTGAAAGTCAAGTTGTGTCACCGCTACTGTCTACATTGCCTCAGGTACCCTTTCTGGACTATAGTCATTGTTTTGTACCAAGTTGTACCAAGTTGGCCCGCACCGTGACAGTACACTCAGGCCATGGACCCCGCTAGTCAATTCAAGGGCCTGTCACCCTCCCAAGCCATGCAGGCGGACCTGCAGGATCTACGAGCACGACTGTAAAAGATTTGCCTGACACAGCTTCTGTGTCGACGCCCGTGGTTAATCAGTCTGCATCTGTGCCTTGGTCTGGTAGAGTGACTCGATCTGCTACCATTCAGGCTGGTAGGCTCAGGAGTGGGAGAACCTATCATAGCCTGGCCAGACGGTTCTAGCTCCCGCCCTTGGTCTATGTATACCTTCATTTGCTGCTTGTCCTTTGCCTGTGATTCTCTCTGGTTCCTGGCTCTGCTGTTCCTGCTACTTACATTTGACCTGCTCCATATTGACCCTGCTTGATTTACTACTTTTCATCTGCTCTGCTTTTGTTACCACGTACTCTCCTGGTTTGACTCGGCTCGTTCACTACTCCTGTTGCTCACGGTGTTGCCGTGGGCAACTGCCCCACTTCCCTCTCTCCTGTGTACCCTGTCTTGTGTTGTCTGTCGTGCACATATTGAGTGTAGGGACCATCGCCCAGTTGTATGCCGTCGCCTAGGACGGGCCGTGCAAGTAGGCAGGGACTGGATTGTGGGTAGATTAGGGCTCACTTGTCCGTCTCCCTACTCCGTCATTACATAATCACAGGCCCAAATACCTTTTCTACCCTGGTCCCCGACACACTATGGACCCCCTTGAGGCCCTGGCTCAGAAAATGCAGGGTCTTTCCCTACAGGTCTAAGACCTGGCTCAGGGGTGCAACCAGCGTGATGCTACCCTGGTAGTGCCCCCCACCTCACCTCTAGAAACCCACCTCAAGTTGCCTGACCGGTTCTCTGGGGACCGGAAGACTTTTTTCTCCTTCCAGGAGAGTTGTAGGCTCTATTTCCGTTTAAGGCCCCACTCCTCAGTCAGCTGGTGGCCTTACGTCAGGGTAAGAGACCCATTGAGTAGTACTGTTCTGACTTTAGGAAGTGGTGTGTAGCTTCACGGTGGAATGACCCTGCCCTGAGGTGTCAGTTTAGATTGGGTCTGTCGAACGCCCTGAAAGACCTGTTAGTTAGTTATCCCTCTTCGGACTCTCTAGATCAGGTTATGGCTTTAGCAGTACGTCTTGACCGATGTCTCAGGGAACGACGACTCGAACGTCTTTGTGCCTTTTCCTCTGACTCCCCTATGATGGCTTCCACGGAAAACTCGGATGCACCTATGCAACTCGGGGCCTCCGTGTCTCCCCAACAACGTAGAGAGTTCAGCAAGAAGAATGGTCTCTGCTTCTACTGTGGGGATGACAAGCATCAAGTGAACGACTGTCCTAGGCGTAAGAATAAGCAACCGGAAAACTTACGCGCCTAAGTGACCATCGGGGAGGTCGCTTGGGCGCACAGGTATTTCCCGTAAATATGAAGCCATGAGAGAATATATCCAGGAAAGCCTGGCCAAGGGTTACCACCGCCCGTCTACTTCTCCAGGGTAGGTACTGGCTTCTTCTTCGTAGGGAAGAAGGATGGTGGTCTTAGGTTATGCATCCATTACCGGAACTTGAATAAGGTCACTGTAAGGAACCAATATCCCCTTCCTTTGATTCCTGATCTCTTCAATCAGGTTCAGGGGGCCCAATGTCTCTCTAAGTTTGATCTTCGGGGGGCTTATAACCTTATCCGAATCAGGGAAGGGGATGAGTGGAAGACTGCGTTTAACACGCCCGAAGGTCATTTCTAATATCTCGCCATGCCCTTTGGGTTGTGTAATGCTCCCGCGGTCTTCCATAATTTCATAAATGAGGTTTTCAGAGACTACCTGGGGGTAGTGTACCTTGATGATATACTTGTGTTTTCCAAGGACTGGTCCTCCCACATTGAGCATGTCAGGAAGGTGCTCCAGGCCCTTAGGGAAAACAAACTCTTTGCTAAAACTGAAAAATGTGTGTTTGGGGTGCAGGAGACACCATTTTTGGGTCAAATCCTCACTCCTAACGAATTTCACATGGACCCTGCCAAGGTTCAGGCTGTGGCGGAATGGGTCCAACCTGCCTCCCTGAAGGCTTTACAGTGCTTCCTGGGGTTCGCTAATTATTACAGGAGATTTATTGCTAACTTCTCGATCATCGCTAAGCCTCTTACGGACCTTACTCGCAAGGGTGCTGATCTCCTCCACTGGCCTCCGGAGGCGGTTCAGGCTTTTGAGGTCCTTAAGAGGTGCTTTGTCTCTGCCCCAGTGCTGATTCAGCCTAACCAAATGGAGCCATTCATCGTGGAGGTTGACGCCTCCGAGGTGGGAGTGGGTGCTGTCTTGTCCCAGGATACCAGGGGTCTCACCCATCTCCGTCCCTGTGCCTACTTCTCCAGGAAGTTCTCCCCCACTGAGAGTAACTATGAAGTTGGCAACCGCAAACTCTTTTTTTTTTAAATCAATCCAATTTTATTGATACGAACACAGAAATGAAATAACACATTAACATTCACATTACAATTTTCATACATCGTATACAATAGTTACAGCATATCAGGAAATCCCCAACTTCCCCCCTTTCCCCCCTCCCCGCACAGCCCCTCACTATATCTCCGCCCTTTGTTTCTAGTACCATTCCTGGCCAGAGCACATTTCTCTTATCAAGGTTCCCCACCACCCCTTCTTTGCTCCAGACTCTATCACCCCCAGTTCCTCAGACGACTCTTGCCCTTAGTCTGCTCAGTTCAGATGACAGCACCTCAGGACAGGCCAACCATCTGCTCCATTGTTTCTCAAATTTTTTTTCCGTGCCCCTTTTAGAAAATATCTTATGCTCCATCAGGATATTATAATTCAACATTCCTACAATTTCCCTCATCCCTGGTGGCTCCGCGTCCAGCCAGTGTTTAGCAATGCATTTCCTCGTTTGATATAATATCCTGGCAATTGCCAGGCTTGCCATTCTGTCACTCTCCAATTCTCCCACCGCTCCCAACAACATAACTTTAGGGTCTGCCGCCAATTCCCGACCATACACCTGCTTTATCAGATCCAATATTTCCCCCCATAGGGTCCTCAGGGCCTCACATGACCAAAACATATGCAATATGTCCGCCTTCTCCTCCGTGCACCTAGGACATTTAGCATCCGTTCTAATACCCATCTGTTTTAATACACACGGGGTGCGGTACACTCTATGTATCAGGAAGAGTTGTGATCTCCTCTGCGCCAGACTGAGCGATAAGTGACATGTGGATGCTAATATCTCTTCCCACTCCTCCTCGGTCAATGGACCGACATCCTGTTCCCATTTCACTTTTAACAGCACCATTGGGTTTCCCAAGTGTTTGGACAGTAAGCTCCTGTACACCATTGAGATCAGGCCTTTGGTCGTGTCAGCCCGTCCCACATACTCTAGGACCCCAAGAGCACAGACCGTCAGGTCCACCACATGCGCCTGCGCCTGTAGGGCATGACGGATCTGCAAATATTGATAAAACATATTGTGCTCCAGTGGAAATAGGTCTTTCAACTGCTGAAATGATCTCAGCCCGTTGTCATCATACAGGTGTTGTAATCGCCTAACCCCTGCCGATTCCCATTTTTGCATGCCCTCTAATTGGTATAATTCCCACAAGACCGGATTATGCCATAGGGGAGTATATTTGGTACACATTCCCACTCCCAGGATCTGTTTGCATTGCCACCATATTTTATGTATCAGGAGTAACGTTGGTTTAGCACTCGCCAATCTCTTAAAGGTATGCGCTTCCAGACCCTCTAGTGGGTTAAGTCCTCCCCCCAAATATGACAATAAACGTGCACTGGAGCACCAGGTCTCTGTGTCCTCCCACCCCTTAAACTGTTGGCTCTGGGCAGCCAGGTAATATATCCAGGCATTTGGCAGCACGACCCCCCCTTCGTCTTTAGGCAATTGCAATTTCTCCAATTTAATCCTTGGAACCCCTTTTTTCCAGACCAGATGCCGAAAGAGATTGTGCAATCGTCTGAACCATTGCTTAGGTATCCATACTGGGGAGTTATGAAGAATATATAAAACTTGAGGCATAAGGATCATCTTGATTAGATTAGTCCTCCCCAGAGCAGAGAGCGGGAGCCTGTTCCAGGCATCCACCTTATGTTTCACCTTGAGCAGCAGTGGTAAAACATTCAAAGACATGTAGTCTTGGACCCTAGCCGTCACCTTAACCCCTTGGTACGTAAATTCAGAGACTATCGGAATCCGGGGTCCCACTCCAGTATCTACAATATTCACCGTGTCAAGTGGCATCAGAGCAGACTTGGTCCAGTTAATATTTAATCCCGAGAATTCCCCAAACCTTGTGATCGTATCCATTACTACCTTCAGAGTATTCTCCGTGTCCGTCATATATATTAAAATATCATCTGCATATAGTGAAATTTTTTCCTCCATTTCCCCATATTGCAAGCCTCTTATACGCTCCTCCTGTCTTATGAGGCACGCCAGTGGCTCTACCGCCAAGGCGAATAGCAATGGTGACAGTGGGCACCCCTGGCGCGTTCCCCGGGCCAGTGAAAATCTCTCGGACATTGCACCATTCACCCGTATGCGGGCTGTAGGGGCCACATACAACAACTGTATCCACTTCACGAAGTTAGGGCCGAATCCCATCTTTTCTATTACCCGCCAGAGGTACCCCAATTCTACGCAGTCGAACGCTTTTGCGGCGTCTAACGTTAGCACCGCCCTTCCTCCTTGATCATCCGGTGTCGCCTGAAGATTTAAAAACAGCCGCCTGAGGTTGACAGCCGTCGATTTGGAGGGCATGAACCCCGATTGGTCTTCATGCACAACATGCTGTACCACCCTGTTCAGCCGCAGTGCCAATATCTTTGCCAAAATCTTGACATCCGATGTCAACAAGGATATTGGTCTGTAGGACTCCGGTAATTGACTGTCTTTCCCCTCTTTTGGGAGAACCACTATCGTAGCCTCATATAGGGAGTCTGGTAGTTTACCTCTGTCAAAGCTATCCTGCAAAGTACTCAAGTATTCTGGCGCTAGTTCCGTCCCATATTCCTTATAGATTTCCCCCGGTAACCCATCTGGACCCGGGGCTTTCTCATTTGCCATATCCCTTATCGCCTGTTCCAACTCCTCCAGTGAAATAGGTGCCTCCAAGCTTTCACAGTCCTCCCGGCCCAGGGTAGGCAAATTAATGTTTCCCAAGTACTCGTCCAATTGCTGTGTGTCGTAATGCACTTTGGATGTATATAGGTCAGTATAAAACCGCTGAAATATTTGCAAGATTTGCCCCGTGTCTGTCTCCACCCTCCCCCCTAAGGCCATGAATGAAATTATTACTCCCATGCGGCTTTGCCATCCTAGCAAGTAGTCTCCCCGCTGTTTCCCCTTCTTCGTAATATTTCTGTTTAAGGAATAATCTTTTATTATCCGCCATTGTTAGTTGATGATTTTTTAAGAACGTCTGTGCCTCCACCCAATGTCTAAGTGTCTCCTCGGAGCCCTCTTCTACATGTCTCCCCTCTGTTTCTGTCACCCGATCCTCTAAACTTTCTCCCAATTGCCTAGATTTAGTTTTTATTCATTTAATATGTTGAATGAATACTCCCCTCAACCAGGCTTTCATGGCGTCCCATAACACCCCTCGCGGCGCAACCGCAAACTCTTAGCCATTAAATGGGCATTTGAAGAGTGGCGCCACTTCCTGGAGGGGGCCTAGGCACCAGGTAACGGTCCGTACCGACCACAAGAATCTGGTTTTCCTAGAATCTGCCCGGAGGCTCAACCCGAGACAAGCTCGATGGGCGTTGTTTTTTACTAGATTCAACTTTGTGGTCACCTATAGGGCTGGGTCTAAAAATATTAAAGCTGATGACGTTAAGGCCTACGTCGCCGATTGTGAAACTTGTGCTAGGTCCAAGACTCCCGACCAGTGGGCTTACTATGTTCTTTGCCCATTCCCCAGAGACCTTGGACCCATATCTCCATGGATTTTATGACCGATCTGCCTCCATCCCAAGGCAAGTCGGTGGTGTGGGTTGTAGTAGACCGCTTCAGCAAGATGTCCCACTTTGTACCCCTCAAGAAACTACCCAATGCCAAGACATTAGCTACCTTGTTTGTCAAACACATCCTGCGTCTCCATGGGGTTCCTGTCAATATTGTTTCTGACAGAGGGGTACAATTTGTTTCATTGTTTTGGAGAGCATTCTGTAAGAAGTTGGAGATTGATCTGTCCTTCTCCTCGGCCTTCCATCCTGAAACTAATGGCCAAACTGAGAGGACTAATCAGTCTCTAGAACAATATTTAAGGTGTTTTATCTCTGACTGTCAAGATGATTGGGTCTCCTTCATTCCCCTCGCCGAATTTTCCCTTAATAACCGGGTCAGTAACTTGTCGGGGGTCTCCCCCTTTTTTTGTAATTTTGGTTTTAATCCACAGTTCTCCTCCGTTTCACCTGGCGGTTCCAACAATCCCGAGGTAGATGTCGTTCATCGGGAAATGTGCACAGTCTGGGCCCAGGTTCAGAAGAACCTTGAGGCATCCCAGAGCATCCAAAAGACTCAGGCAGATAATGGACGTTCTACTAACCCCTTGTTTGTGGTCGGGGATCTGGTGTAGCTGTCTTCAAAAAATTTGCGCCTTAAAGTCCCATCCCAAAAATTTGCTCCCCGGTATATAGGGCCGTACAAGATCATTGAGGTCCTTAACCCTGTCTCCTTCCTGCCGGAGTTACCCCTGTCCTTTCAGATACACGTGTTCCATGCCTTCCTCCTGAAAAGATGCTCCCCGTCCTTGGCTACCTCGAGGAAACCTCCAGTCCCTGTTCTCACTCCTGAAGGGGTAGAATTCGAGGTGGCCAAGAGTGTGGACAGCAGGATGGTCCAAGACTCCCTCCAGTACCTGGTCCATTGGAGAGGATACGGGCCTGAGGAGAGGACTTGGGTACCCGCCCGGGATGTTGACGCCGGGTTATTGCTCAGGAAGTTCAATCTTCGGTTCCCCAACAAGCCAGGTCCACCTAGGAAGGGTCCAGTGGCCCCTCAAAAAAGGGGGGGTACTGTAAAGGATTTGCCTGACACAGCTTCTGTGTCGACGCCCGTGGTTAATCAGTCTGCATCTGTGCCTAGGTCTGGTAGAGTGACTCGATCTGCTTCCACTCAGGCTGGTAGGCTCAGGAGTGGGAGAACCTATCACTGCCTGGCCAGACGGTTATAGCTCCAGCCCTTGGTCTATGTATACCTTCATTTGCTGCTTGTCCTTTGCCTATGATTCTCTCTGGTTCCTGGCTCTGCTGTTCCTGCTACTGACATTTGACCTGCTCCATATTGACCCTGCTTGATTTACTACTATTCTTCTGCTCTGCTTTTGTTACCACGTACTCTCCTGGTTTGACTCGGCTCGTTCACTACTCCTGTTGCTCACAGTGTTGCCGTGGGCAACTGCCCCACTTCCCTCTCTCCTGTGTACCCTGTCTTGTGTTGTCTGTCGTGCACATATTGAGTGTAGGGACCGTCGCCCAGTTGTACGCCGTCGCCTAGGACGGGCCGTGCAAGTAGGCAGGGACTGGGTTGCGGGAAGATTAGGGCTCACTTGTCCGTCTCCTTACCTGTCATTACAACGACAGGATCAACTTCTTTTGGCAGTAGACTCTATGGCACAGCAGCTAGGGGCGCTAGCTACTTCCATCTCCGCTCCTCTTCAAGCTCCTCCGATCGATCCTCCTGCTAAACCTCCTAGCAGCTCCGGTTCGGATCCTCGGTTCTCGCTGCCATTGCTACCTCGGTTTCATGGAGACGCAAGTACGTGCAGGGGGTTTCTGAACCAATGCCATATCCACTTGACTCTGCATGCCCGAGCATTTCCTTCGGACGGAGCCAGGATCGCCTTCATTATGTCTCTACTTGCCGGAAAGGCGCTGGCATGGGTGAATCCAATCTGGGAACGACAGGGACCCGAGACTTCCAGGGGTTTGTGCGGTTATTCTGTTCAGGAGCTTGGACGAGTCTCGTCGGCAGCCACTGCTATCTTTAACCTTCGCCAGGAGGACGCTTCCGTGGGCGAATACACCATCCAGTTCCGGACCCTGGCAGGAAAACAGTCCTGGAACAATGAGGCCTTGGTAGCATCCTTCGGGCATGGCCTATCGCCCGAGATCAAGGACGAACTTGCTGCTCGAGATCTACCAGCTGCCTTGGACGTTGGACGACCTGATTCTACTTGCTACTCGAGTGGACATAAGACTCAGAGAGAGCTCAAGAGGTTCGACAAGAGAGACGGCTTCCTAGACTGGCCCCCAACTTCCAGCAACCCCTCTTGCCTTCTTCTACTGCTCTGCCCGAGGTTCCGATGCAGGTGGAATTGGTCCTGAAGACTAAGAAGTGGTCAGTGATAGGAGATCACTGACCAAAAACGTGGGGGGAACACAAGGAGGAAGGGTACAGGACTGGGTAGTGGATGGGATAGGTGGGATGCCGAAAAAAGTTGTTTTTTAGACTTTTTTTTATTTTTTTACTTGCTCTTCTCTCAACCGCTCTGAACGCCTCGCTATCTCCAACAGAGGCGTTCAGGGCGGGTGCGGCAGGATGTGATGTCAGGGAGAGGAAGTTTAGACGACGTCGATTGCCACTATTGGACAGTTACTCATTGATTGACCGAAAGTGGCGATCGTTGAGGTGGGACCATCGCAACAGGTCCCGGCGTATTGAGCTGTGATAGCCTGCTGTCGGAAACAGCAGCTGTCACAGCTCGTGCACGCGCCGGTGGAAAATGGCAATGCATTTTCCCTGCGACATAACATTCCATCGCTGAGCGCGAACAGGGCGGTCAGCGCGACGGAATATTACGTCGCTGAGCGTTAAAGGGTTAATGACCAGTCTATTTTAAACCTTAATGACCAAGCTATTTTTTAAGTTTTTCTATTGTCTCATTCCAAGAGCTATAACTTTTTTATTTTTTTGTCGACATACACTACCGTTCAAAAGTTTAGGGTCACTTAGAAATTTCCTTATTTTTGCAAGAAAAGCACAGTTTTTTTCAATGAAGATAACATTAAATTAGTCAGAAATACACTCTATACATTGTTAATGTGCTAAATGACTATTCTAGCTGCAAACATCTGGTTTTTAATGCAATATCTACATAGGTGTATAGAGGCCCATTTCCAGCAACCATCACTCCATTGTTCTAATGGTACATTGTGTTTGCTAACTGTGTTAGAAGGCTAATGGATGATTAGAAATCACTTGAAAACTCTTGTGCAATTATGTTAGCACCACTGTAAACAGTTTTGAGGTTTAGAGGAGCTATAAAACTGACCTTCCTTTGAGCTAGTTGAGAATCTGGAGCATTACATTTGTGGGTTCGATTAAACTCTCAAAATGGCTAGAAAAAGAGAGCTTTCATGTGAAACTCGACAGTCTATTCTTGTTCTTAGAAATGAAGGCTATTCCATGTGAGAAATTGCCAAGAAACTGAAGATTTCCTACAACGTTGTGTACTACTCCCTTCAGAGGACAGCACGAACAGGCTCTAACTGTAAAGGATCTGCCAGGCACTACGTCTGTGGATACTCCCAGGATTAATCAATCGACACCTGAGGCCGGACCTCTTAGACTGACTCCGGCTCCCACCAATCAGGGTGGCAGGCTCAGGAGTGGGAGAGCCTATCGCGGCCTGGTCAGTCGGAGTTAGCGCCGCCCCCTGTCCTTTTATACCTGCCGTTTTCTCTTCCTCATTGCTTGTGATTCTTCCTGGTTTCCTGGCCCTGCTACAGCCTTGCTCCAGTCTGCTACTGCCTTGCTTCAGCCTTGCTCCAGCTTCCGCTTATCCTGCTTCGCTCTGACCCCGGCTTGCTTCTTGCTCTGCGTTCGTATACTTCGTGCCATCCTGTTTCTGACTGGCTCGTTGACCTCTGGTTTCCTCACTGTATTCCGTGGGCTACTGCCCCTTCCCTTGCTTGTTCCCTGTTTGTATTCCCTTGCACTTAGTCAGCGTAGGGACCGCCGCCCAGTTGTACCCCGTCGCCTAGGGCGGGTCGTTGCAAGTAGGCAGGGACAGGGCGGTGGGTAGATTAGGGCTCACTTATCCCCTTCCCCTTCTTCCTGCCATAACATAGGGCTGGGTCCAAAAATATTAAGGCTGATGCACTGTCGCGTAGTTTCATGGCCAATCCTCCTTCGGAGAAGGATCCTGCTTGTATTTTACCCCCTGGTATAATCGTTTCTGCCACTGATTCTGATTTAGTCTCTGATATTGCGGCTGATCAAGGTTCAGCTCCCGGGAACCTCCCTGTGGACAAGCTGTTTGTCCCCCTGCAATACCGGCTAAGGGTACTTAGGGAAAACCATGACTCCGCACTATCTGGTCATCCTGGCATCTTGGGTACCAAACACCTCATTACCAGAAACTATTGGTGGCCTGGGTTGCCTAAAGACGTTAGGGCTTACGTCGCCGCTTGTGAGGTTTGTGCTAGGTCTAAGACCCCCAGGTCCCGACCTGCGGGCTTACTACGTTCTTTGCCCATTCCCCAGAGACCTTGGACCCATATCTCCATGGATTTTATCACCGATTTGCCTCCATCTCAAGGCAAGTCGGTGGTGTGGGTGGTAGTAGACCGCTTCAGCAAGATGTGCCACTTTGTGCCCCTTAAGAAACTACCTAACGCCAAGACGTTAGCTTCTTTGTTTGTTAAACACATTCTGCGTCTCCATGGGGTCCCAGTCAATATCGTTTCTGACAGAGGGGTACAATTTGTTTCATTATTTTGGAGAGCCTTTTGTAAAAAGTTGGAGATTGATCTGTCCTTCTCCTCCGCCTTCCATCCCGAAACTAATGGCCAAACGGAGAGGACTAATCAATCCCTGGAACAATATTTAAGGTGTTTCATCTCTGACTGTCAATTTGATTGGGTCTCATTCATTCCCCTCGCCGAATTTTCCCTGAATAACCGGGTCAGTAACTCGTCAGGGGTCTCCCCGTTTTTCTGTAATTTCGGGTTTAATCCACGGTTCTCCTCCGTTTCTCCTGGTTGTTCCAATAATCCCGAGGTAGAGGTCGTTCATCGGGAACTGTGCACAGTCTGGGCCCAGGTTCAGAAGAACCTAGAGGCGTCCCAGAGCGTACAAAAAATTCAGGCTGATAGAAGACGTTCTGTTAACCCCCGGTTTGTCGTCGGGGATCTGGTGTGGTTGTCGTCTAGGAACTTGCGCCTTAAGGTCCCGTCCAAGAAGTTTGCTCCCCGATTTATTGGGCCTTATAAGGTCATTGAAGTCCTCAACCCTGTATCCTTCCGTCTGGAGCTGCCCCCATCCTTTCGCATACACGACGTCTTTCATGCCTCCCTCCTTAAACGCTGCTCCCCGTCCTGGTCCCCCTCGAGGAAACCTCCTGTTCCCATTCTCACCCCTGAGGGGGTGGAATTCGAGGTGGCCAAGATTGTGGACAGTAGGATGATCCAGGGCTCCCTCCAGTACCTGGTCCATTGGAGAGGATACGGGCCGGAGGAGAGGACTTGGGTACCTGCTCGAGATGTTCACGCTGGGGTATTGGTCAGGAGGTTCCACCTTCTCTTCCCCACTAAACCAGATCCTCTTAGTAAGGGTCCGGTGGCCCCTCATAAAAGGGGGGTACTGTAAAGGATCTGCCAGGCACTACATCTGTGGATACTCCCAGGATTAATCAATCGACACCTGAGGCCGGACCTCTTAGACTGACTCCGGCTCCCACCAATCAGGGTGGCAGGCTCAGGAGTGGGAGAGCCTATCGCGGCCTGGTCAGTTGGAGACAGCTCCGCCCCCTGTCCATTTATACCTGCCGTTTTCTCTTCCTCATTGCTTGTGATTCTTCCTGGTTTCCTGGCCCTGCTCCAGCCTTGCTCCAGCTTCCGCTTATCCTGCTTCGCTCTGACCCCGGCTTGCTTCCTGCTCCTTGCTCTGCGTTCGTATACTTCGTGCCATCCTGTTTCTGATTGGCTCGTTGACCTCTAGTTTCCTCACTGTGTTCCGTGGGCTACTGCCCCTTCCCTTGCTTGTTCCCGGTTTGTATTCCCTTGCACTTAGTCAGCGTAGGGACGGCCGCCCAGTTGTACCCCGTCGCCTAGGGCGGGTCGTTGCAAGTAGGCAGGGACAGGGCGGTGGGTAGATTAGAGCTCACTTATCCCCTTCCCCTTCTTCCTGCCATAACACTAACCAGAGTAGAAAGATAAGTGGGAGGCCCCACTGCACAACTGAGCAACAAGACAAGTACATTAGAGTCTCTAGTTTGAGAAATAGACGGCTCACAGGTCCTGAACTGGCAGCTTCATTAAATAGTACCCACAAAACACCAGTGTCAAAGTCTACAGTGAAGAGGCGACTCGTGGATGCTGGCCTTCAGGGCAGAGTGGCAAAGAAAAAGCCATATCTGAGACTTGCTAATAAAAGGAAAAGATTAATATGGGCAAAAGCACACAGATATTGGACAGAGGAAGATTGGAAAAAAAGTGTTATGGACAGACGAATCGAAGTTTGAGGTGTTTGGATCACACAGAAGAACATTTGTGAGACACAGAACAACTGAAAAGATGCTGGAAGAGTGCCTGACGCCATCTGTCAAGCATGGTGGAGGTAATGTGATGGTCTGGGGTTGCTTTGGTGCTGGTAAAGTGGGAGATTTGTACAAGGTAAAAGGGATTTTGAATAAGGAAGGCTATCACTCCATTTTGCAATGCCATACCCTGTGGGTAGTGCTTGATTGGAGCCAATTTCATCCTACAACAGGACAATGACCCAAAGCACACCTCCAAATTATGCAAGAACTATTTAGGGAAGAAGTAGGCAGCTGGTATTCTATCTGTAATGGAGTGGCCAGCGCAGTCACCAGATCTTAACCCCATAGAGCTGCTGTGGGAGCAGCTTGACCGTATGGAACGCAAGAAGTGCTCATCAAGCCAATCCAACTTGTGGGAGGGGCTTCTGGAAGCATGGGGTGAAATTTTTCCCGATTACCTCAGCAAATTAACAGCTAGAATGCCACAGGTCTGCAATGCTGTAATTGCTGCAAATGGAGCATTCTTTGACGAAAGCAAAGTTTGAAGGAGAAAATTATTATTTCAAATAAAAATCATTATTTCTAACCTTGTCAATGTCTTGACTATATTTTCTAGTCATTTTGCAACTCATTTGATAAATATAAGTGTGAGTTTTCATGGAAAACACAAAATTGTCTGGGTGACCCCAAACTTTTGAATGGTAGTGTAGCTGTATAAGGTCTTATTGCGGGACAAGTTGTGTTTTTTTATTAGCACCATTTTGGAGTACATAGAGTTTGATTAACTTTTATTGACTTTTTTTGGGGAGTAATAGAAAAAAAACAGAAATTGCCACACTTTTTTGCGTCCTAAATTTATGACGTTTACCGTGTGGTATAAGTAACACAATAACTTTATTCAGTGGGTTGTTGCGATTTTAACGATACCAAATTTGTATCGTTTTTGTATGTTTTACTACTTTTACACCGTGACACAATTTTTTCAAAATTATTTGTATGTGTGTTTCCATATTTGAAGAGCCGTAACGTTTTTATGTTTTCGCCGATGCAATTGTAGGAGGCCTTTTTTTTTGCGGGACGACTTGTAGTTTTTATTGGTACCATTTTGGAGTAGATGCGACTTTTTGATCACATTTTTTTCAGGCAGGATTATCAGAAAGCAGCAATTTTTGCATTGTTTTTTATTTTTGCCGAGCGGGTTAAACAATGTAATAACTTTATAGTTGTGGTCGTTACGGACGCGGCGATACTAAATGTGTAACTTTTTTTTAATAAAGCAGTTTGTAAGGGGAAAAAGTTTTTTTTTATTTTTTTCGCCACTTTTTTACTTATTAACTTTGTTAAACTTTTTGCACCGGTCCCACTAGGGGACTTAACTATGCGATCGTCCGATCGCTATTATAATACACTGCAATACTTACGTATTGTAGTGTATTACTGCCTGTCCGTGTAAAATGGACAAGCATCTGCTAGGCGTCTCAAACTCGGCCGGGTAAGTGGGCCGCATATAGAAAAAATGGGAAGTTGACGGGCCGCATTACTTTCAAATTTGATACAATACAAAATTATTGTTAATCAATTAGTTATTTGAACTACTATAACACTATATTACTATAATAATACCACTAGGATTAAAATTTGAGATATTTCTCCACGTGCTTATTTCAACAATCCAGCTTTCCAGTTTAAGTATCGCTAAATGCAGTCCGGCGGCTCAGTTAGCACACATGTCAAGATGCTGCCACAGTGCCCTCTGCAGATGCTGCCACAGTGCCCTCTGCAGATGCTGCCACAGTGCCCTCTGCAGATGCTGCCACAGTGCCCTCTGCAGATGCTGCCACAGTGCCCTCTGCAGATGCTGCCACAGTGCCCTCTGCAGATGCTGCCACAGTGCCCTCTGCAGATGCTGCCACAGTGCCCTCTGCAGATGCTGCCACAGTGCCCTCTGCAGATGCTGCCACAGTGCCCTCTGCAGATGCTGCCACAGTGCCCTCTGCAGATGCTGCCACAGTGCCCTCTGCAGATGCTGCCACAGTGCCCTCTGCAGATGCTGCCACAGTGCCCTCTGCAGATGCTGCCACAGTGCCCTCTGCAGATGCTGCCACAGTGCCCTCTGCAGATGCTGCCACAGTGCCCTCTGCAGATGCTGCCACAGTGCCCTCTGCAGATGCTGCCACAGTGCCCTCTGCAGATGCTGCCACAGTGCCCTCTGCAGATGCTGCCACAGTGCCCTCTGCAGATGCTGCCACAGTGATGTCAGGGGCTTGCCCAGAGCTGGAGTCCCGGAGCAGAGCCGCTTCTGGCACTCTGCCTGGGATTCTAGCACTGCTCCTGACATCACTGTCCATATATGGACAGAGATGTCAGGGGCAACCCCAAAGCTGGAGTCCCGGGCAGAG
Source organism: Rhinoderma darwinii (assembly GCF_050947455.1). Lineage (NCBI taxonomy): Eukaryota > Metazoa > Chordata > Amphibia > Anura > Rhinodermatidae > Rhinoderma > Rhinoderma darwinii. The sequence goes on along the minus strand of NC_134687.1, from coordinate 234,439,621 downwards.
CGCTAGTAGGCTCTTCTTGGGACTCCAGCTGTGCTCCTGACATCACTGGGACTCCTGCTCTGGGGAAGCCCCTGACACACTGTTCATATGTGGACAGCGATGTCAGGGAATTACAGAGTCTCGGAGTAGAGCCGATTCTAACGGCTCTGTGTTCCGCGGGCCGCAGATGACAGCCCCAGGGGCCACGTGCTTGAGACCCTTGTGCTAGACCTAGCAGGCATTACTTTATTACGGACGTTAATGTGGTCGTGCGAACCCAGCCTAAGGGGTGCAGTTTTTAAAATTGGCTGATTTATGGAGACATATAGAAAGGCCCTCAAAACCAATTCAGAACTGAACTGGTCCCTGGAAAAATATAGCCTTTGGAAAGTCTTGAAAATGAGAAATTGCTGCTAAAGTTCTAACCCTAGAGAAATGGCTTGCATGTTTTTTTTAATCTAAGAAGGAATATGGGAAACGTTAACTTGTAACTATTTTGTGCTATTACTATCTATTTTACAAGCAGACATTTAAATTTAGAAAAATGCTAATTTTTTGCAAACTATCTAAATGTATTTATTTTTTAACAAATAAATATTGAATTAACTGCATTTTTCCACTAACCAAGCACAATGTGCTGTGAGAGGACTCAGAATCTTAGATAGGTGAAATCATTCCAAAGTTACCACATTACTTTGCCAGATAAAAAAAAAAATAAAGTTAAATAAAAAGTCCACAAGGCCAAAACAGGCTGTGTCCTAAAGGGGTTAATTCCAGAGAATAGTAATGTTAATGCTACATCATACAAAGCCATTAGACCATTGTATGCTTCCACCTTCGTAGCAGCAGTCTGGTGAAGAACCTTACCATTACTGCATATCAAAAGTGTAAGCACGTTGCAAGGTGTCTTATATAAAATATTCACTTTGCTGAGATCGGGGAATAGAAATTCTATGGACTGATTAAATACATTACTCTGAGGCCGGATTTACACGAGAATGTGCGTTTTGCACGCGCAAAAGGTACTGCACAACGCCGTGTGTCGTCACCATATGATGCGTGGCTGCATGATTTTTGCGCAGCCGCCATTATGACAGTTTGTAAACAGAAAATCATGTGGTGCTTCGGTTTTTCACACTTTACTGCTCTTGTGCGAATCACACGGAAGTGCTTCCGTGTGATTTTCACACACCCATTGACTTCAATGGGTGCGTGATGCATGAGAAACACAAATATAGGACATGTTGTGAATGTTACGCAGCGGATACCAGCTGCATGTAATAAAAAAAAAAACAAAGAAAAAAAAAAAAAGTCTGCACAGCCCCATAGACTAACATAGGTCCGTGCGAGGCACGTGACAACCACGCGCGTTTCACTGATGTATAGCACGTTCGTCTAAGCCCCGAGTGTTAGGGTACCATCACAGCAATTCCTGTGGCTCAGCCACAATATGCAAGGCCAAGAGACAGTTTACTGTGGTTTTACAGCTGGTACTGGTGTAGCACATCGTTCACCTGTACTCTACAGAAGCCATTTTTCTGCATACACCCATTAATGTATACCAAAATACTATTTAAGCTCTAACAATTAAAAACCACAACTGTACTATCCAAATGTGGTGTGAACGGAACCATTCAGAAAGGCTGTGTGAGGAGTTTAGTTACTAGCCCAATGGTAGTGTAAGCCCTACCTGCAGAAGAAGCCTGGTCAGTTACACTAGAAGAAACTACAGACAAATCCAAAGTGACTGCAAAGTAAATTTTATAAATTGGTATAACAGTACAAGAACAATGTGGAGTCGATACCCAAGCACTAGTTCTAAAGCAGAGCGATCAGCCAAACTGTAGAAGCCTCACAAAGACAAGTCCTACCTCAGACCAAGATTAAGTGCATATATTTGGGGCAACAGATTACTTATTGCCGCCTCAGGTTCTTCAGGCGTTTCTGGATGTTCAACCAGCTGAGGGGCAAAAGGGCCTACCAGCCACGTCAAGGGAGTATTTGCCACCACATAGCTTAAAAGCTCATTCACGTGGTCATGGACTTTTGTGGCTCGTTCTCTGCTTTGTGTCAGAATTCCTGCAGAAATATCTCCAAGTGAGTGAGCAGAGGAGAAGGAAGCATGAAGGTCCTGAGCAGTTTGCCGGAGTTGTTGCATTCGGTCCTGTATGTTGGCTGGAAGACCCTGTGCCCCGGAGACTAGACTAAAGCAAGTAGTTTGTATTTGCTTGGTCAGCATACGGGTCATGGATAACACTCGAGAATCCAAAGGCTGCAAAAAATAAATAAATTGTCACCATGTCTTGTAGGCAAACTTTGCATAGATCAGTAGTACATGCGAATATAAGACTACGTAATGTATCTACGTAATTATCTCTCCACTTACTAGGCTCCTCTCATCACTCACAATATACTGCTTTTACCATCTCCTCAAGACAAGATGGACTATCAGCTCATTGGAGGATCATGTTGCCCATAGAGGGAGAAGATGGAGCAGGGTGAGAGCCAGAGGAACATATGTGGCTGCAGCTTCTGGCAAGTACTACCCAACCCATTGCTGGATTCACAGCCACACACGTCCTCCATGTTTATGTTGCTGCAGTTTGAGGGTGTTCTGTAACCTGCTCCCCAATGTATGACAGACGTGATCGCTAGGCTCCATCCACTAGCTCAGCCAAAACATGATAAGCATGTGTCTTACCCATTGAATGCAATGGGGCGGGGGGGGGGGGGGGGGGTAAAAACCTGCAACAAATAGCAAACTGCCATTTTACCACGAAACAAATCATGGAAAAATCAAAAAAATAAATCATATACATATTCCACACTGTTCAACCTTCAAATTTATCACCTGTTCAGGTTCAGTCTCCCCATCTTCAGATGTGGTTCCCGATTGCTTGAGACTCCATTCCAGCCACAGCTGGTGCAGTTTCTCTTGGCCACCATGAACGCTCTGCTTGACTGTTTCCATCTTTGCAACAAAAAAAATATATGATATAAATCTCTTTAGAAACTACAGTAGAACAACATTTAGATTTTTCTTCTAACAATACAGAATCCTACCAGGTCAATAGTTTGGTGAAGCTGTGCTAGAGTTGCCACAGTGGTGATCTGGGCACTCCTCACCTTGCCCAGAGAATGCTGGTATGCTCGATGACGCAGACGAGAAGACAAAGAACCCAAACGAACATAGTAACTCTGCTGTTCCCTTTGTTGTTGAAGTGGAGTTACTTCAAATCCCTCTACAGTGGAGGCAAGTTGAGCTGTGGATAAATCATTCAATAGTCAGGACCTCGTGTAAAATAGGAGACTTTCCCATAGAAACAACTGTACAATGTGACGAGAGGGAGAGCGGCAATCTAATTCATTAGCATGGGCTACTGATACTTTCCATAGCCTTAGTCTTGATGGTGGTGGTTTATATCGCATTGTTAGAAGTACAGCTGCCTGGAGCAGACATGTTTGTAATGCTTGGTTTTCTGGGTTGAGGTGACATGTTAGTTACAGAATAGAGGTCAGCGTACAATGTTAGTGAGCATTATGCAGCTTCTTATGTAGAACTTACTCCACATTTGAAAACTGCAACAAACATTACAGGATGGGGAGAAAAAAATATATATAATTCTCAAACTAGTCCCTGATTTCCCTGCTAACAAAGATACTGCATACAAACATTACACTGCAAGCAAATAACAGAAATGGGACAAGTACGTTACATGGGAAAACCTCCAGTTACTCACACAGCTCTTCATCTGTCATAGGAAGGTAGTGATCGGCCCACTCCTCAGACTTCCCCAAGACTGTATCCAGGCTGCTGGTTACAAACTGCCCTACATGCGTGTCCATCACTGATGAGACTACAGACCGAGTCACGTCCATGCTTCCCTGTACTGCACCAGCTGCCATGCCCATTATACCAGACACTGCACTTGTGACAGTGTCACGGGCACCAGTCACTGTACCAACTACAGTATCACGAGCTCCAGTCACCAGCTCCTTTGTGTCAGACACAACCTGAACAAAGACAAAAAGTCTCATTTAGCATATCCAGACCACTGTTGCTGAAGTTTTGATGTCGAGCGCATTGCAAGTTTAGCACTTTCTTATTGCGGCTCTGAAACCTAGATATCTCGTGCGTAAACTAGATAATAAAATGTTACTCAGCTTAACCAGCCCCCCCCCCACTAAAGGCTATGTTTACACTTTGTTGCATTTCACATTTTTTTGGTTTTTGATTGATAAACTACTTGAGGCGCATGAGTTTCTGAAAAACAGCCACAGTAAGACAAAACAAGTGTGAACCCAGCCTAACTGACTAGTCTCCAAATAGGTCTGCTAATAGAGCGGTCATTGATAAATGCTTTTGTAATTACAGGAAGAGCACAAGAAGCAGTCACTGGATTGCTCACAGCATTTAAGGGGTTAAACAGGCAGAGCGATCACTGTTCCTGACAGTTAGTCCCAGGTATCAGCTGTAATGCACAGCTGACACCCGCTGTATCCAGAACAGGCCCCACAGGTGAGCTCACCCCATACATCACCCCCGCACCACGACGTGCTATTACGTCGTATTGCAGAAACATGTTAAGAACCATGCAGGAAAACAGGCCACTATAAGGCCAATTCACACATGGCAGTTTTGCCAAATCCAGGAGTTATTTCTAAGTCTATTGTGGAAAAAAAAAAAAAAAAGTTAAACAATTTGGATAGTTTTTACAATGCAGTTGTAAAAATGCTGCTGCACATAAGGCACCAAATAGTGGTAAAAGAAAATGCAGTTCTGACCGCAGTGTCAATGGACCCTAAAGGGGCTGAGATTTAGCATCACATGCCACTACTGTGGAAACCGAAAAAAACCAAGAACTTGACTTGTGGCATTTAATTCCGGAGCATGTGCATTTATGCTGATTTTACGTTGCAGGTTCTCCCTATTGAATTCAATAAGGATGAAAAACCTGTGACAGAAACGCCATGCCAGAAGAATAAAACTTAGCCAGAACACCCACTTTCCGGCAGTCCGGCCTCCTGGGATGACGTTGCATCCCAATTGAATGCAGATTACAGGCTGAAGCGTCACATGGCCTGTAACATCATCCAGGGAGGCTGGAGCGGACGTCGGGACAGACGGGGTAAGCATGAAAGGCTCTTCTGTAGCAGAATGTCCATCCAAAAAAAAAAAAAAAAAAAAGAAGAGCTTTGTCCTAACCACCTGAAAACCCCAGAGCTGTGTAGATAGTGCCTACATAGATAGCACCAGTGTGCCCTGTTAGTGCCCATATAATGCCACAGTGAGCAAGTGCAAGAGTCCGTTTTCTGCAGTTACTTTGTAACAGAAAACCTATAACCCTGAGGGCATAAGAGAATTGAGCAGTTCGCACTTACCTTCTCAGTTGGCTGGTGAAGTATAGGCAGTGTTGATTCCAGTTTGTCTAAACCTTTGCAGGCAAGTTCATTAGCAGTTGCAACTAAGAAGAAAGGCAGAGGTTTTGGCTTTATTTTTATTAATGGGGTTCTTGGAGTGGAGGTGATGTCCGATTGGACAATCCCATATCCTTACGGGGAGAAAAATAAAAAAGCAGACCAGGGTGTTCTGCTGCCGGGATGCCACTAATGGGGACATTAAGCATTACATGGTTTCCATTGAAATTCATCAGCTGTCAGTGTAAAGCAGAGGCATGCCAGGTCCACCAAAGATCCGAGGGTGCTGTCCACTCCAACTAAGACACACGGCTGTAAGACTGGGTAATACCAAGAGACAGCTTTTGTTTAACGTGGATCAAAGAAATTGGTCTATGGTTTGTGGATACTGCCACCAGCTATAGGGGCAGACTATCGGTTCAACCTCTTTCAGGGGGTAATGATTGGGAATCTGCCCTGATCCTTACTTTCCAGGAGATAAGTGGGAGATGGACACACACACTATTTTTATGGGGCAGGGAGATTGTTTGGCCAACAGCTGTTGTCTGACACTGCACAATCTACTTAAAGTGGTATTACCATCAGTTTTTCCCTGCACAGTAGTGCCCTAGCAACCCAGAAGGTAGGGAAAGTGTAGAAGGAGATGCAGTTCTAAATCAGTGCTGCAGCCCCTTCATTCTCAGGATCAGTGGGGCCCCCAGAGGTCAGCCACCATAATCAAGTAGTGGCATATCCTAGCGATATGCCATAACTTTAAAAGATAGGAATAGCCCTCTAACTTTCAGGCTGCAATAGTCATTCCTTTCTTAGACCCCCTGACATTGTTTCCAACCGGATCCTAGTTTGAGACTTTTCCCACGTGAATATATCTCTCCCAGTAACATGCTGGATGAGTACTGTGACTCCAGGATGGTGCTATCTTTACTAGTTCTCATGCAAAGGCACTGCTACCACTTCTACAGCCCTTTTCTATCCTGGCACTGAAGCGAGTCCCTGCCCCACTCTCCCTGCATGGTTGAGGGTTCTCTCCAGTTTATTTACACAGCCCGATTCCCCCTCCCTATATTCACTGACAGCCTGTGTAATCCGCACTCCCTGAACACTGAGGCCTTCCTCCCTCACTATGATCTACCACGTACATTCTCCTACCCGCTTCTCTTCAAGAGTTTACATGTCAGTCAAAATAAGCTTTGACTGACGGGGGGCGGGGTTTGGGGTCAGAGGAGAGACCCAACAGTCAGGAGTAGTTATGCCAGAATTTGCAGGACAACCAGCTAGGTGAAAGTGTTACTCTACAGCAGCACAACGGTAGGACAATTTCAATAGAGGCCATTAGCGTTGCTTAATTTTACATATATATTTTCCAATATGTAAGAGTGCACACCTTAAATAAACGCTGTATTGGTGCTATAGAGTGTCGGGCTGGAAAACCCACACTAAAGATCCAAAAAATAACCTAGAAGCACTCCAATGATCCGAGAGTAATTTTTTCAAAATGATTTTATTATGTATAATTCATAAGCGATTATATCTGGACGTTTCGACCTAGCCTAGGTCTTTATCACAATCGCTATAAATGGAGAAATTAAATTAATGTAACATATACAGCATGTGTAGTAACATAAAATATAATGAATAACTGAAGTATCTAAAGTAATACAAAATATATATGCAGATATATGAAATGTACAAAACGGACAATGTCAACAGAAACATACATATCGATCAATAATTTATCGTATAGAGTTGAAGCAATATTGCAATTTAACAACCGTAAGTATTGTGAAAATATTTATGTCATTCTAAGTAAAGATACATATGAAATGCAGTATATTAATACTATCGCATGGAAATAAAGATTAAGAATGCAATGGGACAATCACATAAGTAATGTAGATAACAAGATATTCAAGACGACGCTATAGCAGGCATGTTCATGATGGTAAGTATTCAAAAAACGATAATATCGATTGGGGGTGCAACTATGATGTCCCCTCCGACCATACCATAAAATACCAGTAATAATATATTGTGCACAGAATAGAGTAAAATGAAGGAAGAACAGAAGATGCCATGAAGTTAAATCTGAAAAGTGAGCATACCTGATTGTAGTTTAGATATAGTATGAAACGGCGTCTACCAGACGCTCTGCAGATTATAGTCTGATTAGTATCCCCGAAGAGCTGTTTAAATAAAGCGCAACACCACCGGATATCCGGTGTGTGGAACGCACACGGCATCTAGCGCAAGCGCACTATACACAGCAACGCTGTGTGCTTGGAACGCAAGCGAAATCCAGGATGTCAATATGGGCATGAGGTGACGCTGAGATAACCTAGCTATTATGGTGAGTAACTTTCTCAATTCTAGGGGAAAGAAATAGTCCTTAAACCTACAATGAGTATGATCTGACTATGTAATAGTGTTTGGAATAAAAGAATGAGCCATATAATAAAAAAATAATGTAAATGAACTAAAATGTAATTGTGAAGTGCCGATAATGGGAATAAGGAAAAAGCAATGAATAATATAACAGTGGATTATATGGATAAACTAGTATAACCAGTGTATATATCAGAGAAAGGAAAGAAGATGAAAATGAAGGAAGCGTCTTAGTATAAAAAAAAATCATATAAATGAATAATACGAAAAGGAAAGTAAGAAAAGTGAACCGGTTTTATGGTACCTGTATCTGGTCATCTACTCGATCTCAAAATTCTGTGCACAATATATTATTACTGGTATTTTATGGTATGGTCGGAGGGGACATCATAGTTGCACCCCCAATCGATATTATCGTTTTTTGAATACTTACCATCATGAACATGCCTGCTATAGCGTCGTCTTGAATATCTTGTTATCTACATTACTTATGTGATTGTCCCATTGCATTCTTAATCTTTATTTCCATGCGATAGTATTAACCCCTTAATGACCGGGCCATTTTGCACGTTAATGACCAAGGATTATTTTTTGTTTTTTCACGGTCGCATTCCAAGAGTCGTAACTTTTTTTTTATTCCGTCAACATAGCCGTATAAGGGCTTGTTTTTTGCGGGACAAGTTGTATTTTGTAATTGTACCATTTTTAGATGCTTATAACATATTGATTAACTTTTATTAACTTTATTTTAGGAGAGAATTGAAAATAAGCAGCTATTCCAGCATTAATTTTCACGTTATAAATTTACGCCGTTTACTATGCAGCAGAAATAACATGTTAACTTTATTCTATGGGTCGGCACGATTACGGGGATACCAAATATGTAAAGGTTTTATATGTTTTTTCTACGTTTGCACAATAAAAACCCTTTTAGAAAAAAAATTACTTGTTTTTGCATCGCCGCATTCCAAGAGCCGTCATTTTTTTATTTTTCCGTCGATGTGGCCGTATGTGGGCTTGATTTTTGCGGGCAATGTGTAGTTTTCATTAGTACAATTTTGGGGTACATAGGACTTAGATTAACTTTTATTTTATTTTTTATGGAGGGAATGGAAGAAAAGAAAGAATTTTGACGTTTTTAGCGTTTTCTTTGGACGCCGTTCATCCGGCGGTTTAATTAATATGTTAATTTTATTGGTCAAGTTGTTACGATCGCTGGGATACCATATATGTGTAGGTGTGATTTGTTTTGACCGTTTTACTAAATAAAACCACTTTTTGGGCCAAAAAAGTAGTTTTATTTGACTTTGACTGTAATTTATTTTTTTTTTTCACAAACTTTATTTAACTGTTTTACATTTTTTTTTTAGTCCCACCAGGGGACTTCACTATGCGATGTGCCGATCGCATATATAATGCTTTGTATACTAAAGCATTATTGCCTGTCAGTGTAAATCGCCTAACAGGCAGATGCTGAAGACAGACCTGGGGGTCTTTGTTAGACCCCCGGCTGTCATGGAAACCCGACGGCGACCCGCGATTTCTTTGCGGGGGCGCCGATCGGGTGACAGAGGGAGCTCCCTCCCTCTGTCAAACACATTAGATGACGCTGTCTCTATTGACAGCGGCATTTAATGGGTTAAACTGCCAGAATCGGAGCGCGCTTCGATTCCGGCAGTTGCAGCAGGAGCCAGGCTGTGTATAACAGCCGTGCTCCTGCCGCTGATCGCGTGGGTACAGTGGCAGTACCCGCGCCATCACAGGACGGATATATCCGTCCTCCTGCGTTAAGGAGTTAATATACTGCATTTCATATGTATCTTTACTTAGAATGACAAATATTTTCACAATACTTACGGTTGTTAAATTGCAATATTGCTTCAACTCTATACGATGAATTATTGATCGATATGTATGTTTTTATTGACATTGTCCGTTTTGTACATTTCATATCATATCTGCATATATATTTTGTATTACTTTAGATACTTTATTCAGTTATTCATTATATTTTATTATGTTACTACACATGCTGTATATGTTACATTAATTTAATTTCTCCATTTATAGCGATTGTGATAAAGACCTAGGCTAGGTCGAAACGTCCAGATATAATCGCTTATGAATTATACATAATAAAATCATTTTGAAAAAATTACTCTCAAGGATCATTGGAGTGCTTCTAGGTTATTTTTTGGATCTTTAATTTTACATATAGGTAGCACTTTTTAAAAAAAAAAATTTAAAGTGCAAAGGGTGTTAATAGCCCATAAGACCAGGCACACGCTTAACAGGAGGGGAAAAATAAAAAGGTTTTGTTAAATATACTCACTTTGCGGCTCCAGTCGGCTTAGAAGAGGCTTTGATCCAGTTACTGCAGCATCAGTTAAGGTCTTTGCTCCTTTCTCAGCAACATCACCAACGTCGCGGATGTACGGGTGACTATCCTTAGTAGAATTGTAGGCCGCACTCACCACACTGCATGCAGAGCTGACAAGAGGTAGATGTGTAACACGTCCCACCACATTCTGCTGTAGACAAGTAGATCGTGAACACTTCTGACTAAAGGGGAAACAACCATTCCCTAGAACGCATCTCACTTATTTTATTAGAGGGAATGGCCACTGCAGACGACCCCACTTGTTAGAAGGGTCCTTGACAATAAGCTGATCATAGAATGTCCACGTGTGGGCACCCCCAGAAATACAGTAATCTCTGGGCAAACTTTAAAGTGTTACATTTCCCTGCAGTGCCAGAGGGAAAATTAAAAAGGTGTTTTCCAGCCCCTGAAAATTGATGGCCTATCCTCAAGATAGGCCATCAATAGCTGATGGGTCAGGGTCCGACTATCGGGACCCCCGCCAATCAGATGTTTTGAAGGGGCCACAGCACTCATACAAGCGCTGCTTCCCCTTCATTTCCTTACTTGCTCACACTATGAATCACTGACACCGCAGCCGTTCACAGTATTGCATTCCCACATTGAACAGGCCGCAATACCTGGGCATGGCCGGCCTTAGCTATGTTCAACCAGTGCGGTTGCACAGGTCGCCACACGGCAAGAGGGGCGCCAGCGGGTGTGTGTATCCCCGCGCCGTTGCAACTACCAGCGGGGATACACACTAATCGCAGTCGCACCCGGGCGCTTCTTCACTTAGTGGCTACCGCTGTAGCAGCCATAGCGGCTGCTAGCGGTGACACCGGGCATAAGGGCGGTGGCGCCGCTAGCAGCTGCTGTGGCTGCTATAGCGGTAGCGACGGCACTATGGCAGAGCAGGGAGATATCTCCCTGCTCTGCTGTCTACTAGCGCCACTGTAGCTCCCTTCAGCTACAGCGGCGCTAGTAGACAGCAGAGCAGGGAGATACCTCCCTTACTCGGCTATAGTGCCCCCCTGTAGATATCAACCCCCCCCCCCCCCCCCTTCCAGGATAGCGCCACAGTAGCTCCCTGAAGGAGCAGAATCTGTGTGGCCAGGGATTCCGGTCCTGGAGTGCTGCTTGATGCCTCTGTCCATATATGGACAGTGACATCAGGGAAAACTCCTGAAGCAGAATCCCCGGTTACAGCATTGGAGACTATGATCGGGGATTCCATTCCAGGAGAAGCCAATGACGTCATGGACACAGACGTCAGGAGCTTCTCCTGGAGTGGAATAGACTGTCATAGCGTCTGCAACGCTGTGACCAGGGATTCCGCTTCAGGAGTTTTCCCTGATGTCACTGTCCATATATGGACAGAGGCATCAAGCAGCGCTCCAGGAGCGGAATCCCCTGCCACACAGGGATTCCGCTCCTTCAGGGAGCTACAGTGGCGCTATCTATACTGGAAGGGGGGGTTGCTATCTACAGGGGGGCTGTGGGCTGTGTGGCACTACCTACAAAGGACAACTGTGCAGGAGCACACAAAATACCCAGCTTTCCCGGGTATAAAAAAAAAAAAGTGTGGAAATAAACTAAGATATAACTTTTATTTAATCTAGCTAAAAGGATTAATCCTTTACTCAGACTAAATAAATTATAATTTAGTTTATTTCCACACATTTATTTGATAGCTTGGAAAGCTGGGTATTGTGTGCTCCTGCACAGTTGTCCTTTTTTGAATGTATTGCCTGCCAGCTAGCGGTCATTTTGTAGTCGTTGCACTACCTACAAGGGGGCTGTGGGCAGTGTGGCGCTACCCACCAGGGGGCTGTGCGGCACTACCCACCAGGGGGCATCTGAGTGGGGGGCTGATGGTCATTTTGCTGTGAGTGGGGGGCTGATGGTCATTTTGCTGTGAGTGGGGGGCTGATGGTCATTTTGCTGTGAGTGGGGGGGCTGATGGTCATTTTGCTGTGAGTGGGGGGGCTGATGGTCATTTTGCTGTGAGTGGGGGGCTGATGGTCATTTTGCTGTGAGTGGGGGGCTGATGGTCATTTTGCTGTGAGTGGGGGGCTGATGGTCATTTTGCTGTGAGTGGGGGGCTGATGGTCATTTTGCTGTGAGTGGGGGGCTGATGGTCATTTTGCTGTGAGTGGGGGGCTGATGGTCATTTTGCTGTGAGTGGGGGGCTGATGGTCATTTTGCTGTGAGTGGGGGGCTGATGGTCATTTTGCTGTGAGTGGGGGGCTGATGGTCATTTTGCTGTGAGTGGGGGGCTGATGGTCATTTTGCTGTGAGTGGGGGGCTGATGGTCATTTTGCTGTGAGTGGGGGGCTGATGGTCATTTTGCTGTGAGTGGGGGGCTGATGGTCATTTTGCTGTGAGTGGGGGGCTGATGGTCATTTTGCTGTGAGTGGGGGGCTGATGGTCATTTTGCTGTGAGTGGGGGGCTGATGGTCATTTTGCTGTGAGTGGGGGGCTGATGGTCATTTTGCTGTGAGTGGGGGGCTGATGGTCATTTTGCTGTGAGTGGGGGGCTGATGGTCATTTTGCTGTGAGTGGGGGGCTGATGGTCATTTTGCTGTGAGTGGGGGGCTGATGGTCATTTTGCTGTGAGTGGGGGGCTGATGGTCATTTTGCTGTGAGTGGGGGGCTGATGGTCATTTTGCTGTGAGTGGGGGGCTGATGGTCATTTTGCTGTGAGTGGGGGGCTGATGGTCATTTTGCTGTGAGTGGGGGGCTGATGGTCATTTTGCTGTGAGTGGGGGGCTGATGGTCATTTTGCTGTGAGTGGGGGGCTGATGGTCATTTTGCTGTGAGTGGGGGGCTGATGGTCATTTTGCTGTGAGTGGGGGGCTGATGGTCATTTTGCTGTGAGTGGGGGGCTGATGGTCATTTTGCTGTGAGTGGGGGGCTGATGGTCATTTTGCTGTGAGTGGGGGGCTGATGGTCATTTTGCTGTGAGTGGGGGGCTGATGGTCATTTTGCTGTGAGTGGGGGGCTGATGGTCATTTTGCTGTGAGTGGGGGGCTGATGGTCATTTTGCTGTGAGTGGGGGGCTGATGGTCATTTTGCTGTGAGTGGGGGGCTGATGGTCATTTTGCTGTGAGTGGGGGGCTGATGGTCATTTTGCTGTGAGTGGGGGGCTGATGGTCATTTTGCTGTGAGTGGGGGGCTGATGGTCATTTTGCTGTGAGTGGGGGGCTGATGGTCATTTTGCTGTGAGTGGGGGGCTGATGGTCATTTTGCTGTGAGTGGGGGGCTGATGGTCATTTTGCTGTGAGTGGGGGGCTGATGGTCATTTTGCTGTGAGTGGGGGGCTGATGGTCATTTTGCTGTGAGTGGGGGGCTGATGGTCATTTTGCTGTGAGTGGGGGGCTGATGGTCATTTTGCTGTGAGTGGGGGGCTGATGGTCATTTTGCTGTGAGTGGGGGGCTGATGGTCATTTTGCTGTGAGTGGGGGGCTGATGGTCATTTTGCTGTGAGTGGGGGGCTGATTGTCTACAAGTGGTTTCCACCTCTGACCTCCAATTGAAATTAATAGGAAGATACCTGCGGCGCTCGTTTGGAGCTTTTTTTCCTGCGTCTTTTGCATTCGCTTCAACAGCTTAAGAAAAAACACAAAAAAAAAAAAAGTCACACAACGCTGTCAGTTGCTGAAGGAATTTTGAGGCAGATTTTTTTTTGCCTTACAAAAAACGTGTGAACATGCCCTACGAGTGGAGTGCTTGTCCTTAGCAGTTTTCGGTCTTTCTCAAAACCATTTTTGGTAGGGGGGCCCCTGAGGAAATTTTGTTTTTCCAGTGCTGCCTCGAGTCCGAAAAGGTTGGGAAACTCTGTACTAGGGTACCGTCATGGAGCAGCTCAGTTCATCGTGGGAACGGGGCATAGGGGAGTACAATTTGTTTTTGTTTGGAGGCACTGTCTACAAGGGGGAAGTGGGGGACTGTATGGCACGATCTACAAGGGGGAGGTGGGGGACTGTATGGCACTGTCTACAAGGGGGAGGTGGGGGACTGTATGGCACTGTCTACAAGGAGGCTGTATGGCAAAATCTACAGGGGGCACTATACTGTGTGGGGGCCACTAAGCGGACATTATACTGTGTATGGGTACTACAGGTGGCATAATACGAGGACAAAATACTGTGTCCTTGAAGGGGTTGTAATATATTATATTATACAGTATGGGGGCACTAATTTTTTTATGGGGCATTTTTTTTTTTTTTAATGATGGGGTGCAGCACCGAAAGATCATTTCACACAGGGCGCCATCTATCCTAGGGCCGGCCCTGTACCTGGGTATCACCGCTACATCCGTGTCAACAATTCAATGAGTAACTAGAAATGAAGGGGAAACAGCGCTCGTACGACCCCAACCTATCAGCTATTGATGGCCTATCCTGAGGATAGGCTATCAATTTTTAGGGTCTGGGAAGCACCTTTAAGCATTATACAGCATCTATCAGTGGGTCGTCTAATGCAGAACCCAGAGCAAGAGACCCCTAGACCACTCTGGCCAAGAGATGAGGATTCTGAACAGAGGACACAGATCACCCCAATATCTGGAAAGGGACCTAAACTGGACAGTCCTTAACCGTAACCAGAGAGTTATATTAAAACAGGGGTCTTAATAGCTGCAAGAGGGGCATCTCACCAACACTTGTTGCCAATGGATCTTCATGCCCTGAGGGGGGGGGGGCAGTTCATGCCAAGAGATACTGGAATGTGGAGTCTTGCAGTGACACATAGAGGACCCCTCTCCTCAGATCAGTTTCAGTAAGTAATTTCATTCCCCCAGAAGATTTTCTTTGAACTCCTGGAGGTGGATGAATAAGTTATAAACTGGGTGGTCTCATTCCCCTTGCCAATAGGGTGTGTGTAAAATCACTGCCCCACCGACAAGGTGAACAGCAGCTGCCACATTAGCCACATTTCCAGACGGAATAAGAAGGCAGAGCACGATTCAGAGTAACCGGTTCTCCATCAATGACCTAATGTACACACCACAGTCTTACATAGCCCTAAGACGCAAAGGGCACGCGGTTATCGGCACAGAACAGATCGCTAGTAGCTGCCAGCGGAGATAATAGAACGTCAAAGTCCAGTCACCACATGTCACCTGTTGCTCGGGAGTCTCATCCACCTGGGCAGAGGGTTCCGTTCCGTTTGTTGACATGATGCCAGGAGATTTGCAGCTGGTATTTAACCTGAGGACAGAGAGCAAGAACACGCAGAAAGTGAACGCAAGACATCAGACAAAGCAGAGGCGCCGCTACACAGAAAACCGAACACAACGGTATATCCACCGCCATGACAGAGACACGGGAAAAACCTTCTCCATCCAGAGGCAACAAACTTAGCGCCCGCACAGGTGACCCCGTGCCCCTCAGCCCGCCCTTCACTCACCGAACAAGTGGTCCGCCTCAGGGCGCTTCACCTCCCTGCACTTGGCCGCTATTTAAAGAGGCGGTGACGTCGCGCCAGCCCCATGAGGGCGGGGTTATCAGGGGGACGGACTGGGCAAACTACCACGTGCTCGGCTATGGAAAGTTTCTGTCGTGAATATTTGGGAAGATTTATAAAATGTAGTTCAAGGAAAAAACTGGGCAGTTTCTGCCAATCAGGTCGCACCTTATACATTTCACCTATGAGAACTGGGATTGGATTGGTTACTATTAGCAACTACTCCACTTTAGCACCAGTTTTTATGTTACAGTTTGTCTATGACCTCCAGTCATGTTCTCCACATGAGCCCTATTTACACCAACAGATTCCACCGCACGATAATCGCTTACTGTGAATAGGTGTAGCGACAAAAGACTAGCGATAGAACGCTCCTTGAGCGTACAAATAATCGTTTATACGCACAGAAAAATAATTGTTGGTCGTTCTGACATTGTGGTTTATAAACATGAATCGTTTATTGATAGCAGATGTGTGACAGTGTTAAATAGGCGACCAAACGATACATATTAATATATATTGAGATGATAAACTGTGTAAATACGTGTCCGTAATCGCTATATGATCGCTTACAGCAATCGTATCAAAAGTCGCTAATGCGAATATCTGCACGTGTAAATGAACCTTAAGGCTTTGTTTACACAGCATTTTGTTGGCGCTAATTTTGTTGGAATCAGCGCCAAAAACTGTCCCAAATCTCCCTTCATTGATTTTAATGGAAGGTAGAGGTGTTTTTTTCAGAGCAGTTTTTGTCCGCTTGCAAAGAAAAAAGCGTCATGCCCTATTTTGGAGGAGTTTCCGCTTCTAAACCTGCATTGAAATCAATGGGAGGCAGGAAAAAAACACGCCATACGTTTGGAGCGGTACATTTGCTAAATTAAAAAAACACGTCAAATAATTTTTTTTCTCCCTGACTAAAGAACGCAGTGTGAACATACCCTTATGCTCCCTTCTGATTTCACGGTAGAAGCAGCAAAGAAAAAACAAAAAAAAACGGAAAATGACTGATCGGTCTAAATATACCCTAAGGGTACGTCCGCACGTGGAAATGTGTTACATGTGGACTGCTCTGAAGGAGTGAAATCCGCGGTGAAAATCGGACACATTTCCGCAACATAAGGGCTGATTCAGACGGCCGTGGCGTTTTTGCGCACGCAAAACACGCAGCGTTTTGCCTGCGCAAAAGCCACTTACGTGCTCCGTGAGGCAGCATCATATGATGCGCGGCTGCGTGATTTTCACGCAGCCGCCATCATTATGACACGCCATTCGGATGTTTGTAAACAGAAAAGCACGTGGTGCTTTTCTGTTTACATTTATCCTTTTGACAGCAGGTGCGCGAAACAGGCAGTTCGCACGGAAGTGCTTCCGTGCGACCTGCGTGGTTTTCACGCACCCATTGACTTCAATGGGTGCGTGATGCGCAAAATACGCGGAGATATTGACCGTGTCGCGCTTTTTGCGCAGCAGACAAACGCTGCGCAAAAAGCACGGACTGTCTGTACTGCCCCATAGACTTGTATTGGTCTGTGCGTGGCGCGTGAAAACCACGCGGCCCGCACGGACGCAATTCACGTTCGTGTGAATCCAGCCTAATAAGCATGCTGCGGATTTGCAAAGCACGCTCATTTTTATCATGCATATTATTTCCACTACATGTGGATGGGGTTCCAGCGGCCCCCTCTTCATTCATTCTACACCTGGATGCAGCACCCACCTCACCCGGTCGGATCTATCACACATTTATCAAACATCCAATGGATATGCCATAAATGTTTCACCTGGGACTATCCCTTTTAACCCCTTAACTCCAAGTAAACTATGCATGTATAGTACCAAGTCGCCATTAACTATGTTATGGTTCTGTATATATGTCCATGGTGTTAGGGCCTGTTCACATCAGTGTTTGCCTTCCGTTTGGGCTTTCTGTTCATCTGTTCCGTCAGAGGAAAAGATGAACAGATGAAAGGAAAGTATCGTTTTATTTCAATTCTATTTTTTGGGTTTCAGTTTGCTTCTGTTCCGCTAGGTTTCCGTTTTTTTTCACTGAAACAATAGTGTAGTGTGCTGCGTAGGCCCTTATACAACCTACATAGGCCCCTTTCAACACATATTAGTCATACAATTAGATTTTGTTTTATTCCTTTTTCTTTGGCAAGAAAAATATGTACACTATCCTGTGCAGCAAAAACAAATGGGATTGTGGGGCATGCAGTTGAATACGTCTGCCATTGATGTCTGTAAAAAACATATAATGTGGTGTACATGTGTATTGTTTGACAGGCAAACATAGAAAGCCATGAATTCCATAAATTATACTTCTGGATATTTTTTTTTTTCTAATTATGATGCATTTCTAATCAGAAAACATTGGGGGAGATTTATTATTACTGGCATACTGTCACGGTTGTAGGGTATGTGGACCCACTCGGCAGCTCCGCCGTAGCGGAGAAGTAGCTGGCCAAACAACAGTCAATAACAGTCTCTCGGATATGAGTACCTGGGTAAATGATCAGGCAGATACTCGAAGTAGCATACACGTGGTAGAGCAGGCACAGATGATGCTTGGCGTAGCAGATGACACTGGACGTGGCAGATGACACCAGACATGGCAGATGACTCCAGACGTAGCAGATGGCAACAGACGTGGCAGATGACAACAGACGTGGCAGATTGCAACAGACGTGGCAGATTGCAACAGATGTGGCAGATGGCAACAGATGTGGCAGATGAGGCACACACCACTCCAACAATAGGCTTAGGCTCAGCAACAAACACAGCAACAGGATACGGGAACACTGGCAGCAGGATACAACTAAAGGACCATTTGCATAGATGAACACAGGAATACAAACAATGCTCAGGCAAGTTGAGGAAGGGCGGAGCCCTTTTTAAAGTCCAAGGTGTTGCTGGGTTGATTGGATAAACATTTTAGACAGGTTCACGCTGCCCCTTTAAGGCCAGGAGTGAGCCCGCACGAGCATCCTACGGCACACAGGAGAACGCTTCCGCAGTGTGTGTCGGCGTCTCTGAGGAGGGAGACGCCTATATGAAGATACAGTCCTGCGGTCATGGCTGCCGGCAAGTGGGACGTGCCAGTAGTCAGCGACCGCAGGCATAACAGTACCCCCGTTACGCCCCCTCTTCACAGGTGCAGAGCGTAAGAGTAACTTTTGGATGAGAACTGGGACATTAATGTTCTCCTCCGGTTCCTAGGACCTCTCCTCAGGAACAAACCCTTTCCAGTCCAACAGAATGTCTTTCCTGCTACCGTCTTGTAGTCCAGAATCTCATTCACGTCAAAGATGTCAGAAGAACCGCTGGGAGCAACTGCAGAATGAGGAGATTTACTGTAGGGGTTCAGAAACACAGGTTTCAGGAGGGACACATGAAATGAGTTGGATATTCTGAGGGTAGCAGGCAGCCGAAGCTTATAGGACACAGGGTTTATTTGTTGCAGGACTTCGAAAGGTCTTAGGAACCTGGGCACAAATTTGTAAGAGGAAATTTTTAAGCGGATGTTTTTAGAAGATAACCAGACTTTGGATCCATGGGGAAACTGAGGAGGTTCTTTTCTTCACCTATCATCATTCCTCTTCATGCGGTCGACCGCCTGTAGGATAGATGACCTGGTCAGAGGCCAGATGTGAAGAAAGTCCCCAAACATTGAGTTAACTGCGGGTACCTGTGATGTAGCAGGAACTGGAAGAGGGACCGGACCTGTGGATGTTGGCTGTAAACAATGAGGAATGGAGTAGAGGCAGTAGATTCACTTGTGTGATTCTTGTAGGAGAACACGGCCCAAGGAAAAAGTTACACCCAGTTGTCATGCTGAACAGAAATGAAGTGACAAAGGTAATTCTCCAATTTTTGGTTAATTCTCTCGACTTGGCCGTTAGACTAAGGATGAGAGGCAGAGGAACTGTTCAATTTAACATCAATGAGTTTACAGAGGGCTCTCCAGAATTTTGAAGTGAATTGAACCCCCCGATCGGACACGATATGGAGAGGCAAGACAAGCAGAGTAAAGATATTTTGTATGAAGAGGTTACCCAGACGAGGAGCAGAGGGAAGACTGGTTAGTGGGATGAAATGTGCCATCTTAGAAAAACTCCACCACTCAGTCAGTAGTGCATCCAATTGAAGGAGGAAGGTCCGTTGCAACATCTATGGCCATGGACCGTCGTTCAGACTTACCCTCTGACGGCCCCAGCCATGGACATATGTGTTCTCGGTGGCATCTACATCCAGGGAGACGCCAGCACTCACTTACGGGTTCTGAGACTGTTTCCCGCAGGGCGCGCCCACGCGTGCAAGGCCTTAAAGGGCCAGTACGCATCTAGTTTTTAATAATCAGTAATTAGCCTAGAATGCTGCTGGACTATAAAAAGGGCTCTGCCCACTTGATCCTTGCCTGAGCGTTGTTGTATACCTAAAGTGTAATGACGGGGGTGGGGAGACAGACAAGTGAGCCCTAATCTACCCACCACTCAGTCCCTGCCTACTTGCAATGACCCGCCCTAGGCGACGGGGTACAACTGGGCGACGGTCCCTATGCTCAATAAGTGCACGACAGACAAACACACAAGGGTACACAGAGATAGGGGGAGAAAGGGGCAGTTGCCCAAGGCAACACCGTGAGCAACAAGAGAAGTGAACAAGCCGAGTAAAACCAGGAGAGTACGAGGTGCCAAACGCAGAGCAGAAGAGTAGAAAACAAGCCGAGTCAAACCAGGAGTGTACGAGGTACCAAACGCAGAGCAGGAGAGTAGTCAGCAAGCTGGGGTCAATATGAAGCAAGGACATTGGTACAAAAAGCTGCAGCAGGGCCAGGAAACCAAACGAGAAGAATCACAAGCAAAGGAGGAACAGGAAAGGCAGGTATAAATAGACAGAGGGTGGGAGCTAGCTCCGTCTGGCCAGGCTGTGATAGGTTCTCCCACTCCTAAGCCTGGCACCCTGAGTGGTGGAAGATGGAGTCAGTCTCACAGACATAGAAGCAGGTGCAGACTGATTATCTATGGGCGTTAACTCCGAAGCTGTACCTGGCAGATCCTTTAAAGTACCCCCCCTTTTATGAGGGGCCACCGGACCCTTTCTAAGTGGACCTGGTTTACTGGGGAAACGAAGGTGAAATCTCCTGACCAATATCCCAGCGTGAAAATCCCGAGCGGGTACCCAAGTCCTCTCCTCAGGCCCGTATCCTCTCCAATTGACCAGGTACTGGAGGGAGCCTTGGACCATCCTGCTGTCCACAATCTTGGCCACCTCGAATTCTGCCCCCTCAGGGGTGAGAACAGGGACCGGAGGTTTCCTCGAGGGAAACAAGGACGGGGAGCAGCGTTTAAGGAGGGAGGCATGGAACACGTCGTGTACTCGAAAAGATGGGGGCAACTCCAGTCGGAAGGAGACAGGATTGAGGACTTCAATGACCTTGTATGGCCCTATAAACCGGGGAGCAAACTTCTTGGATGGGACCTTAAGGCGCAAATTTTTAGACGATAGCCACACCAGATCCCCGACCATAAACAAGGGGTTAGCAGAACGTTTTCTATCTGCCTGAGTTTTTTGTATTCTCTGGGACGCCTCTAGGTTCTTCTGAACCTGAGCCCAGACTGTGCACAGTTCTCGATGAACGACCTCTACCTCGGGATTGTTGGAACTACCAGGTGAAACGGAAGAGAACCGTGGATTAAACCCAAAATTACAGAAAAAGGGGGAGACCCCTGACAAGTTACTGACCCAGTTATTAAGGGAAAATTCGGCGAGGGGAATGAATGAGACCCAATCATATTGACAGTCAGAGATAAAACACCTTAAATATTGTTCTAGAGACTGATTAGTCCTCTCAGTTTGGCAATTAGTTTCAGGATGGAAGGCAGAGAAGAAGGACAGATCAATCTCCAACTTTTTACAGAAGGCTCTCCAAAACAATGAAACAAATTGTACCCCTCTATCAGAAACAATATTGACAGGGACCCCATGGAGACGCAGGATGTGATTGACAAACAAGGTAGCTAACGTCTTAGCATTGGGTAGTTTTTTGAGGGGCACAAAGTGGCACATCTTACTAAAGCGGTCTACTACAACCCACACCACTGACTTGCCTTGAGATGGAGGCAAATCGGTGATAAAATCCATGGAGATATGGGTCCAAGGTCTCTGGGGAATGGGCAAAGAACATAGTAAGCCCGCTGGTCGGGACCTGGGAGTCTTGGACCTAGCACAAACTTCACAAGCGGCGACGTAGGCCTTAACGTCTTTAGGCAACCCAGGCCACCAATAGTTTCTGGCAATGAGGTGCTTGGTACCCAGGATGCCTGGATGGCCAGATAGTGCAGAGTCATGATTTTCCCTAAGTACCCTTAGCCGGAATTGCAGGGGAACAAACAGCTTGTTCTCAGGAAGGCTCCCGGGAGCTGAACCTTGATCAGCCGCAATTTCAGAGACTAAATCAGAATCAATAGTGGAAATGATTATACCTGGAGGCAAAATACAAGCAGGATCTTCCTCCGAAGGAGGGCTGGCCATGAAGCTACATGACAGTGCATCAGCCTTAACATTTTTAGACCCAGCCCTATAGGTAACCACAAAGTTGAATCTGGTAAAAAATAACGCCCAACGAGCTTGTCTCGGGTTTAGCCTCCGGGCAGATTCTAGGAAAACCAGATTCTTGTGGTCGGTAAGGACCGTTACCTGGTGCCTAGCCCCCTCCAGGAAGTGGCGCCACTCTTCAAATGCCCATTTAATGGCTAAGAGTTCGCGGTTGCCAATATCATAGTTACTCTCAGTGGGTGAAAACTTCCTGGAGAAGTAGGCACAGGGACGGAGATGGGTGAGGGACCTGGTACCCTGGGACAAGACAGCCCCCACTCCCACCTCGGACGCGTCAACCTCCATGATAAATGGCTCCATTTGGTTGGGCTGAACCAGCACCGGGGCCGAGATAAAGCACTTCTTAAGGACCTCAAAAGCCTGGACAGCCTCAGGAGGCCAGTGGAGGAGATCAGCACCTTTGCGAGTGAGATCCGTAAGACGCTTAGCGATGACCGAGAAGTTAGCAATAAACCTCCTGTAATAATTAGCGAACCCCAGGAAGCACTGTAACGCCTTCAGGGAGGCAGGTTGGACCCATTCCGCCACAGCCTGGGCCTTGGCGGGGTCCATGCGGAATTCATGAGGAGTGAAGATTTGGCCCAAAAATTGTATCTCCTGCACCCCAAACACACATTTTTCGGTCTTTGCAAACAGTTTGTTTTCTCGAAGGACCTGGAGCACCTTCCTGACATGCTCAATGTGGGAGGACCAGTCCTTGGAAAACACAAGTATGTCATTAAGGTACACTACAAGAAATAACCCCAGGTAGTCTCTTAAAATCTCATTTATGAAATTCTGGAAGACCGCGGGAGCATTACACAACCCAAAGGGCATGACGAGGTATTCGAAATGACCTTCGGGCGTGTTACACGCAGTCTTCCACTCATCCCCCTCTTTGATGCGGATAAGGTTATACGCCCCCCGTAGATCAAACTTAGAGAACCATTGGGCCCCCTGAACCTGATTAAAGAGATCAGGAATCAGAGGAAGGGGATACTGGTTCCTTACAGTGACCTTATTCAAGCTTAGGTAGTCAATGCATGGCCTAAGACCACCATCCTTCTTCCCTACGAAGAAGAAGCCAGCACCTACCGGAGAAGTAGAGGGGCGAATGTAACCCTTGGCCAGGCATTCCTGGATATACTCTCTCATGGCTTCACGTTCGGGACAAGAGAGATTAAATATCCTACCCTTAGGGAGCTTAGCTCCTGGTACCAAATTGATTGCGCAATCATATTCTCTATGAGGAGGTAACACTTCGGAGGCCTCCTTAGAGAAAACATCGGCGAAGTCCTGAACAAACTCAGGTAGCGTGTTCACCTCCTCAGGGGGAGAAATAGAATTAACAGAAAAACATGACGTCAAGCATTCATTACCCCACTTGGTAAGGTCCCCAGAATTCCAGTCAAACGTGGGATTATGCAACTGCAACCAGGGAAGGCCTAAAACCAAATCGGACGATAATCCCTGCATTAACAGTACAGAGCACTGCTCCAAATGCATGGAGCCAACAAGGAGTTCAAAAACAGGGGTATGCTGTGTAAAATAACCATTAGCAAGAGGAGTGGAGTCGATACCCACTACCGGGACAGGTTTAGGCAAATCAATCAAAGGCATAGCTAGAGACATAGCAAATTCCACAGACATGATATTAGCAGAAGACCCTGAATCCACGAAGGCACTTCCGGTAGCAGACCTAACACCAAAAGAGACCTGAAAGGGAAGCAAGATTTTATTAAGTTTCATATTTACGGGAAATACCTGTGCGCCCAAGTGACCTCCCCGATGATCACTTAGGCGCGGAAGTTCTCCGGCTGCATTCTTACGCTTAGGACAGTTGTTCACTTGATGCTTGTCATCCCCACAGTAGAAGCAGAGACCATTCTTCCTGCGGAAATCTCTACGTTGTTGGGGGGATACAGAGGCCCCGAGTTGCATAGGTACCTCTGAGTCTTCCGGGGAGGAACGAAGCAACGGAACCTCGGGAGGCATCATGGGGGAGTCAGAGGAGAAAACATCAAGACGTTCAAGTCGTCGTTCCCTGAGACGTCGGTCAAGTCATACCACTAAAGCCATAACCTGGTCTAGGGAGTCAGAAGAGGGATAACTAACTAGCAGATCTTTCAGGGCGTTCGACAGACCCAACCTAAACTGGCACCTTAAGGCAGGGTCATTCCACCGAGAAGCTACGCACCACTTCCTAAAGTCAGAGCAATACTCCTCAACAGGTCTCTTACCCTGACGTAAGGTCACCAGCTGACTCTCGGCAAAAGCAGTCTTGTCAGTCTCGTCATAGATGAGTCCGAGAGCAGAAAAGAAAAGATCAACGGAGGAAAGTTCAGGGGCGTCAGGAGCCAAGGAGAAGGCCCATTCTTGGGGCCCTTCCTGGAGCCGGGACATAATTATACCCACCCGCTGGCTCTCAGAACCTGAGGAGTGGGGCTTTAAACGAAAATAGAGCCTACAACTCTCCCGAAAGGAGAGAAAAGTCTTCCGGTCCCCTGAGAACCGGTCGGGCAACTTGAGGTGGGGTTCAAGAGGTGAGGTGAGGGGGACTACCATGGTAGCATCAGGCTGGTTGACCCTCTGAGCCAGGGCCTGGACCTGTAGGGAGAGACCCTGCATTTGCTGAGCCAGGGTCTCAAGGGGGTCCATAGTGGTGTCAGGGACCAGGGTAGAATAGGTATGGGCTTGTGATTATGTATTGACGGGGGTGGGGAGACAGACAAGTGAGCCCTAATCTACCCACCACTCAGTCCCTGCCTACTTGCAACGACCCGCCCTAGGCAACGGGGTACAACTGGGTGACGGTCCCTACGCTCAATAAGTGCACGACAGACAAACACACAAGGGTACACAGAGCTAGGGGGAGAAAGGGGCAGTTGCCCACGGCAACAATGTGAGCAACAAGAGAAGTGAACAAGCCGAGTCAAACCAGGAGTGTACGAGGTACCAAACGCAGAGCAGGAGAGTAGTCAGCAAGCCGGGGTCAATATGAAGCAAGGACAATGGTACAAGAAGCTGCAGCAGGGCCAGGAAACCAAACGAGAAGAATCACAAGCAAAGGAGAAACAGGAAAGGCAGGTATAAATAGACAGAGGGCGGGAGCTAGCTCCGTCTGGCCAGGCTGTGATAGGTTCTCCCACTCCTAAGCCTGCCACCCTGAGTGGTGGAAGATGGAGTCAGTCTCACAGACATAGAAGCAGGTGCAGACTGATTATCTATGGACGTTAACCCCGAAGCTGTGCCTGGCAGATCCTTTACATAAAGTTTGTCTTGCAAATGGTCTCCCAGTGTTTTCCAGTTCCCAGTGTTACCCGTTCCTGCTGCCTGTACCCTGTATCCCGTGCTACAGTGAAAGTCAATTCGTCCCTTCTGCTGCATCTACTGTGCCATCTACAGTGAAAGTCGAGTCGTGTCTTCCGCTGCATCTACTGTGCCATCTACAGTGAAAGTCAAGTCGTGTCTTCCGCTGCATCTACTGTGCCATCTACAGTGAAAGTCAAGTTGTGTCACTGCTACTGTCTACATTGCCTCAGGTACCCTTTCTGGACTATAGATATTGTTTTGTACCAAGTTTTACCAAGTTGGCCCGCACCGTGACAGTACACTCAGGCCATGGACCCCGCTGGTCAATTCAAGGGCCTGTCACCCTCCCAAGCCATGCAGGCGGAACTGCAAGATCTGCGAGCATGACAGGATCAACTTCTTTTGGCAGTAGACTCCATGGCACAGCTGCTAGGGGCGCTAGCTACTTCCTTCTCTGCTCCTCTTCAAGCTCCTCCGATTGATCCTCCTGCTACACCTCCTGGCAGCTCCGGTTCGGATCCTCGGTTCTCGCTGTCGTTGCCACCTCGGTTCCATGGAGACGCAAGTACATGCAGGGGGTTTCTGAACCAATGCCATATCCACTTCACTCTGCATGCCCGAGCATTTCCTTCGGACGGAGCCAGGATCGCCTTCATTATGTCTCTACTTGCCGGCAAGGCCCTGGCGTGGGCGAATCCAATCTGGGAACGACAGGGACCCGAGACTTCCAGGGGTTCGTGCGGTTATTCCGTTCAGGAGCCTGGACGAGTCGGCAGCCACTGCTATCTTTAATCTTCACCAGGAGGACGCCTCCGTGGGCGAATACACCATCCAGTTCCGGACCCTGGCAGGAAAACAGTCCTGGAACAATGAGGCCTTGGTAGCATCCTTCTGGCATGGCCTATCGCCCGAGATCAAGGATGAACTTGCTGCTTGAGATCTACCAGCTGCCTTGGACGACCTGATTCTACTTGCTACTCGAGTGGACATAAGACTCAGAGAGAGCTCAAGAGGTTCGACAAGAGAGACGGCTTCCTAGACTGGCGCCCAACTTCCAGCAACCCCTCTTGCCTTCTTCTACTGCTCCGCCCGAGGTTCCGATGCAGGTGGAATTGGTCCTGAAGACTAAGAAGTGGTCAGTGATAGGAGATCACTGACCAAAAATGTGGGGGGAACACAAGGAGGAAGGGTACAGGACTGGATAGTGGATGGGAGAGGTGGGATGCCGAAAAAAGTTGTTTTTTAGACTGTTTTTTAACTTGCTCTTCTCTCTCTCTCTCTTCTCACAACCGCTCTGAACGCCTCGCTATCTCCAACAGAGGCGTTCAGGGCGGATGCGGCAGGATGTGATGTCAGGGAGAGGAAGTTTAGACGTCGATCGCCACTATTGGACAGTTACTCACTGACTGACCGATAGTGGCGATCGTTGAGGCGGGACCATCGCAATAGGTCCTGGCGTATTGAGCTGTGATAGCCTGCTGTCGGAAACAACAGCTGTCACAGCTCATGCACGCGCCGGTGGAAAATGACGATGCATTTTCCCTGCGACATAATATTCCATCGCTGAGCGCGAAGAGGGCGGTCAGCGCGACAGAATATTATGTCGCTGAGCGTTAAGGGGTTAATGACCAGCCTATTTTAAACCTTAATGACCAAGCTATTTTTTAAGTTTTTCCATTGTCTCATTCCAAGAGCTATAACTTTTTTATTTTTGCATCGACATAGCTGTATAATGTCTTGTTTTTTTATTAGCACCATTTTGGGGTACATAGAATTTATTGATTAACTTTTATTAACTTTTTTTGGGGAGTAATAGAAAAAAAACAGCAATTTCGCCACACTTTTTTGCGTCCTAAATTTATGACGTTTACCGTGTGGTATAAATAACACAATAACTTTATTCAGTGGGTTGTTGCGATTGCAACGATACCAAATTTGTATAGTTTTTGTATGTTTTTCAAAATTATTTGTATTTGTGTCTCCATATTTGAAGAGCCGTAACGTTTTTATTTTTTCGCCGATGCAATTGTAGGAGGCCTTTTTTTTTGCGGGACGACTTTTTGATCACATTTTTTTCAGGCAGGATTATCAGAAAACAGCAATTTTTGCATTGTTTTTTATTTTTGCCGAGCGGGTTAAAATGTAATAACTTTATACAAGAAAAAGTAGAAAAATCCTCCAGCTCACCTGACACACTCCTGTGTGTCGTTGATAGCGCCCGGATCCTCGTGTCGGCACACGGAGTATCACGTAGAAAACAGGGGAAGAAGGTAGGATCCAGCGCTGGATCCTACCTTCTTCCCCTGTTTTCTACGTAATAACTTTATAGTTGTGGTCGTTACGGACGCGGCGATACCAAATATGTGTAACTTTTTTTTTTTAATAATAATAAAGCAGTTTGTAAGGGGTAAAAGTGTTTTTTTTTCTTTTTTTCCCCACTTTTTTACTTTTTAACTTTGTTAAACCTTTTTTTTTAACTTTTTGTACCAGTCCCACTAGGGGACTTAACTATGCGATCGTCCGATCGCTATTATAATACACTGCAATACTTACGTATTGTAGTGTATTACGGCCTGTCCGTGTAAAATGGACAGGCATCTGCTAGACCATGCCTCTGGCATGGTCTAGCAGGCATTACTTTATTACTGTGACGCGATCAAAGCCCACAACTCGTATGGCCAGACAGCCCAGGGTCCATTGAAGGACCCCAGGGCTGTCTGAACATATTTCCTGTTGTTAGGGCATACTGAGGTATGCCCTAACAACTGCCTGTGTATAATCAGTAACAGGCTAATGTACTGGCATATAGATCTATGCCAGTACATTACAGTTACAAAATCAAAATCAAAATGATAAATCGCTTTATGGGATTAAAAAAAAAAGTTAAATGAATGTAAAAAAAAATGAATGATAAATCAATAAATAAAAAGTAAAAAAAATACACAGAAACACACATTTTTTATAATACATAAACTTTTTAAAATAGAAGTCCCAAAACATGAAATAATATAGACATATTTGGTATCGCCACGACCGTAACAACCTGTACAACAAATGTATTACATTATTTATGATGATCGGTGTATGGTGTAAAAAAAAAATATTAAAACTGCAGCGGAACTGCTTTTTTTCTGCATTTTCGCCAAGATAAAAATGTATAGAAATTAAAAGATAATGTATTTGTACCAAAAAATGGTACCTACATAAAGTACAACTCGTCCTGCAAAAAACAAAGTCTCATACAACTACGTCGTACAAAAAATAAAAGAGTTATGAGCGTCGGGATGCAAAGAGGGGAAATGTAAAAAAAATTGCTGTGTCCTCAAGGCCAAAATTGGCCGTGTCCTTAAGGGGTTAATGGCTCCCTGCTCTATTTATTTATTCTGATCCAGCGCCGTAAAAAGGCGTATGCATCGGAATAAAGCCCTTTAGTGGCCGACGTAAAACCACTATGGGGCGCTCTCTAATGGGTTACTTCTCTGCAATCAGGGATAAATTCTATATCTTACCTAGCATGTTTAATTGATCTAAACTATTCATATTTTATAACTAGTTAGGATTCTATTACATGATCCTGATTGGACTATGTTGATAAATTTAAAATAATGCACCTAGGATACAATAGTATTAATGCACATACATTAAATAGAATAAAACTGGGGATAACAGAACAGGAGAAGGACCTGGGTTCTCTGGTAACAAATAAGCTAAGCAGCAGCACTCAATGTCAAGCAGCAGCTGCAAAAGCAAATAGGATTTCAGGGTGTATAAAGAGAGATAAAGACCTGTGATTCAAGCATATTACCCCTCTATAAATCCCTTGGAAGGCCACATCTTGAATATGTAATTCAGTTTTGGGGTCCACATTGTAAAGAGCTCAAAAGGCCGGCAGCTAGATTAAATGGGATGGGAGGTGTCGCTTACAATGAAAGGCTAGAAAAATTGGGCTTGTTCAGCTTGGAAAAAAAGATATTTTAGAGGTGTTCTTATTAGCATGTATAAATATATGTGTGGTCAATACAGTGAACTAGCACATGATCTGTTCCCTCCAAGGACTCTACAAAGGACCAGGGGACATCCATTGCATGTGGAAGCAAGACATTTCACACATCAATATAGGATAGGGTTCTTAACAGTTAGTCAGCAAGCTATGGAATGTCAGACGCCAAAAGTTAGTGATGGCAGATACTATGTCAGCATTTAAAAACAGGCTAGATGCTTATTTATTGGAGGGCATTGAGAGTTAGAATTAATCAAGCAAGGAATGATGGGTAATTTATTGGGAAACATTGAACGCGATGGACTGTCTTTTCAACCTATGTAACTTAACGCCAACTAGCCATATTTGATTTTGGCTATTTAGTACTATTAGTGATATATTGCATATTGTCTTTGTCTCTGCTCATACATATACAGTCATCTATTCTCACACAACATGCAAGGGTTATTCATACTGGGTGTTTTCCTCAAGTGCTCTGACTCTACAGATGTATGTAACAAGCATGTTTGCATTCATGCCTTAGGCCTCATGCACACGAACGTATTTTTTCCCTCCCGTAAATACTGGCATAAATACGGGTCTGGTGTCACACGTATTCGACCCGTATTGCACCAGTATTTAAGGACCCGTGCCCGTAAATACGGGTCCGGTGTCAACAGTATTCCACCCGTATTTACGGGCACGTTTTCGCTGCAAAATTGCACTGCACAAATCGGCAGCCCGTTCTCTCTATCAGTGCAGGATAGAGAGTAGGGGCAGCCCTTTCCGAGGTAAAAGTAAAAAAAAATCATACTTACCCGGCCGTTGCCTTGGTGACGCGTCCCTCTCTTGACATCCAGCCCGACCTCCCTGGATGACGCGGCAGTCCATGTGACCGCTGCAGCCTGTGATTGGCTGCAGTGGTCACATGGGCTGAAACGTCATCCCGGGAGGCCGGACTGGAGGAAGAAGCAGGGAGTTCTGGGTAAGTATGAACTTCTATTTTTTTTACACATTGATCTATATTGTGATCGGAAGTCACTGTCCAGGGTGCTGAAACAGTTACTGCCGATCGCTTAACTCTTTCAGCACCCTGGACAGTGACTACTGACGTCGCCTAGCAACGCTCCCGTAATTACGGGTGCACACACGTAGTCACTGATTACGGCCTAAAATAGGACATGTTCTTTATTTTTCAACGGCCCGGGCACCTTCCCGTAAGCATACGGGGAGGTACCCGTGGCCAATAGAAGTCTATGGGCCCGTAATTACGGGCCGTATTTCTCCAGCGGACGTTTTTTACATTTGTTTCAATACATTTTGAGGCAAGTTAGTTCAGACATTGCGGAAAACTCTGCTGCAGACCATAGGCTGTGGTGCGGAATTTTCCCTCTGCAGCATGCACTGTCTGTTGCGGAGAAGAAGTGGAATTTCACAGCTGATTTCAGACTTTGCAATGCAAAAACTGAAATCTGGGGCAAGTCCGCTGTCTTTTCTGCAACGTCTGAATTACCTGTCAAATATACAAATGTTAGTGCAGATTCATTGCGTAATTGCCCCAAATCTGCACCAACATTTGCAGCGGAAAAACTCTGCAACGTGTGAACATGCCTTTAGTGTAGCGAAATAAACATCTTAGTTTATCACACTTTATCAATGAACTGCTGGATTTTTCAATTGCCTTTCTTGAGGAAGCTCCAGCCTATCATAGAGCTAAGTAGGACCTTAGCAGGGTAATTTGTGAAGGTCTGCTATCCATATCAAGTAGAAGTAAATCAACAGAGTGAGAGATGCATGCAGGGCGTCCCGGAAATATTGATGAACTGAGATTTGCAGAGCGGAATGGTTTAAAATCTCAGCCTTGTGAGAATCTTCTATTGCAACTACAGGAAACATTTGGTGGAAATGACGTTGCTTGAGTGGCATAACCTATAAAATACACCAGGGATGTGTTCTACTCGATAAATCCCATTTCACTATCTAATGGCCGAATCTCGGTTTAGTGGATACCAGGACAACGCTACTACCAGAATGCATGGTGCCTACTTAAATATTTGTTGGAGGCATAATTGTTTGGGGGTGCTTTCAATGTTTGGGATAGGCCCCTTTAATCCCTAGCTGCACCACTCAGTAACTATACGTCGTCACAGGAGGCTACTTCCAGGGCCGCATCTACCATGAGGCGAGTTAAGCCTCTGGCCTCAGGTGGCACACTGCAGTGTCTCAGAGGGGGCGGCATTACAGAGCCGATGGCTGAGGTTTCCTCCACTTAGCAGCTGCAGGATGTGCTGCCTCCTTAAGAACAGCATATCTCTCCTGGGCCACCTTAATAACCCCTCCCTGACCCCCCTCCCTTGCTCTTCACTCTCCTGTCGCCATTGTAATGCGATCCTGCTCAGTGTCGGGACAGAGAGGGAGGCGCGCAGAGTGTCTGCTCTGCAACTGAAGGGAAATCCTGTGATGGACTCACCAACACTTGCTAGTAGTTTACTCCGGAGTCTCCGTACACAGCAAGCGAAGATCCATATAGGCAGCTGCCTGCACAAAAGGTAAGTGTGTGTAATGTATGTACTGTATGTGTATAGTGTATGTCTAGTGTGTAATGTGTTTATTGTAGTGTGTAATATATATACTGAATGTGTATAGTGTATGTCTAGTGTGTAATGTATGTACTTAATGTGTATAGTGTATGTCTAGCGTGTAATGTATGTACTGAATGTGTATAGTGTATGTGTAGTGTGTAATGTATGTACTGAATGTGTATAGAGTATGTCTAGTGTGTAATGTATGTATTGTAGTGTGTAATGTCTGTACTGTAGTGTATAGTGTGTAATGTATGTAGTGTAGTGTGTATTGTAGTGTATAGTGCATGTTTAATGTGTATATTGTAGTGTATGTGTAGCGTATAAATGTATGTACTGTGTATGTCTAGTGCGTAATGTATGTACTGTAGTGTGTATTGTAGTGTATAGTGCATGTGTATATTGTAGTGTATGTGTAGCGTGTAATGTATGTACTGTGTATGTGTAGTGCGTAATGTATGTACTGTAGTGTAGTGTATAGTGCATGGGTAGCGTGTAATGTATGTATGTACTGAATGTGTATAGCCTATGTCTAGTGTGTAATGTATGTATTGTAGTGTATATGTAGTGTGTAATGTATGAACTGAATGTGTCCAGTGTGTAATGTATGTATTGTAGTGTAGTGTAGTGTAGTGTATAGAGCATGTGTAGCGTTTAATGTATGTACTGTACATTCGTTTCTTGCCCTGCAATTCAGCTCTTTTCAATAACGCAGGTGGTGCGGTGACGTCATCATGCTGCTTGCATCATTCAGCTCCAGCAGACCTGCTCATTAGAGAGCAGGCCTGCGTTGTCAGAGGACGTTGCGGGAACAGGATCAGGTGCGCATGTAACGTTTGTTTGTTTTATTTAAAGGGGTTGTCGACTACCGGACAACTGATGACCTATGCACCAGATAGGTTATCAGTATATCATCGGTGCAGGTCCGACACCCGAAACCCTGCACCGATCAGGCGCTCCGGTGGCCTGCGAGCAGCGGATGTTATTGCCCATTATGCGATGTACAGAGCCGGAAGCAGTTGCCTCCGTACATAGCAGCGGAGCTGCAGAACTGCAGCTCTGCTCCTATTCACTTGAATACTGCAGCTTGGCCGCTATTCCGTGGCCGGAGCCAACTGATTCCGGCATGTACGGAGGCAGCCAGAGTGGCTTAACGGTAGTGGACAATCCCTTTAACAGTGTGAGTGGCTTTATCTACAGGGGGCTCTATCGGGCAATATCTACAGTGTACAACCAATCTCTATAACTATAGTTCCAAATATCAAATGATAACAAAATGAGAATATAAATATCTTTATTAATAATCCATTAAAAACAAGAACAGCTGTAAACAGACAATTAAAATCAACAGAGTAGTAGGACAATGGGGGACACAGCAGGTTTGATATGTATGAATACAATGCCTGGGAGCAGTATATACGGACACAAATACAAAAATAGATATATAGCCCAAATATTATAGTACAAAAAAGAAGAGTCGAATTTAGGCTATACACGTATATATAATAATATTCCAAAATTAATCATCACTAACAATGTGTGCGTTTTTAGGTAGGTCACTAAAGATAGGGTATGCACAATTAGTGTCAAATTTCCCAAACAATGGTGATCGGTCCAAATAATGTATATACTATGATTTGAAACCCCTATCTATATGTAAGGCCTCATGCACACGACCGTAGCCATGTGCACGGCCGTGATTTTCGGGTCGGCAAATCGCAGGCTGTGCCCATGGCCGCAGCCATTATTTTCAATGAGCCCGGACCGCAGAACACGGCAGTAATAAGGCTTGCCCGTTTTTTCTGCGGTCCGGGCTCCGGGGCCATGCTCGGACCGTGAAAACCACGGTCATGTGCATGGCCCCATAGGAATGAATGGGGCCGCAATTCTCCTGTGGATATTCGGGGGAATTGCGGCCGCAAATTCACGTTCGTGTGCATGGGGCCTTAGGCGTCTTTAACACTAGCATTAGTATCAGTTTACCTTTCTTTCGTCAGTGGAAGAGAGGATTAAAACATTAAACGGAAAGCACCGGTTCCGTTAGAATTACCATTGATTTCAATGGTAATTCTTTTGTTTCAGTTGCTTTCCATTTGTCTCCGTTCGCTAGGTTTTAGTTTTTTTTTTCGGCGGATGCAAAAGTGCAGTCTGCAGAACTTTTGTTTCCAGGAAAAAATTCATTTAGTGACCTACCTAAAAACGTACACATTTATGAGTGATGATTAATTTTGGAGTATTATATACATGTGTATAGCCTAAATCCTACTCTTATTTGTACTATAATATTTGGGATATTTATCTCTTTTTGTATTTGTGTCAGTATATACTGCTCCCAGGCATTGTATTCATACATATCAAACATGCTGTGTCCCCCATTGTCCTAATACCCTGTTGATTTTAATTGTCTGTGTACAACTGCTCTGGTTTTTAATGGATTATTAATAAATAGATATGGATTCTCATTTTGTTATCCTTTGATTTTTAGAGATTGGTTGTATATTTAAGTAGTACCTAGTATCCATATCACGTTACTAATGGTTATGTACCTTCTGTTATTTATAGTTTGTCACTATCTAAAGGGGGCCCTATTTACAGGGGGCACTGTGCGTGCGCGCGTGCGTGCGACACAGCATTTGGCAACATGAGAATTTTATCTTCGTTTATAGGTGCGGAACGGTTTGAAAAGCTGAAGAAATCTGAGCGACAAATTGCAGAAACGGGCCGTGGCCGGGAGAAGTCATCATAGTGATCTGGACCGGATGGATAAGGTAAGAGAAAAAGAACGTCTAGAATCTGAGAAGTCACCACCTGTGAGTCACTCAATGTAAATGTTTATTCTTCCCCTAATCAGTACTGTAGTCGCTGTTAAATCTGGTGAAACTGCATCTACCAGCATATCCTTACCATTGTTTGGGCCATGCTGGGAGCTGTAATTTTACGCCATACAAACCTATACGGCAGGGATTAAACTGAATTTGCAAACGATCTCTGTACTGAGCTGTATTTATGCTGAGAAATTATATATATATATATATATATATATATATATATATATATATTGACCTCGGTTCTGTTGCTGTATATCTGCACAGAGCTCGGGTCTGGTGCTGTATATCTGTACTGAGCTCGGGTCTGGTGCTGTATATCTGTACTGAGCTCGGGTCTGGTGCTGTATATCTGTACTGAGCTCGGGTCTGGTGCTGTATATCTGTACTGAGCTCGGGTCTGGTGCTGTATATCTGTACTGAGCTCCGGTCTGGTGCTGTATATATGTACTGAGCTCGGGTCTGGTGCTGTATATCTGTACTGAGCTCGGGTCTGGTGCTGTATATCTGTACTGAGCTCCGGTCTGGTGCTGTATATCTGTACTGAGCTCGGGTCTGGTGCTGTATATCTGTACTGAGCTCGGGTCTGGTGCTGTATATCTGTACTGAGCTCGGGTCTGGTGCTGTATATCTGTACTGAGCTCGGGTCTGGTGCTGTATATCTGTACTGAGCTCGGGTCTGGTGCTGTATATGTGTACTGAGCTCGGTTCTGGAGCTGTAATTATATAGGATATATTTATAACAGCAAAATTGTAGGGCAGATGGAATGGTTTTCAATTTGTTGTATATTGAATGGGAACCTGTCAGATCGGTTTAACCCCTTGAACCGCCACCATGCAGTAATACATGACCTCACAATATTTCCAAACATTCCCCTGTATGTTTTTTTTTCAGATGCAGCTAAACATATCAAATCAACTGATTAAAACAGCACACGCTATATGCTAATTACTCTATAAAGGGTCATGGGTCGGTGCCACTATCCTGAAGAGTCATAGTCCTGACTCCAAACCCATCTTTCCATGCTTAAAGAGGCTCTGTCACCAGATTTTGCAGCCCCTATCTGCTATTGCAGCAGATAGGCGCTGCAATGTAGATTACAGTAACGTTTTTATTTTTTAAAAACGAGCATTTTTGGCCAAGTTATGACCATTTTCGTATTTATGCAAATGAGGCTTGCAAAAGTACAACTGGGCGTGTTGAAAAGTAAAAGTACAACTGGGCGTGTATTATGTGCGTACATCGGGGCGTGTTTACTACTTTTACTAGCTGGGCGTTGTGTATAGAAGTGTCATCCACTTCTCTTCACAACGCCCAGCTTCTGGCAGTGCAGCACTGTGACGTCACTCACAGGTCCTGCATCGTGTCGGCACCAGAGGCTACAGATGATTCTGCAGCAGCATCGGCGTTTGCAGGTAAGTCGATGTAGCTACTTACCTGCAAATGCTGATGCTGCTGCAGAATCAAGTGTAGCCTCTGGTGCCGACACGATGCAGGACCTGTGAGTGACGTCACAGATCTGCACTGCCAGAAGCTGGGCGTTCTGAAGAGAAGAGGATGTTACTTCTCTTCAGAAAGCCCAGCTAGTAAAAGTAGTAAACACGCCCCGATGTACGCACATAATACACGCCCAGTTGTACTTTTACTTTTCAACACGCCCAGTTGTACTTTTGCAAGCCTCATTTGCATAAATACGAAAATGGTCATAACTTGGCCAAAAATGCTCGTTTTTAAAAAATAAAAACGTTACTGTAATCTACATTGCAGCGCCTATCTGCTGCAATAGCAGATAGGGGCTGCAAAATCTGGTGACAGAGCCTCTTTAAGTGACATCCTCCTGGCTGTTCCACATCACTACCAGTCTCCTCCAACTTTCCCCAGATGCACCATTGCATGGGCACGCATTGTGTAGCGAGGCATTTTTTGCCCGACTTCATTGCTGCACCGTGTATGCCAGGGAAGTATAACACAATGGCGCATCCGAATGCATTGGAGGAGGCTAGTGATGTACCACAGCTTTGGGCCCTGACTACTTCCCACACGAGGATGTATAGTGGTAGTTCCCAGTGCACTGTTGGCGACTGGGTGTACCGTGAGATCATGTCCTCAA
Source organism: Rhinoderma darwinii (assembly GCF_050947455.1). Lineage (NCBI taxonomy): Eukaryota > Metazoa > Chordata > Amphibia > Anura > Rhinodermatidae > Rhinoderma > Rhinoderma darwinii. Next base: position 234,402,611 of record NC_134687.1, on the reverse strand, counting down.
CAGCTGACGCTCCACATTGGCATTTTTCAGTCAAAGTGGTTTTATTATGCAAAACAAATCTACATACGGTATCGCTGCAATTGTATCAATCTGCTGAAGTAAAATGTAGTTTATAGTGCATGCCGCAAGGGGGAAAAAAAAAAAAATTAAACCGCCCACTCAGACGAAGCTTCAGCAAAACGTCAGGTGCGAGGCGGTGTAGGAGTGTCTGGTCCTTCCATGGTGCTAATGTTTTGTGTATGTCCCACACAGGGTTAGCTATATGTATGCATTGTACCATGACACTGTTACTATCCTGTTTGTGTAGGTTTATCATGAATTACCTGTGCTGGGATGCTTTAACTGGTTCCGGACCGCTGGCTGTGTTTTTACAACCAGCGGTCAGGGTCCTTAAAACCCGAGCCATAGACTTTTTACGGCTCGGATTTTAGCTTGCTGCCCGTGCGATCGGGCAGCTGAATCTCAGGTCTACGGCTGTCAGTGACCGCCGGGGACCCTGAGGAGAAGATGAAAGCAACTTTCACTGCTTCTGTCTTCTCTGATGACTTGTACACAGCGCTCAACGAACGCTGTGTATAGGAATAGACAGCAGCAGCGGCGCTGTCTCTATTCCTTCCGGTGTTCATGTGACTGGTCACATGATCGCCAGGTGCCGTTACTGAGAGACTGCTGCTGGGTCTTACAAGACCCAGCACAGCCCTATTAGTGACAATCGTCACTATGAGAGGGCTGATTTCCCCTGTAACTGGGGAAAAACATGGTGTAAAAGAAAAAAAATTATATAAAGTTCCCCAAAGGTCTTTTTAGACCTTTGAGGGACAGACCATAGTAATAAAAAAAAATAAGTAAAGATAAGTGCAAAAAAAATAAAATTTAAATACACAAAATATCCACCGCAAAAACAGTTGTCGCCCCCCCCCCTGCTGCCAATCATTTTTGTAACTCTAGCGCTGACCCAGTTACCCTAATATATTAACAATACGGTAGACACTGACGATGACAAATAAAAGGTCTATTTTAGGGTAAAACTATTACCAAAGGGGGGCGTGGCCAGGCACGGATGTGAGCGGTCACACTGAACCTTAGCTCCGTGTGCTGAACCCTGTATTTCATCCTGTGGAGAAAGTATTTCAGCCAAAATTCCTTACCTGTTGAGAAAGAAGGGTAGGAAACCTACTCGGCACACTATGGGACCCTCCAAGACTTCGGGAGCAGTGGAAAAACTGAGAGAGTTCGCCAGGAACTCGGGACAAGATGGCGCCCGGGGGGAGAAGTCCTCGTCGGCACATGTTCAGGAGGGACAGCCTGCTATACTCACCGCTGCAGGGGAGGCTGTGCCCCCCGAGTTAACGCTGAAGCAGGTGACGGAGACGCTCCTGGCGGCAATCCTGGAGACACGTACCTCGGTTACAACGAAAGTGGAGGAGGTGAAGGTGGATGTCGGTCTGATGCGGCAGGACCTCCATAATCTGAGGGACCGGGTAACTCGGACCTGGAGGACGTAACGGCAGCTGTGCCACGCACGCTGAGGGACCTGTCGGGGAAAGTGGAGCTGTGGCGCCAAAAGGCAGACGATCTGGAGAATCGGCTGAGGAGGAATAATCTGAGGATCATAGGCCTCCCTGAAAGGTCGGACGGACCCAGGCCAGATGAATTTGTGGAGAAGTGGCTGAAAGACCTATTCCCGGATACAGTATTTTCAATGGCTTTTGCTGTGGAAAGGGCGCACAGAGTGCCGGCGAAACCACCACCACCCGGGGCGAACCCCAGGCCATTGCTGGCGAGATTGCTAAATTGCAAGGACCGAGATATGGTGCTGCAGGCTGCGAGGTGCAAAGGAGAGATCAGAGTGGAGAATACGACGGTGTCCATCTTCCCGGATTTCTCCCCGGAGTTACAACGACAGAGGGCCTCGTATATGCACGTCAAGAGACGACTTCGGGAGCGTCAGATCCCATATTCTATGGCGTTTCCCGCGCGACTGAGAGTAGTGGATGGAGAGAGATCCGTGTTTTTCACTACCCCAGAGGCGGCAGATGAGTGGCTCACCAGACATGGGCGGTCTCCTCGACGCTGACTTGAAGACCATGTTTTATACGCAGGGGACAGTGAGTTTACATGAATGTAATGTGCATTTTATGAGGGGTCCCTATGCAGTTGATATCTGTTCATGCACAAATATGGGTTATATCCTTGGAAGTATTCCTGATGTACTGAGTATATGTATGTACTAAGCCTTGAAGAAGATAAGGGGAGAGGGGCAGACATATTGATGTGTCATTGGAGTATAAGTGTTATCGTTTAAATAAGTGGATTAACTGCCCTCACATTTATGTAAGCTATGAGTAAGGGAACATGGAATCTTATATGGCTGAAATACAGCTTAAAGGGAATGTGTTGCCAGAAAAACATGTTTTGTTTTTTTTTAATTAAACATTTAGTGTGTAGGTGATTAAACATTGTTCACATTTTTTTTATTTTTTTCACGAGTCAGGAAATATTATAAATTAGATTCTAATTTATAATATTTCCCATTGCTGGTCACTAGATGGAGCTATTCCCAAAATTGCAGCATTGCAAAATTGGGTAAAAAGCCCTCGCTCTAGTGAGCTCTCAGCATCCCCCCCTCCTTTATCCTGGCTAGTGCCGGGATAAACGAGGGGTTTGAACGGTCTAACCTCCTACACTGTGTGTCGCCATTTTTTGAGCTAACACACAGTGTAGTAGGTTTACATACAGTAGTAAACGTACACAAACACGAACATACATTGAAATCTCTTACCTGCTCCTGCCGCCGCGGCTCCCTCCGGCCCGTCCGCTCCGTCTGCTGCCGCTGGTCCAAGTGCACAAGTCCGGAAGCCGCGACCGGAAGTAGTAATCTTACTGTCCGGCCGCGACTTCCGGTCCACAGGAAAATGGCGCCGGACGGCGCCAATTTCAAATTGGACTGTGTGGGAGCGGCGCATGCGCAGTTCCCACACAGACGGCGTACACAAAAGTGGATGGGACGGGACCCGTTCGCAGTCCCTATGGGACTGTGGCTGCCGTATTCCATGTCTGTGTGTGTCGTTAATCGACACATACAGAAATGGAACAAAAAATGGCAGCCCCCATAGGGAAGAAAAAGTGTAAAAATAAGAAAAAGTAAAACACAAACACACAAATAAATATAAACGTTTTTAATAAAGCACTAACATCTTTAACATATGAAAAAAAAAATTGTGATGACACTGTTCCTTTAACAAAGGGTGAAGCCATTGAAAGGTACTATTGTTTATCTTGATTCCTCTGTGTCACTAACCTCAACAGTGGAAACTTCCCCTTTTTTTGCATTCTTATGCCTTGTAGGCTTAAAGGAACAGTGTCACGACCAACTTTTTTTTTAATATGTTATGTGTTTTAGTGTGATAGATCAATAAATTTTATTAATGTATGTTGCTGTGTTGTACTTTTTACGTTTTTAATTGATTTACTTCTCTATGGGGGCTGCCATTTTTGTTTCCATTACTGTGTGTGTCGATTAACGACACACACAGACATGGAATACGGCAGCCACAGTCCCATAGGGACTGCGAACGGCTCCCGTCCCATTGACTGCCGTGTACGGCGTCTGTGTGGGAACTGCGCATGCGCCGCTCCCACACAGTCCTATTCGAAATTGGCGCCGTCCGGCGCCATTTTCCTGTGGACCGGAAGTCGCGGCCGGACAGTAATATTACTACTTCCGGTCGCGGCTTCCGGACTTGTGCACATGGAACAGCGGCAGCAAACGGAGCGGACGGGCCGGAGGGAGCCGCGGCGGCAGGAGCAGGTAAGAGATTTCAATGTATGTTCGTGTTTACTACTGTATGTAAACCTACTACGCTGTGTGTTAGCTCAAAAAATGGCGACACACAGTGTAGGAGGTTACACCGTTCAAACCCCTCGTTTATCCCGGCACTAGCCAGGATAAAGGAGGGGGGGATGCTGAGAGCTCACTAGAGCGAGAGCTTTTAACCCAATGTTGCAATGCTGCAATTTTGGGAAATAGCTCCATCTAGTGACCAAAAATGGGTAGTATTATAAATTAGAATTAATTTATAATATTTCCTGACTATTTCCTGACTCGTGAAAAAAATAAAAAAAATTTGAACAATGTTTAATCACCCACACACTAAATGTTTAATTAAAAAAAAACAAACATGTTTTTCGGGCAACACCATGCCTTTAAGCAGCTCCTGATGAGCTTAGTTGTTCAAAGTTATTGGTTTATGGTTATATACGGTTTTTCATGCCTGCTACATGATGACATGGGAACAGGGCCCCATTATCACTGCTCGCTGATTGTGGTGGGATGGTGCCTCCACATAGAGATATGGTATAGAAAGGAATATGGCGACACTTAAATTTATGTCCTGGAATGTGAGGGGGATGGGAACGCCGGGTAAGAGAAATATGATCTTTTCTGTACTACGGAGTCACATGCCTCATATTATTTGCCTTCAGGAAACGCATCTTACAGCAGATAGGGTGCATATGCTGAGTAAATCTTGGATTCAATGGGGGCAGCATGCCACTAGATCCTCAGCATCACGGGGAGTGTCACTGCTGGTACATAGGAATCTACGCTGGGAGGCATTACATACAAGAATAGATGCTGATGGCAGATATGTGCTAGTTCATGCTAATGTAAACTCTATCCCTTATGTTATAATTGGTATCTACAACACGCCACAGGGCTCAATAAATATAATCAGTGAGGCCATCTCATTTGCATCCACTTATCAGGATGCACGAGTTATATTAATGGGGGACCTGAACCTCACCATAGAGCCTCTGTTGGATCGCTTCACTGCCAGGACTGGCCCCCGGGACCCCATGAGTCCCACGCCGCTAGCATCTCTGATAGAGGAGATAGGATGGTTGGATCTATGGAGAGTGAGCCACCCGGGAATAAGGGAATAAACGTGCCATACTCCGCAGTTTAACGCATTGTCTCACATTGACTACGTGTTTGGATCTCCCGCCATTTTCTCAAGCATGGATTCTATAGAGCACCTGCCCAGGGGGGTGTCAGACCATAGCCCGATTCTTTTACAGTTAAATCAGCGGGCAGAGGGAATGAGGGGAGCTCTTAAAATACACCCATTTTGGTTGCAATTGTTTACGGGGAGTGACAGAATACCTGACCAACTAAATGTCTTTTTAGGGGCTCATTCACAAGAACAAAATAGTGCATTGGTATGGGATACACTAGAGGCATACCTGAGAGGGTGCTTGAGATCCTCTATATCCTATGTTAAACGCTCCTCAGCCAGACAAGAAGTGGATTTAGCACAACAATGCAGGGAATTAGAGGATACTTTTGTACGGGACCCAACCCAGGTTAATAGAGAAGCTTGGCTGGCAGCGGGTAGACAATATTTGCTTCTAGTCAAGGAGAAGGCAGCGAGAAGGATATTCTTCTCCAAACAATCCTTTTTTGAGCACGGTAACCAGTCGAGTAAGCTGCTTGCACAAATAGCGAAACAGAACACCATGTCTCCCCCAGTGCTACGTATATCCCAACCAAATCAGGGTACGGCTACTACGCCATTAGACATACTGAACAGATTCGCAGATTTTTATGGAGAGCTCTACACTTCGCAGGCACAGTACTCTATGGAGGAATTGAACACCTATTTAGATGGGGCAAACTTTCCAGTGTTGTCAGAGGAGAATAGAGTAAAGTTAGAGGCCCCTTTCTCGATACAGGAGATTGAAGAATGCTTATCTTCCATGACAAAAGGGAAAGCGTCGGTCCGGATGGACTCCCCCTAGAGGTGTATATTAAATATGCAGATGTTCTAACACCCCAGTTGTTAAATGTATTTGAGGACGCCTTTCAGAGGGGTGAGCTACCTGACTCGCTGAAAGATGCCACTATAGTGGTCATTTTGAAACCAGGGAAAAGTTCAGAGGAATGAGGGTCGTACCGCCCGATATCCCTACTCAATGTGGATTATAAAATTCTAACCAAACTTTTAGCTAATAGACTCAGCGGCGCTATCACAGACATTATTCATCCGGATCAATCCGGTTTTATCCCAGGCAAATCAACATCGGATAATATCCGCAGAGCTCAGGTGGTGACTCAGATAGGGTGGTGGGAGCAGCAGGATTGGGCGTTGGCCTCGTTGGATGCGGCTAAGGCCTTTGATTCAGTGGAGTAGCCCTTTTTGTTTGAGGTCCTCCGCAGATTTGGATTTGCAGAGAGCTTCCTTAAATGGATTAAAATCCTTTACAAAGATCCAAGAGCATCGGTGGTGGTCAATGGGATTTTGTCCCCCTCCTTCCGTCTCCATAGAGGCACGAGGCAGGGATGTCCCCCGTCCCCCCTTCTGTTCGCGGTGGCTATCGAGCCCCTGGCTATCCGCATCCGTCGTGATGCGGCTTTTCAGGGTATCCGCATAGGACCACGGGAGGATCGGATCGGTCTCTATGCTGATGACATGATTTTGTATATGGCTAATCCAAACGCCTCCTTACCTAGAGCAATGACAATACTGGAAGAGTTCGGACGGTTCTCGGGCCTATATATTAATTGGAGTAAGTAATTTCTTATGCCCCTTAGAACCGATAACTGTGGGTGGGACACGGATTTCCAGGGCCTGCAGGTGGTCTCCTGTTTTAAATACTTAGGAGTCTTTATAGTTAGGGATAGTGTCACTTCATATGATCTTAATATATATCCCCTGTTGACATATCTGAGAGATAAATTTGCTATCTGGAAGGCGCTCCCTATATTGACCGCAGGTAGAATAAATTTAATTAAAATGATAGTGCTGCCCAAAATGTTATATCTCCTAGAACACGCGGACTCCCTGGTCCCTAAACGCTTTTTCAGCCTGGTGGGCTCTTTATTTTCCTCATTTGTATGGGGGGCGAGTCGCCCCAAGCTTAAACATAGCACGCTCCAACGCCCCAAGGAACAGGCTGGGGCCGCTCTACCCGACATGTTCCTGTACTACTTGGCAGGCCAGCTAAGATATATTAAGGCATGGGTGGCTGAGGACCCCATGCCTAATGCGGAACTCCACTTAGCCCATTTTCTTCGGATCCCTTCTTTGTGGCCCATACTTGAGCCGCATGGATATAGCCCTAGGCACTCCTTGCAAATAATCAAACTAGCCAGGCAGGTCTGGTCCCATGCTAAGAAAGTTCTGGAATGGGAGGACATAGTTGCAGAAATGCCACTTTGGTCTCATCAGGGTCTGTCTCATTTTGGGGGGATGCAGGATTCAGATTTTTGGATTGAATTAGGCATAACAAAGGTGCAAAACCTGATAGATGATGAGGGACATATGATATCCGCCAGAGAGATACAGGATACATTCTGGGTACCTGAGAGGGATACATTCCGATGTGTTCAGATTAGACATGCTCTACAATCCCAGTTCAGGGAAGATCAGAGATCCATTTCTTCACTTCCACTCATTGGTATTCTGAGAACACAGGTACCAAGGGGGATGGTATCGGCCCTTTATACTTACCTTCTGTCGCAGAGGGTCGCTCACGCTGAGATGTCGGTTGAGGTTGGATAGAGGGGTCTTATTCCCACATTATCCAGTGAGGACTGGGGGGAGGCCATGGGGTCTCATCTCTTGGTCTCGCCTGCAGCGAATAATAAATTGACGCAATTGTACACAGATGTTATATTACCCCTATCAGATTATATCGGATGGGAAGGGCGCCCAGCACACGATGCCCTAGATGTTCTCAAGACCAGGCTGGCTTTGATCACATGATGTGGTTATGCCCAGTCATAGCCAACTTTTGGAAAGCAGTGACGCAAATAATGTCCTCAATTATGACCAATCCAATCCAATCCCGTGTGAACCAGGTCTCTGCTTATTGGGGCTGTTGGGAGACGGGACGTGGACACACTATGAAGGTATCTTCCTGCGAGAAGTCCTGTTCTTAGCCAGAAAAGCGATAGCTATCCCGTGGATGGGGGACACTTTTCCGGATGCATCACAATGGAAAAGCCTGGTCAATGCTATTCTCCCATATGAAAATATAGTATATAAGCATAGAGGATGCCAATATAAATTCTTGAAAATTTGGGGAGAGTGGTGCTCTTCACCTCTTACTTCTTTCAGCGTGGGCGACCTTAGGCTATGTTCACACGGAGTATTTTGGGGGAGGAATATCTGCCTCAAAATTCCGTTTGGAACTTTGAGGCAGATATTCCTCTCCCTGCACGCCGATTTTCGCGGCGATTATCGCGCCGTTTTCCGCCCGTGGCCATTGAGGGCCGCGGGCATAAAACAGCAAGAAATACGCTTTCTCCTGCCTCCCATTGAAGTCAATGGGAGGTCAGAGGCGGAAGCGCCCGAAGATAGGGCATGTCGCTTCTTTTTCCCGCGAGGCAGTTTTACTGCTCGCGGGAAAAAGACGCCGACGCCTCCCATTGAAATCAATGGGAGGCGTTCTCGGGCCGTTTTTGCCGAGTCTTGCGTCGCGGTTTCCGCGTCAAAAAACTCGGCAAAATACCCCGTGTGAACATAGCCTTAGAGAATCCTTACCACTTCCTGTAGGGGGGAATTGAGATTTATTTGGCTAGATATTTTCTACCCTAGGTGTGATACTGGAGCATGGATTTGGTAGATGATTGCGACCTGTACTTTTGCATGTTCACAAATAAGTGGGACACTGACCTGCCTGCGTGCAGTGGATATTCGGAGTCTCCTGTGACTCACCTTCATGTATAAATGTATAATGTAAAATATTGTCTCTAATGTGCATTCATGGTATGCAGGAATGTTAATGTTACTGTTTTTTTAATGATGATTTCTGTATGTACTATTACAATAAACCGAGTAAAAAAAAAAAAACACACAAAAAAAAAAAAAAAAGAAACTTGCATGGTCTACGGAAACAGTCGCAAAAATCACGTCGTTAGCCCAACAAATAAAAAAGTTAGCCATTTAACGAACACATGCTAAAAAGGGGTGTCTGTTCCTGAAGACGCAAAATAGCCCAGTCCTGAACTGGTTAATTAGATGCCTTCTATGAAGGACCTTGACAGTGTTTGTAACGATCTCACCTAGTGCGCTTTTTTCCCCCCTTTCTGTGAAGGTTATATGCTCTTTTATATTTTCTGGTGTTTTTAATCATGTTGAATAATAAAGTCTCTATTTGAGTTTCATGCTTAACCCGTTAGTGACCGGCCCATCGTCTTTCTACGTCGGTCACGAACGGGCTTTATTCCGATGCCATAGACTTTTTAAGTCGCGGCATCGGAATAAAATAGCGCCGCCGGGGGGAGGTTTAGCTCCCTGCTCTCAGCTGCCGGAGGTAGCTGAGGGCTTGGTGCAGTGACTGGGGACCGCTGTTTGCGGTCCCCATACCGGCGACCGACGTTACAATAAATGTGCCGATGCTAATTATGATTTTATCTCCTCTCACCATGTATGTTTGGTGAGAGGAGATAAAAAAAAAAAACTGCTGCTTAGGCCCCTTGCTGCCTCCGATCGTGTCGTGTCCCCCCCCCGTGCCCCCCCCTAACTGCCGGGAAACAAAAGAAAATGGCGCACGCATGCGCTGTGAGTCTAAGGCAGCTATTCTGCCTGTATATAGAAACTGATCAGGGACCCTGATAATTGGTCCCTGATCAGATGGTCACTGTGATATACCTATCACAGTGACCATAGTCCCATATTTACACAATACAGCACAAGATTTGTGCTCTTTCCCTCCCTCCTCTCACTGTAGTTGATCTGTGAGAGGAGAGAGAGAAATACTATAGAAATCTTGTGCTGTATTATACTCGCCAGTGTTCCGATATTGTCCGTAATCACGCCAGATTACCCGTAATCACGCCAGATTACCGGTAATTACTTGTTATCTCCGTAATTCTTTTTTTTTTCCCCGCTGAATTAGTTTTAGTTGCTGTAATTAACTGCGGTTTACCGTATTTTTTTACGTTAGTGTTGTGTCTATATTATATTAAAAAAAAAAAATACATTTTAAATACAAAATAAAAAAAAAAATCAAAAAAAAATTTACTTGTTAGTTTAGTGTTCGAAAATAATGAACCGCAGAAGCCGCAGAATGTTCTCTGCAGAGCAGGCATACGCCATGCTGTGCTCTAGCGGTTCCGGCAGTGATACAGACACTGCGTCAGAAGCAGAACTTGGCTCAGAAAGAGACACAAGTTCTGCTTCTGCCACTGGACCCCCCAGCCCTATGGTGGTGGACGCAGCGGTCACCGGTTAAGCGTCAGGAGCCGGGCCTAGTACTGCAGTCCCTCTCGCAATGTGGGATCCTGCAGTTTCTTTCTCCCCCCAAATTCCGCCATTTACAGCGACTCCAGGCATCAACTCTGATGTCACAAATTTTACCCCCTATAATTTTTTTAATTTGTTTATAGGCGATCAGGTCCTGGAACTAATCGTCCAGCAGACAAATTTATACGCCAGGCAATTTGTCACCCAAAATCCCAGTTCTTACTATTCCAGAGGATGGATCCCCACAACCATCTGTGAAATAAAAAAATTTTGGGGAATTACCCTAAATATGGGGATAGTAAAAAAACCTTCTATCCGCTCTTACTGGGCTACTAGCGCTATCCATAGCACCCCTGTATTTGCTGCTGTCATGACCCGAACGCGCTATGAGACGCTAATGCGCTTCATGCACTTCTCGGACAACTCCCAAATCCCCCCAAGTTGTGACCCAGGCCATGATCGCCTCAACAAGTTGAGACCCCTCATCTCCCTCCTATCTGAGTCTTTTCTAAATTTGTACACCCCTGGACAAAAAATAGCGGTAGACGAGTCCCTTATGGCCTTTAAGGGCCGTCTATCGTTTCGCCAATATATCCCCTCCAAAAGAGCCCGATACGGAGTGAAACTCTATAAGGTGTGCGAGAGCACAACGGGCTACACCTGTGCCTTTTTCATTTATGAGGGCAGGGACCGCCACCTTAATCCCCCAGGATGCCCAGAGGATATTGGCATTAGTGGGAAAATTGTCTGGGAACTCATGGTGCCATTCCTACAGAAAGGGTACCATGTGTACACTGACAATTATTACACCAGTGTCCCCCTGTATAAGTCTCTCCATGCTGCGAATACAGGGGCCTGTGGGACGGTACGAAAAAATAGAGTTGGCTTCCCTCAACAGCTGGTGTCCAGGCGACTAGTAAGGGGTGCGTCACTCTCATTCACCAGTGACCAGTTGCTCGCAATAAAATTGAGTGACAAAAAGGACATGTACATGCTCTCCACCGTGCACGAGGACACCACAGTGGCAGTGAGAGAGAGGGGCGCTACCTCTGATAAGAGGAAACCGGTCTGCGTGGTGGACTATAACAAGTTCATGGGGGGGAGTTGATCTATCTGACCAGGTCCTACAACCGTACCTGGTCAAGCGCAAAACTAGGGCCTGGTAAAAAAAGGTAGCGATCTACCTTATCCAGATGGCCACTTACAACAGCTATGTGCTGTACAAGACCCAGGGAACGCTCAGTTTCCTCCAGTATCGGGAGAAAATTATAGAGCACCTCCTGTTTGCCTCCCCCGCACCTGGAGACTCCTTTGAGTCAGAGAATGTCAAAAGGCTCACTGAGCGCCACTTCCTTCACCCCGTCCCTGCCACTGAGTAAGGAATACCCCCAAAGGCGATGCCGGGTGTGCAGTAAACACGGAAGGAGGAGGGAATGTGCCCTTCAAATCCAGGCCTGTGCAACTACCCCTGTTTTGAGACCTACCACACCGTTTCTAATTATTAATTTTATCTATCATTTAGGGAACACCAAAAAGGGTGGGGTGGGGGGGGGGGGGGATTCTTTTTAGGGAGTCAATTTCATTTATTCATATTTTATTTTCATTTCTGAGCTTTCCAAGGGAGGGAGGGATTCTCACGGGGAGGTGTATTTATTTCAGACTGTAAAACTAAATTTCCCCTTTGATTTTTTTTATACATTTCTTGGACAATTAAATCCAGGACTTGATCACTCACAAATGAATACTGTTTATTGTGCAGGAGCCCACATCTGTCTATTCAGAACATGGACCCCACAAGTGCTCTTGAAATAAAAAATAAATGTACTGTGTATGTGACATATTGCCGTTAAAAATAGGGATAAATGATAATTTACAAAAAAAAAATTTCTATTTTTTTATTAATTTCCGCAAATCGTATCAGTCTACTTTTACCACTAAAATAAAGTACAACATATGACGAAAAAACAACGTCAGAATTACTTGGATATTCAAAACTTTATCAGAGTTATTTGCTGATAGTCACACATACCAGATTTAACAAATCTGGCTTGGTCATTAAGGCCCAAACAGGCCCAGTCATTAAGGGGTTAAAGGTAGTGTTGTCCCTCACGGTTCGGGTTTTTAAACTGCACATGGTGCCAAAAAAATAAAATCCACTATCTGGATTTGCTTCTGAGACTGGGGTATCAGTCCATTAGCACACTAGGGTTAAACATGGGATATTTCTAAACTGCAGAATCTGTGCAATAAATATTTAATATTTTTCTGGTTAAACCTGTGTTACAGAAAATTCTTATACACAAATTCAATTTGTAAATTTCCCCTCTACTTTGCTTTATTTCCAGTGAAACACCGAAGGGGTTAAGAAAATTTGTTAATGCAGTTAAAGACTTTAAGGGGTGCAGTTTTTAAAATTGGCTGATTTATGGAGACTTTAATATAGAAAGGTCCTCAAAAACCACGTCAGAACTGAACTGGTCCCTGGAAAAATATAGCCTTTGGAAAGTCTTGAAAATGAGAAATTGCTGCTAAAGTTCTAACCCTAGAGAAATGGTTTGCATGTTTTTTTTAATCTAAGAAGGAATATGGGAAACGTTAACTTGTAACTATTTTGTGCTATTACCATCTATTTTACAAGCAGACATTTAAATTTAGAAAAATGCTAATTTTTGGCAAACTATCTAAATTTATTTTTTAACAAATATTGAATTAACTGCATTTTTCCACTAACCAAGCACAATGTGCTGTGAGAGGACTCAGAATCTTAGATAGGTGAAATCATTCCAAAGTTACCACATTACTCGGCCAGATAAAAAAAATAATAAAGTTAAATAAAAAGTCCACAAGGCCAAAACAGGCTGTGTCCTAAAGGGGTTAATTCCAGAGAATAGTAATGTTAATGCTTCCACCTTCGTAGCAGCAGTCTGGTGAAGAACCTTACCATTACTGCATATCAAAAGTGTAAGCACATTGCAAGGTGTCTTCCACTTCATCTAAAGCCAGAAAAAAAAAAAATAATTCACTTTGCTGAGATCGGGGAATAGAAATTCTATGGACTGATTAATTAATACATTACTTTGAGGCCGGATTTACACGAGACTGTTTTGCACGCGCAAAAAGGTACTGAACAGCTCCATGTGTCATAACCATATGATGCGTGGCTGCGTGATTTTTGCGCAGCTGCCATTATGACACTATGTTTGTGAACAGAAAATCACGTGGTGCTTTTCATTCACACTTTACTGCTCTTGCGCGAATCACACAGAAGTGCTTCCGTGTGATTTTCACACACCCATTGACTTCAATGGGTGCGTGATGCACGAGAAACGCACAAATATAGGACATGTTGTCAATTTCAGGCAGTGGCTACCAGCTGCGTGTAAAAAACCAAAAACTAACATAGGTCCGTGCAAGGCGCGTGACAACCACGCGCGTTTCACTGATGTATAGCACGTTCGTCTAAGCCCCGAGTGTTAGGGTACCCTCACAGCAATTCCTGTGGCTCAGCCACAATATGCGAGGCCAAGAGACAGTTTACTGTGGTTTTACAGCTGGTACTGGTGTAGCACATTGTTCACAAAAGCCATTTTTCTGCATACGTTTAATGTATACCAAAATACTATTTAAGCGCCAACAAGTAAAAACCACAACTGTACTGTCCAAGTGTGGTGTGAACGGAACCATTCAGAAAGGCTGTGTGAGGAGTTTAGTTACTAGCCCAATGGTAGTGTAAGCCCTACCTGCAGAATAAGCCTGGTCAGTTACACTAGAAGAAACTACAGACAAATCCAAAGTGACTGCAAAGTACATTTTATAAATTGGCATAACAGTACAAGAACAATGTGGAGTCGATACCCAAGCACTAGTTCTAAAGCAGAGCGATCAGCCATACTGTAGAAGCCTCACAAAGACAAGTCCTACCTCAGACCAAGATTAAGTGCATACATTTGGGGCAACAGATTACTTATTGCCGCCTCTCAGGTTCTTCAGGTGTTTCTGGAAGTTCAACCAGCTGAGGGGCAAAAGGGCCTACCAGCCACGTCAAGGGAGTATTTGCCACCACATAGCTTAAAAGCTCATTCACGTGGTCATGGACTTTTGCGGCTCGTTCTCTGCTTTGTGTCAGAATTCCTGCAGAAATATCTCCAAGTGAGTGAGCAGAGGAGAAGGAAGCATGAAGGTCCTGAGCAGTTTGCCGGAGTTGTTGCATTCGGTCCTGTATGTTGGCTGGAAGACCCTGTGCCCCGGAGACCAGACTAAAGCAAGTAGTTTGTATTTGCTTGGTCAGCATACGGGTCATGGATAACACTCGAGAATCCAAAGGCTGCAAAAAAAAATAAATGGTCACCATCATGTCTTGTACACAAACTTTGCGTAAATCAGTAGTACATGCGAATATAAGACTATGTAATTATCTCTCCACTTACTAGGCTCCTCTCATCACTCACAAGTTACTGCTTTTACTATCTCCTCAAAACAAGATGGGCCATCAGCTCATTGGAGGATCATGCTGCCCATAGAGGGAGAAGATGGAGCAGGGTGAGAGCCAGAGGAACATATGTGGCTGCAGCTTCTGGCAAGTACTACCCAACCCATTGCTGGAGTCACAGCCACACACGCCCTCCATGTTGCTGCAGTTTGAGGGTGTTCTGTAACCTGCTCCCCAACGTATGGCAGACGTGATCGCTAGGCTCCATCCACTAGCTCAGCCAAAACATGATAATTAGCATGTGTTTTACCCATTGAACTTGATGGGGTGGGGGGGGGGTAAAAACCTGCAACAGCAAACTGCAGCAGAAACTGGCATTTTACCACAGAACATATAATGGAAAAAAAATATATACATATTCCACACTGTTCAACCTTCAAATTCATCACCTGTTCAGGTTCAGTCTCCACATCTTCAGATGTGGTTCCCGATTGCTTGAGACTCCATTCCAGCCACAGCTGGTGCAGTTTCTCTTGGCCACCATGAACGCTCTGCTTGACTGTTTCCATCTTTGCAACAAAAAAAATATATGATATAAATCTCTTTAGAAACTACAGTAGAACAACATTTAGATTTTTCTTCTAACAATACAGAATCCTACCAGGTCAATAGTTTGGTGAAGCTGTGCTAGAGTTGCCACAGTGGTGATCTGGGCACTCCTCACCTTGCCCAGAGAATGCTGGTATGCTCGATGACGCAGACGAGAAGACAAAGAACCCAAACGAACATAGTAACTCTGCTGTTCCCTTTGTTGTTGAAGTGGAGTTACTTCAAATCCCTCTACAGTGGAGGCAAGTTCAGCTGTGGATAAATCATTCAATAGTCAGGACCTCGTGTAAAATAGGAGACTTTCCCATAGCAACAACTGTACAATGTGACGAGAGGGAGAGCGGCAATCTAATTCATTAGCATGGGCTACTGATACTTTCCATAGCCTTAGTCTTGATTGTGGTGGTTTATATCGCATTGTTAGAAGTACAGCTGCCTGGAGCAGACATGTTTGTAATGCTTGGTTTTCTGGGTTGAGGTGACATGTTAGTTACAGAATAGAGGTCAGCGTACAATGTTAGTGAGCATTATGCAGCTTCTTATGTAGAACTTACTCCACATTTGAAAACTGCAACAAACATTACAGGATGGGGAGAAAAAAATATATATAATTCTCAAACTAGTCCCTGATTTCCCTGCTAACAAAGATACTGCATACAAACATTACACTGCAAGCAAATAACAGAAATGGGACAAGTACGTTACATGGGAAAACCTCCAGTTACTCACACAGCTCTTCATCTGTCATAGGAAGGTAGTGATCGGCCCACTCCTCAGACTTCCCCAAGACTGTATCCAGGCTGCTGGTTACAAACTGCCCTACATGCGTGTCCATCACTGATGAGACTACAGACCGAGTCACGTCCATGCTTCCCTGTACTGCACCAGCTGCCATGCCCATTATACCAGACACTGCACTTGTGACAGTATCACGGGCACCAGTCACCGTACCAACTACAGTATCACGAGCTCCAGTCACCAGCTCCTTTGTGTCAGACACAACCTGAACAAAGACAAAGTCTCATTTAGCATATCCAGACCACTGTTGCTGAAGTTATTATGTCGAGCGCATTGCAAGTTTAGCACTTTCTTATTGCGGCTCTGAAACCTAGAGATATCGTGGTTAAACTCGATAATAGAATGTTACTCAGATTAACCAGCCCCCCCCCCCCCAACTAAAGGCTAAGTTTACACTTTGTTGCATGTCAAAATTTTTTGTTTTTGATTGATAAACTAGTTGAGGAGCATGAGTTTCTGAAAAAAAAAAAAAAACAGCCACAGTAAGACAAAACAAGGGGGGGGGATTCACACGAGCGTGTATTCGGTCCGTGCGGGCCGCGTGGTTTTCACGCGGCACGCATGGACCAATACAAGTCTATGGGGCAGTACAGACAGTCCGTGCTTTTTGCGCAGCGTTTGTCTGCTGCGCAAAAAGTTCAATAACTCTGCGTATTTCGCGCATCACGCACCCATTGAAGTCAATGGGTACGTGAAAACCACGCAGGTTGCACAGAAGAACTTCCGTGCGAACCGACTGAAACAGCGCACCAGCTGTCAAATTGATGAATGTAAACAGAAAAGCACCACGTGCTTTTCTGTTTCCGACCATCCAAACGGAGTGTCTTTGAGATGAGCGAAGCCGGACAAGCGAACCGAACTTCACCGGGTTCGGACGAACTCGGCAAAAAAAATTATCGGTACGCGACGTCAGGAGATAGTCACTGTCCATGGTGCTGAGAGAGTTAAACTGTTTCAGCACCATGGACAGTGACTTCGATCCCAATATACATGAACCTGTAGAAAAAAAACTAAGTTCTGACTTACCGCTAACTCCCGGCTTCTTCCTCCAGTCTGACCTCCCGGGATGACAATTCAGTCCAAGTGACAGCTCCAGCCAATCACAGGCTGCAGCGGTCACATGGACTGGCGCGTCATCCAGGGAGGTGGGGCCCGATGTCCAGAGGCGCGTCACCAAGGCAACGGCCGGGAAGTTCTCGGTAAGTACGAACTTTCTTTTTTTCTAACAGGTTTTTCGATAGGATGTGTTCGGCATTCACTGTCAAGGGTGCTGAGTTAGCTCTTTCAGCACCTTGGACAGTGACGGCCGTCGACTAGCCTCATCTCTGATGGCGGCTACGCGAAAATCACGCAGCCGCGCATCAGACACGGATGACACGCAGCTGTCAATGGTTTTTGCGCGCGCAAAACGCAGCGTGGTTTGCGCGCGCAAAAACGCAACGTCCGTCTGTATTTCCCCTAAGTGTGAAGCCAGCCTAACTGACTAGTCTCCAAATAGGTCTGCTAATAGAGCGGTCATTGATAAATGCTTTTGTAATTACAGGAAGAGCACAAGAAGCAGTCACTGGATTGCTCACAGCATTTAAGGGGTTAAACAGGCAGAGCGATCACTGTTCCTGCCAGTTAGTCCCAGGTATCAGCTGTAATGCACAGCTGACACCCGCTGTATACAGAACAGGCTCCACAGGTGAGATCACCCCCGCACCACGACGTGCTATTATGTCGTAGTGCAGAAACACGTTAAGAACCATGCGGGAAAACAGGCCACTATAAGGCCAATTCACACATGGCAGTTTTGCCAAATCCAGGAGTTATTTCTAAGTCCACTGTGGTTGGAAAAAGAAAAACCACAATTTGGTGAGTTTTTGCAATGCTGTTGTAAAAATGCTGCTGCACATAAGGCACCAAATAGTGGTAAAGAAAATAAAACTGCAGTGTCAATGGACCCTAAAGGGGGGGGCGGAGTATAAAGAAAGTTAACTAAGTTTTTAAAACCCGCACTGTGAATATGGTTCACGACTGGTGACAAAGGGTCATTGATGCCCCTGTGGCCAGTTCAAATTTTCAATTTCAGATATGAGCTTCTTTAATGATTATATCTTTGAAACTGTTTGGAATATCACAACTATTTTTACTCTGACGACTTGAGGCTTTTAATTCTAGATTGGTTTAAACACAGTCTTCTCCCCGTCAGCCTGGATCGCTGTGACGGGAGAGTAAAGAGGGCTAGAAGGCTATATTCACACGACGTGGTAGAAAGAAAAAAAACAAAATAAACTGCCATTTAGGCTGGGTTCCCTCGTAGCGTAAACTCTGCAGGATTTCTGAAGCGTTTACAGTAGCAGCAGAGTGGCTGAGATTTAGTATCACATGCCACTGCTGTGGAAACAGAAAAAAAACAAGAACTTGACTTGTGGAATTTAATTCCGGAGCATGTGAATTTATGCTGATTTTACGTTGCAGGTTCTCCATTGAATTCAATGAGGATGAAAAACCTGTGACAGAAAGCCAAGCATTGCAACTTCTGCAGCGTAATCGCAGCATTTACACTGGAAAACAACACCATGCCAGAAGAATAAAACTTAGCCAGAACACCCACTTTCCGGCAGTCCGGCCTCCTGGGATGACGTTGCATCCCAATTGAATGCAGATCACAGGCTGAAGCGTCACATGGCCTGTAACGTCATCCAGGGAGGCTGGAGCGGACGTCGGGAGAGACGGGGTAAGCATGAAAGGCTCTTCTGTAGCAGAATGTCCATCCAAAAAAAAAAAAAAGAGCTTTGTCCTAACCACCTGAAAACCCCAGAGCTGTGTAGATAGTGCCTACATAGATAGCACCAGTGTGCCCTGTTAGTGCCCATACAATGCCACTGTGAGCAAGTGCAAGGATGAGTCCGTTTTCTGCAGTTACTTTGTAACAGAAAACCTATAACCCTGAGGGCATAAGAGAATTGAGCAGTTCGCACTTACCTTCTCAGTTGGCTGGTGAAGTATAGGCAGTGTTGATTCCAGTTTGTCTAAACCTTTGCAGGCAAGTTCATTAGCAGTTGCAACTAAGAAGAAAGGCAGAGGTTTTGGCTTTATTTTTATTAATGGGGTTCTTGAAGTGGAGGTGATGTCCGATTGGACAATCCCATATCCTTACGGGGAGAAAAATAAAAAAGACCAGGGTGTCCTGCTGCCGGGATGCCACTAATTGGGAAATTAAGAATTACATGGTTTCCATTGAAATTCATCAGCTGTCAGTGTAAAGCAGAGGCATGCCAGGTCCACCAAAGATCCTCTTGAGGGTGCTGTCCACTCCAACTAAGACACACGGCTGTAAGACTGGGTAATACCAAGAGACAGCTTTTGTTTAACGTGGATCGAAGCAATTGGTCTGTGGTTAGTGGATACTGCCACCAGCTATAGGGGCAGACTATCGGTTCAGCCTCTTTCAGGGGGTAATGATTGGGCATGTGGGGTTTCAATCTGCCCTGATCCTTACTTTCCAGGAGATAAGTGGCTGCGAGAAACATATCTATACACACACAAGATACCGACATAGCAGATCACAGAAAGTATTTTTATGGGGCAGGGAGATTGTTTGGCCAACAGCTGTTGTCTGACACGGCACAATCTACTTAAAGTGGTATTCCCATCAGTTTTTCCCTGCACAGCAGTGCCCTAGCAACCCAGAATGTAGGGAAAGTGTAGAAGGAGATGCAGTTCTAAATCAGTGCTGCAGCCCCTTCATTCTCAGGATCAGTGGGGCCCCCCCCAGAGGTCAGTAAGGCCCCATGCACACGACCGTATTTTTTTTCCCTCCCGTAAACACAGGTCCTTTGTCACACATTTTTAACCCGTATTTACGGACCAATTTTCTCTTTATTCAAAAATTCAAATCAGGCATGAGCCTCCAGACAGGGGAATCCCTTGACGTCGCCTAGCAACGCTCCCGTAATTTAGGGTGCACACACAAAGCCACCCGTAATTACGGGAGCCCCATAGACTTCTATGGGCCTGCCTGTGCCGTAATTACGGCCTAAAATAGGACATGTTCTATATTTTTCAACAGCCCGGGCACCTTCCCGTAAGCATACGGGAAGGTACCCATGGCCGATAGAAGTCTATGGGCCCGTAATTACGGGCTTTTTTACATTCGTGTGCATGGGGCCTTAGAGAGTGTTACTCTACAGCAGCACAACGGTAGGACAATTTCAATAGAGGTAATTACCGTTGCTTAATTTTACATCTAGGTAGCACTTGTTTCTTTTTTTAAAAAGTGCAAAGGGTGTTAATAGCCCATAAGACCAGGCACACGCTTAACAGGAGGGGAAAAATAAAAAGGTTTTGTTAAATATACTCACTTTGCGGCTCCAGTCGGCTTAGAAGAGGCTTTGATCCAGTTACTGCAGCATCAGTTAAGGTCTTTGCTCCTTTCTCAGCAACATGACAAACGTCGCGGATGTACGGGTGACTATCCTTAGTAGAATTGTAGGCCGCACTCACCACACTGCATGCAGAGCTGACAAGAGGTAGATGTGTAACACGTCCCACCACATTCTGCTGTAGACAAGTAGATCGTGAACACTTCTGACTAAAGGGGAAACAACCATTCCCTAGAACGCATCTCACTTATTTTATTAGAGGGAAGGGCCACTGCAGACGACCCCACTTGTTAGAAGGGTCCCTGACAATAAGCTGATCACAGAATGTCCACGTGTGGGCACCCCCAGAAATACAGTAATCTCTGGGCAAACTTTAAAGTGTTACATTTCCCTGCAGTGCCAGAGGGAAAATAAAAAGGTGTTTTCCAGCCCCTGAAAATTGATGGCCTATCCTCAAGATAGGCCATCAATAGCTGATGGGTCAGGGTCCGACTATCGGGACCCCCGCCAATCAGATGTTTTGAAGGGGCCACAGCACTCATACAAGCGCTGCTTCCCCTTCATTTCCTTACTTGCTCACACTATGAATCACCGACACCGCACCCGTTCACAGTATTGCATTCCCACATTGAACAGGCCGCAATACCTGGGTATCACCGCTACGTTCGTGTCAACAATTCAGTGAGTAACTAGAAATGAAAGGGAAACTGTGCTCGTACGAGCGCTGCAGCCCCTTCAAAACAGCTAATCGGTGGGGTCCAACAGTTAGACCCCAACCTATCAGCTATTGATGGCCTATCCCGAGGATAGGCTATCAATTTTTAGGGTCTGGGAAGCCCCTTTAAGCATTATACAGCATCTATCAGTGGGTCGTCTAATGCAGAACCCAGAGCAAGAGACGCCTAGACCACTCTGGCCAAGAGATGAGGATTCTGAACAGGGGACACAGATCACCCAAATATCTGGAAAGGGACCTGAACTGGACAGTCCTTAACCATACCCAGAGAGTTATATTAAATCAGGGGTCCTAATAGTTGCAAGAGGGGCATCTCACCAACACCTGTTTCCAATGGCTCTTCATGCCCTGAGGGGGGGCAGTTCATGCCAAGAGATACTGGAATGTGGGGCAGTAATTTTATTCCCCCCCTGAAGATTTTCTTTGAACTCCTGGAGGTGGATGAATAAGTTATAAACTGGGTGGTCTCATTCCCCTTGCCAATAGGGTGTGTGTAAAATTACTTCCCCACCGACAAGGTGAACAGCAGCTGCCACATTAGCCACATTTCCAGACGGAATAAGAAGGCAGAGCACGATTCAGAGTAACCGGTTCTCCATCAATGACCTAATGTACACACCACAGTCTTACATAGCCCTAAGACGCAAAGGGCACGCGGTTATCGGCACAGAACATGATCACTAGTAGCGGCCAGCGGAGATAATAGAACGTCAAAGTCCAGTCACCACATGTCACCTGTTGCTCGGGAGTCTCATCCACCTGGGCAGAGGGTTCCGTTCCGTTTGTTGACATGATGCCAGGAGATTTGCAGCTGGTATTCAACCTGAGGACAGAGAGCAAGAACACGTAGAAAGTGAACGCAAGACATCAAAGCAAAGGCGCCGCTACACAGAAAACCGAACACAACGGTATATCCACCGCCATGACAGAGACACGGGAAAAACCTTCTCCATCCAGAGGCAACAAACTTAGCGCCCGCACAGGTGACCCCGTGCCCCTCAGCCCGCCCTTCACTCACCGAACAAGTGGTCCGCCTCAGTGCGCTTCACCTCCCTGCACTTGGCCGCTATTTAAAGAGGCGGTGACGTCGCGCCAGCCCCATGAGGGCGGGGTTATCAGGGGGACGGACTGGGCAAACTACCACGTGCTCGGCTATGGAAAGTTTCTGTCGTGAATATTTGGGAAGATTTATAAAATGTAGTTCAAGGAAAAACGCCAATCAGGTCGCACCTTATACATTGCACCAATGAGAACTGGGATTGGATTGGTTACTATTAGCAACTACTCCACTTTAGCACCAGTTTTTATGTTACAGTTTGTCTATGACCTCCAGTCATGTTCTCCACATGAGCCCTATTTACACCAACAGATTCCACCGCACGATAATCGCTTACTGCGAATAGGTGTAGCGACTGAACGACTAGCGATAGAACGCTCCTTGAGCGTACAAATAATCGTTTATACGAACAGAAAAATAATTCTTGGTCGTTCTGACATTGTGGTTTATAAACATGAATCGTTTATTGATAGCAGATGTGTGACAGTGTTAAATAGGCGACCAAACGATACATATTAATATATATTGAGATGATAAACTGTGTAAATACGTGTCCGTAATCGCTATATGATCGCTTACAGCAATCGTATCAAAGGTCGCTAATGCGAATATCTGCACGTGTAAATGAACCTTAAGGGCTCATGCACACGACCGTAGCCGCGTGCACGGCCGTGATTTTCGGGTCGGCCGGCTGCAGACTGTCAGCTGCGAGCCGTCCGCAAATCGCGGGACATGGCCGCGGCCATTATTTTCAATGAGCCCGGACCGCAGAACACGGCCGTAATAAGACAGGTCTGTTCTTTCTGCGGTGCGGGCTCCCGGGCCGTGCACGGACCGTAAAAACTATGGTCGTGTGAATGACCCCATAGAAATGAATGGGGCCGCAATTCACCTGGGACTATCCCTTTTAACCCCTTAACTCCAAGTAAACTATGCATGTATAGTACCAAGTCGCCATTAACTATGTTATGGTTCTGTATATATGTCCATGTTGTTAGGGCCTGTTCACATCAGTGTTTGCCTTCCGTTTGGGCTTTCTGTTCATCTGTTCCGTCAGTGGAAAAGATGAACAGATGAAAGGAAAGTATCGTTTTATTTCAATTCTATATTTTGGGTTTCAGTTTGCTTCTGTTCCGCTAGGTTTCCGTTTTTTTTCACTGAAACAATAGTGTAGTGTGCTGCGTAGGCCCTTATACAACCTACATAGGCCCCTTTCAACACATATTAGTCATACAATTAGATTTTGTTTTATTAATTTTTCTTTGGCAAGAAAAATATGTACACTATCCTGTGCAGCAAAAACAAATGGGATTGTGGGGCATGCAGTTGAATACGTCTGCCATTGATGTCTGTAAAAAACATATAATGTGGTGTACATGTGTATTGTTTGACAGGCAAACATAGAAAGCCATGAATTCCATAAATTATACTTCTGGATATTTTTTTTTGCTAATTATTATGCATTTCCAATCAGAAAACATTGGGGGAGATTTATTATTACTGGCATACTGTCACGGCTGTAGGGTATGTGGACCCACTCGGCAGCTCCGCCGTAGCGGAGAAGTAGCTGGCCAAACAACAGTCAATAACAGTCTCTCGGATATGAGTACCTGGGTAAATGATCAGGCAGATACTCGAAGTAGCATACACGCAGGGGTGAACCTAGCCCCTCTGCTGCCTGAGGCGAACTATAAAAAGGCGCCCCCCCCCCCAATCTATCAGAGTTTTCTCATTACTACCTTTACACATCAAACACGCAATATATAAAAAAATAAATAAATAGGAAAACATTTGTTGTTTATTTGTAAAGTGCTGTTTAACTCCTTAACGCCGAAGGACGGATATATCCGTCCTCAGCAGCTGCTAGTTCGCGCAGGAGGACGGATATATCCGTCCTGTGATCGCGCGGGTACTGACAGCGTACCCACGCGATCAGCGGCAGGAGCACGGCTGTTATACACAGCCTGGCTCCTGCTGCAACTGCCGGAATCGAAGCGCGCTCCGATTACGGCAGTTTAACCCATTAAATGCCGCTGTCAATAGTGACAGCGGCATTTAATGTGTTTGACAGAGGGAGGGAGCTCCCTCTGTCACCCCATCGGCGCCCCCGCAAACAAATCGCGGGTCGCCGTCGGGTTTCCATGACAGCCGGGGGTCTAACAAAGACCCCCAGGTCTGTCTTCAGCATCTGCCTGTTAGGCGATGCCGGAGGCATGACCTAATAGGTTGCCTGTCAGTTTTACACTGACAGGCAATAATGCTTTGGTATACTAAGTATACCAAAGCATTATATATGCGATCAACAGATCGCATAGTGAAGTGTCCTGATGGGACTTAAAAAAAAAATGACAATCCGTTAAATAAAGTTTGTGAATAAAAAAAAAAAAAATTACAGTCAAAGTCAAATAAAACTACTTTTTTGGCCCAAAAAGTGGTTTTATTTAGTAAAACTGTCAAAACAAATCACACATAAACATATATGGTATCCCCGCGATCGTAACAACTTGACCAATAAAATGAACACATTAATTAAACCGCCGGATGAACGGCGTCCAAAAAAACGCAAAAAACAACGGCAAAATTCTCTCTTTTCTCCCATTTCCCCCATAAAAAATAAAATAAAAGTTAATCTATAAGTCCTATATACCCCAAAATAGTACTAATGAAAACGACACATTGTCCCGCAAAAATCAAGCCCCCATACGGCCACATCGACGGAAAAATACAAACGTTACGGCTCTTGGAATGCGGCGATGCAAAAACAAGTAATTTTTTTCTAAAAGGGTTTTTATTGTGCAAACGTAGGAAAAACATATAAAACCTATACATATTTGGTATCCCCGTAATCGTGCCGACCCATAGAATAAAGTTAACATGTTATTTACGCTGCATAGTAAACGGCGTAAATTTATAACGTGAAAATTAATGCTGGAATAGCTGCTTATTTTCAATTCTCTCCTAAAATAAAGTTAATAAAAGTTAATGAATATGTTATAAGCATCTAAAAATGGTGCAATTACAAATACAACTCGTCCCGCAAAAAACAAGCCCTTATACGGCTATGTTGACGGAATAAAAAAAAAGTTACGACTCTTGGAATGCGACCGTGAAAAAACAAAAAATAATCCTTGGTCATTAACGTGCAAAATGGCCCGGTCATTAAGGGGTTAATGTATAGAGAAGATTTAAAGAACTCTTTTTACTGTATTAATTTAGTATCATAGATCAGCAACGCAGCATTAACATTGAAAATGGTTTAACATCTTCTATGCCCCCTTTTTATTACCTAATTGACTTATGATTTTTAACCGAGTTCAGTGGCCCGGCGTGGTCAGCATGATGCAGTGACGTCATCGTGCCGGGCAGTTGACGTCATCAGCGTGCTCCCGATTTCTTGTAGGCCTCAGGCCTAAACCAGGCTGTGGCCTACAAGAGCAAACGGCGGAGCAGGGGTTTCTATTGTGGCAAATTAATTATTTTTTTACATTTTATACTGCTAACTTTTTTTTGGTAGGTTCCGCTGGACCGTTTGGACTACGTCGTAGATTCATTGGACTACTTCAATGATCTACTTTAAAAAAAAAAAATTGTGAAAGAGGGTTGCATGGGGGAGTTTTGATTTCAATAAAAAAAAATCTTATGTCTGTTTTTTTTTAATACTTTATTATGGCCTTAGTAATGGCAGCGGTCTGATTCACAGCATTCAATTACTAAGGCTGGGGCTTAGCATTAGCCAGTAAAAAGGCTATCACTAACCCCTATTATTACCCCGGTTCCCACTGCCGCCAGGGATACCGGGAAGAGTCGAGTACGATTCAGTACCTGGCCATCTGAAACGACTGTTAGGCCGCAGGCTGGTATTATCAGGCTGAGAAGGGCCAAAAAAGTGGCCCTTCCCACCCTGGGGATGCTAGGCTGCAGCTGCTTTATTGTATCTGGCTGGTTATGAAAAATTGGGGAAACCCCTCGTCATTTTTTAAAAATAAATTGAAAAAAATTTACGTGAGATCCCCTCCATTTTTCATAGCCAGCCAGATACAATAATGCAGCAGCAGCCTAGCATCACCAGGGTGGGAAGGGCCATGGTTTTCGTCCCTTCCTAGCCTGATAGTACCAGCCTGCGGCCACCCAAGTACCCTTCACTTCAGATGGTCGGGTGCTGGATCGTACCCAGCTCTTTCCGGTACTCCTGGTGGCGGTGGGTACCGGGGTAATAATAGGGGTTAGTGACGGCCTTATTACTGGCTAACACTAAGCCCCTTCTTAGTAATGGACGCTCTCGATCAGACAGCAGCCATTACTAAGGCGGTAATGAAGTATTAAAAAACAGAGATAAAGTAATTTATTTTATTGAAATGACAACTATTCCACAAAATCCACTTTAACCATTTTATTAAAAAAAAAAAAGAAAAAAAGCTTACATCAGCGAAGTAGTCCAACGAATCTACGACGTAGTCCAAATGGTCCAGCGGAACCTGCAAAACAAAAATTAGCAGTATGAAAAATAAAAATAAAGTTGGCTGCCCCCACAGACATATGAATAAATAGCTACCTTCGGGAACATATTAAAATAATTAGAAAAATTAGGCCCATAAAATAAAACATATCAAATAAAATAAAAAAAATTATAACACCTTTCTTTTAAAGAGAACCTTTCACCTCCCCATACATGTGCAGCTGAGTGCAGCATGTAATGGGGAGGGCCGCACAAACTCTGGGGCACTTTACATATTTTTCCTAGCCACCTTCGTTATTTAGATATCGGTGCTGTAATATTTGGTGCCCGATATTTAAATAACCCCCTGAACTGTCAATGGGGAGGTAATTGGCAAGGGGGCGTGTAACATCGCTGTGACACTGTCCAATCAGCTACAGACAGTTTCAGAGCAAGAGCTGGACAGACAGCGCGTGCGCGCGAGCGCGCAGCTCCGCCACCACTAAGGAACAGAAGAAGAGTGTGAATTCTTCTTCTTCTGTTTCATGGCATCGGAGCTGTGCGCGCACGCACGCTCTCACTCTTTAGCTCTCGGCAGACAAGGACGACAAGACTGATCTCTCACCTGAGATCACAGTCTTGTACTTGCCTGCCGAGAGCTGAAGAGTGAGAGCGTGCGTGCGCACATGCTCTCCTCTCTCCAGCTCTTGCTGTTGACATTGTCCATAGCTGATTGGACAGTGTCACAGCGATGTTACACGCCCCCTTGTCAATTACCGCCCCATTGGCAGTTCATGGGGTTATTTAAATATCGGCGCCAAACATTACGGCACCGATATCTAAGTAAGGAAAGAGGGTAGAAAAAAAAATGTAAAGTGCCCCAGAGTTTGTGCAGCCCTCCCCATTACACGCTGCACTCAAATGCAAATCTGTGGGCAGGTGAAAGATTCTCTTTAAAGTGTAACAACTTTTTAAAAAACTTTTGACATGTCAGAAGTTTTGATCAGTGGGGTCCGAACACTGAGACCCCCCACTAGTCGCTAAAACGAAGCAACAGAAGTGCTCGGGTGAGCGGTGTGCCGCTTCAATTCTGTTTGGCTTTCCTTGGAGCAGTGTACGGGCTCAATAGAAAGTCTAGGAGTCCGTACACCGCTCACTCGGCTGAAAGTCAATCATAAATGAAGCGGCATAGCGCTCACCCGAGCACTTCTGCTGCTTCGTTTTAGCGATCGGTGGGGGCCTCAGTGCTCGGTCCCCCACCGATGAAAACTTCGGACATGTCCCTATGATATATAAAGATATCTATTACTGCGATTGGTGCAAGTTTTAATTACTTTTTATTGAAAATGATTTGTACTTTTTGAGATACAGCTGCTTTGTATCCTGTATACAGAGCAGCTGTATATAGCGCTGAGACCTGAATCCATTAGGTCGCCTATTACCGATCACATCTAAGTTATGAACTTAGATGTGATTGGTAACAGCTCGATTCTGCAGGACTCGCTGACCTGACAGATACAGGATACAGCGCTATATACATTATATAATATATTTATTTTAATTAGCGGGGGCAGGTTTATGGGGAAGGATTAGGGCCTGTTCACATCAGCGTTGGCTTTCCATTCCGGGGTTCCGTGGGAGGTTTCCGTCGGGTGAACCCCGCAACGGAAAGTCAAACTGAAACCACAGCTTTCGTAAACGTATCGATCCTCTCCCTCTGACGGAAGTTCTCCCACTCCTGAGCCTACCAGCCTATCACTGCCTGGCCAGAAGGTTATAGCTCCAGCCCTTGGTCTATGTATACCTTCATTTGCTGCTTGTCCTTTGCCTGTGATTCTCTCTGGTTCCTGGCTCTGCTGTTCCTGCTACTTACATTTGACCTGCTCCATATTGACCCTGCTTGATTTACTACTATTCTTCTGCTCTGCTTTTGTTACCACGTACTCTCCTGGTTTGACTCGGCTCGTTCACTACTCCTGTTGCTCACAGTGTTGCCGTGGGCAACTGCCCCACTTCCCTCTCTCCTGTGTACCCTGTCTTGTGTTGTCTGTCGTGCACATATTGAGTGTAGGGACCGTCGCCCAGTTGTACGCCGTCGCCTAGGACGGGCCGTGCAAGTAGGCAGGGACTGGGTTGCGGGAAGATTAGGGCTCACTTGTCCGTCTCCTTACCCGTCATTACAACGACAGGATCAACTTCTTTTGGCAGTAGACTCTATGGCACAGCAGCTAGGGGCGCTAGCTACTTCCATCTCCGCTCCTCTTCAAGCTCCTCCGATCGATCCTCCTGCTAAACCTCCTAGCAGCTCCGGTTCGGATCCTCGGTTCTCGCTGCCATTGCTACCTCGGTTTCATGGAGACGCAAGTACGTGCAGGGGGTTTCTGAACCAATGCCATATCCACTTGACTCTGCATGCCCGAGCATTTCCTTCGGACGGAGCCAGGATCGCCTTCATTATGTCTCTACTTGCCGGAAAGGCGCTGGCGTGGGTGAATCCAATCTGGGAACGACAGGGACCCGAGACTTCCAGGGGTTTGTGCGGTTATTCTGTTCAGGAGCTTGGATGAGTCTCGTCGGCAGCCACTGCTATCTTTAACCTTCGCCAGGAGGACGCTTCCGTGGGCGAATACACCATCCAGTTCCGGACCCTGGCAGGAAAACAGTCCTGGAACAATGAGGCCTTGGTAGCATCCTTCTGGCATGGCCTATCGCCCGAGATCAAGGACGAACTTGCTGCTCGAGATCTACCAGCTGCCTTGGACGTTGGACGACCTGATTCTACTTGCTACTCGAGTGGACATAAGACTCAGAGAGAGCTCAAGAGGTTCGACAAGAGAGACGGCTTCCTAGACTGGCCCCCAACTTCCAGCAACCCCTCTTGCCTTCTTCTACTGCTCTGCCCGAGGTTCCGATGCAGGTGGAATTGGTCCTGAAGACTAAGAAGTGGTCAGTGATAGGAGATCACTGACCAAAAACGTGGGGGGAACACAAGGAGGAAGGGTACAGGACTGGGTAGTGGATGGGATAGGTGGGATGCCGAAAAAAGTTGTTTTTTAGACTTTTTTTATTTTTTTTTATTTTTTACTTGCTCTTCTCTCTCTCTCTTCTCACAACCGCTCTGAACGCCTCGCTATCTCCAACAGAGGCGTTCAGGGCGGGTGCGGCAGGATGTGATGTCAGGGAGAGGAAGTTTAGACGACGTCGATTGCCACTATTGGACAGTTACTCATTGATTGACCGAAAGTGGCGATCGTTGAGGTGGGACCATCGCAACAGGTCCCGACGTATTGAGCTGTGATAGCCTGCTGTCGGAAACAGCAGCTGTCACAGCTCGTGCACGCGCCGGTGGGAAATGGCAATGCATTTTCCCTGCGACATAATATTCCATCGCTGAGCGCGAACAGGGCGGTCAGCGCGACGGAATATTACGTCGCTGAGCGTTAAAGGGTTAATGACCAGCCTATTTTAAACCTTAATGACCAAGCTATTTTTTAAGTTTTTCTATTGTCTCATTCTAAGAGCTATAACTTTTTTATTTTTGCGTCGACATACACTACCGTTCAAAAGTTTAGGGTCACTTAGAAATTTCCTTATTTTTGCAAGAAAAGCACAGTTTTTTTCAATGAAGATAACATTAAATTAGTCAGAAATACACTCTATACATTGTTAATGTGCTAAATGACTATTCTAGCTGCAAACATCTGGTTTTTAATGCAATATCTACATAGGTGTATAGAGGCCCATTTCCAGCAACCATCACTCCATTGTTCTAATGGTACATTGTGTTTGCTAACTGTGTTAGAAGGCTAATGGATGATTAGAAAACACTTGAAAACTCTTGTGCAATTATGTTAGCACCACTGTAAACAGTTTTGAGGTTTAGAGGAGCTATAAAACTGACCTTCCTTTGAGCTAGTTGAGAATCTGGAGCATTACATTTGTGGGTTCGATTAAACTCTCAAAATGGCTAGAAAAAGAGAGCTTTCATGTGAAACTCGACAGTCTATTCTTGTTCTTAGAAATGAAGGCTATTCCATGTGAGAAATTGCCAAGAAACTGAAGATTTCCTACAACGGTGTGTACTGCTCCCTTCAGAGGACAGCACGAACAGGCTCTAACTGTAAAGGATCTGCCAGGCACTACGTCTGTGGATACTCCCAGGATTAATCAATCGACACCTGAGGCCGGACCTCTTAGACTGACTCCGGCTCCCACCAATCAGGGTGGCAGGCTCAGGAGTGGGAGAGCCTATCGCGGCCTGGTCAGTCGGAGTTAGCGCCGCCCCCTGTCCATTTATACCTGCCGTTTTCTCTTCCTCATTGCTTGTGATTCTTCCTGGTTTCCTGGCCCTGCTACAGCCTTGCTCCAGTCTGCTACTGCCTTGCTTCAGCTTCCGCTTATCCTGCTTCGCTCTGACCCCGGCTTGCTTCTTGCTCTGCGTTCGTATACTTCGTGCCATCCTGTTTCTGACTGGCTCGTTGACCTCTGGTTTCCTCACTGTATTCCGTGGGCTACTGCCCCTTCCCTTGCTTGTTCCCTGTTTGTATTCCCTTGCACTTAGTCAGCGTAGGGACCGCCACCCAGTTGTACCCCGTCGCCTAGGGCGGGTCGTTGCAAGTAGGCAGGGACAGGGCGGTGGGTAGATTAGGGCTCACTTATCCCCTTCCCCTTCTTCCTGCCATAACATAGGGCTGGGTCCAAAAATATTAAGGCTGATGCACTGTCGCGTAGTTTCATGGCCAATCCTCCTTCGGAGAAGGATCCTGCTTGTATTTTACCCCCTGGTATAATCGTTTCTGCCACTGATTCTGATTTAGTCTCTGATATTGCGGCTGATCAAGGTTCAGCTCCCGGGAACCTCACTGTGGACAAGCTGTTTGTCCCCCTGCAATACCGGCTAAGGGTACTTAGGGAAAACCATGACTCCGCACTATCTGGTCATCCTGGCATCTTGGGTACCAAACACCTCATTACCAGAAACTATTGGTGGCCTGGGTTGCCTAAAGACGTTAGGGCTTACGTCGCCGCTTGTGAGGTTTGTGCTAGGTCTAAGACCCCCAGGTCCCGACCTGCGGGCTTACTACGTTCTTTGCCCATTCCCCAGAGACCTTGGACCCATATCTCCATGGATTTTATCACCGATTTGCCTCCATCTCAAGGCAAGTCGGTGGTGTGGGTGGTAGTAGACCGCTTCAGCAAGATGTGCCACTTTGTGCCCCTTAAGAAACTACCTAACGCCAAGACGTTAGCTTCTTTGTTTGTTAAACACATTCTGCGTCTCCATGGGGTCCCAGTCAATATCGTTTCTGACAGAGGGGTACAATTTGTTTCATTATTTTGGAGAGCCTTTTGTAAAAAGTTGGAGATTGATCTGTCCTTCTCCGCCTTCCATCCCGAAACTAATGGCCAAACGGAGAGGACTAATCAATCCCTGGAACAATATTTAAGGTGTTTCATCTCTGACTGTCAATTTGATTGGGTCTCATTCATTCCCCTCGCCGAATTTTCCCTGAATAACCGGGTCAGTAACTCGTCAGGGGTCTCCCCGTTTTTCTGTAATTTCGGGTTTAATCCACGGTTCTCCTCCGTTTCTCCTGGTTGTTCCAATAATCCCGAGGTAGAGGTCGTTCATCGGGAACTGTGCACAGTCTGGGCCCAGGTTCAGAAGAACCTAGAGGCGTCCCAGAGCGTACAAAAAATTCAGGCTGATAGAAGACGTTCTGCTAACCCCCGGTTTGTCGTCGGGGATCTGGTGTGGTTGTCGTCTAGGAACTTGCGCCTTAAGGTCCCGTCCAAGAAGTTTGCTCCCCGATTTATTGGGCCTTATAAGGTCATTGAAGTCCTCAACCCTGTATCCTTCCGTCTGGAGCTGCCCCCATCCTTTCGCATACACGACGTCTTTCATGCCTCCCTCCTTAAATGCTGCTCCCCGTCCTGGTCCCCCTCGAGGAAACCTCCTGTTCCCATTCTCACCCCTGAGGGGGTGGAATTCGAGGTGGCCAAGATTGTGGACAGTAGGATGATCCAGGGCTCTCTCCAGTACCTGGTCCATTGGAGAGGATACGGGCCGGAGGAGAGGACTTGGGTACCTGCTCGAGATGTTCACGCTGGGGTATTGGTCAGGAGGTTCCACCTTCTCTTCCCCACTAAACCAGGTCCTCTTAGTAAGGGTCCGGTGGCCCCTCATAAAAGGGGGGTACTGTAAAGGATCTGCCAGGCACTACGTCTGTGGATACTACCAGGATTAATCAATCGACACCTGAGGCCGGACCTCTTAGACTGACTCCGGCTCCCACCAATCAGGGTGGCAGGCTCAGGAGTGGGAGAGCCTATCGCGGCCTGGTCAGTCGGAGACAGCTCCGCCCCCTGTCCATTTATACCTGCCGTTTTCTCTTCCTCATTGCTTGTGATTCTTCCTGGTTTCCTGGCCCTGCTCCAGCCTGCTACTGCCTTGCTTCAGCCTTGCTCCAGCTTTCGCTTATCCTGCTTCGCTCTGACCCCGGCTTGCTTCCTGCTCCTTGCTCTGCGTTCGTATACTTCGTGCCATCCTGTTTCTGATTGGCTCGTTGACCTCTGGTTTCCTCACTGTGTTCCGTGGGCTACTGCCCCTTCCCTTGCTTGTTCCCTGTTTGTATTCCCTTGCACTTAGTCAGCGTAGGGACCGCCACCCAGTTGTACCCCGTCGCCTAGGGCGGGTCGTTGCAAGTAGGCAGGGACAGGGCGGTGGGTAGATTAGGGCTCACTTATCCCCTTCCCCTTCTTCCTGCCATAACACTAACCAGAGTAGAAAGATAAGTGGGAGACCCCGCTGCACAACTGAGCAACAAGACAAGTACATTAGAGTCTCTAGTTTGAGAAAGACGGCTCACAGGTCCTGAACTGGCAGCTTCATTAAATAGTACCCACAAAACGCCAGTGTCAACGTCTACAGTGAAGAGGCGACTCGTGGATGCTGGCCTTCAGGGCAGAGTGGCAAAGAAAAAGCCATATCTGAGACTGGCTAATAAAAGGAAAAGATTAATATGGGCAAAAGCACACAGATATTGGACAGAGGAAGATTGGAAAAAAAGTGTTATGGACAGACGAATCGAAGTTTGAGGTGTTTGGATCACACAGAAGAACATTCGTGAGACGCAGAACAACTGAAAAGATGCTGGAAGAGTGCCTGACGCCATCTGTCAAGCATGGTGGAGGTAATGTGATGGTCTGGGGTTGCTTTGGTGCTGGTAAAGTGGGAGATTTGTACAAGGTAAAAGGGATTTTGAATAAGTAAGGCTATCACTCCATTTTGCAATGCCATACCCTGTGGATAGTGCTTGATTGGAGCCAATTTCATCCTACAACAGGACAATGACCCAAAGCACACCTCCAAATTATGCAAGAACTATTTAGGGAAGAAGTAGGCAGCTGGTATTCTATCTGTAATGGAGTGGCCAGCGCAGTCACCAGATCTTAACCCCATAGAGCTGTTGTGGGAGCAGCTTGACCGTATGGAACGCAAGAAGTGCCCATCAAGCCAATCCAACTTGTGGGAGGGGCTTCTGGAAGCATGGGGTGAAATTTTTTCCGATTACCTCAGCAAATGAACAGCTAGAATGCCACAGGTCTGCAATGCTGTAATTGCTGCAAATGGAGCATTCTTTGACGAAAGCAAAGTGAAGGAGAAAATTATTATTTCAAATAAAAATCATTATTTCTAACCTTGTCAATGTCTTGACTATATTTTCTAGTCATTTTGCAACTCATTTGATAAATATAAGTGTGAGTTTTCATGGAAAACACAAAATTGTCTGGGTGACCCCAAACTTTTGAATGGTAGTGTAGCTGTATAAGGTCTTATTGCGGGACAAGTTGTGTTTTTTTATTAGCACCATTTTGGAGTACATAGAATTTATTGATTAACTTTTATTAACTTTTTTTGGGGAGTAATAGAAAAAACCAGAAATTTCGCCACACTGTTGTGCGTCCTAAATTTATGACGTTTACCGTGTGGTATAAGTAACACAATAACTTTATTCAGTGGGTTGTTGCGATTTTAACGATACCAAATTTGTATCGTTTTTGTATGTTTTACTACTTTTACACCGTGACACAATTTTCTCAAAATTATTTGTATGTGTGTCTCCATATTTGAAGAGCCGTAACGTTTTTATGTTTGCCGATTCAATTGTAGGAGGCCTTTTTTTTGCGTGACGACTTGTAGTTTTTATTGGTACCATTTTGGAGTAGATGCGACTTTTTGATCACATTTTTTTCAGGCAGGATTATCAGAAAGCAGCAATTTTTGCATTGTTTTTTATTTTTGCCGAGCGGGTTAAACAATGTAATAACTTTATAGTTGTGGTCGTTACGGACGCGGCGATACTAAATGTGTAACCTTTTTTTAAATAAAGCAGTTTGTAAGGGGAAAAAGGTTTTTTTTATTTTTTGCCACTTTTTTACTTATTAACTTTGTTAAACTTTCTTTTTTTACTTTTTGCACCGGTCCCACTAGGGGACTTAACTATGCGATCGTCCGATCGCTATTATAATACACTGCAATACTTACGTATTGTAGTGTATTACTGCCTGTCCGTGTAAAATGGACAAGCATCTGCTAGGCGTCTCAAACTCGGCCGGGTAAGTGGGCCGCATATAGAAAAAATGGGAAGTTGATGGGCCGCATTACTTTCAAATTTGATACAATACAAAATTATTGTTAATCAATTAGTTATTTGAACTACTATAACACTATATTACTATAATACCACTAGGATTAAAATGAGATATTTCTCCACTTGCTTATTTCAACAATCCAGCTTTCCAGTTTAAGTATCGCTAAATGCAGTCCGGCAGCTCAGTTAGCACACATGTCAAGATTGGGCAGCCCCTTTCTAGATGCTGCCACAGTGCCCTCTGCAGATGCTGCCACAGTGCCCTCTGCAGATGCTGCCACAGTGCCCTCTGCAGATGCTGCCACAGTGCCCTCTGCAGATGCTGCCACAGTGCCCTCTGCAGATGCTGCCACAGTGCCCTCTGCAGATGCTGCCACAGTGCCCTCTGCAGATGCTGCCACAGTGCCCTCTGCAGATGCTGCCACAGTGCCCTCTGCAGATGCTGCCACAGTGCCCTCTGCAGATGCTGCCACAGTGCCCTCTGCAGATGCTGCCACAGTGCCCTCTGCAGATGCTGCCACAGTGCCCTCTGCAGATGTTGCCACAGTGCCCTCTGCAGATGCTGCCACAGTGCCCTCTGCAGATGCTGCCACAGTGCCCTCTGCAGATGCTGCCACAGTGCCCTCTGCAGATGCTGCCACAGTGCCCTCTGCAGATGCTGCCACAGTGCCCTCTGCAGATGCTGCCACAGTGCCCTCTGCAGATGCTGCCACAGTGCCCTCTGCAGATGCTGCCACAGTGCCCTCTGCAGATGCTGCCACAGTGCCCTCTGCAGATGCTGCCACAGTGCCCTCTGCAGATGCTGCCACAGTGCCCTCTGCAGATGCTGCCACAGTGCCCTCTGCAGATGCTGCCACAGTGCCCTCTGCAGATGCTGCCACAGTGCCCTCTGCAGATGCTGCCACAGTGCCCTCTGCAGATGCTGCCACAGTGCTGTCAGGGGCTTGCCCAGAGCTGGAGTCCCGGAGCAGAGCCGCTTCTGGCACTCTGCCTGGGATTCTAGCACTGCTCCTGACATCACTGTCCATATATGGACAGAGATGTCAGGGGCAACCCCAAAGCTGGAGTCCCGGGCAGAGCGCTAGTAGGCTCTTCTTGGGACTCCAGCTGTGCTCCTGACATCACTGGGACTCCTGCTCTGGGGAAGCCCCTGACACACTGTCCATATGTGGACAGCGATGTCAGGGAATTACAGAGTCTCGGAGTAGAGCCGATTCTAACGGCTCTGTGTTCCGCGGGCCGCAGATGACAGCCCCAGGGGCCACGTGTTTGAGACCCTTGTGCTAGACCTAGCAGGCATTACTTTATTACGGACGTTAATGTGGTCGTGCGAACCCAGCCTAAGGGGTGCAGTTTTTAAAATTGGCTGATTTATGGAGACATAGAAAGGCCCTCAAAACCAATTCAGAACTGAACTGGTCCCTGGAAAAATATAGCCTTTGGAAAGTCTTGAAAATGAGAAATTGCTGCTAAAGTTCTAACCCTAGAGAAATGGTTTGCATGTTTTTTTTAATCTAAGAAGGAATATGGGAAACGTTAACTTGTAACTATTTTGTGCTATTACTATCTATTTTACAAGCAGACATTTAAATTTAGAAAAATGCTAATTTTTTGCAAACTATCTAAATGTATTTATTTTTTAACAAATAAATATTGAATTAACTGCATTTTTCCACTAACCAAGCACAATGTGCTGTGAGAGGACTCAGAATCTTAGATAGGTGAAATCATTCCAAAGTTACCACATTACTTTGGCAGATAAAAAAAAAAATAAAGTTAAATAAAAAGTCCACAAGGCCAAAACAGGCTGTGTCCTAAAGGGGTTAATTCCAGAGAATAGTAATGTTAATGCTACATCATACAAAGCCATTAGACCATTGTATGCTTCCACCTTCGTAGCAGCAGTCTGGTGAAGAACCTTACCATTACTGCATATCAAAAGTGTAAGCACATTGCAAGGTGTCTTATATAAAATATTCACTTTGCTGAGATCGGGGAATAGAAATTCTATGGACTGATTAAATACATTACTCTGAGGCCGGATTTACACGAGAATGTGCGTTTTGCACGCGCAAAAGGTACTGCACAACGCCGTGTGTCGTCACCATATGATGCGTGGCTGCATGATTTTTGCGCAGCCGCCATTATGACAGTTTGTAAACAGAAAATCACGTGGTGCTTCTGTTTCACACTTTACTGCTCTTGTGCAAATCACACGGAAGTGCTTCCGTGTGATTTTCAGACACCCATTGACTTCAATGGGTGCGTGATGCATGAGAAACAAATATAGGACATGTTGTGAATGTTACGCAGCGGATACCAGCTGCATGTAATAAAAAAAAAAACAAAGAAAAAAAAAAAAGTCTGCACAGCCCCATAGACTAACATAGGTCCGTGCAAGGCGCGTGACAACCACGCGCGTTTCACTGATGTATAGCACGTTCGTCTAAGCCCCGAGTGTTAGGGTACCAACACAGCAATTCCTGTGGCTCAGCCACAATATGCGAGGCCAAGAGACAGTTTACTGTGGTTTTACAGCTGGTACTGGTGTAGCACATCGTTCACCTGTACTCTACAGAAGCCATTTTTCTGCATACACCCTTTAATGTATACCAAAATACTATTTAAGCTCTAACAATTAAAAACCACAACTGTACTATCCAAATGTGGTGTGAACGGAACCATTCAGAAAGGCTGTGTGAGGAGTTTAGTTACTAGCCCAATGGTAGTGTAAGCCCTACCTGCAGAAGAAGCCTGGTCAGTTACACTAGAAGAAACTACAGACAAATCCAAAGTGACTGCAAAGTAAATTTTATAAATTGGCATAACAGTACAAGAACAATGTGGAGTCGATACCCAAGCACTAGTTCTAAAGCAGAGCGATCAGCCAAACTGTAGAAGCCTCACAAAGACAAGTCCTACCTCAGACCAAGATTAATTGCATACATTTGGGGCAACAGATTACTTATTGCCGCCTCTCAGGATCTTCAGGCGTTTCTGGATGTTCAACCAGCTGAGGGGCAAAAGGGCCTACCAGCCACGTCAAGGGAGTATTTGCCACCACATAGCTTAAAAGCTCATTCACGTGGTCATGGACTTTTGCGGCTCGTTCTCTGCTTTGTGTCAGAATTCCTGCAGAAATATCTCCAAGTGAGTGAGCAGAGGAGAAGGAAGCATGAAGGTCCTGAGCAGTTTGCCGGAGTTGTTGCATTCGGTCCTGTATGTTGGCTGGAAGACCCTGTGCCCCGGAGACCAGACTAAAGCAAGTAGTTTGTATTTGCTTGGTCAGCATACGGGTCATGGATAACACTCGAGAATCCAAAGGCTGCAAAATAACAAAAAAAGTCACCATTGTATCTTGTAAGCAAACTCTGCATAAATCAGCAGTACATGCGAAGACTACGTAATGTATCTACGTAATTATCTCTCCACTTACTAGGCTCCTCTCATCACTCACAATATACTGCTTTTACCATCTCCTCAAGACAAGATGGACCATCAGCTCATTGGAGGATCATGCTGCCCATAGAGGGAGAAGATGGAGCAGGGTGAGAGCCAGAGGAACATATGTGGCTGCAGCTTCTGGCAAGTACTACCCAACCCATTGCTGGAGTCACAGCCACACATGTCCTCCATGTTGCTGCAGTTTGAGGGTGTTCTGTAACCTGCTCCCCAACGTATGGCAGACGTGATCGCTAGGCTCCATCCACTAGCTCAGCCAAAACATGATAATTAGCATGTGTTTTACCCATTGAACTTGATGGGGTGGGGGGGGGGGGGGTAAAAACCTGCAACAAACAGCAAACTGCAGCAGAAACTGCCATTTTACCACAGAACATATAATGGAAAAAAAATATATACATATTCCACACTGTTCAACCTTCAAATTCATCACCTGTTCAGGTTCAGTCTCCACATCTTCAGATGTGGTTCCCGATTGCTTGAGACTCCATTCCAGCCACAGCTGGTGCAGTTTCTCTTGGCCACCATGAACGCTCTGCTTGACTGTTTCCATCTTTGCAACAAAAAAAATATATGATATAAATCTCTTTAGAAACTACAGTAGAACAACATTTAGATTTTTCTTCTAACAGTACAGAATCCTACCAGGTCAATAGTTTGGTGAAGCTGTGCTAGAGTTGCCACAGTGGTGATCTGGGCACTCCTCACCTTGCCCAGAGAATGCTGGTATGCTCGATGACGCAGACGAGAAGACAAAGAACCCAAACGAACATAG
The DNA here is from genome assembly GCF_050947455.1 of Rhinoderma darwinii. Lineage (NCBI taxonomy): Eukaryota > Metazoa > Chordata > Amphibia > Anura > Rhinodermatidae > Rhinoderma > Rhinoderma darwinii. The sequence continues at coordinate 234,363,036 of NC_134687.1, read as the reverse complement.
TAACTCTGCTGTTCCCTTTGTTGTTGAAGTGGAGTTACTTCAAACCCCTCTACAGTGGAGGCAAGTTCAGCTGTGGATAAATCATTCAATAGTCAGGACCTCGTGTAAAATAGGAGACTTTCCCATAGCAACAACTCTACAACGTGACGAGAGGGAGAGCGGCAATCTAATTCATTAGCATGGGCTACTGATACTTTCCATAGCCTTAGTCTTGATGGTGGTGGTTTATATCGCATTGTTAGAAGTACAGCTGCCTGGAGCAGACATGTTTGTAATGCTTGGTTTTCTGGGTTGAGGTGACATGTTAGTTACAGAATAGAGGTCAGCGTACAATGTTAGTGAGCATTATGCAGCTTCTTATGTAGAACTTACTCCACATTTGAAAACTGCAACAAACATTACAGGATGGGGAGAAAAAAACTATATATATATAATTCTCAAACTAGTCTCCCATTTCCCTGCTAACAAAGATACTGCATACAAACATTACACTGCAAGCAAATAACAGAAATGGGACAAGTACGTTACACACGGGAAAACCTCCAGTTACTCACACAGCTCTTCATCTGTCATAGGAAGGTAGTGATCGGCCCACTCCTCAGACTTCCCCAAGACTGTATCCAGGCTGCTGGTTACAAACTGCCCTACATGCGTGTCCATCACTGATGAGACTACAGACCGAGTCACGTCCATGCTTCCCTGTACTGCACCAGCTGCCATGCCCATTATACCAGACACTGCACTTGTGACAGTATCACGGGCACCAGTCACCGTACCAACTACAGTATCACGAGCTCCAGTCACCAGCTCCTTTGTGTCAGACACAACCTGAACAAAGACAAAAAGTCTCATTTAGCATATCTAGACCACTGTTGCTGAAGTTTTGATGTCGAGCGCATTGCAAGTTTAGCACTTTCTTATTCCGGCTCTGAAACCTAGATATCTCGTGCGTAAACTAGATAATAAAATGTTACTCAGCTTAACCAGCCCCCCCACTAAAGGCTATGTTTACACTTTGTTGCATTTCACATTTTTTTTGTTTTTGATTGATAAACTACTTGAGGCGCATGAGTTTCTGAAAAAACAGCCACAGTAAAACAAGTGTGAACCCAGCCTAACTGACTAGTCTCCAAATAGGTCTGCTAATAGAGCGGTCATTGATAAATGCTTTTGTAATTACAGGAAGAGCACAAGAAGCAGTCACTGGATTGCTCACAGCATTTAAGGGGTTAAACAGGCAGAGCGATCACTGTTCCTGCCAGTTAGTCCCAGGTATCAGCTGTAATGCACAGCTGACACCTGCTGTATACAGAACAGGCCCCACAGGTGAGCTCACCCCATACATCATCCCCGCACCACGACGTGCTATTACGTCGTAGTGCAGAAACACGTTAAGAACCATGCAGGAAAACAGGCCACTATAAGGCCAATTCACACATGGCAGTTCTGCCAAATCCAGGAGTTTTCTAAGTCTATTGTGGGGGAAAAAAAAAAGAAAGTTAAACAATTTGGATAGTTTTTACAATGCAGTTGTAAAAATGCTGCTGCACATAAGGCACCAAATAGTGGTAAAAGAAAATACAGTTCTGACCGCAGTGTCAATGGACCCTAAAGGGGGGGGGGGGGGGGGGGGAATAAAATAAATTTAGGCTGGGTTCCCACATAGCGTAAACTCTGCTGCTACTGTAAACACTTCAGAAATCCTGCAAAGTGGCTGAGATTTAGTATCACATGCCACTGCTGTGGAAACCGAAAAAAACCAAGAACTTGACTTGTGGAATTTAATTCCGGAGCATGTGAATTTATGCTGATTTTACGTTGCAGGTTCTCCCTATTGAATTCAATAAGGATGAAAAACCCGTGACAGAAACGCCATGCCAGAAGAATAAAACTTAGCCAGAACACCCACTTTCCGGCAGTCCGGCCTCCTGGGATGACGTTGCATCCCAATTGAATGCAGATCACAGGCTGAAGCGTCACATGGCCTGTAACATCATCCAGGGAGGCTGGAGCGGATGTCAGAGGAGAGACGGGGTAAGCATGAAAGGCTCTTCTGTAGCAGAACTTCCATCCAAAAAAAAAAAAAAAGAAGAGCTTTGTCCTAACCACCTGAAAACCCCAGAGCTGTGTAGATAGTGCCTACATAGATAGCACCGGTGTCCCCTGTTAGTGCCCATATAATGCCACAGTGAGCAAGTGCAAGAGTCCGTTTTCTGCAGTTACTTTGTAACAGAAAACCTATAACCCTGAGGGCATAAGAGAATTGAGCAGTTCGCACTTACCTTCTCAGTTGGCTGGTGAAGTATAGGCAGTGTTGATTCCAGTTTGTCTAAACCTTTGCAGGCAAGTTCATTAGCAGTTGCAACTAAGAAGAAAGGCAGAGGTTTTGGCTTTATTTTTATTAATGGGGTTCTTGAAGTGGAGGTGATGTCCGATTGGACAATCCCATATCCTTACGGGGAGAAAAATAAAAAAGACCAGGGTGTCCTGCTGCCGGGATGCCACTAATGGGGACATTAAGCATTACATGGTTTCCATTGAAATTCATCAGCTGTCAGTGTAAAGCAGAGGCATGCCAGGTCCACCAAAGATCCGAGGGTGCTGTCCACTCCAACTAAGACACACGGCTGTAAGACTGGGTAATACCGAGACAGCTTTTGTTTAACATGGATCAAAGAAATTGGTCTATGGTTTGTGGATACTGCCACCAGCTATAGGGGCAGACTATCGGTTCAACCTCTTTCAGGGGGTAATGATTGGGCATGTGGGGTTTCAATCTGCCCTGATCCTTACTTTCCAGGAGATAAGTGGGAGATGGACACACACACTATTTTTATGGGGCGGGGGAGATTGTTTGGCCAACAGCTGTTGTCTGACACTGCACAATCTACTTAAAGTGGTATTACCATCAGTTTTTCCCTGCACAGCAGTGCCCTAGCAACCCAGAAGGTAGGGAAAGTGTAGAAGGAGATGCAGTTCTAAATCAGTGGTGCAGCCCCTTCATTCTCAGGATCAGTGGGGCCCCCAGAGGTCAGCCACCATAATCAAGTAGTGGCATATCCTAGCGATATGCCATAACTTTAAAAGATAGGAATAGCCCTCTAACTTTCAGGCTGCAATAGTCATTCCTTTCTTAGACCCCCTGACATTCAGTTTCCAACCGGATCCTAGTTTGAGACTTTTCCCACCTGAATATATCTCTCCCAGTAACATGCTGGATGAGTACTGTGACTCCAGGATGGTGCTATCTTTACTAGTTCTCATGCAAAGGCACTGCTACCACTTCTACAGCCCTTTTCTATCCTGGCACTGAAGCGAGTCCCTGCATGGTTGAGGGTTCTCTCCAGTTTATTTACACAGCCCGATTCCCCCTCCCTATCTTCACTGACAGCCTGTGTAATCCGCACTCCCTGAACACTGTTATTTTATTTTTTATAGAGGGAATGGGAGAAAAGAGAGAATGACGTTTTTTGCGTTTTCTTTGGACGCCGTTCATCCGGCGGTTTAATTAATATGTTAATTTTATTAGTCAAGTTGTTACGATCGCTGGGATACCATATATGTGTAGGTGTGATTTGTTTTGACCGTTTTACTAAATAAAACCACTTTTTGGGCCAAAAAAGTAGTTTTATTTGACTTTGACTGTAATTTTTTTTTTTTTTCACAAACTTTATTTAACTGTTTTACATTTTTTTTTTAGTCCCACCAGGGGACTTCACTATGCGATGTGCCGATCGCATATATAATGCTTTGTATACCAAAGCATTATTGCCTGTCAGTAAGACTGACAGGCAACCTGTTAGGTCATGCCTCCGGCATCGCCTAACAGGCAGATGCTGAAGACAGACCTGGGGGTCTTTGTTAGACCCCCGGCTGTCATGGAAACCCGACGGCGACCCGCGATTTCTTTGCGGGGGCGCCGATCGGGTGACAGAGGGAGCTCCCTCCCTCTGTCAAACACATTAGACGCCGCTGTCTCTATTGACAGCGGCATTTAATGGGTTAAACAGCCGGAATCGGAGCGCGCTTCGATTCCGGCAGTTGCAGCAGGAGCCAGGCTGTGTATAACAGCCGTGCTCCTGCCGCTGATCGCGTGGGTACAGTGGCAGTACCCGCGCCATCACAGGACGGATATATCCGTCCTCCTGCGTTAAGGAGTTAATATACTGCATTTCATATGTATCTTTACTTAGAATGACATAAATATTTTCACAATACTTATGGTTGTTAAATTGCAATATTGCTTCAACTCTATACGATGAATTATTGATCGATATGTATGTTTTTGTTGACATTGTCCGTTTTGTACATTTCATATCATATCTGGATATATATTTTGTATTACTTTAGATACTTTATTCAGTTATTCATTATATTTTATTATGTTACTACACATGCTGTATATGTTACATTAATTTAATTTCTCCATTTATAGCGATTGTGATAAAGACCTAGGCTAGGTCGAAACGTCCAGATATAATCGCTTATGAATTATACATAATAAAATCATTTTGAAAAAATTACTCTCAAGGATCATTGGAGTGCTTCTAGGTTATTTTTTGGATCTTTAATTTTACATATAGGTAGCACTTTTTAAAAAAAAAAATTTAAAGTGCAAAGGGTGTTAATAGCCCATAAGACCAGGCACACGCTTAACAGGAGGGGAAAAATAAAAAGGTTTTGTTAAATATACTCACTTTGCGGCTCCAGTCGGCTTAGAAGAGGCTTTGATCCAGTTACTGCAGCATCAGTTAAGGTCTTTGCTCCTTTCTCAGCAACATCACAAACGTTGCGGATGTACGGGTGACTATCCTTAGTAGAATTGTAGGCCGCACTCACCACACTGCATGCAGAGCTGACAAGAGGTAGATGTGTAACACGTCCCACCACATTCTGCTGTAGACAAGTAGATCGTGAACACTTCTGACTAAAGGGGAAACAACCATTCCCTAGAACGCATCTCACTTATTTTATTAGAGGGAAGGGCCACTGCAGACGACCCCACTTGTTAGAAGGGTCCTTGACAATAAGCGGATCACAGAATGTCCACGTGTGGGCACCCCCAGAAATACAGTAATCTCTGGGCAAACTTTAAAGTGTTACATTTCCCTGCAGTGCCAGAGGGAAAATTAAAAAGGTGTTTTCCAGCCCCTGAAAATTGATGGCCTATCCTCAAGATAGGCCATCAATAGCTGATGGGTCAGGGTCCGACTATCGGGACCCCCGCCAATCAGATGTTTTGAAGGGGCCACAGCACTCATACAAGCGCTGCTTCCCCTTCATTTCCCTTACTTGCTCACACTATGAATCACCGACACCGCAGCCGTTCATAGTATTGCATTCCCACATTGAACAGGCCGCAATACCTGGGCATGGCCGGCCTTAGCTATGTTCAACCAGTGCAGTTGCACAGGTCGCCACACGGCAAGAGGGGCGCCAGCGGGTGTGTGTATCCCCGCGCCGTTGCAACTACCAGCGGGGATACACACTAATTGCAGTCGCACCCGGGCGCTTCTTCACTTAGTGGCTACCGCTGTAGCAGCTGCTAGCGGTGACACCGGGCATAAGGGCGGTGGCGCCGCTAGCAGCTGCTGTGGCTGCTATAGCGGTAGCACTATAGCAGAGCAGGGAGATATCTCCCTGCTCTGCTGTCTACTAGCGCCACTGTAGCTCCCTTCAGCTACAGCGGCGCTAGTAGACAGCAGAGCAGGGAGATACCTCCCTTGCTCGGCTATAGTGCCCCCCTGTAGATATCAACCCCCCCCCCCCCTTCCAGGATAGCGCCACAGTAGCTCCCTGAAGGAGCAGAATCTCTGTGTGGCCGGGGATTCCGGTCCTGGAGTGCTGCTTGATGCCTCTGTCCATATATGGACAGTGACATCAGGGAAAACTCCTGAAGCAGAATCCCCGGTTACAGCATTGGAGACTATGATCGGGGATTCCATTCCAGGAGAAGCCAATGACGTCATGGACACAGACGTCAGGAGCTTCTCCTGGAGTGGCATCGACGGTCATAGCGTCTGCAACGCTGTGACCAGGGATTCCGCTTCAGGAGTTTTCCCTGATGTCACTGTCCATATATGGACAGAGGCATCAAGCAGCGCTCCAGGAGCGGAATCCCCTGCCACACAGGGATTCCGCTCCTTCAGGGAGCTACAGTGGCGCTATCTATACTGGAAGGGGGGGTTGCTATCTACAGGGGGGCTGTGGGCTGTGTGGCACTACCTACAAAGGACAACTGTGCAGGAGCACACAAAATACCCAGCTTTCCCGGGTATAAAAAAAAAGTGTGGAAATAAACTAAGATATAACTTTTATTTAATCTAGCTAAAAGGATTAATCCTTTACTCAAACTAAATAAATTATAATTTAGTTTATTTCCACACATTTATTTGATAGCTTGGAAAGCTGGGTATTGTGTGCTCCTGCACAGTTGTCCTTTTTTTAATGTATTGCCTGCCAGCTAGCAGTCATTTTGTAGTCCTTGCACTACCTACAAGGGGGCTGTGGGCAGTGTGGCACTACCTACAAGGGGGCTGTGGGCAGTGTGGCACTACCCACCAGGGGGCTGAGCGGCGCTACCCACCAGGGGGCATGTGAGTGGGGGGCTGATGGTCATTTTGCTGTGAGTGGGGGGCTGATGGTCATTTTGCTGTGAGTGGGGGGCTGATGGTCATTTTGCTGTGAGTGGGGGGCTGATGGTCATTTTGCTGTGAGTGGGGGGCTGATGGTCATTTTGCTGTGAGTGGGGGGCTGATGGTCATTTTGCTGTGAGTGGGGGGCTGATGGTCTACAAGTGGTTTCCACCTCTGACCTCCAATTGAAATAGGAAGATACCTGCGGCGCTCGTTTGGAGCTTTTTTTCCTGCGTCTTTTGCATTCGCTTCAACAGCTTAAGAAAAAACACAAAAAAAAAAAAATCACACAACGCTGTCAGTTGCTGAAGGAATTTTGAGGCAGATTTTTTTTGCCTTACAAAAAACGTGTGAACATGCCCTACGAGTGGAGTGCTTGTCCTTAGCAGTTTTCGGTCTCTCAAAACCATTTTTGGTAGGGGGGCCCCTGAGGAAATTTTGTTTTTCCAGTGCTGCCTCGAGTGCGAAAAGGTTGGGAAACTCTGTACTAGGGTACCATCATGGAGCAGCTCAGTTCATCGTGGGAACGGGGCATAGGGGAGTACAATTTTTGTTTTTGTTTGGAGGCACTGTCTACAAGGGGGAGGTGGGGGACTGTATGGCACTGTCTACAAGGAGGCTGTATGGCAAAATCTACAGGGGGCACTATACTGTGTGGGGGCCACTAAGCGGACATTATACTGTGTAGGGGTACTACAGGTGGCATAATACGAGGACAAAATACTGTGTCCTTGAAGGGGTTGTAATATATTATATTATACTGAATGGGGGCACTAATTTTTTTATGGGGCATTTTTTTTTTTGATGGGGTGGGGCGCCGAAAGATCATTTCACACAGGGCGCCATCTATCCTAGGGCCGGCCCTGTACCTGGGTATCACCGCTACATCCGTGTCAACAATTCAATGAGTAACTAGAAATGAAGGGGAAACAGCGCTCGTACGACCCCAACCTATCAGCTATTGATGGCCTATCCTGAGGATAGGCTATCAATTTTTAGGGTCTGGAAAGCCCCTTTAAGCATTATACAGAATCTATCAGTGGGTCGTCTAATGCAGAACCCAGAGCAAGAGACCCCTAGACCACTCTGGCCAAGAGATGAGGATTCTGAACAGAGGACACCCCAATTCTAATATCTGTAAAGGGACCTAAACTGGACAGTCCTTAACCATAACCAGAGAGTTATATTAAAACAGGGGTCTTAATAGCTGCAAGAGGGGCATCTCACCAACACTTGTTGCCAATGGATCTTCATGCCCTGGGGGGGGGGGGCAGTTCATGCCAAGAGATACTGGAATGTGGAGTCTTGCAGTGACACATAGAGGACCCCTCTCCTCAGATCAGTTTCAGTAAGTAATTTCATTCCCCCAGAAGATTTTCTTTGAACAAGTTAAATACTGGGTGGTCTCATTCCCCTTGCCAATAGGGTGTGTGTAAAATCACTGCCCCACCGACAAGGTGAACAGCAGCTGCCACATTAGTCACATTTCCAGAAGGAATAAGAAGGCAGAGCACGATTCAGAGTAACCGGTTCTCCATCAATGACCTAATGTACACACCACAGTCTTACATAGCCCTAAGACGCAAAGGGCACGCGGTTATCGGCACAGAACAGATCGCTAGTAGCTGCCAGCGGAGATAATAGAACGTCAAAGTCCAGTCACCACATGTCACCTGTTGCTCGGGAGTCTCATCCACCTGGGCAGAGGGTTCCGTTCCGTTTGTTGACATGATGCCAGGAGATTTGCAGCTGGTATTCAACCTGAGGACACAGAGCAAGAACACGTAGAAAGTGAACGCAAGACATCAGACAAAGCAGAGGCGCCGCTACACAGAAAACCGAACACAACGCTATATCCACCGCCATGACAGAGACACGGGAAAAACCTTCTCCATCCAGTGGCAACAAACTTAGCGCCCGCACAGGTGACCCCGTGCCCCTCAGCCCGCCCTTCACTCACCGAACAAGTGGTCCGCCTCAGTGCGCTTCACCTCCCTGCACTTGGCCGCTATTTAAAGAGGCGGTGACGTCGCGCCAGCCCCATGAGGGCGGGGTTATCAGGGGGACGGACTGGGCAAACTACCACGTGCTCGGCTATGGAAAGTTTCTGTCGTGAATATTTGGGAAGATTTATAAAATGTAGTTCAAGGAAAAAACTGGGCAGTTTCTGCAAATCAGGTCGCACCTTATACATTGCACCTCTGAGAACTGGGATTGGATTGGATTGGTTACTATTAGCAACTACTCCACTTTAGCACCAGTTTTTATGTTACAGTTCGTCTATGACCTCCAGTCATGTTCTCCACATGAGCCCTATTTACACCAACAGATTCCACCGCACGATAATCGCTTACTGTGAATAGGTGTAGCGACTGAACGACTAGCGATAGAACGCTCCTTGAGCGTACAAATAATCGTTTATACGAACAGAAAAATAATTGTTGGTCGTTCTGACATTGTGGTTTATAAACATGAATCGTTTATTGATAGCAGATGTGTGACAGTGTTAAATAGGCGACCAAACGATACATATTAATATATATTGAGATGATAAACTGTGTAAATACGTGTCCGTAATCGCTATATGATCGCTTACAGCAATCGTATCAAAGGTCGCTAATGCGAATATCTGCACGTGTAAATGAACCTTAAGGCTTTGTTTACACAGCATTTTGTTGGCGCTAATTTTGTTGGAATCAGCGCCAAAAACAGTCCCAAATCTCCCTTCATTGATTTTAATGGAAGGTAGAGGCGTTTTTTTCAGAGCAGTTTTTGTCCGCTTGCAAAGAAAAAAGCGTCATGCCCTATTTTGGAGGAGTTTCCGCTTCTAAACCTGCATTGAAATCAATGGGAGGCAGGAAAAAAACACGCCATACGTTTGGAGCGGTACATTTGCTAAATTAAAAAAACACGTCAAATAATTTTTTTTCTCCCTGACTAAAGAACGCAGTGTGAACATACCCTTATGCTCCCTTCTGATTTCACGGTAGAAGCAGCAAAGAAAAAACAAAAAAAAACGGAAAATGACTGATCGGTCTAAATATACCCTAAGGGTACGTCCGCACGTGGAAATGTGTTACATGTGGACTGCTCTGAAGGAGTGAAATCCGCGGTGAAAATCGGAGACATTTCCGCAACATAAGGGCTGATTCAGACGGCCGTGGCGTTTTTGCGCACGCAAAACACGCAGCGTTTTGCCTGCGCAAAAGCCACTTACCTGCTCCGTGAGGCAGCATCATATGATGCGCGGCTGCGTGATTTTCACGCAGCCGCCATCATTATGACACGCCATTCGGATGTTTGTAAACAGAAAAGCACGTGGTGCTTTTCTGTTTACATTTATCCTTTTGACAGCAGGTGCGCGAAACAGGCAGTTCGCACGGAAGTGCTTCCGTGCGACCTGCGTGGTTTTCACGCACCCATTGACTTCAATGGGTGCGTGATGCGCAAAATACGCGGAGATATTGACCGTGTCGCGCTTTTTGCGCAGCAGACAAACGCTGCGCAAAAAGCACGGACTGTCTGTACTGCCCCATAGACTTGTATTGGTCTGTGCGTGGCGCGTGAAAACCACGCGGCCCGCACGGACGCAATTCACGTTCGTGTGAATCCAGCCTAATAAGCATGCTGCGGATTTGCAAAGCACGCTCATTTTTATCATGCATATTATTTCCACTACATGTGGATGGGGTTCCAGCGGCCCCCTCTCCATTCATTGTACACCTGGATGCAGCACCCACCTCACCCGGTCGGAAAGGTGTCGAGTGGACCCCCCTTTCTGAAGACCTGCATCTATCACACATTTATCAAACATCCAATGGATATGCCATAAATGTTTCACCTGGGACTATCCCTTTTAACCCCTTAACTCCAAGTAAACTATGCATGTATAGTACCAAGTCGCCATTAACTATGTTATGGTTCTGTATATATGTCCATGTTGTTAGGGCCTGTTCACATCAGTGTTTGCCTTCCGTTTGGGCTTTCTGTTCATCTGTTCCGTCAGAGGAAAAGATGAACAGATGAAAGGAAAGTATCGTTTTATTTCAATTCTATATTTTGGGTTTCAGTTTGCTTCTGTTCCGCTAGGTTTCCGTTTTTTTTCACTGAAACAATAGTGTAGTGTGCTGCATAGGCCCTTATACAACCTACATAGGCCCCTTTCAACACATATTAGTCATACAATTAGATTTTGTTTTATTCCTTTTTCTTTGGCAAGAAAAATATGTACACTATCCTGTGCAGCAAAAACAAATGGGATTGTGGGGCATGCAGTTGAATACGTCTGCCCTTGATGTCTGTAAAAAACATATAATGTGGTGTACATGTGTATTGTTTGACAGGCAAACATAGAAAGCCATGAATTCCATAAATTATACTTCTGGATATTTTTTTTCTTCTAATTATGATGCATTTCTAATCAGAAAACATTGGGGGACATTTTTTATTACTGGCATACTGTCACGGTTGTAGGGTATGTGGACCCACTCGGCAGCTCCGCCGTAGCGGAGAAGTAACTGGCCAAACAACAGTCAATAACAGTCTCTCGGATATGAGTACCTGGGTAAATGATCAGGCAGATACTCGAAGTAGCATACACGTGGTAGAGCAGGCACAGATGATGCTTGGCGTAGCAGATGACACTGGACGTGGCAGATGACACCAGACATGGCAGATGACTCCAGACGTAGCAGATGGCAACAGACGTGGCAGATGACAACAGACGTGGCAGATTGCAACAGACGTGGCAGATTGCAACAGATGTGGCAGATGAGGCACACACCACTCCAACAATAGGCTTAGGCTCAGCAACAAACACAGCAACAGGATACGGGAACACTGGCAGCAGGATACAACTAAAGGACCATTTGCATAGATGAACACAGGAATACAAACAACGCTCAGGCAAGTTGAGGAAGGGTGGAGCCCTTTTTAAAGTCCAAGGTGTTGCTGGGTTGATTGGATAAACATTTTAGACAGGTTCACGCTGCCCCTTTAAGGCCAGGAGTGAGCCCGCACGAGCATCCTACGGCACACAGGAGAACGCTTCCGCAGTGTGTGTCGGCGTCTCTGAGGAGGGAGACGCCTATATGAAGATACAGTCCTGCGGTCATGGCTGCCGGCAAGTGGGACGTGCCAGTAGTCAGCGACCGCAGGCATAACAGTACCCCCGTTACGCCCCCTCTTCACAGGTGCAGAGCGTAAGAGTAACTTTTGGATGAGAACTGGGACATTAATGTTCTCCTCCGGTTCCTAGGACCTCTCCTCAGGAACAAACCCTTTCCAGTCCAACAGAATGTCTTTCCTGCTACCGTCTTGTAGTCCAGAATCTCATTCACGTCAAAGATGTCAGAAGAACCGCTGGGAGCAACTGCAGAATGAGGAGATTTACTGTAGGGGTTCAGAACCACAGGTTTCAGGAGGGACACATGAAATGAGTTGGATATTCTGAGGGTAGCAGGCAGCCGAAGCTTATAGGACACAGGGTTTATTTGTTGCAGGACTTCGAAAGGTCTTAGGAACCTGGGCACAAATTTGTAAGGCCTCATGCACACGACCGTAAAAACTCCCGTTATTACGGGTCGTGATTACGACCCCTAATAACGGGCTCATAGACTTCTATTGGCGACGGGTGCCTTCCCGTTTTCTCACGGGAAGGTGCCCGTGCCGTTGAAAAAGATAGAACATGTCCTATTTCAGGCCGTAATAACGGCACGGACAGTCCATAGAAGTCTATGGAGCTCTCGTAATGACGGGTGGCTACATGTGTGCACCCGTCATTACGGCAGCGTTGCTAAGCGACGTCAGTAAATAGTCACTGTCCAGGGAGCTGAAAGAGTTAACTGATCGGCAGTAACTCTTTCAGCACCCTGGACAGTGACTACCGATCAGTATAAACCTGTAAAAAATAAAAATAAAAGACGTTCATACTTACCGACAACTTCCTGCTTCCTCCAGTCCGGTCTCCCGCCCGTTGCCTTGGTGACGCGTCTCTCTCGACATCCAGCCCGACGTCCTGGATGACGTTTCAGGCCATGTGACCGCTGCAGCCAATCACAGGTCAATCACAGGCTGCAGCGGTCACATGGACTGCCGCGTCATCCAGGGATGTCGGGCTGGATGTGAAGAGAGGGACGCGTCACCAAGACAACGGCCGGGTAAGTATGAATTTCTTTAACTTTTATTACAGAAAAGGCTGTCCCTTCTCTCTATCCTGCACTGATAGAGAGAAGGGGCTGCCGATTAGTGCAGTGCTATTTTGCCGCCAAAAACGTGCTCGTAAATACGGGTGGAATACGTGTGACACCGGACCCATATTTACGAGCACGGGTTCGTAAATACTGGTGCAAAACGGGTGGAATACGTGTGACACCGGACCCGTATTTACGCCAGTATTTACGGGTGGGAAAAAATACGGTCGTGTGCATGAGGCCTAAGAGGAAATTTTTAAGCGGATGTTTTTAGAAGATAACCAGACTTTGGATCCATGGGGAAACTGAGGAGGTTCTTTTCTTCACCTATCATCATTCCTCTTCATGCGGTCGACCGCCTGTAGGATAGATGACCTGGTCAGAGGCCAGATGTGAAGAAAGTCCCCAAACATTGAGTTAACTGCGGGTACCTGTGATGTAGCAGGAACTGGAAGAGGGACCGGACCTGTGGATGTTGGCTGTAAACAATGAGGAATGGAGTAGAGGCAGTAGATTCACTTGTGTGATTCTTGTAGGAGAACACGGCCCAAGGAAAAAGTTACACCCAGTTGTCATGCTGAACAGAAATGAAGTGACAAAGGTAATTCTCCAATTTTTGGTTAATTCTCTCGACTTGGCCGTTAGACTAAGGATGAGAGGCAGAGGAACTGTTCAATTTAACATCAATGAGTTTACAGAGGGCTCTCCAGAATTTTGAAGTGAATTGAACCCCCCGATCGGACACGATATGGAGAGGCAAGACAAGCAGAGTAAAGATATTTTGTATGAAGAGGTTACCCAGACGAGGAGCAGAGGGAAGACTGGTTAGTGGGATGAAATGTGCCATCTTAGAAAAACTCCACCACTCAGTCAGTAGTGCATCCAATTGAAGGAGGAAGGTCCGTTGCAACATCTATGGCCATGGACCGTCGTTCAGACTTACCCTCTGACGGCCCCAGCCATGGACATATGTGTTCTCGGCGGCATCTACATCCAGGGAGACGCCAGCACTCACTTCCGGGTTCTGAGACTGTTTCCCGCAGGGCACGCCCACGCGTGCAAGGCCTTAAAGGGCCAGTACGCATCTAGTTTTTAATAATCAGTAATTAGCCTAGAATGCTGCTGGACTATAAAAAGGGCTCTGCCCACTTGATCCTTGCCTGAGCGTTGTTGTATACCTAAAGTGTAATGACGGGGGTGGGGAGACAGACAAGTGAGCCCTAATCTACCCACCACTCAGTCCCTGCCTACTTGCAATGACCCGCCCTAGGCGACGGGGTACAACTGGGCGACGGTCCCTATGCTCAATAAGTGCACGACAGACAAACACACAAGGGTACACAGAGATAGGGGGAGAAAGGGGCAGTTGCCCAAGGCAACACCGTGAGCAACAAGAGAAGTGAACAAGCCGAGTAAAACCAGGAGAGTACGAGGTGCCAAACGCAGAACAGAAGAGTAGAAAACAAGCCGAGTCAAACCAGGAGTGTACGAGGTACCAAACGCAGAGCAGGAGAGTAGTCAGCAAGCTGGGGTCAATATGAAGCAAGGACATTGGTACAAAAAGCTGCAGCAGGGCCAGGAAACCAAACGAGAAGAATCACAAGCAAAGGAGGAACAGGAAAGGCAGGTATAAATAGACAGAGGGTGGGAGCTAGCTCCGTCTGGCCAGGCTGTGATAGCTTCTCCCACTCCTAAGCCTGCCACCCTGAGTGGTGGAAGATGGAAGGAAACAAGGGGAGAGAAATCCTCCAGCTCACCTGACACAAGGATTGGGTGTCGCTGTCAGCGCCTGGATCTTTTTCGTGTCGGCACACGATGCAGGAACAGAAGTAGCAGAGGAAATGTGGTCCAGCGCTTGGGTAGAAGTAAAATAGAAAAATATTTTTCCAAGTTTAATTAAATTGCGTTAAAAAGTCCATTGTAGTATGGTCTCGGTGTGTGGATAGAAGGAAGAATAACACTACAGCCAAGACTAAGGACGGTGCCTCGTCCGAAACGCGTAGGCTAACCTAACAGGATCATTCTTCCTTCTATCCACACACCGAGACCATACTACAATGGACTTTTTAACGCAATTTAATTAAACTTGGAAAAATATTTTTCTATTTTACTTCTACCCAAGCGCTGGACCACATTTCCTCTGCTACTTCTGGTGGAAGATGGAGTCAGTCTCACAGACATAGAAGCAGGTGCAGACTGATTATCTATGGGCGTTAACTCCGAAGCTGTACCTGGCAGATCCTTTAAAGTACCCCCCCTTTTATGAGGGGCCACCGGACCCTTTCTAAGTGGACCTGGTTTACTGGGGAAACGAAGGTGAAATCTCCTGACCAATATCCCAGCGTGAAAATCCCGAGCGGGTACCCAAGTCCTCTCCTCAGGCCCGTATCCTCTCCAATTGACCAGGTACTGGAGGGAGCCTTGGACCATCCTGCTGTCCACAATCTTGGCCACCTCGAATTCTGCCCCCTCAGGGGTGAGAACAGGGACCGGAGGTTTCCTCGAGGGAAACAAGGACGGGGAGCAGCGTTTAAGGAGGGAGGCATGGAACACGTCGTGTACTCGAAAAGATGGGGGCAACTCCAGTCGGAAGGAGACAGGATTGAGGACTTCAATGACCTTGTATGGCCCTATAAACCGGGGAGCAAACTTCTTGGATGGGACCTTAAGGCGCAAATTTTTAGACGATAGCCACACCAGATCCCCGACCATAAACAAGGGGTTAGCAGAACGTTTTCTATCTGCCTGAGTTTTTTGTATTCTCTGGGACGCCTCTAGGTTCTTCTGAACCTGAGCCCAGACTGTGCACAGTTCTCGATGAACGACCTCTACCTCGGGATTGTTGGAACTACCAGGTGAAACGGAAGAGAACCGTGGATTAAACCCAAAATTACAGAAAAAGGGGGAGACCCCTGACAAGTTACTGACCCAGTTATTAAGGGAAAATTCGGCGAGGGGAATGAATGAGACCCAATCATATTGACAGTCAGAGATAAAACACCTTAAATATTGTTCTAGAGACTGATTAGTCCTCTCAGTTTGGCCATTAGTTTCAGGATGGAAGGCAGAGAAGAAGGACAGATCAATCTCCAACTTTTTACAGAAGGCTCTCCAAAACAATGAAACAAATTGTACCCCTCTATCAGAAACAATATTGACAGGGACCCCATGGAGACGCAGGATGTGATTGACAAACAAGGTAGCTAACGTCTTAGCATTGGGTAGTTTTTTGAGGGGCACAAAGTGGCACATCTTACTAAAGCGGTCTACTACAACCCACACCACCGACTTGCCTTGAGATGGAGGCAAATTGGTGATAAAATCCATGGAGATATGGGTCCAAGGTCTCTGGGGAATGGGCAAAGAACATAGTAAGCCCGCTGGTCGGGACCTGGGAGTCTTGGACCTAGCACAAACTTCACAAGCGGCGACGTAGGCCTTAACGTCTTTAGGCAACCCAGGCCACCAATAGATTCTGGCAATGAGGTGCTTGGTACCCAGGATGCCTGGATGGCCAGATAGTGCAGAGTCATGATTTTCCCTAAGTACCCTTAGCTGGAATTGCAGGGGAACAAACAGCTTGTTCTCAGGAAGGCTCCCGGGAGCTGAACCTTGATCAGCCGCAATTTCAGAGACTAAATCAGAATCAATAGTGGAAATGATTATACCTGGAGGCAAAATACAAGCAGGATCTTCCTCCGAAGGAGGGCTGGCCATGAAGCTACATGACAGTGCATCAGCCTTAACATTTTTAGACCCAGCCCTATAGGTAACCACAAAGTTGAATCTGGTAAAAAATAACGCCCAACGAGCTTGTCTCGGGTTTAGCCTCCGGGCAGATTCTAGGAAAACCAGATTCTTGTGGTCGGTAAGGACCGTTACCTGGTGCCTAGCCCCCTCCAGGAAGTGGCGCCACTCTTCAAATGCCCATTTAATGGCTAAGAGTTCGCGGTTGCCAATATCATAGTTACTCTCAGTGGGTGAAAACTTCCTGGAGAAGTAGGCACAGGGACGGAGATGGGTGAGGGACCTGGTACCCTGGGACAAGACAGCCCCCACTCCCACCTCGGACGCGTCAACCTCCATGATAAATGGCTCCATTTGGTTGGGCTGAACCAGCACCGGGGCCGAGATAAAGCACTTCTTAAGGACCTCAAAAGCCTGGACAGCCTCAGGAGGCCAGTGGAGGAGATCAGCACCTTTGCGAGTGAGATCCGTAAGACGCTTAGCGATGACTGAGAAGTTAGCAATAAACCTCCTGTAATAATTAGCGAACCCCAGGAAGCACTGTAACGCCTTCAGGGAGGCAGGTTGGACCCATTCCGCCACAGCCTGGGCCTTGGCGGGGTCCATGCGGAATTCATGAGGAGTGAAGATTTGGCCCAAAAATTGTATCTCCTGCACCCCAAACACACATTTTTCGGTCTTTGCAAACAGTTTGTTTTCTCGAAGGACCTGGAGCACCTTCCTGACATGCTCAATGTGGGAGGACCAGTCCTTGGAAAACACAAGTATGTCATCAAGGTACACTACAAGAAATAACCCCAGGTAGTCTCTTAAAATCTCATTTATGAAATTCTGGAAGACCGCGGGAGCATTACACAACCCAAAGGGCATGACGAGGTATTCGAAATGACCTTCGGGCGTGTTACACGCAGTCTTCCACTCATCCCCCTCTTTGATGCGGATAAGGTTATACGCCCCCCGTAGATCAAACTTAGAGAACCATTGGGCCCCCTGAACCTGATTAAAGAGATCAGGAATCAGAGGAAGGGGATACTGGTTCCTTACAGTGACCTTATTCAAGCTTCGGTAGTCAATGCATGGCCTAAGACCACCATCCTTCTTCCCTACGAAGAAGAAGCCAGCACCTACCGGAGAAGTAGAGGGGCGAATGTAACCCTTGGCCAGGCATTCCTGGATATACTCTCTCATGGCTTCACGTTCGGGACAAGAGAGATTAAATATCCTACCCTTAGGGAGCTTAGCTCCTGGTACCAAATTGATTGCGCAATCATATTCTCTATGAGGAGGTAACACTTCGGAGGCCTCCTTAGAGAAAACATCGGCGAAGTCCTGAACAAACTCAGGTAGCGTGTTCACCTCCTCAGGGGGAGAAATAGAATTAACAGAAAAACATGACGTCAAGCATTCATTACCCCACTTGGTAAGGTCCCCAGAATTCCAGTCAAACGTGGGATTATGCAACTGCAACCAGGGAAGGCCTAAAACCAAATCGGACGATAATCCCTGCATTAACAGTACAGAGCACTGCTCCAAATGCATGGAGCCAACAAGGAGTTCAAAAACAGGGGTATGCTGTGTAAAATAACCATTAGCAAGAGGAGTGGAGTCGATACCCACTACCGGGACAGGTTTAGGCAAATCAATCAAAGGCATAGCTAGAGACATAGCAAATTCCACAGACATGATATTAGCAGAAGACCCTGAATCCACGAAGGCACTGCCGGTAGCAGACCTACCACCAAAAGAGACCTGAAAGGGAAGCAAGATTTTATTAAGTTTCATATTTACGGGAAATACCTGTGCGCCCAAGTGACCTCCCCGATGATCACTTAGGCGCGGAAGTTCTCCGGCTGCATTCTTACGCTTAGGACAGTTGTTCACTTGATGCTTGTCATCCCCACAGTAGAAGCAGAGACCATTCTTCCTGCGGAAATCTCTACGTTGTTGGGGGGACACAGAGGCCCCGAGTTGCATAGGTACCTCTGAGTCTTCCGGGGAGGAACGAAGCAACGGAACCTCGGGAGGCATCATGGGGGAGTCAGAGGAGAAAACATCAAGACGTTCAAGTCGTCGTTCCCTGAGACGTCGGTCAAGTCATACCACTAAAGCCATAACCTGGTCTACGGAGTCAGAAGAGGGATAACTAACTAGCAGAACTTTCAGGGCGTTCGACAGACCCAACCTAAACTGGCACCTTAAGGCAGGGTCATTCCACCGAGAAGCTACGCACCACTTCCTAAAGTCAGAGCAATACTCCTCAACAGGTCTCTTACCCTGACGTAAGGTCACCAGCTGACTCTCGGCAAAAGCAGTCTTGTCAGTCTCGTCATAGATGAGTCCGAGAGCAGAAAAGAAAAGATCAACGGAGGAAAATTCAGGGGCGTCAGGAGCCAAGGAGAAGGCCCATTCTTGGGGCCCTTCCTGGAGCCGGGACATAATTATACCCACCCGCTGGCTCTCAGAACCTGAGGAGTGGGGCTTTAAACGAAAATAGAGCCTACAACTCTCCCGAAAGGAGAGAAAAGTCTTCCGGTCCCCTGAGAACCGGTCGGGCAACTTGAGGTGGGGTTCAAGAGGTGAGGTGAGGGGGACTACCATGGTAGCATCAGGCTGGTTGACCCTCTGAGCCAGGGCCTGGACCTGTAGGGAGAGACCCTGCATTTGCTGAGCCAGGGTCTCAAGGGGGTCCATAGTGGTGTCAGGGACCAGGGTAGAATAGGTATGGGCTTGTGATTATGTATTGACGGGGGTGGGGAGACAGACAAGTGAGCCCTAATCTACCCACCACTCAGTCCCTGCCTACTTGCAATGACCCGCCCTAGGCAACGGGGTACAACTGGGTGACGGTCCCTACGCTCAATAAGTGCACGACAGACAAACACACAAGGGTACACAGAGCTAGGGGGAGAAAGGGGCAGTTGCCCACGGCAACAATGTGAGCAACAAGAGAAGTGAACAAGCCGAGTCAAACCAGGAGTGTACGAGGTAACAAACGCAGAGCAGGAGAGTAGTCAGCAAGCCGGGGTCAATATGAAGCAAGGACAATGGTACAAGAAGCTGCAGCAGGGCCAGGAAACCAAACGAGAAGAATCACAAGCAAAGGAGAAACAGGAAAGGCAGGTATAAATAGACAGAGGGCAGGAGCTAGCTCCGTCTGGCCAGGCTGTGATAGGTTCTCCCACTCCTAAGCCTGCCACCCTGAGTGGTGGAAGATGGAGTCAGTCTCACAGACATAGAAGCAGGTGCAGACTGATTATCTATGGACGTTAACCCCGAAGCTGTGCCTGGCAGATCCTTTACATAAAGTTTGTCTTGCAAATGGTCTCCCAGTGTTTTCCAGTTCCCAGTGTTACCCGTTCCTGCTGCCTGTACCCTGTATCCCGTGCTACAGTGAAAGTCAATTCGTCCCTTCTGCTGCATCTACTGTGCCATCTACAGTGAAAGTCGAGTCGTGTCTTCCGCTGCATCTACTGTGCCATCTACAGTGAAAGTCAAGTCGTGTCTTCCGCTGCATCTACTGTGCCATCTACTTTGAAAGTCAAGTTGTGTCACTGCTACTGTCTACATTGCCTCAGGTACCCTTTCTGGACTATAGATATTGTTTTGTACCAAGTTTTACCAAGTTGGCCCGCACCGTGACAGTACACTCAGGCCATGGACCCCGCTGGTCAATTCAAGGGCCTGTCACCCTCCCAAGCCATGCAGGCGGACCTGCAAGATCTGCGAGCATGACAGGATCAACTTCTTTTGGCAGTAGACTCCATGGCACAGCTGCTAGGGGCGCTAGCTACTTCCTTCTCTGCTCCTCTTCAAGCTCCTCCGATTGATCCTCCTGCTACACCTCCTGGCAGCTCCGGTTCGGATCCTCGGTTCTCGCTGTCGTTGCCACCTCGGTTCCATGGAGACGCAAGTACATGCAGGGGGTTTCTGAACCAATGCCATATCCACTTCACTCTGCATGCCCGAGCATTTCCTTCGGACGGAGCCAGGATCGCCTTCATTATGTCTCTACTTGCCGGCAAGGCCCTGGCGTGGGCGAATCCAATCTGGGAACGACAGGGACCCGAGACTTCCAGGGGTTCGTGCGGTTATTCCGTTCAGGAGCCTGGACGAGTCGGCAGCCACTGCTATCTTTAATCTTCACCAGGAGGACGCCTCCGTGGGCGAATACACCATCCAGTTCCGGACCCTGGCAGGAGAACTGTCCTGCAACAATGAGGCCTTGGTAGCATCCTTCTGGCATGGCCTATCGCCCGAGATCAAGGATGAACTTGCTGCTTGAGATCTACCAGCTGCCTTGGACGACCTGATTCTACTTGCTACTCGAGTGGACATAAGACTCAGAGAGAGCTCAAGAGGTTCGACAAGAGAGACGGCTTCCTAGACTGGCGTCCAACTTCCAGCAACCCCTCTTGCCTTCTTCTACTGCTCCGCCCGAGGTTCCGATGCAGGTGGAATTGGTCCTGAAGACTAAGAAGTGGTCAGTGATAGGAGATCACTGACCAAAAATGTGGGGGGAACACAAGGAGGAAGGGTACAGGACTGGGTAGTGGATGGGAGAGGTGGGATGCCGAAAAAAGTTGTTTTTTAGACTGTTTTTTAACTTGCTCTTCTCTCTCTCTCTCTTCTCACAACCGCTCTGAACGCCTCGCTATCTCCAACAGAGGCGTTCAGGGCGGGTGCGGCAGGATGTGATGTCAGGGAGAGGAAGTTTAGACGTCGATCGCCACTATTGGACAGTTACTCACTGACTGACCGATAGTGGCGATCGTTGAGGCGGGACCATCGCAACAGGTCCTGGCGTATTGAGCTGTGATAGCCTGCTGTCGGAAACAACAGTTGTCACAGCTCATGCACGCGCCGGTGGAAAATGACGATGCATTTTCCCTGCGACATAATATTCCATCGCTGAGCGCGAACAGGGCGGTCAGCGCGACAGAATATTATGTCGCTGAGCGTTAAGGGGTTAATGACCAGCCTATTTTAAACCTTAATGACCAAGCTATTTTTTACGTTTTTCCATTGTCTCATTCCAAGAGCTATAACTTTTTTATTTTTGCATCGACATAGCTGTATAATGTCTTGTTTTTTTATTAGCACCATTTTGGGGTACATAGAATTTATTGATTAACTTTTATTTACTTTTTTTGGGGAGTAATAGAAAAAAAACAGCAATTTCGCCACACTTTTTTGCGTCCTAAATTTATGACGTTTACCGTGTGGTATAAATAACACAATAACTTTATTCAGTGGGTTGTTGCGATTGCAACGATACCAAATTTGTATAGTTTTTGTATGTTTTTCAAAATTATTTGTATTTGTGTCTCCATATTTGAAGAGCCGTAACGTTTTTATTTTTTCGCCGATGCAATTGTAGGAGGCCTTTTTTTTTTGCGGGACGACTTTTTGATCACATTTTTTTCAGGCAGGATTATCAGAAAACAGCAATTTTTGCATTGTTTTTTATTTTTGCCGAGTGGGTTAAACAATGTAATAACTTTATAGTTGTGGTCGTTACGGACGTGGCGATACCAAATATGTGTAACTTTTTTTTTTTAATAATAATAAAGCAGTTTGTAAGGGGTAAAAGTGTTTTTTTTTCTTTTTTTCCCCACTTTTTTACTTTTTAACTTTGTTAAACTTTTTTTTTTAACTTTTTGTACCAGTCCCACTAGGGGACTTAACTATGCGATCGTCCGATCGCTATTATAATACACTGCAAAACTTACGTATTGTAGTGTATTACTGCCTGTCCGTGTAAAATGGACAGGCATCTGCTAGACCATGCCTCTGGCATGGTCTAGCAGGCATTACTTTATTACTGTGACGCGATCAAAGCCCACAACTCGTATGGCCAGACAGCCCAGGGTCCATTGAAGGACCCCAGGGCTGTCTGAACATATTTCCTGTTGTTAGGGCATACTGAGGTATGCCCTAACAACTGCCTGTGTATAATCAGTAACAGGCTAATGTACTGGCATATAGATCTATGCCAGTACATTACAGTTACAAAATCAAAATCAAAATGATAAATCGCTTTATGGGATTAAAAAAAAAAGTTAAATGAATGTAAAAAAAAATGAATGATAAATCAATAAATAAAAAGTAAAAAAAATACACAGAAACACACATTTTTTATAATACATAAACTTTTTAAAATAGAAGTCCCAAAACATGAAATAATATAGACATATTTGGTATCGCCACGACCGTAACAACCTGTACAACAAATGTATTACATTATTTATGATGATCAGTGTATGGTGTAAAAAAAAAATATTAAAACTGCAGCGGAACTGCTTTTTTTCTGCATTTTCGCCAAGATAAAAATGTATAGAAATTAAAAGATAATGTATTTGTACCAAAAAATGGTACCTACATAAAGTACAACTCGTCCTGCAAAAAACAAAGTCTCATACAACTACGTCGTACAAAAAATAAAAGAGTTATGAGCGTCGGGATGCAAAGAGGGGAAATGTAAAAAAAATTGCTGTGTCCTCAAGGCCAAAATTGGCCGTGTCCTTAAGGGGTTAATGGCTCCCTGCTCTATTTATTTATTCTGATCCAGCGCCGTAAAAAGGCGTATGCATCGGAATAAAGCCCTTTAGTGGCCGACGTAAAACCACTATGGGGCGCTCTCTAATGGGTTACTTCTCTGCAATCAGGGATAAATTCTATATCTTACCTAGCATGTTTAATTGATCTAAACTATTCATATTTTATAACTAGTTAGGATTCTATTACATGATCCTGATTGGACTATGTTGATAAATTTAAAATAATGCACCTAGGATACAATAGTATTAATGCACATACATTAAATAGAATAAAACTGGGGATAACAGAACAGGAGAAGGACCTGGGTTCTCTGGTAACAAATAAGCTAAGCAGCAGCACTCAATGTCAAGCAGCAGCTGCAAAAGCAAATAGGATTTCAGGGTGTATAAAGAGAGATAAAGACCTGTGATTCAAGCATATTACCCCTCTATAAATCCCTTGGAAGGCCACATCTTGAATATGTAATTCAGTTTTGGGGTCCACATTGTAAAGAGCTCAAAAGGCCGGCAGCTAGATTAAATGGGATGGGAGGTGTCGCTTACAATGAAAGGCTAGAAAAATTGGGCTTGTTCAGCTTGGAAAAAAAGATATTTTAGAGGTGTTCTTATTAGCATGTATAAATATATGTGTGGTCAATACAGTGAACTAGCACATGATCTGTTCCCTCCAAGGACTCTACAAAGGACCAGGGGACATCCATTGCATGTGGAAGCAAGACATTTCACACATCAATATAGGATAGGGTTCTTAACAGTTAGTCAGCAAGCTATGGAATGTCAGACGCCAAGAGTTAGTGATGGCAGATACTATGTCAGCATTTAAAAACAGGCTAGATGCTTATTTATTGGAGGGCATTGAGAGTTAGATTTAATCAAGCAAGGAATGATGGGTAATTTATTGGGAAACATTGAACGCGATGGACTGTCTTTTCAACCTATGTAACTTAACGCCAACTAGCCATATTTGATTTTGGCTATTTAGTACTATTAGTGATATATTGCATATTGTCTTTGTCTCTGCTCATACATATACAGTCATCTATTCTCACACAACATGCAAGGGTTATTCATACTGGGTGTTTTCCTCAAGTGCTCTGACTCTACAGATGTATGTAACAAGCATGTTTGCATTCATGCCTTAGGCCTCATGCACACGAACGTATTTTTTCCCTCCCGTAAATACTGGCATAAATACGGGTCTGGTGTCACACGTATTCGACCCGTATTGCACCAGTATTTACGGACCCGTGCCCGTAAATACGGGTCCGGTGTCAACAGTATTCCACCCGTATTTACGGGCACATTTTCGCTGCAAAATTGCACTGCACTAATCGGCAGCCCGTTCTCTCTATCAGTGCAGGATAGAGAGTAGGGGCAGCCCTTTCCGAGGTAAAAGTAAAAAAAAATCATACTTACCCGGCCATTGCCTTGGTGACGCGTCCCTCTCTTGACATCCAGCCCGACCTCCCTGGATGACGCGGCAGTCCATGTGACCGCTGCAGCCTGTGATTGGCTGCAGTGGTCACATGGGCTGAAACGTCATCCCGGGAGGCCGGACTGGAGGAAGAAGCAGGGAGTTCTGGGTAAGTATGAACTTCTATTTTTTTTACACATTGATCTATATTGTGATCGGAAGTCACTGTCCAGGGTGCTGAAACAGTTACTGCCGATCGCTTAACTCTTTCAGCACCCTGGACAGTGACTACTGACGTCGCCTAGCAACGCTCCCGTAATTACGGGTGCACACACGTAGTCACTGATTACGGCCTAAAATAGGACATGTTCTTTATTTTTCAACGGCCCGGGCACCTTCCCGTAAGCATACGGGGAGGTACCCGTGGCCAATAGAAGTCTATGGGCCCGTAATTACGGGCCGTATTTCTCCAGCGGACGTTTTTTACATTTGTTTCAATACATTTTGAGGCAAGTTAGTTCAGACATTGCGGAAAACTCTGCTGCAGACCATAGGCTGTGGTGCGGAATTTTCCCTCTGCAGCATGCACTGTCTGTTGCGGAGAAGAAGTGGAATTTCACAGCTGATTTCAGACTTTGCAATGCAAAAACTGAAATCTGGGGCAAGTCCGCTGTCTTTTCTGCAACGTCTGAATTACCTGTCAAATATACAAATGTTAGTGCAGATTCATTGCGTAATTGCCCCAAATCTGCACCAACATTTGCAGCGGAAAAACTCTGCAACGTGTGAACATGCCTTTAGTGTAGCGAAATAAACATCTTAGGCCTCATTCAAACGGCAGGGTTTCCCGTCCGGGTGCCGGCCGTTCATAAATCGGCCGGCACCCGGCTGCATTAGGAATGATAGACCCCTAATGGGGCTATTCACACGACCGATTTTTTGACGGCCGGAAAATCCGGCCGTCAAAAAATAGGACATGCTCTATCTTTGCCCGGACACCCGGCCGCCCGGCTCCCATAGAAGTCTATGGGGCCGGGTATTACACGGCCATCACCGGAATGTGTTCCGAGTGATGGCCGGGTTTCCCGGCGCTTGCGCTCTATCTCCTCCTCCTCACAGCGCAGAGTGCATGTGAGGAGGAGGAGTTGATGCCATTCTGACGAATGGCATCGCTGCACACTGTGTTGCAGGGCCGGGGTGTACAGCAGGTGGAGGGAGCGCTGCGCTGGCTCCCTTCCCCTGCTTGTTAAAAGCACCCTGGCTCGGCGACACCTTAGATGGCGCCGCTAGTAGCAGCAGCTGCTGCGGCTGCTACTACTGCAGCGACGCCACTATAGCAGAGCGGGGAGGTATCTCCCCGCTCTGCTATGTGCTAGCCGCACTTTAGCTCCTTGAAGGAGCGGAATCCCCGTGTGTTCGGGGATTCCGCTCCTGGACAGAGCGCTTGATGTCTCTGTCCATATCTGGGCAGTGACATCAGGGGAAACTCCTGAAGCGGAATCCCCGAACACATGGGGATTCCCCTTCAGGAGCTGCCGCTGATGTCACTGTCCGGATCTGCCCGGCCCGGCACGGATGCATAACTTTATGCAAACCGGCCGGGCAGAATGGCCGATTTTACCGGCCGGCACTCGGGCTCGGACCCGACCCGGTCGTGTGAATCCCGCCTCAGTTTATCACACTTTATCAATGAACTGCTGGATTTTTCAATTGCCTTTCTTGAGGAAGCTCCAGCCTATCATAGAGCTAAGTAGGACCTTAGCAGGGTAATTTGTGAAGGTCTGCTATCCATATCAAGTAGAAGTAAATCAACAGAGTGAGAGATGCATGCAGGGCGTCCCGGAAATATTGATGAACTGAGATTTGCAGAGCGGAATGGTTTAAAATCTCAGCCTTGTGAGAATCTTCTATTGCAACTACAGGAAACATTTGGTGGAAATGACGTTGCTTGAGTGGCATAACCTATAAAATACACCAGGGATGTGTTCTACTCGATAAATCCCATTTCACTATCTGATGGCCGAATCTCGGTTTAGTGGATACCAGGACAACGCTACTACCAGAATGCATGGTGCCTACTTAAATATTTGTTGGAGGCATAATTGTCATAATTGTTTGGGGGTGCTTTCAATGTTTGGGATAGGCCCCTTTAATCCCTAGCTGCACCACTCAGTAACTATACGTCGTCACAGGAGGCTACTTCCAGGGCCGCATCTACCATGAGGCGAGTTAAGCCTCTGGCCTCAGGTGGCACACTGCAGTGTCTCAGAGGGGGCGGCATTACAGAGCCGATGGCTGAGGTTTCCTCCACTTAGCAGCTGCAGGATGTGCTGCCTCCTTAAGAACAGCATATCTCTCCTGGGCCACCTTAATAACCCCTCCCTGACCCCCCTCCCTTGCTCTTCACTCTCCTGTCGCCATTGTAATGCGATCCTGCTCAGTGTCGGGACAGAGAGGGAGGCGCGCAGAGTGTCTGCTCTGCAACTGAAGGGAAATCCTGTGATGGACTCACCAACACTTGCTAGTAGTTTACTCCGGAGTCTCCGTACACAGCAAGCGAAGATCCATATAGGCAGCTGCCTGCACAAAAGGTAAGTGTGTGTAATGTATGTACTGTATGTGTATAGTGTATGTCTAGTGTGTAATGTGTTTATTGTAGTGTGTAATATATATACTGAATGTGTATAGTGTATGTCTAGTGTGTAATGTATGTACTTAATGTGTATAGTGTATGTCTAGCGTGTAATGTATGTACTGAATGTGTATAGTGTATGTGTAGTGTGTAATGTATGTACTGAATGTGTATAGAGTATGTCTAGTGTGTAATGTATGTATTGTAGTGTGTAATGTCTGTACTGTAGTGTATAGTGTGTAATGTATGTAGTGTAGTGTGTATTGTAGTGTATAGTGCATGTTTAATGTGTATATTGTAGTGTATGTGTAGTGTATAAATGTATGTACTGTGTATGTCTAGTGCGTAATGTATGTACTGTAGTGTGTATTGTAGTGTATAGTGCATGTGTATATTGTAGTGTATGTGTAGCGTGTAATGTATGTACTGTGTATGTGTAGTGCGTAATGTATGTACTGTAGTGTATAGTGCATGTGTAGCGTGTAATGTATGTATGTACTGAATGTGTATAGCCTATGTCTAGTGTGTAATGTATGTATTGTAGTGTATGTGTAGTGTGTAATGTATGAACTGAATGTGTCCAGTGTGTAATGTATGTATTGTAGTGTAGTGTAGTGTAGTGTAGTGTATAGAGCATGTGTAGCGTTTAATGTATGTACTGTACATTCGTTTCTTGCCCTGCAATTCAGCTCTTTTCAATAACGCAGGCGGTCGGTGACGTCATCATGCTGCTTGCATCATTCAGCTCCAGCAGACCTGCTCATTAGAGAGCAGGCCTGCGTTGTTAGAGGACGTTGCGGGAACAGGATCAGGTGAGCATGTAACGTTTGTTTGTTTTATTTAAAGGGGTTGTCGACTACCGGACAACTGATGACCTATGCACCAAATAGGTTATCAGTATATCATCGGTGCAGGTCCGACACCCGAAACCCTGCACCGATCAGGCGCTCCGGTGGCCTGCGAGCAGCGGATGTTATTGCCCATTATGCGATGTACAGAGCCGGAAGCAGTTGCCTCCGTACATAGCAGCGGAGCTGCAGAACTGCAGCTCTGCTCCTATTCACTTGAATACTGCAGCTTGGCCGCTATTCCGTGGCCGGAGCCAACTGATTCCGGCATGTACGGAGGCAGCCAGAGTGGCTTAACGGTAGTGGACAATCCCTTTAACAGTGTGAGTGGCTTTATCTACAGGGGGCTCTATCGGGCAATATCTACAGTGTACAACCAATCTCTATAACTATAGTTCCAAATATCAAATGATAACAAAATGAGAATATAAATATCTTTATTAATAATCCATTAAAAACAAGAACAGCTGTAAACAGACAATTAAAATCAACAGAGTAGTAGGACAATGGGGGACACAGCAGGTTTGATATGTATGAATACAATGCCTGGGAGCAGTATATACGGACACAAATACAAAAATAGATATATAGCCCAAATATTATAGTACAAAAAAGAAGAGTCGAATTTAGGCTATACACGTATATATAATAATATTCCAAAATTAATCATCACTAACAATGTGTGCGTTTTTAGGTAGGTCACTAAAGATAGGGTATGCACAATTAGTGTCAAATTTCCCAAACAATGGTGATC
Organism: Rhinoderma darwinii; assembly: GCF_050947455.1. NCBI lineage: Eukaryota > Metazoa > Chordata > Amphibia > Anura > Rhinodermatidae > Rhinoderma > Rhinoderma darwinii. The sequence goes on along the minus strand of NC_134687.1, from coordinate 234,334,258 downwards.
GGTCCAAATAATGTATATACTATGATTTGAAACCCCTATCTATATGTAAGGCCTCATGCACACGACCGTAGCCATGTGCACGGCCGTGATTTTCGGGTCGGCAAATCGCAGGCTGTGCCCATGGCCGCAGCCATTATTTTCAATGAGCCCGGACCGCAGAACACGGCAGTAATAAGGCTTGCCCGTTCTTTCTGCGGTCCGGGCTCCGGGGCCATGCTCGGACCGTGAAAACCACGGTCATGTGCATGGCCCCATAGGAATGAATGGGGCCGCAATTCTCCTGTGGATATTCGGGGGAATTGCGGCCGCAAATTCACGTTCGTGTGCATGGGGCCTTAGGCCTTTTTAACACTAGCATTAGTATCAGTTTACCTTTCTTTCGTCAGTGGAAGAGAGGATTAAAACATTAAACGGAAAGCACCGATTCCGTTAGAATTACCATTGATTTCAATGGTAATTCTTTTGTTTCAGTTGCTTTCCATTTGTCTCCGTTCGCTAGGTTTTAGTTTTTTTTTTTGGCGGATGCAAAAGTGCAGTCTGCAGAACTTTTGTTTCCAGGAAAAAATTCATTTAGTGACCTACCTAAAAACGTACACATTTATGAGTGATGATTAATTTTGGAGTATTATATACATGTGTATAGCCTAAATCCTACTCTTATTTGTACTATAATATTTGGGATATTTATCTCTTTTTGTATTTGTGTCAGTATATACTGCTCCCAGGCATTGTATTCATACATATCAAACATGCTGTGTTCCCCATTGTCCTAATACCCTGTTGATTTTAATTGTCTGTGTACAACTGCTCTGGTTTTTAATGGATTATTAATAAATAGATATGGATTCTCATTTTGTTATCCTTTGATTTTTAGAGATTGGTTGTATATTTAAGTAGTACCTAGTATCCATATCACGTTACTAATGGTTATGTACCTTCTGTTATTTATAGTTTGTCACTATCTAAAGGGGGCCCTATTTACAGGGGGCACTGTGCGTGCGCGCGTGCGTGCGACACAGCATTTGGCAACATGAGAATTTTATCTTCGTTTATAGGTGCGGAACGGTTTGAAAAGCTGAAGAAATCTGAGCTACAAATTGCAGAAACGGGTCGTGGCCGGGAGAAGTCATCATAGTGATCTGGACCGGATGGATAAGGTAAGAGAAAAAGAACGTCTAGAATCTGAGAAGTCACCACCTGTGAGTCACTCAATGTAAATGTTTATTCTTCCCCTAATCAGTACTGTAGTCACTGTTAAATCTGGTGAAACTGCATCTACCAGCATATCCTTACCATTGTTTGGGCCATGCTGGGAGCTGTAATTTTACGCCATACAAACCTATACGGCAGGGATTAAACTGAATTTGCAAACGATCTCTGTACTGAGCTGTATTTATGCTGAGAAATTATATATATATATATATATATATATATATATATATATATATATTGACCTCGGTTCTGTTGCTGTATATCTGCACAGAGCTCGGGTCTGGTGCTGTATATCTGTACTGAGCTCGGGTCTGGTGCTGTATATCTGTACTGAGCTCGGGTCTGGTGCTGTATATCTGTACTGAGCTCGGGTCTGGTGCTGTATATCTGTACTGAGCTCGGGTCTGGTGCTGTATATCTGTACTGAGCTCCGGTCTGGTGCTGTATATCTGTACTGAGCTCGGGTCTGGTGCTGTATATCTGTACTGAGCTCGGGTCTGGTGCTGTATATCTGTACTGAGCTCGGGTCTGGTGCTGTATATCTGTACTGAGCTCGGGTCTGGTGCTGTATATCTGTACTGAGCTCGGGTCTGGTGCTGTATATGTGTACTGAGCTCGGTTCTGGAGCTGTAATTATATAGGATATATTTATAACAGCAAAATTGTAGGGCAGATGGAATGGTTTTCAATTTGTTGTATATTGAATGGGAACCTGTCAGATCGGTTTAACCCCTTGAACCGCCACCATGCAGTAATACATGACCTCACAATATTTCCAAACATTCCCCTGTATGTTTTTTTTTCAGATGCAGCTAAACATATCAAATCAACTGATTAAAACAGCACACGCTATATGCTAATTACTCTATAAAGGGTCATGGGTCGGTGCCACTATCCTGAAGAGTCATAGTCCTGACTCCAAACACATCTTTCCATGCTTAAGTGACATCCTCCTGGCTGTTCCACATCACTACCAGTCTCCTCCAACTTTCCCCAGATGCACCATTGCATGGGCACGCATTGTGCAGCGAGGCATTTTTTGCCCGACTTCATTGCTGCACCGTGTATGCCAGGGAAGTATAACACAATGGCGCATCCGAATGCATTGGAGGAGGCTAGTGATGTACCACAGCTTTGGGCCCTGACTACTTCCCACACGAGGATGTATAGTGGTAGTTCCCAGTGCACTGTTGGCGACTGGGTGTACCGTGAGATCATGTCCTCAACAGCTGACGCTCCACATTGGCATTTTTCAGTCAAAGTGGTTTTATTATGCAAAACAAATCTACATACGGTATCGCTGCAATTGTATCAATCTGCTGAAGTAAAATGTAGTTTATAGTGCATGCCGCAAGGTGGAAAAAAAATAAATTTAAACCGCCCACTCAGACGAAGCTTCAGCAAAACGTCAGGTGCGAGGCGGTGTAGGAGTGTCTGGTCCTTCCATGGTGCTAATGTTTTGTGTATGTCCCACACAGGGTTAGCTATATGTATGCATTGTACCATGACACTGTTACTATCCTGTTTGTGTAGGTTTATCATGAATTACCTGTGCTGGGATGCTTTAACTGGTTCCGGACCGCTGGCTGTGTTTTTACAACCAGCGGTCAGGGTCCTTAAAACCCGAGCCATAGACTTTTTACGGCTCGGATTTTAGCTTGCTGCCCGTGCGATCGGGCAGCTGAATCTCTGGTCTACGGCTGTCAGTGACCGCCGGGGACCCTGAGGAGAAGATGAAAGCAACTTTCACTGCTTCTGTCTTCTCTGATGACTTGTACACAGCGCTCAACGAACGCTGTGTATAGGAATAGACAGCAGCAGCGGCGCTGTCTCTATTCCTCCCGGTGTTCATGTGACTGGTCACATGATCGCCGGGTGCCGTTACTGAGAGACTGCTGCTGGGTCTTACAAGACCCAGCACAGCCCTATTAGTGACAATCGTCACTATGAGAGGGCTGATTTCCCCTGTAACTGGGGAAAAACATGGTGTAAAAGAAAAAAAATTATATAAAGTTCCCCAAAGGTCTTTTTAGACCTTTGAGGGACAGACCATAGTAATAAAAAAAAATAAGTAAAGATAAGTGCAAAAAAAAAAAAATTTAAACACACAAAATACCCACCGCAAAAACAGTTGTCGCCCCCCCCCCTGCTGCCAATCATTTTTGTAACTCTAGCGCTGACCCAGTTACCCTAATATATTAACAATACGGTAGACACTGACGATGACAAATAAAAGGTCTATTTTAGGGTAAAACTATTACCAAAGGGGGGCGTGGCCAGGCACGGATGTGAGCGGTCACACTGAACCTTAGCTCCGTGTGCTGAACCCTGTATTTCATCCTGTGGAGAAAGTATTTCAGCCAAAATTCCTTACCTGTTGAGAAAGAAGGGTAGGAAACCTACTCGGCACACTATGGGACCCTCCAAGACTTCGGGAGCAGTGGAAAAACTGAGAGAGTTCGCCAGGAACTCGGGACAAGATGGCGCCCGGGGGGAGAAGTCCTCGTCGGCACATGTTCAGGAGGGACAGCCTGCTATACTCACCGCTGCAGGGGAAGCTGTGCCCTCCGAGTTAACGCTGAAGCAGGTGACGGAGACGCTCCTGGCGGCAATCCTGGAGACACGTACCTCGGTTACAACGAAAGTGGAGGAGGTGAAGGTGGATGTCGGTCTGATGCGGCAGGACCTCCATAATCTGAGGGACCGGGTAACTCGGACCTGGAGGACGTAACGGCAGCTGTGCCACGCACGCTGAGGGACCTGTCGGGGAAAGTGGAGCTGTGGCGCCAAAAGGCAGACGATCTGGAGAATCGGCTGAGGAGGAATAATCTGAGGATCATAGGCCTCCCTGAAAGGTCGGACGGACCCAGGCCAGATGAATTTGTGGAGAAGTGGCTGAAAGACCTATTCCCGGATACAGTATTTTCAATGGCTTTTGCTGTGGAAAGGGCGCACAGAGTGCCGGCGAAACCACCACCACCCGGGGCGAACCCCAGGCCATTGCTGGCGAGATTGCTAAATTGCAAGGACCGAGTTATGGTGCTGCAGGCTGCGAGGCGCAAAGGAGAGATCAGAGTGGAGAATACGACGGTGTCCATCTTCCCGGATTTCCCCCCGGAGTTACAACGACAGAGGGCCTCGTATATGCACGTCAAGAGACGACTTCGGGAGCGTCAGATCCCATATTCTATGGCGTATCCCGCGCGACTGAGAGTAGTGGATGGAGAGAGATCCGTGTTTTTCACTACCCCAGAGGCGGCAGATGAGTGGCTCACCAGACATGGACAGTCTCCTCGACGCTGACTTGAAGACCATGTTTTATACGCAGGGGACAGTGAGTTTACATGAATGTAATGTGCATTTTATGAGGGGTCCCTATGCAGTTGATATCTGTTCATGCACAAATATGGGTTATATCCTTGGAAGTATTCCTGATGTACTGAGTATATGTATGTACTAAGCCTTGAAGAAGATAAGGGGAGAGGGGCAGACATATTGATGTGTCATTGGAGTATAAGTGTTATCGTTTAAATAAGTGGATTAACTGCCCTCACATTTATGTAAGCTATGAGTAAGGGAACATGGAATCTTATATGGCTGAAATACAGCTTAAAGGGAATGTGTTGCCAGAAAAACATGTTTTTTTTTTTTTTAATTAAACATTTAGTGTGTAGGTGATTAAACATTGTTCAAATTTTTTTTTTTTTTTTCACGAGTCAGGAAATATTATAAATTAGATTCTAATTTATAATATTTCCCATTGCTGGTCACTAGATGGAGCTATTCCCAAAATTGCAGCATTGCAAAATTGGGTAAAAAGCCCTCGCTCTAGTGAGCTTTCAGCATTCCCCCCCTCCTTTATCCTGGCTAGTGCCGGGATAAACGAGGGGTTTGAACGGTCTAACCTCCTACACTGTGTGTCGCCATTTTTTGAGCTAACACTCAGTGTAGTAGGTTTACATACAGTAGTAAACGTACACAAACACGAACATACATTGAAATCTCTTACCTGCTCCTGCCGCCGCGGCTCCCTCCGGCCCGTCCGCTCCGTCTGCTGCCGCTGGTCCAAGTGCACAAGTCCGGAAGCCGCGACCGGAAGTAGTAATCTTACTGTCCGGCCGCGACTTCCGGTCCACAGGAAAATGGCGCCGGACGGCGCCAATTTCAAATTGGACTGTGTGGGAGCGGCGCATGCGCAGTTCCCACACAGACGGCGTACACAGATGTGGATGGGACGGGAGCCGTTCGCAGTCCCTATGGGACTGTGGCTGCCGTATTCCATGTCTGTATGTGTCGTTAATCGACACATACAGAAATGGAACAAAAAATGGCAGCCCCCATAGGGAAGAAAAAGTGTAAAAATAAGAAAAAGTAAAACACAAACACACAAATAAATATAAACGTTTTTAATAAAGCACTAACATCTTTAACATATGAAAAAAAAAATTGTGATGACACTGTTCCTTTAACAAAGGGTGAAGCCATTGAAAGGTACTATTGTTTATCTTGATTCCTCTGTGTCACTAACCTCAACAGTGGAAACTTCCCCTTTTTTTGCATTCTTATGCCTTGTAGGCTTAAGCAGCTCCTGATGAGCTTAGTTGTTCAAAGTTATTGGTTTATGGTTATATACGGTTTTTCATGCCTGCTACATGATGACATGGGAACAGGGCCCCATTATCACTGCTCGCTGATTGTGGTGGGATGGTGCCTCCTCATAGAGATATGGTATAGAAAGGAATATGGCGACACTTAAATTTATGTCCTGGAATGTGAGGGGGATGGGAATGCCGGGTAAGAGAAATATGATCTTTTCTGTACTACGGAGTCACATGCCTCATATTATTTGCCTTCAGGAAACGCATCTTACAGCAGATAGGGTGCATATGCTGAGTAAATCTTGGATTCAATGGGGGCAGCATGCCACTAGATCCTCAGCATCACGGGGAGTGTCACTGCTGGTACATAGGAATCTACGCTGGGAGGCATTACATACAAGAATAGATGCTGATGGCAGATATGTGCTAGTTCATGCTAATGTAAACTCTATCCCTTATGTTATAATTGGTATCTACAACCCGCCACAGGGCTCAATAAATATAATCAGTGAGGCCATCTCATTTGCATCCACTTATCAGGATGCACGAGTTATATTAATGGGGGACCTGAACCTCACCATACACCCTCTGTTGGATCGCTTCACTGTCAGGACTGGCCCCCGGGACCCCATGAGTCCCACGCCGCTAGCATCTCTGATAGAGGAGATAGGATGGTTGGATCTATGGAGAGTGAGCCACCCGGGAATAAGGGAATAAACGTGCCATACTCCGCAGTTTAAAGCATTGTCTCACATTGACTACGTGTTTGGATCTCCTGCCATTTTCTCAAGCATGGATTCTATAGAGCACCTGCCCAGGGGGGTGTCAGACCATAGCCCGATTCTTTTACAGTTAAATCAGCGAGCAGAGGGAATGAGGGGAGCTCTTAAAATACACCCATTTTGGTTGCAATTGTTTACGGGGAGTGACAGAATACCTGACCAACTAAATGTATTTTTAGGGGCTCATTCACAAGAACAAAATAGTGCATTGGTATGGGATACACTAAAGGCATACCTGAGAGGGTGCTTGAGATCCTCTATATCCTATGTTAAACGCTCCTCAGCCAGACAAGAAGTGGATTTAGCACAACAATGCAGGGAATTAGAAGATACTTTTGTACGGGACCCAACCCAGGTTAATAGAGAAGCTTGGCTGGCAGCGGGTAGACAATATTTGCTTCTAGTCAAGGAGAAGGCAGCGAGAAGGATATTCTTCTCCAAACAATCCTTTTTTGAGCACGGTAACCAGTCGAGTAAGCTGCTTGCACAAATAGCGAAACAGAACACCATGTCTCCCCCAGTGCTACGTATATCCCAACCAAATCAGGGTACGGCTACTACGCCATTAGACATACTGAACAGATTCGCAGATTTTTATGGAGAGCTCTACACTTCGCAGGCACAGTACTCTATGGAGGAATTGAACACCTATTTAGATGGGGCAAACTTTCCAGTGTTGTCAGAGGAGAATAGAGTAAAGTTAGAGGCCCCTTTCTCGATACAGGAGATTGAAGAATGCTTATCTTCCATGACAAAAGGGAAAGCGTCGGGTCCGGATGGACTCCCCCTAGAGGTGTATATTAAATATGCAGATGTTCTAACACCCCAGTTGTTAAATGTATTTGAGGACGCCTTTCAGAGGGGTGAGCTACCTGACTCGCTGAAAGATGCCACTATAGTGGTCATTTTGAAATCAGGGAAAAGTTCAGAGGAATGAGGGTCGTACCGCCCGATATCCCTACTCAATGTGGATTATAAAATTCTAACCAAACTTTTAGCTAATAGACTCAGCGGCGCTATCACAGACATTATTCATCCGGATCAATCCGGTTTTATCCCAGGCAAATCAACATCGGATAATATCCGCAGAGCTCAGGTGGTGACTCAGATAGGGTGGTGGGAGCAGCAGGATTGGGCGTTGGCCTCGTTGGATGCGGCTAAGGCCTTTGATTCAGTGGAGTAGCCCTTTTTGTTTGAGGTCCTCCGCAGATTTGGAGAGAGCTTCCTTAAATGGATTAAAATCCTTTACAAAGATCCAAGAGCATCGGTGGTGGTCAATGGGATTTTGTCCCCCTCCTTCCGTCTCCATAGAGGCACGAGGCAGGGATGTCCCCCGTCCCCCCTTCTGTTCGCGGTGGCTATCGAGCCCCTGGCTATCCGCATCCGTCGTGATGCGGCTTTTCAGGGTATCCGCATAGGACCACGGGAGGATCGGATCGGTCTCTATGCTGATGACATGATTTTGTATATGGATAATCCAAACGCCTCCTTACCTAGAGCAATGACAATACTGGAAGAGTTCGGACGGTTCTCGGGCCTATATATTAATTGGAGTAAGTAATTTCTTATGCCCCTTAGAACCGATAACTGTGGGTGGAACACGGATTTCCAGGACCTGCAGGTGGTCTCCTGTTTTAAATACTTAGGAGTCTTTATAGTTAGGGATAGTGTCACTTCATATGATCTTAATATATATCCCCTGTTGACATATCTGAGAGATAAATTTGCTATCTGGAAGGCGCTCCCTATATTGACCGCAGGTAGAATAAATTTAATTAAAATGATAGTGCTGCCCAAAATGTTATATCTCCTAGAACACGCAGACTCCCTGGTCCCTAAACGCTTTTTCAGCCTGGTGGGCTCTTTATTTTCCTCATTTGTATGGGGGGCGAGTCGCCCCAAGCTTAAACTTAGCACGCTCCAACGCCCCAAGGAACAGGCTGGGGCCGCTCTACCCGACATGTTCCTGTACTACTTGGCAGGCCAGCTAAGATATATTAAGGCATGGGTGGCTGAGGACCCCATGCCTAATGCGGAACTCCACTTAGCCCATTTTCTTCGGATCCCTTCTTTGTGGCCCATACTTGAGCCGCATGGATATAGCGCTAGGCACTCCTTGCCAATAATCAAACTAGCCAGGCAGGTCTGGTCCCATGCTAAGAAAGTTCTGGAATGGGAGGACATAGTTGCAGAAATGCCACTTTGGTCTCATCAGGGTCTGTCTCATTTTGGGGGGATGCAGGATTCAGATTTTTGGATTGAATTAGGCATAACAAAGGTGCAAAACCTGATAGATGATGAGGGACAAATGATATCCGCCAGAGAGATACAGGATACATTCTGGGTACCTGAGAGGGATACATTCCGATGTGTTCAGATTAGACATGCTCTACAATCCCAGTTCAGGGAAGATCAGAGATCCATTTCTTCACTTCCACTCATTGGTATTCTGAGAACACAGGGACCAAGGGGGATGGTATCGGCCCTTTATACTTACCTTCTGTCGCAGAGGGTCGCTCACGCTGAGATGTCGGTTGAGGTTGGATGGAGGGGTCTTATTCCCACATTATCCAGTGAGGACTGGGGGGAGGCCATGGGGTCTCATCTCTTGGTCTCGCCTGCAGCGAATAATAAATTGACGCAATTGTACACAGATGTTATATTACCCCTATCAGATTATATCGGATGGGAAGGGCGCCCAGCACACGATGCCCTAGATGTTCTCAAGACCAGGCTGGCTTTGATCACATGATGTGGTTATGCCCAGTCATAGCCAACTTTTGGAAAGCAGTGACGCAAATAATGTCCTCAATTATGACCAATCCCATCCCGTGTGAACCAGGTCTCTGCTTATTGGGGCTGTTGGGAGACGGGACGTGGACACACTATGAAGGTATCTTCCTGCGAGAAGTCCTGTTCTTAGCCAGAAAAGTGATAGCTATCCCGTGGATGGGGGACACTTTTCCGGATGCATCACAATGGAAAAGCCTGGTCAATGCTATTCTCCCATATGAAAATATAGTATATAAGCATAGAGGATGCCAATATAAATTCTTGAAAATTTGGGGAGAGTGGTGCTCTTCACCTCTTACTTCTTTCAGCGTGGGCGACCTTAGGCTATGTTCACACGGAGTATTTTGGGGGAGGAATATCTGCCTCAAAATTCCGTTTGGAACTTTGAGGCAGATATTCCTCTCCCTGCACGCTGATTTTCGCGGCGATTATCGCGCCGTTTTTCGCCCGCGGCCATTGAGGGCCGCGGGCATAAAACAGCAAGAAATACGCTTTCTCCTGCCTCCCATTGAAGTCAATGGGAGGTCAGAGGCGGAAGCGCCCGAAGATAGGGCATGTCGCTTCTTTTTCCCGCGAGGCAGTTTTACTGCTCGCGGGAAAAAGACGCCGACGCCTCCCATTGAAATCAATGGGAGGCGTTCTCGGGCCGTTTTTGCCGAGTCTTGCGTCGCGGTTTCCGCGTCAAAAAACTCGGCAAAATACCCCGTGTGAACATAGCCTTAGAGAATCCTTACCACTTCCTGTAGGGGGGAATTGAGATTTATTTGGCTAGATATTTTCTACCCTAGGTGTGATACTGGAGCATGGATTTGGTAGATGATTGCGACCTGTACTTTTGCATGTTCACAAATAAGTGGGACACTGACCTGCCTGCGTGCAGTGGATATTCGGAGTCTCCTGTGACTCACCTTCATGTATAAATGTATAATGTAAAATATTGTCTCTAATGTGCATTCATGGTATGCAGGAATGTTAATGTTACTGTTTTTTTAATGATGATTTCTGTATGTACTATTACAATAAACCGAGTAAAAAAAAAAAAACACCCAAAAAAAAAAAAAAAAAAAAAAAAAAAAAAGCTGAAACGTAAAAAAAAAAGCTAATTTTTTTACTATTATTTTCAAACTTTGACTAAAAATTCTAAAATGGCAAAAAAGGTCTGTATTAAAAAAAAAAAAAAGAAACTTGCATGGTCTACGGAAACAGTCGCAAAAATCACGTCGTTAGCCCAACAAATAAAAAGTTAGCCATTTAACGAACACATGCTAAAAAGGGCTAAACGGTGTCTGTTCCTGAAGGCGCAAAATAGCCCAGTCCTGAACTGGTTAATTAGATGCCTTCTATGAAGGACCTTGACAGTGTTTGTAACGATCTCACCTAGTGCGCTTTTTTCCCCCCTTTCTGTGAAGGTTATATGCTTTTTATATTTTCTGGTGTTTTTAATCATGTTGAATAATAAAGTCTCTATTTGAGTTTCATGCTTAACCCGTTAGTGACCGGCCCATCGTCTTTCTACGTCGGTCACTAACGGGCTTTATTCCGATGCCATAGACTTTTTACGTCGCGGCATCGGAATAAAATAGCGCTGCCGGGGGGAGGTTTAGCTCCCTGCTCTCAGCTGCCGGAGGTAGCTGAGGGCTTGGTGCAGTGACTGGGGACCGCTGTTTGCGGTCCCCATACCGGCGACCGACGTTACAATAAATGTGCCGATGCTAATTATGATTTGATCTCCTCTCACCATGTATGTTTGGTGAGAGGAGATAAAAAAAACTGCTGCTTAGACCCCCTGCTGCCTCCGATCGTGTCGTGTCCCCCCCCCGTGCCCCTCCCTAACTGCCGGGAAACAAAAGAAAATGGCGCACGCATGCGCTGTGAGTCTAAGGCAGCTATTCTGCCTGTATATAGAAACTGATCAGGGACCCTGATAATTGGTCCCTGATCAGATGGTCACTGTGATATACCTATCACAGTGACCATAGTCCCATATTTACACAATACAGCACAAGATTTGTGCTCTTTCCCTCCCTCCTCTCACTGTAGTTGATCTGTGAGAGGAGAGAGAGAAATACTATAGAAATCTTGTGCTGTATTATACTCGCCAGTGTTCCGATATTGTCCGTAATCACGCCAGATTACCCGTAATCACGCCAGATTACCGGTAATTACTTGTTATCTCCGTAATTCTTTTTTTTTCCCCCGCTGAATTAGTTTTAGTTGCTGTAATTAACTGCGGTTTACCGTATTTTTTTACGTTAGTGTTGTGTCTATATTATATTAAAAAAATTAAAAAAATAAAAATACATTTTAAATACAAAAAAAAAAAAAAATCTAAAAAAAATTTACTTGTTAGTTTAGTGTTAGAAAATAATGAACCGCAGAAGCCGCAGAATGTTCTCTGCAGAGCAGGCATACGCCATGCTGTGCTCTAGCGGTTCCGGCAGTGATACAGACACTGCGTCAGAAGCAGAACTTGGCTCAGAAAGAGACACAAGTTCTGCTTCTGCCACTGGACCCCCCAGCCCTATGGTGGTGGACGCAGCGGTCACCGGTTAAGCGTCAGGAGCCGGGCCTAGTACTGCAGTCCCTCCCGCAATGTGGGATCCTGCAGTTTCTTTCTCCCCCCAAATTCCGCCATTTACAGCGACTCCAGGCATCAACTCTGATGTCACAAATTTTACCCCCTATAATTTTTTTAATTTGTTTATAGGCGATCAGGTCCTGGAACTAATCGTCCAGCAGACAAATTTATACGCCAGGCAATTGGTCACCCAAAATCCCAGTTCTTACTATTCCAGAGGATGGATCCCCACAACCGTCTGTGAAATAAAAAAATTTTTGGGAATTACCCTAAATATGGGGATAGTAAAAAAAACCTTCTATCCGCGCTTACTGGGCTACTAGCGCTATCCATAGCACCCCTGTATTTGCTGCTGTCATGACCCGAACGCGCTATGAGACGCTAATGCGCTTCATGCACTTCTCGGACAACTCCCAAATCCCCCCAAGAAGTGACCCAGGCCATGATCGCCTCAACAAGTTGAGACCCCTCATCTCCCTCCTATCTGAGTCTTTTCTAAATTTGTACACCCCTGGACAAAAAATAGCGGTAGACGAGTCCCTTATGGCCTTTAAGGGCCGTCTATCGTTTCGCCAATATATCCCCTCCAAAAGAGCCCGATACGGAGTGAAACTCTATAAGGTGTGCGAGAGCACAACGGGCTACACCTGTGCCTTTTTCATTTATGAGGGCAGGGACCGCCACCTTAATCCCCCAGGATGCCCAGAGGATATTGGCATTAGTGGGAAAATTGTCTGGGAACTCATGGTGCCATTCCTACAGAAAGGGTACCATGTGTACACTGACAATTATTACACCAGTGTCCCCCTGTATAAGTCTCTCCATGCTGCGAATACAGGGGCCTGTGGGACGGTACGAAAAAATAGAGTTGGCTTCCCTCAACAGCTGGTGTCCAGGCGACTAGTAAGGGGTGCGTCACTCTCATTCACCAGTGACCAGTTGCTCGCAATAAAATTGAGTGACAAAAAGGACGTGTACATGCTCTCCACCGTGCACGAGGACACCACAGTGGCAGTGAGAGAGAGGGGCGCTACCTCTGATAAGAGGAAACCGGTCTGCCTGGTGGAATATATAACAAGTTCATGGGGGGAGTCGATCTATCTGACCAGGTCCTACAACCGTACCTGGTCAAGCGCAAAACTAGGGCCTGGTATAAAAAGGTAGCGATCTACCTTATCCAGATGGCCACTCACAACAGCTATGTGCTGTACAAGACCCAGGGAACGCTCAGTTTCCTCCAGTATCGGGAGAAAATTATAGAGCACCTCCTGTTTGACTCCCCCGCACCTGGAGACTCCTTTGAGTCAGAGAATGTCAAAAGGCTCACTGAGCGCCACTTCCTTCACCCCGTCCCTGCCACTGAGTAAGGAATACCCCCAAAGGAGATGCCGGGTGTGCAGTAAACACGGAAGGAGGAGGGATACCCGGTTTTACTGCCCCATGTGCCCTTCAAAACCAGGCCTGTGCAACTACCCCTGTTTTGAGACCTACCACACCATTTCTAATTATTAATTTTATCTATCATTTAGGGAACACCAAAAAGGGTGGGGTGGGGGGGGGGGGGGATTCTTTTTAGGGAGTCAATTTCATTTATTCATATTTTATTTTCATTTCTGAGCTTTCCAAGGGAGGGAGGGATTCTCACGGGGAGGTTTATTTATTTCAGACTGTAAAACTAAATTTCCCCTTTGATTTTTTTTATACATTTCGTGGACAATTAAATCCTGGATTGATCACTCACAAATGAATACAGTTTATTGTGCAGGAGCCCACATCTGTCTATTCAGAACATGGACCCCACAAGTGCTCTTGAAATAAAAAATAAATGTGGGCATTGCATTTATTAGTAGATAAATCCAACACCTGCGGCCCGTGCCACCCCTGAATTAGTGGAAGTCGTGCATTTTAGCAATGGTTACAAGAATAAATTGGGGATATATTTCCTTTTTCTTATGACTACGTCCTGCCACATACAGCGGTTACATTCCTAATTCTGTACCGTGATATGGGCATGATATTTTTTTTTGGAGGATCTCTAATAATCGAGCTGTTCCTTATCAATACACCATGGGGTTTGTTACTGTTCTTCTGGAAATACTGACATCATTTTGGGGATTAGTGATCCTTTACTGTTCCTATAGATGGTTTTGGACACTGTCCCTTTATATATTCTGTAGGTGATTGGTTGTTTTGTGCACATAGCGGTTCCTACCTTGCCGGGCAGGGGCCTGTTATGGTGTACCGCGTCACTTGGCACATTTGCCCCTCATAAGGATTGATGGAGCTAAAGAGACGTTGTACAACCAGTCACTGAAAAAAAAACCTTGTCTTGACAGCCCTGCAGGTGTTCTTCTATCTAGTGAACAGACTCGAGTTTGCAACATAGTTGGATACATTTTCCTCCATTTGTTTGAAGATATTGCCCGTCACTCCAGTAGTTTATTTTTTCCTGACTGATTTTATATTAGGACAGAATTCTGTCCACAATGACATCATAATGGCACCAACTGCTTCTTCAGCAAGACAGTCATAAGTACAGGCAAATACGTCTATAGCGACATGTATCCGTTATAAATACACGGCTTCACTTCTATTCTGGGCCGCACAAATTTATTAATGTGGCTTATTTCTAACAAAATAACCTTCTACGTCCCCTCTATTTCATGTGGAAAAGTAATAAGAGTTTGAAGAAAACATTATATACCCATAGTGTCTGAAATGATACCCATTATTTCCTCCTTTAAAAAAATTTTGGCCCGCATGCCCACTACATGAATACCTTTAGGGGTTTAGTTTTTAAAATGGTCATTTCTGCGTGTTTTTTTTTTGTTCAGGCAGCTCAATGCCTCTAAATGCATGATATCGTGCCTAGAATTTATTCAATTGTGCCCTGAAAGCCAGAGGGTGCTCCCTCTCTTTTTGGCCCAGCCACACGTCTAATAAGCAGATTGGGGCAACTATGAGAGTATTTTTGAAAACAGGGTGATAGATTTGGGGTGTTTTTCTTCATTCTCATGGTCGCTTTACAAAATCAGTCTTCAAAGTGATACTTTTATGAAAAAAGTTAGATTATATTTTTTTATGCCTGCTTTGCATGAATTCTTACAAAAAACCTGTGGGGTCAAAATACTTACAACACCCCTTAATAAATACCTTAAGGGGTGTAGTTTGCAAAGTGGGGTCACTAGTGGGGGTTTCCATCATTCTGACACCTATGAGCCTCTGAAAACCTGGCTTTGTGCAGGAAAACCAAATGTACTTCAAAATGTCTAAAATTATTACTAAACTTGCAAGTCTTCTAAATTGCTCAAAAAAATTTATTTTTCCAAAAGTGCTGCCAAAAGAGTAAAGCGATGGAAATATATATTTAATAAAGAAAAAAAAAAAAATTGTACTGTGTATATGGGACATATTGCCGTTAATAGGGAAAAGATAATTTTTACAAAAATTTTTTTTCTATTTTTTTATTAATTTCCGCAAATCGTATCAGTCTACTTTTACCACTAAAATAAAGTACAACATATGACGAAAAAACAATGTCAGAATTACTTGGATATTCAAAACTTTATCAGAGTTATTTGCTGATAGTCACACATACCAGATTTAACAAATCTGGCTTGGTCATTAAGGCCCAAACAGGCCCAGTCATTAAGGGGTTAAAGGTAGTGTTGTCCCTCACGGTTCGGGTTTTTAAACTGCACATGGTGCCAAAAAAATAAAATCCACTATCTGGATTTGCTTCTGAGACTGGGGTATCAGTCCATTAGCACACTAGGGTTAAACATGGGATATTTCTAAACTGCAGAATCTGTGCAATAAATATTTAATATTTTTCTGGTTAAACCTGTGTTACAGAAAATTCTTATACACACACAAAAATTCAATTTGTAAATTTCCCCTCTACTTTGCTTTATTTCCAGTGAAACACCGAAGGGGTTAAGAAAATTTGTTAATGCAGTTAAAGACTTTAAGGGGTGCAGTTTTTAAAATTGGCTGATATATGGAGACTAATATAGAAAGGTCCTCAAAACCACGTCAGAACTGAACTGGTCCCTGGAAAAATATAGCCTTTGGAAAGTCTTGAAAATGAGAAATTGCTGCTAAAGTTCTAACCCTAGAGAAATGGTTTGCATGTTTTTTTTAATCTAAGAAGGAATATGGGAAACATTAACTTGTAACTATTTTGTGTTACTACTATCTATTTTACAAGCAGACATTTAAATTTAGAAAAATGCTAATTTTTGGCAAACTATCTAAATTTATTTATTTTTTAACAAATATTGAATTAACTGAATTTTACCACTAACCAAGCACAATGTGCTGTGAGAGGACTCAGAATCTTAGATAGGTGAAATCATTCCAAAGTTACCACATTACTCGGCCAGATAAAAAAAAAATTAAGTTAAATACAAAGTCCACAAGGCCAAAACAGGCTGTGTCCTAAAGGGGTTAATTCCAGAGAATAGTAATGTTAATGCTTCCACCTTCGTAGCAGCAGTCTGGTGAAGAACCTTACCATTACTGCATATCAAAAGTGTAAGCACATTGCAAGGTGTCTTCCACTTCATCTAAAGCCAGAAAAAAAAAAAAAAATTCACTTTGCTGAGATCGGGGAATAGAAATTCTATGGACTGATTAATTAATACATTACTTTGAGGCCGGATTTACACGCGAATGTGTTTTCCACGCGCAAAAAGGTACTGAACAGCTCCATGTGTCATAACCATATGATGCGTGGCGGCGTGATTTTTGCGCAGCTGCCATTATGACACTATGTTTGTAAACAGAAAATCACGTGGTGCTTTTCATTCACACTTTACTGCTCTTGCGCGAATCACACGGAAGTGCTTCCGTGTGATTTTCACACACCCATTGACTTCAATGGGTGCGTGATGCACGAGAAACGCACAAATATAGGACATGTTGTGAATTTTAGGCAGTGGCTACCAGCTGCGTGTAAAAACAAACTAACATAGGTCCGTGCAAGGCGCGTGACAACCACGCGCGTTTCACTGATGTATAGCACGTTCGTCTAAGCCCCGAGTGTTAGGGTACCATCACAGCAATTCCTGTGGCTCAGCCACAATATGCGAGGCCAAGAGACAGTTTACTGTGGTTTTACAGCTGGTACTGGTGTAGCACATTGTTCACAAAAGCCATTTTTCTGCATACGTTTAATGTATACCAAAATACTATTTAAGCGCCAACAAGTAAAAACCACAACTGTACTGTCCAAGTGTGGTGTGAACGGAACCATTCAGACAGGCTGTGTGAGGAGTTTAGTTACTAGCCCAATGGTAGTGTAAGCCCTACCTGCAGAAGAAGCCTGGTCAGTTACACTAGAAGAAAATACAGACAAATCCAAAGTGACTGCAAAGTACATTTTATAAATTGGCATAACAGTACAAGAACAATGTGGAGTCGATACCCAAGCACTAGTTCTAAAGCAGAGCGATCAGCCAAACTGTAGAAGCCTCACAAAGACAAGTCCTACCTCAGACCAAGATTAAGTGCATACATTTGGGGCAACAGATTACTTATTGCCGCTTCTCAGGATCTTCAGGCGTTTCTGGATGTTCAACCAGCTGAGGGGCAAAAGGGCCTACCAGCCACGTCAAGGGAGTATTTGCCACCACATAGCTTAAAAGCTCATTCACGTGGTCATGGACTTTTGCGGCTCGTTCTCTGCTTTGTATCAGAATTCCTGCAGAAATATCTCCAAGTGAGTGAGCAGAGGAGAAGGAAGCATGAAGGTCCTGAGCAGTTTGCCGGAGTTGTTGCATTCGGTCCTGTATGTTGGCTGGAAGACCCTGTGCCCCGGAGACTAGACTAAAGCAAGTAGTTTGTATTTGCTTGGTCAGCATACGGGTCATGGATAACACTCGAGAATCCAAAGGCTGCAAAAAAGAAATAAATAGTCACCATCATGTCTTGTACACAAACTTTGCGTAAATCAGTAGTACATGCGAATATAAGACTATGTAATTATCTCTCCACTTACTAGGCTCCTCTCATCACTCACAAGTTACTGCTTTTACTATCTCCTCAAAACAAGATGGACCATCAGCTCATTGGAGGATCATGTTGCCCATAGAGGGAGAAGATGGAGCAGGGTGAGAGCCAGAGGAACATATGTGGCTGCAGCTTCTGGCAAGTACTACCCAACCCATTGCTGGATTCACAGCCACACACGTCCTCCATGTTGCTGCAGTTTGAGGGTGTTCTGTAACCTGCTCCCCAATGTATGACAGACGTGATCGCTAGGCTCCATCCACTAGCTCAGCCAAAACATAATTAGAATGTGTTTTACCCATTGAACTTGATGGGGTGGGGGGGGGGGTAAAAACCTGCAACAAACAGCAAACTGCAGCAGAAACTGCCATTTTACCACAGAACATATAATGGAAAAAAAATATATACATATTCCACACTGTTCAACCTTCAAATTCATCACCTGTTCAGGTTCAGTCTCCACATCTTCAGATGTGGTTCCCGATTGCTTGAGACTCCATTCCAGCCACAGCTGGTGCAGTTTCTCTTGGCCACCATGAACGCTCTGCTTGACTGTTTCCATCTTTGCAACAAAAAAAATATATGATATAAATCTCTTTAGAAACTACAGTAGAACAACATTTAGATTTTTCTTCTAACAATACAGAATCCTACCAGGTCAATAGTTTGGTGAAGCTGTGCTAGAGTTGCCACAGTGGTGATCTGGGCACTCCTCACCTTGCCCAGAGAATGCTGGTATGCTCGATGACGCAGACGAGAAGACAAAGAACCCAAACGAACATAGTAACTCTGCTGTTCCCTTTGTTGTTGAAGTGGAGTTACTTCAAACCCCTCTACAGTGGAGGCAAGTTGAGCTGTGGATAAATCATTCAATAGTCAGGACCTCGTGTAAAATAGGAGACTTTCCCATAGAAACAACTGTACAATGTGACGAGAGGGAGAGCGGCAATCTAATTCATTAGCATGGGCTACTGATACTTTCCATAGCCTTAGTCTTGATTGTGGTGGTTTATATCGCATTGTTAGAAGTACAGCTGCCTGGAGCAGACATGTTTGTAATGCTTGGTTTTCTGGGTTGAGGTGACATGTTAGTTACAGAATAGAGGTCAGTGTACAATGTTAGTGAGCATTATGCAGCTTCTTATGTAGAACTTACTCCACATTTGAAAACTGCAACAAACATTACAGGATGGGGAGAAAAAAACTATATATATAATTCTCAAACTAGTCCCCCATTTCCCTGCTAACAAAGATACTGCATACAAACATTACACTGCAAGCAAATAACAGAAATGGGACAAGTACGTTACATGGGAAAACCTCCAGTTACTCACACAGCTCTTCATCTGTCATAGGAAGGTAGTGATCGGCCCACTCCTCAGACTTCCCCAAGACTGTATCCAGGCTGCTGGTTACAAACTGCCCTACATGCGTGTCCATCACTGATGAGACTACAGACCGAGTCACGTCCATGCTTCCCTGTACTGCACCAGCTGCCATGTCCATTATACCAGACACTGCACTTGTGACAGTATCACGGGCACCAGTCACCGTACCAACTACAGTATCACGAGCTCCAGTCACCAGCTCCTTTGTGTCAGACACAACCTGAACAAAGACAAAAAGTCTCATTTAGCATATCCAGACCACTGTTGCTGAAGTTTTGATGTCGAGCGCATTGCAAGTTTAGCAGTTTCTTATTGCGGCTCTGAAACCTAGAGATATCGTGGTTAAACTCGATAATAGAACGTTACTCAGATTAACCAGCCCCCCCCCCCCCCCAACTAAAGGCTAAGTTTACACTTTGTTGCATGTCAAATTTTTTTGTTTTTGATTGATAAACTAGTTGAGGAGCAAGAGTTCCTGAAAAACAGCCACAGTAAGACAAAACAAGGGGGGGGATTCACACGAGCGTGTATTCGGTCCGTGTGGTTCTCACGCGGCACGCATGGACCAATACAAGTCTATGGGGCAGTACAGACAGTCCGTGCTTTTTGCGCAGCGTTTGTCTGCTGCGCAAAAAGCGCGACAGGTTCAATAACTCTGCGTATTTCGCGCATCACGCACCCATTGAAGTCAATGGGTACGTGAAGACCACGCAGGTTGCACAGAAGAACTTCCGTGCGAACCGACTGAAACAGCGCACCAGCTCCACGTGCTTTTCTGTTGCCGACCATCCAAACGGAGTGTCTTTGAGATGAGCGAAGCCGGACAAGCGAACCGAACTTCACCGGGTTCGGCCGAACTTGTTTTGGCCGAACCCGGCAAAAAAAAAAAATATCGGTACGCGACGTCAGGAGATAGTCACTGTCCATGGTGCTGAAAGAGTTAAACTGTTTCAGCACCATGGACAGTGACTTCCGATCCCAATATACATGAACCTGTAGAAAAAAAACTAAGTTCTGACTTACCGCTAACTCCCGGCTTCTTCCTCCAGTCTGACCTCCCGGGATGACAATTCAGTCCAAGTGACAGCTCCAGCCAATCACAGGCCAAGCACAGGCTGCAGCGGTCACATGGACTGGCGCGTCATCCAGGGAGGTGGGGCCCGATGTCGAGAGGCGCGTCACCAAGGCAACGGCCGGGAAGTTCTCGGTAAGTACGAACTTTCTTTTTTTCTAACAGGTTTTTCGATAGGATGTGTTCGGCATTCACTGTCAAGGGTGCTGAAAGAGTTAGCTCTTTCAGCACCTTGGACAGTGACGGCCGTCGACTAGCCTCATCTCTGATGGCGGCTACGCGAAAATCACGCAGCCGCGCATCAGACACGGATGACACGCAGCTGTCAAATGGTTTTTGCGCGCGCAAAACGCAGCGTGGTTTGCGCGCGCAAAAACGCAACGTCCGTCTGTATCTCCCCTAAGTGTGAAGCCAGCCTAACTGACTAGTCTCCAAATAGGTCTGCTAATAGCAGAGCGGTCATAGATAAGTGCTTTCGTAATTACAGGAAGAGCACAAGAAGCAGTCACTGGATTGCTCACAGCATTTAAGGGGTTAAACAGGCAGAGCAATCACTGTTCCTGCCAGTTAGTCCCAGGTATCAGCTGTAATGCACAGCTGACACCCGCTGTATACAGAACAGGCTCCACAGGTGAGATCACCCCCGCACCACGACGTGCTATTATGTCGTAGTGCAGAAACACGTTAAGAACCATGCGGGAAAACAGGCCACTATAAGGCCAATTCACACATGGCAGTTTTGCCAAATCCAGGAGTTATTTCTAAGTCCACTGTGGTTGGAAAAAGAAAAACCACAATTTGGTGAGTTTTTGCAATGCTGTTGTAAAAATGCTGCTGCACATAAGGCACCAAATCGTGGTAAAGAAAATAAAACTGCAGTGTCAATGGACCCTAAAGGGGGGGGCGCGGAGTATAAAGAAAGTTAACTAAGTTTTTAAAACCCGCACTGTGAATATGGTTCACGACTGGTGACAAAGGGTCATTGATGCCCCTGTGGCCAGTTCAAATTTTCAATTTCAGATATGAGCTTCTTTAATGATTATATCTTTGAAACCGTTTGGAATATCACAACTATTTTTACTCTGACGACTTGAGGCTTTTAATTCTAGATTGGTTTAAACACAGTCTTCTCCCCGTCAGCCTGGATCGCTGTGACGGGAGAGTAAAGAGGGCTAGAAGGCTATATTCACACGACGTGGTAGAAAGAAAAAAAACAAAATAAACTGCCATTTAGGCTGGGTTCCCTCGTAGCGTAAACTCTGCAGGATTTCTGAAGCGTTTACAGTAGCAGCAGAGTGGCTGAGATTTAGTATCACATGCCACTGCTGTGGAAACAGAAAAAAAACAAGAACTTGACTTATGGAATTTAATTCCGGAGCATGTGAATTTATGCTGATTTTACGTTGCAGGTTCTCCATTGAATTGAATGAGGATGAAAAACCTGTGACAGAAAGCCAAGCATTGCAACTTCTGCAGTGTAATCGCAGCATTTACACTGGAAAACAACACCATGCCAGAAGAATAAAACTTAGCCAGAACACCCACTTTCCGGCAGTCCGGCCTCCTGGGATGACGTTGCATCCCAATTGAATGCAGATCACAGGCTGAAGCGTCACATGGCCTGTAACGTCATCCAGGGAGGCTGGAGCGGACGTCGGGACAGACGGGGTAAGCATGAAAGGCTCTTCTGTAGCAGAATTTCCATCCAAAAAAAAAAAAAAGAGCTTTGTCCTAACCACCTGAAAACCCCAGAGCTGTGTAGATAGTGCCTACATAGATAGCACCAGTGTCCCCTGTTAATGCCAATATAATGCCACAGTGAGCAAGTGCGAGAGTCCGTTTTCTGCAGTTACTTTGTAACAGAAAACCTATAACCCTGAGGGCATAAGAGAATTGAGCAGTTCGCACTTACCTTCTCAGTTGGCTGGTGAAGTATAGGCAGTGTTGATTCCAGTTTGTCTAAACCTTTGCAGGCAAGTTCATTTGCAGTTGCAACTAAGAAGAAAGGCAAAGGTTTTGGCTTTATTTTTATTAATGGGGTTCTTGAAGTGGAGGTGATGTCCGATTGGACAATCCCATATCCTTACGGGGAGAAAAATAAAAAAGACCAGGGTGTCCTGCTGCCGGGATGCCACTAATTGGGAAATTAAGAATTACATGGTGTCCATTGAAATTCATCAGCTGTCAGTGTAAAGCAGAGGCATGCCAGGTCCACCAAAGATCCTCGAGGGTGCTGTCCACTCCAACTAAGACACACGGCTGTAAGACTGGGTAATACCAAGAGACAGCTTTTGTTTAACGTGGATCAAAGCAATTGGTCTGTGGTTAGTGGATACTGCCACCAGCTATAGGGGCAGACTATCGGTTCAACCTCTTTCAGGGGGTAATGATTGGGCATGTGGGGTTTCAATCTGCCCTGATCCTTACTTTCCAGGAGATAAGTGGCTACGAGAAACATATCTATACACACACAAGATACCGACATAGCAGATCACAGAAAGTATTTTTATGGGGCAGGGAGATTGTTTGGCCAACAGCTGTTGTCTGACACGGCACAATCTACTTAAAGTGGTATTCCCATCAGTTTTTCCCTGCACAGCAGTGCCCTAGCAACCCAGAATGTAGGGAAAGTGTAGAAGGAGATGCAGTTCTAAATCAGTGCTGCAGCCCCTTCATTCTCAGGATCAGTGGGGCCCCCCCCAGAGGTCAGTAAGGCCCCATGCACACGACCGTATTTTTTTCCCTCCTGTAAATAGAGGTCCTTTGTCACACATTTTTAACCCGTATTTACGGACCCATTTTCTCTGCTTCTCTTTATTCAAATCAGGCATGAGCCTCCAGACAGGGGAATCACCTGACGTCGCCTAGCAACGCTCCCGTAATTTAGGGTGCACACACAAAGCCACCCGTAATTACGGGAGCCCCATAGACTTCTATGGGCCTGCCTGTGCCGTAATTACGGCCTAAAATAGGACATGTTCTATATTTTGCAACAGCCCGGGCACCTTCCCGTAAGCATACGGGAAGGTACCCATGGCCGATAGAAGTCTATGGGCCCGTAATTACGGGCGTTTTTACGTTCGTGTGCATGGGGCCTTAGAGAGTGTTACTCTACAGCAGCACAACGGTAGGACAATTTCAATAGAGGTAATCACCGTTGCTTAATTTTACATATAGGTAGCACTTGTTTCTTTTTTTAAAAAGTGCAAAGGGTGTTAATAGCCCATAAGACCAGGCACACGCTTAACAGGAGGGGAAAAATAAAAAGGTTTTGTTAAATATACTCACTTTGCGGCTCCAGTCGGCTTAGAAGAGGCTTTGATCCAGTTACTGCAGCATCAGTTAAGGTCTTTGCTCCTTTCTCAGCAACATCACAAACGTTGCGGATGTACGGGTGACTATCCTTAGTAGAATTGTAGGCCGCACTCACCACACTGCATGCAGAGCTGACAAGAGGTAGATGTGTAACACGTCCCACCACATTCTGCTGTAGACAAGTAGATCGTGAACACTTCTGACTAAAGGGGAAACAACCATTCCCTAGAACGCATCTCACTTATTTTATTAGAGGGAAGGGCCACTGCAGACGACCCCACTTGTTAGAAGGGTCCTTGACAATAAGCGGATCACAGAATGTCCACGTGTGGGCACCCCCAGAAATACAGTAATCTCTGGGCAAACTTTAAAGTGTTACATTTCCCTGCAGTGCCAGAGGGAAAATAAAAAGGTGTTTTCCAGCCCCTGAAAATTGATGGCCTATCCTCAAGATAGGCCATCAATAGCTGATGGGTCAGGGTCTGACTATCGGGACCCCCACCAATCAGATATTTTGAAGAGGCCGCAGCACTTGTACGAGCGCTGCTTCCCCTTAATTGCTCACACTTCGAATCACCGACACCGCACCCGTTCACAGTATTGCATTCCCACATTGAACATACCGCAATACCTGGGTATCACCGCTACGTTCGTGTCAACAATTCAGTGAGTAACTAGAAATGAAAGGGAAACTGTGCTCGTACGAGCGCTGCAGCCCCTTCAAAACAGCTAATCGGTGGGGTCCAACAGCTAGACCCCAACCTATCAGCTATTGATGGCCTATCCCGAGGATAGGCTATCAATTTTTAGGGTCTGGAAAGCCCCTTTAAGCATTATACAGAATCTATCAGTGGGTCGTCTAATGCAGAACCCAGAGCAAGAGACGCCTAGACCACTCTGGCCAAGAGATGAGGATTCTGAACAGGGGACACAGATCACCCAAATATCTGGAAAGGGACCTAAACTGCACAGTCCTTAACCATACCCAGAGAGTTATATTAAACCAGGGGTCCTAATAGTTGCAAGAGGGGCATCTCACCAACACCTGTTTCCAATGGCTCTTCATGCCCTGAGGGGGGGCAGTTCATGCCAAGAGATACTGGAATGTGGGGCAGTAATTTTATTCCCCCCCTGAAGATTTTCTTTGAACTCCTGGAGGTGGATGAATAAGTTATAAACTGGGTGGTCTCATTCCCCTTGCCAATAGGGTGTGTGTAAAATCACTGCCCCACCGACAAGGTGAACAGCAGCTGCCACATTAGCCACATTTCCAGACGGAATAAGAAGGCAGAGCACGATTCAGAGTAACCGGTTCTCCATCAATGACCTAATGTACACACCACAGTCTTACATAGCCCTAAGATGCAAAGGGCACGCGGTTATCGGCACAGAACAGATCGCTAGTAGCTGCCAGCAGAGATAACAGAACGTCACCACATGTCACCTGTTGCTCGGGAGTCTCATCCACCTGGGCAGAGGGTTCCGTTCCGTTTGTTGACATGATGCCAGGAGATTTGCAGCTGGTATTTAACCTGAGGACACAGAGCAAGAACACGTAGAAAGTGAACGCAAGACATCAGACAAAGCAGAGGCGCCGCTACACAGAAAACCGAACACAACGGTATATCCACCGCCATGACAGAGACACGGGAAAAAACCTTCTCCACCCAGAGGCAACAAACGGAGCGGCCGCACAGGTGACCCCGTGCCCCTCAGCCCGCCCTTCACTCACCGAACAAGTGGTCCGCCTCAGTGCGCTTCACCTCCCTGCACTTGGCCGCTATTTAAAGAGGCGGTGACGTCGCGCCAGCCCCATGAGGGCGGGGTTATCAGGGGGACGGACTGGGCAAACTACCACGTGCTCGGCTATGGAAAGTTTCTGTCGTGAATATTTGGGAAGATTTATAAAATGTAGTTCAAGGAAAAACGCCAATCAGGTCGCACCTTATACATTGCACCTCTGAGAACTGGGATTGGATTGGTTACTATTAGCAACTACTCCACTTTAGCACCAGTTTTTATGTTACAGTTTGTCTATGACCTCCAGTCATGTTCTCCACATGAGCCCTATTTACACCAACAGATTCCACCGCACGATAATCGCTTACTGTGAATAGGTGTAGCGACTGAACGACTAGCGATAGAACGCTCCTTGAGCGTACAAATAATCGTTTATACGAACAGAAAAATAATTGTTGGTCGTTCTGACATTGTGGTTTATAAACATGAATCGTTTATTGATAGCAGATGTGTGACAGTGTTAAATAGGCGACCCAACGATACATATTAATATATATTGAGATGATAAACTGTGTAAATACGTGTCCGTAATCGCTATATGATCGCTTACAGCAATCGTATCAAAGGTCGCTAATGCGAATATCTGCACGTGTAAATGAACCTTAAGGGCTCATGCACACGACCGTAGCCGCGTGCACGGCCGTGATTTTCGGGTCGGCCGGCTGCAGACTGTCAGCTGCGAGCCGTCCGCAAATCGCGGGACATGCACATGGCCGCGGCCATTATTTTCAATGAGCCCGGACCGCAGAACACGGCCGTAATAAGACAGGTCTGTTCTTTCTGCGGTGCGGGCTCCCGGGCCGTGCACGGACCGTAAAAACTATGGTCGTGTGAATGACCCCATAGAAATGAATGGGGCCGCAATTCACCTGGGACTATCCCTTTTAACCCCTTAACTCCAAGTAAACTATGCATGTATAGTACCAAGTCGCCATTAACTATGTTATGGTTCTGTATATATGTCCATGTTGTTAGGGCCTGTTCACATCAGTGTTTGCCTTCCGTTTGGGCTTTCTGTTCATCTGTTCCGTCAGTGGAAAAGATGAACAGATGAAAGGAAAGTATCGTTTTATTTCAATTCTATATTTTGGGTTTCAGTTTGCTTCTGTTCCGCTAGGTTTCCGTTTTTTTTCACTGAAACAATAGTGTAGTGTGCTGCGTAGGCCCTTATACAACCTACATAGGCCCCTTTCAACACATATTAGTCATACAATTACATTTTGTTTTATTAATTTTTCTTTGGCAAGAAAAATATGTATACTATCCTGTGCAGCAAAAACAAATGGGATTGTGGGGCATGCAGTTGAATACGTCTGCCATTGATGTCTGTAAAAAACATATAATGTGGTGTACATGTGTATTGTTTGACAGGCAAACATAGAAAGCCATGAATTCCATAAATTATACTTCTGGATATTTTTTTTTGCTAATTATGATGCATTTCCAATCAGAAAACATTGGGGGAGATTTATTATTACTGGCATACTGTCACGGCTGTAGGGTATGTGGACCCACTCGGCAGCTCCGCCGTAGCGGAGAAGTAGCTGGCCAAACAACAGTCAATAACAGTCTCTCGGATATGAGTACCTGGGTAAATGATCAGGCAGATACTCGAAGTAGCATACACGCAGGGGTGAACCTAGCCCCTCTGCTGCCTGAGGCGAACTATAAAAAGGCGCCCCCCCCCCCCAATCTATCAGAGTTTTCTCATTACTACCTTTACACATCAAACACGCAATATATAAAAAAAAAAAAAAATAGGAAAACATTTGTTGTTTATTTGTAAAGTGCTGTTTAACTCCTTAACGCCGAAGGACGGATATATCCGTCCTCAGCAGCTGCTAGTTCGCGCAGGAGGACGGATATATCCGTCCTGTGATCGTGCGGGTACTGACAGCGTACCCACGCGATCAGCGGCAGGAGCACGGCTGTTATACACAGCCTGGCTCCTGCTGCAACTGCCGTAATCGAAGCGCGCTCCGATTACGGCAGTTTAACCCATTAAATGCCGCTGTCAATAGTGACAGCGGCATTTAATGTGTTTGACAGAGGGAGGGAGCTCCCTCTGTCACCCCATCGGCGCCCCCGCAAACAAATCGCGGGTCGCCGTCGGGTTTCCATGACAGCCGGGGGTCTAACAAAGACCCCCAGGTCTGTCTTCAGCATCTGCCTGTTAGGCGATGCCGGAGGCATGACCTAATAGGTTGCCTGTCAGTTTTACACTGACAGGCAATAATGCTTTGGTATACTAAGTATACCAAAGCATTATATATGCGATCAACAGATCGCATAGTGAAGTGTCCTGATGGGACTTTAAAAAAAAATGACAATCCGTTAAATAAAGTTTGTAAATAAAAAAATAAAAAAATTACAGTCAAAGTCAAATAAAACTACTTTTTTGGCCCAAAAAGTGGTTTTATTTAGTAAAACTGTCAAAACAAATCACACATAAACATATATGGTATCCCCGCGATCGTAACAACTTGACCAATAAAATGAACACATTAATTAAACCGCCGGATGAACGGCGTCCAAAAAAACGCAAATAACAACGGCAAAATTCTCTCTTTTCTCCCATTTCCCCCATAAAAAATAAAATAAAAGTTAATCTATAAGTCCTATATACCCCAAAATAGTACTAATGAAAACGACACATTGTCCTGCAAAAATCAAGCCCCCATACGGCCACATCGACGGAAAAATACAAACGTTACGGCTCTTGGAATGCGGCGATGCAAAAACAAGTAATTTTTTTCTAAAAGGGTTTTTATTGTGCAAACGTAGGAAAAACATATAAAACCTATACATATTTGGTATCCCCGTAATCGTGCCGACCCATAGAATAAAGTTAACATGTTATTTACGCTGCATAGTAAACGGCGTAAATTTATAACGTGAAAATTAATGCTGGAATAGCTGCTTATTTTCAATTCTCTCCTAAAATAAAGTTAATAAAAGTTAATGAATATGTTATAAGCATCTAAAAATGGTACAATTACAAAATACAACTTGTCCCGCAAAAAACAAGCCCTTATACGGCTATGTTGACGGAATAAAAAAAAAGTTACGACTCTTGGAATGCGACCGTGAAAAAACAAAAAATAATCCTTGGTCATTAACGTGCAAAATGGCCCGGTCATTAAGGGGTTAATGTATAGAGAAGATTTAAAGAACTCTTTTTACTGTATTACTTTAGTATCATAGATCAGCAACGCAGCATTAACACTGAAAATGGTTTAACATCTTCTATGCCCCCTTTTTATTACCTAATTGACTTATGATTTTTAACCGAGTTCAGTGGCCCGGCGTGGTCAGCATGATGCAGTGACGTCATCGTGCCGGGCAGTTGACGTCATCAGCGTGCTCCCGATTTCTTGTAGGCCTCAGGCCTAAACCAGGCTGTGGCCTACAAGAGCAAACGGCGGAGCAGGGGTTTCTATTGTGGCAAATTAATTATTTTTTTACATTTTATACTGCTAACTTTTTTTTGGTAGGTTCCGCTGGACCGTTTGGACTACGTCGTAGATTCATTGGACTACTTCAATGATCTACTTTAAAAAAAAAAAAAATTGTGAAAGAGGGTTGGATGGGGGAGTTTTGATTTCAATAAAAAAAAAATTTTATGTCTGTTTTTTTTTAATACTTTATTATGGCCTTAGTAATGGCAGCGGTCTGATTCACAGCATTCAATTACTAAGGCTGGGGCTTAGCATTAGCCAGTAAAAAGGCTATCACTAACCCCTATTATTACCCCGGTTCCCACTGCCGCCAGGGATACCGGGAAGAGTCGAGTACGATTCAGTACCTGGCCATCTGAAACGACTGTTAGGCCGCAGGCTGGTATTATCAGGCTGGGAAGGGCCAAAAAAGTGGCCCTTCCCACCCTGGGGATGCTAGGCTGCAGCTGCTTTATTGTATCTGGCTGGTTATGAAAAATTGTGGAAACCCCTCGTCATTTTTTAAAAATAAATTGAAAAAAAATTACGTGAGATCCCCTCCATTTTTCATAGCCAGCCAGATACAATAATGCAGCAGCAGCCTAGCATCACCAGGGTGGGAAGGGCCATGGTTTTTGTCCCTTCCTAGCCTGATAGTACCAGCCTGCGGCCACCCAAGTACCCTTCACTTCAGATGGTCGGGTGCTGGATCGTACCCAGCTCTTTCCAGTACTCCTGGTGGCGGTGGGTACCGGGGTAATAATAGGGGTTAGTGACGGCCTTATTACTGGCTAACACTAAGCCCCTTCTTAGTAATGGACGCTCTCGATCAGACAGCAGCCATTACTAAGGCGGTAATGAAGTATTAAAAAACAGAGACATAAAGTAATTTATTTTATTGAAATTACAACTATTCCACAAAATCCACTTTAACCATTTTATTAAAAAAAAAAAAGAAAAAAAGCTTACATCAGCGAAGTAGTCCAACGAATCTACGACGTAGTCCAAATGGTCCAGCGGAACCTGCAAAACAAAAATTAGCAGTATGAAAAATAAAAATAAAGTTGGCTGCCCCCACAGACATATGAATAAATAGCTACCTTCGGGAACATATTAAAATAATTAGAAAAATTAGGCCCATAAAATAAAACATATCAAATAAAATAAAAAAAATTATAACACCTTTCTTTTAAAGAGAACCTTTCACCTCCCCATACATGTGCAGCTGAGTGCAGCATGTAATGGGGAGGGCCGCACAAACTCTGGGGCACTTTACATATTTTTCCTAGCCACCTTCGTTATTTAGATATCGGTGCTGTAATATTTGGTGCCCAATATTTAAATAACCCCCTGAACTGTTAATGGGGAGGTAATTGGCAAGGGGGCGTGTAACATCGCTGTGACACTGTCCAATCAGCTACAGACAGTTTCAGAGCAAGAGCTGGACAGAGAGCGCGTGCGCGCGAGCGCGCAGCTCCGCCACCACTAAGGAACAGAAGAAGAGTGTGAATTCTTCTTCTTCTGTTTCATGGCATCGGAGCTGTGCGCGCACGCACGCTCTCACTCTTTAGCTCTCGGCAGACAAGGACGACAAGACTGATCTCTCACCTGAGATCACAGTCTTGTACTTGCCTGCCGAGAGCTGAAGAGTGAGAGCGTGCGTGCGCACATGCTCTCCTCTCTCCAGCTCTTGCTGTTGACATTGTCCATAGCTGATTGGACAGTGTCACAGCGATGTTACACGCCCCCTTGCCAATTACCGCCCCATTGGCAGTTCATGGGGTTATTTAAATATCGGCGCCAAACATTACGGCACCGATATCTAAGTAAGGAAAGAGGGTAGAAAAAAAAAATGTAAAGTGCCCCAGAGTTTGTGCAGCCCTCCCCATTACACGCTGCACTCAAATGCAAATCTGTGGGCAGGTGAAAGATTCTCTTTAAAGTGTAACAACTTTTTAAAAAACTTTTGACATGTCAGAAGTTTTGATCAGTGGGGTCCGAACACTGAGACCCCCCACTAGTCGCTAAAACGAAGCAACAGAAGTGCTCGGGTGAGCGGTGTGCCGCTTCAATTCTGTTTGGCTTTCCTTGGAGCAGTGTACGGGCTCAATAGAAAGTCTAGGAGTCCGTACACCGCTCACTCGGCTGAAAGTCAATCATAAATGAAGCGGCATAGCGCTCACCCGAGCACTTCTGCTGCTTCGTTTTAGCGATCGGTGGGGGCCTCAGTGCTCGGTCCCCCACCGATGAAAACTTCGGACATGTCCCTATGATATATAAAGATATCTATTACTGCGATTGGTGCAAGTTTTAATTACTTTTTATTGAAAATGATTTGTACTTTTTGAGATACAGCTGCTTTGTATCCTGTATACAGAGCAGCTGTATATAGCGCTGAGACCTGAATCCATTAGGTCGCCTATTACCGATAACATCTAAGTTATGAACTTAGATGTGATTGGTAACAGCTCGATCCTGCATGACCCGCTGACCTGACAGATACAGGATACAGCGCTATATACATTATATAATATATTTATTTTAATTAGCGGGGGCAGGTTTATGGGGAAGGATTAGGGCCTGTTCACATCAGCGTTGGCTTTCCATTCCGGGGTTCCGTGGGAGGTTTCCGTCGGGTGAACCCCGCAACGGAAAGTCAAACTGAAACCACAGCTTTCGTAAACGTATCGATCCTCTCCCTCTGACGGAAGAGAGGTAAACGTATATTAATGCTAGTGTGAACAAAGCCCAATACAAGATATTAATATAAAAAAAAAAAAAACCCCAGGTGGGATTTGAACCAGCAACCTTCCATGTGTAAGGCAGGCAAGCTAACCACTACCCTATAGAAGCTGTCATAGACAATCCCTGTGAAACTGTAGTAGTTGAGGGTTTACTATTAGTCTCTCCTGTCTCTCTGCTGCGTGTGGGTGGTGTCTGGTCAGAGACTCACAGTCAGACTGCCGCATTCAGTGTGCACTGTGAGTGACAGTGAGACTCACCAGTCACAGCCCTGTTTGTAGCTTTCCCACGCTAATTAAGCACAGGAAAGCTACAAAGCCAGGAGTATACTGCAAAGGGGGGGGGGGCGTTTTACTGACAGCAGAGGGCTCCATAGGGGGGAATTATCCCCCCACCATAGAGCCCTGACTAGTTACTATACTGAAAGGTTAGGGGGGTCTGAGCATCTGACTGACTGCTCTAAAGGGGGGGGGGCAGAATCCCCCCCTATAGAGCTCTCTGCAGTAAGTCAGATGCTCAGACCCTCCCCCACCCACACTAATCCTTTCATTATAGTGATGTGAGGGCTCTATGGGGTGGATTATTCCAGCCCCATAGAGCCCTCTGCTGTCGGTAAAATGCCCAAACCCCCCTTGCAGTATACTCACGTCACGGGTCCCGGTCCCAGCAAGGCAGGAATTTACCTCTGCTGCTCGTCGCTC
The DNA here is from genome assembly GCF_050947455.1 of Rhinoderma darwinii. Lineage (NCBI taxonomy): Eukaryota > Metazoa > Chordata > Amphibia > Anura > Rhinodermatidae > Rhinoderma > Rhinoderma darwinii. The sequence goes on along the minus strand of NC_134687.1, from coordinate 234,301,828 downwards.
CTCCTGCAGACTTGCTCCTCTCTGCCTGCATGTGCTGTGTGCAGCGTCAGAGGAGGAGGAGTATTACAGACGTTCGGCACGTCTCTCCCCGGTCCAGTCCGTCCCGGGCTGAAAATGCCGCCCCCCCCCCCGTTTGGGTAGGTGGTGCCGCCTGAGGCCGTCGGCTCACCTGGCCTCATGGCAGATGCGGCACTGCATACACGTGGTAGAGCAGGCACAGATGATGCTTGGCGTAGCAGATGACACCGGACGTGGCAAATGACACCAGACGTGGCAGATGACTCCAGACGTAGCAGATGGCAACAGATGTGGCAGATGACAACAGACGTGGCAGATTGCAACAGATGTGGCAGATGGCAGCAGACGTGGCAGATTGCAACAGATGTGGCAGATGGCAACAGATGTGGCAGATGAGGCACACACCACTCCAACAATAGCCTTAGGCTCAGCAACAAACACAGCAACAGGATACGGGAACACTGGCAGCAGGATACAACTAAGGAACCATTTGCATAGACGAACACAGGAATACAAACAATGCTCAGGCAAGTTGAGGAGGGGTGGAGTCCTTTTTAAAGTCCAAGGTGTTGTTGGGTTGATTGGGAAACTTTTTAGACAGGTTCACGCTGGCCCTTTAAGGCCAGGAGTGAGCCCGCACACGCATCCTATGGGACACAGGAGAACGCAGCAGCAGTGTGTGTCGGCGTCTCTGAGGAGGGAAACGCCTACATGAAGATACAGTCCTGCGGTCATGGCTGCCGGCAAGTGGGACGTGCCAGTAGTCAGCGATCGCAGGCATAACAGTACCCCCGTTACGCCCCCTCTTCACAGGTGCAGAGTGTAAGAGTAACTTTTGGATGAGAACTGGGGCATTAATCTTCTCCTCCGGCTCCTAGGACCTCTCCTCAGGACCAAACCCTTTCTAGTCCAAAAGATAGAATGTCTTTCCTGCTACCATCTTGTAGTCCAGAATCTCATTCACGTCAAAGATGTCAGAAGAACCGCTGGGAGCAACTGCAGAATGAGGAGATTTACTGTAGGGGTTCAGAACCACAGGTTTCAGGAGGGACACATGAAATGAGTTGGGTATTCTGAGGGTAGCAGGCAGCAGAAGCTTATAGGACACAGGGTTTATTTGTTGCAAGACTTCGAAAGGTCTTAGGAACCTGGGCACAAATTTGTAAGAGGAAATTTTTAAGCGGATGTTTTTAGAAGATAACCAGACTTTGGATCCATGGGGAAACTGAGGAGGTTCTCTTCTTCACCTATCATCATTCCTCTTCATGCGGTCGACCGCCTGTAGGATAGATGACCTGGTCAGAGGCCAGATGTGAAGAAAGTCCCCAAACATTGAGTTAACTGCGGGTACCTGTGATGTAGCAGGAACTGGAAGAGGGACCGGACCTGTGGATGTTGGCTGTAAACAATGAGGAATGCAGTAGATTCACTTGTGTGGTTCTTGTAGGAGAACACTGCCCAAGGAAGACGTTACACCCAGTTGTCATGCTGAACAGAAATGAAGTGACAAAGGTAATTCTCCAATATTTGGTTAATTCTCTCGACTTGGCCGTTAGACTAAGGATGAGAGGCAGAGGAAAAGTTCAATTTAACATCAATGAGTTTACAGAGGGCTCTCCAGAATTTTGAAGTGAATTGAACCCCCCGATCGGACACGATATGGAGAGGCAAGACAAGCAGAGTAAAGATATTTTGTATGAAGAGGTTACCCAGACGAGGAGCAGAGGGAAGACCGGTTAGTGGGATGAAATGTGCCATCTTAGAAAAACTCCACCACTCAGACAGTAGTGCATCCAATTGAAGGAGGAAGGTCCATTGTAACATCTATGGCCGCGGACCGTCGTTCAGACTTACCCTCTGACGGCCCCAGCCATGGACATCTGTGTTCTCGGCGGCATCTCCCTCCAGGGAGACGCCAGCACTCACTTCCGGGTTCTGAGACTGTTTCCCGCAGGGCGCGCGCGCCCGCCCGCGCGTACAAGGCCTTAAAGGGCCAGTACGCGTCCATTTGTTAATAATCAGTAATGATCCTAGAATGCTGCTTGACTATAAAAAGGGTTCCGCCCACTTGATCCTTGCCTGAGCGTTGTTGTATACCTAAAGTTTGTCTTGCAAATGGTCTCCCAGTGTTTTCTAGTTCCCAGTGTTACCCGTACCTGCTGCCTGTACCCTGTATCCCATGCTACTGTGCCTTTGTGCCATCTACAGTGAAAGTCAAGTCGTGCCTTCTGCTGCATCTACTGTGCCATCTACAGTGAAAGTCAAGTCGTGTCTTCCGCTGCATCTACTGTGCCATCTACAGTGAAAGTCAAGTCGTGTTTTCCGCTGCATCTACTGTGCCATCTACAGTGAAAGTCAAGTCGTGTCTTCCGCTGCATCTACTGTGCCATCTACAGTGAAAGTCAAGTTGTGTCACCGCTACTGTCTACATTGCCTCAGGTACCCTTTCTGGACTATAGTCATTGTTTTGTACCAAGTTGTACCAAGTTGGCCCGCACCGTGACAGTACACTCAGGCCATGGACCCCGCTAGTCAATTCAAGGGCCTGTCACCCTCCCAAGCCATGCAGGCGGACCTGCAGGATCTACGAGCACGACTGTAAAGGATTTGCCTGACACAGCTTCTGTGTCGACGCCCGTGGTTAATCAGTCTGCATCTGTGCCTAGGTCTGGTAGAGTGACTCGATCTGCTTCCACTCAGGCTGGTAGGCTCAGGAGTGGGAGAACCTATCATAGCCTGGCCAGACGGTTCTAGCTCCCGCCCTTGGTCTATGTATACCTTCATTTGCTGCTTGTCCTTTGCCTGTGATTCTCTCTGGTTCCTGGCTCTGCTGTTCCTGCTACTTACATTTGACCTGCTCCATATTGACCCTGCTTGATTTACTACTTTTCATCTGCTCTGCTTTTGTTACCACGTACTCTCCTGGTTTGACTCGGCTCGTTCACTACTCCTGTTGCTCACGGTGTTGCCGTGGGCAACTGCCCCACTTCCCTCTCTCCTGTGTACCCTGTCTTGTGTTGTCTGTCGTGCACATATTGAGTGTAGGGACCATCGCCCAGTTGTATGCCGTCGCCTAGGACGGGCCGTGCAAGTAGGCAGGGACTGGATTGTGGGTAGATTAGGGCTCACTTGTCCGTCTCCCTACTCCGTCATTACATAATCACAGGCCCAAATACCTTTTCTACCCTGGTCCCCGACACACTATGGACCCCCTTGAGGCCCTGGCTCAGAAAATGCAGGGTCTTTCCCTACAGGTCTAAGACCTGGCTCAGGGGTGCAACCAGCGTGATGCTACCCTGGTAGTGCCCCCCACCTCACCTCTAGAAACCCACCTCAAGTTGCCTGACCGGATCTCTGGGGACCGGAAGACTTTTTTCTCCTTCCAGGAGAGTTGTAGGCTCTATTTCCGTTTAAGGCCCCACTCCTCAGTCAGCTGGTGGCCTTACGTCAGGGTAAGAGACCCATTGAGTAGTACTGTTCTGACTTTAGGAAGTGGTGTGTAGCTTCACGGTGGAATAACCCTGCCCTGAGGTGTCAGTTTAGATTGGGTCTGTCGAACGCCCTGAAAGACCTGTTAGTTAGTTATCCCTCTTCGGACTCTCTAGATCAGGTTATGGCTTTAGCAGTACGTCTTGACCGACGTCTCAGGGAACGACGACTCGAACGTCTTTGTGCCTTTTCCTCTGACTCCCCTATGATGGCTCCAGAGGTACCGTTGCTTCGTTCTTCCACGGAAAACTCGGATGCACCTATGCAACTCGGGGCCTCCGTGTCTCCCCAACAACGTAGAGAGTTCAGCAAGAAGAATGGTCTCTGCTTCTACTGTGGGGATGACAAGCATCAAGTGAACGACTGTCCTAGGCGTAAGAATAAGCAGCCGGAAAACTTACGCGCCTAAGTGACCATCGGGGAGGTCGCTTGGGCGCACAAGTATTTCCCGTAAATATGAAGCCATGAGAGAATATATCCAGGAAAGCCTGGCCAAGGGTTACCACCGCCCGTCTACTTCTCCAGGGTAGGTACTGGCTTCTTCTTCGTAGGGAAGAAGGATGGTGGTCTTAGGTTATGCATCCATTACCGGAACTTGAATAAGGTCACTGTAAGGAACCAATATCCCCTTCCTTTGATTCCTGATCTCTTCAATCAGGTTCAGGGGGCCCAATGTCTCTCTAAGTTTGATCTTCGGGGGGCTTATAACCTTATCCGAATCAGGGAAGGGGATGAGTGGAAGACTGCGTTTAACACGCCCGAAGGTCATTTCTAATACCTCGCCATGCCCTTTGGGTTGTGTAATGCTCCCGCGGTCTTCCATAATTTCATAAATGAGGTTTTCAGAGACTACCTGGGGGTAGTGTACCTTGATGATATACTTGTGTTTTCCAAGGACTGGTCCTCCCACATTGAGCATGTCAGGAAGGTGCTCCAGGCCCTTAGGGAAAACAAACTCTTTGCTAAAACTGAAAAATGTGTGTTTGGGGTGCAGGAGACACCATTTTTGGGTCAAATCCTCACTCCTAACGAATTTCACATGGACCCTGCCAAGGTTCAGGCTGTGGCGGAATGGGTCCAACCTGCCTCCCTGAAGGCTTTACAGTGCTTCCTGGGGTTCGCTAATTATTACAGGAGATTTATTGCTAACTTCTCGATCATCGCTAAGCCTCTTACGGACCTTACTCGCAAGGGTGCTGATCTCCTCCACTGGCCTCCGGAGGCGGTTCAGGCTTTTGAGGTCCTTAAGAGGTGCTTTGTCTCTGCCCCAGTGCTGATTCAGCCTAACCAAATGGAGCCATTCATCGTGGAGGTTGACGCCTCCGAGGTGGGAGTGGGTGCTGTCTTGTCCCAGGATACCAGGGGTCTCACCCATCTCCGTCCCTGTGCCTACTTCTCCAGGAAGTTCTCCCCCACTGAGAGTAACTATGAAGTTGGCAACCGCAAACTCTTTTTTTTTTAAATCAATCCAATTTTATTGATACGAACACAGAAATGAAATAACACATTAACATTCACATTACAATTTTCATACATCGTATACAATAGTTACAGCATATCAGGAAATCCCCAACTTCCCCCCTTTCCCCCCTCCCCGCACAGCCCCTCACTATATCTCCGCCCTTTGTTTCTAGTACCATTCCTGGCCAGAGCACATTTCTCTTATCAAGGTTCCCCACCACCCCTTCTTTGCTCCAGACTCTATCACCCCCAGTTCCTCAGACGACTCTTGCCCTTAGTCTGCTCAGTTCAGATGACAGCACCTCAGGACAGGCCAACCATCTGCTCCATTGTTTCTCAAATTTTTTTTCCGTGCCCCTTTTAGAAAATATCTTATGCTCCATCAGGATATTATAATTCAACATTCCTACAATTTCCCTCATCCCTGGTGGCTCCGCGTCCAGCCAGTGTTTAGCAATGCATTTCCTCGTTTGATATAATATCCTGGCAATTGCCAGGCTTGCCATTCTGTCACTCTCCAATTCTCCCACCGCTCCCAACAACATAACTTTAGGGTCTGCCGCCAATTCCCGACCATACACCTGCTTTATCAGATCCAATATTTCCCCCCATAGGGTCCTCAGGGCCTCACATGACCAAAACATATGCAATATGTCCGCCTTCTCCTCCGTGCACCTAGGACATTTAGCATCCGTTCTAATACCCATCTGTTTTAATACACACGGGGTGCGGTACACTCTATGTATCAGGAAGAGTTGTGATCTCCTCTGCGCCAGACTGAGCGATAAGTGACATGTGGATGCTAATATCTCTTCCCACTCCTCCTCGGTCAATGGACCGACATCCTGTTCCCATTTCACTTTTAACAGCACCATTGGGTTTCCCAAGTGTTTGGACAGTAAGCTCCTGTACACCATTGAGATCAGGCCTTTGGTCGTGTCAGCCCGTCCCACATACTCTAGGACCCCAAGAGCACAGACCGTCAGGTCCACCACATGCGCCTGCGCCTGTAGGGCATGACGGATCTGCAAATATTGATAAAACATATTGTGCTCCAGTGGAAATAGGTCTTTCAACTGCTGAAATGATCTCAGCCCGTTGTCATCATACAGGTGTTGTAATCGCCTAACCCCTGCCGATTCCCATTTTTGCATGCCCTCTAATTGGTATAATTCCCACAAGACCGGATTATGCCATAGGGGAGTATATTTGGTACACATTCCCACTCCCAGGATCTGTTTGCATTGCCACCATATTTTATGTATCAGGAGTAACGTTGGTTTAGCACTCGCCAATCTCTTAAAGGTATGCGCTTCCAGACCCTCTAGTGGGTTAAGTCCTCCCCCCAAATATGACAATAAACGTGCACTGGAGCACCAGGTCTCTGTGTCCTCCCACCCCTTAAACTGTTGGCTCTGGGCAGCCAGGTAATATATCCAGGCATTTGGCAGCACGACCCCCCCTTCGTCTTTAGGCAATTGCAATTTCTCCAATTTAATCCTTGGAACCCCTTTTTTCCAGACCAGATGCCGAAAGAGATTGTGCAATCGTCTGAACCATTGCTTAGGTATCCATACTGGGGAGTTATGAAGAATATATAAAACTTGAGGCATAAGGATCATCTTGATTAGATTAGTCCTCCCCAGAGCAGAGAGCGGGAGCCTGTTCCAGGCATCCACCTTATGTTTCACCTTGAGCAGCAGTGGTAAAACATTCAAAGACATGTAGTCTTGGACCCTAGCCGTCACCTTAACCCCTTGGTACGTAAATTCAGAGACTATCGGAATCCGGGGTCCCACTCCAGTATCTACAATATTCACCGTGTCAAGTGGCATCAGAGCAGACTTGGTCCAGTTAATATTTAATCCCGAGAATTCCCCAAACCTTGTGATCGTATCCATTACTACCTTCAGAGTATTCTCCGTGTCCGTCATATATATTAAAATATCATCTGCATATAGTGAAATTTTTTCCTCCATTTCCCCATATTGCAAGCCTCTTATACGCTCCTCCTGTCTTATGAGGCACGCCAGTGGCTCTACCGCCAAGGCGAATAGCAATGGTGACAGTGGGCACCCCTGGCGCGTACCCCGGGCCAGTGAAAATCTCTCGGACATTGCACCATTCACCCGTATGCGGGCTGTAGGGGCCACATACAACAACTGTATCCACTTCACGAAGTTAGGGCCGAATCCCATCTTTTCTATTACCCGCCAGAGGTACCCCAATTCTACGCAGTCGAACGCTTTTGCGGCGTCTAACGTTAGCACCGCCCTTCCTCCTTGATCATCCGGTGTCGCCTGAAGATTTAAAAACAGCCGCCTGAGGTTGACAGCCGTCGATTTGGAGGGCATGAACCCCGATTGGTCTTCATGCACAACATGCTGTACCACCCTGTTCAGCCGCAGTGCCAATATCTTTGCCAAAATCTTGACATCCGATGTCAACAAGGATATTGGTCTGTAGGACTCCGGTAATTGACTGTCTTTCCCCTCTTTTGGGAGAACCACTATCGTAGCCTCATATAGGGAGTCTGGTAGTTTACCTCTGTCAAAGCTATCCTGCAAAGTACTCAAGTATTCTGGCGCTAGTTCCGTCCCATATTCCTTATAGATTTCCCCCGGTAACCCATCTGGACCCGGGGCTTTCTCATTTGCCATATCCCTTATCGCCTGTTCCAACTCCTCCAGTGAAATAGGTGCCTCCAAGCTTTCACAGTCCTCCCGGCCCAGGGTAGGCAAATTAATGTTTCCCAAGTACTCGTCCAATTGCTGTGTGTCGTAATGCACTTTGGATGTATATAGGTCAGTATAAAACCGCTGAAATATTTGCAAGATTTGCCCCGTGTCTGTCTCCACCCTCCCCCCTAAGGCCATGAATGAAATTATTACTCCCATGCGGCTTTGCCATCCTAGCGAGTAGTCTCCCCGCTGTTTCCCCTTCTTCGTAATATTTCTGTTTAAGGAATAATCTTTTATTATCCGCCATTGTTAGTTGATGATTTTTTAAGAACGTCTGTGCCTCCACCCAATGTCTAAGTGTCTCCTCGGAGCCCTCTTCTACATGTCTCCCCTCTGTTTCTGTCACCCGATCCTCTAAACTTTCTCCCAATTGCCTAGATTTAGTTTTTATTCATTTAATATGTTGAATGAATACTCCCCTCAACCAGGCTTTCATGGCGTCCCATAACACCCCTCGCGGCGCAACCGCAAACTCTTAGCCATTAAATGGGCATTTGAAGAGTGGCGCCACTTCCTGGAGGGGGCCTAGGCACCAGGTAACGGTCCGTACCGACCAGAAGAATCTGGTTTTCCTAGAATCTGCCCGGAGGCTCAACCCGAGACAAGCTCGATGGGCGTTGTTTTTTACTAGATTCAACTTTGTGGTCACCTATAGGGCTGGGTCTAAAAATATTAAAGCTGATGACGTTAAGGCCTACGTCGCCGATTGTGAAACTTGTGCTAGGTCCAAGACTCCCGACCAGTGGGCTTACTATGTTCTTTGCCCATTCCCCAGAGACCTTGGACCCATATCTCCATGGATTTTATGACCGATCTGCCTCCATCCCAAGGCAAGTCGGTGGTGTGGGTTGTAGTAGACCGCTTCAGCAAGATGTCCCACTTTGTACCCCTCAAGAAACTACCCAATGCCAAGACATTAGCTACCTTGTTTGTCAAACACATCCTGCGTCTCCATGGGGTTCCTGTCAATATTGTTTCTGACAGAGGGGTACAATTTGTTTCATTGTTTTGGAGAGCATTCTGTAAGAAGTTGGAGATTGATCTGTCCTTCTCCTCGGCCTTCTATCCTGAAACTAATGGCCAAACTGAGAGGACTAATCAGTCTCTAGAACAATATTTAAGGTGTTTTATCTCTGACTGTCAAGATGATTGGGTCTCCTTCATTCCCCTCGCCGAATTTTCCCTTAATAACCGGGTCAGTAACTTGTCGGGGGTCTCCCCCTTTTTTTGTAATTTTGGTTTTAATCCACAGTTCTCCTCCGTTTCACCTGGCGGTTCCAACAATCCCGAGGTAGATGTCGTTCATCGGGAAATGTGCACAGTCTGGGCCCAGGTTCAGAAGAACCTTGAGGCATCCCAGAGCATCCAAAAGACTCAGGCAGATAATGGACGTTCTACTAACCCCTTGTTTGTGGTCGGGGATCTGGTGTAGCTGTCTTCAAAAAATTTGCGCCTTAAAGTCCCATCCCAAAAATTTGCTCCCCGGTATATAGGGCCGTACAAGATCATTGAGGTCCTTAACCCTGTCTCCTTCCTGCCGGAGTTACCCCTGTCCTTTCAGATACACGTGTTCCATGCCTTCCTCCTGAAAAGATGCTCCCCGTCCTTGGCTACCTCGAGGAAACCTCCAGTCCCTGTTCTCACTCCTGAAGGGGTAGAATTCGAGGTGGCCAAGAGTGTGGACAGCAGGATGGTCCAAGACTCCCTCCAGTACCTGGTCCATTGGAGAGGATACGGGCCTGAGGAGAGGACTTGGGTACCCGCCCGGGATGTTGACGCCGGGTTATTGCTCAGGAAGTTCAATCTTCGGTTCCCCAACAAGCCAGGTCCACCTAGGAAGGGTCCAGTGGCCCCTCAAAAAAGGGGGGGTACTGTAAAGGATTTGCCTGACACAGCTTCTGTGTCGACGCCCGTGGTTAATCAGTCTGCATCTGTGCCTAGGTCTGGTAGAGTGACTCGATCTGCTTCCACTCAGGCTGGTAGGCTCAGGAGTGGGAGAACCTATCACTGCCTGGCCAGACGGTTATAGCTCCAGCCCTTGGTCTATGTATACCTTCATTTGCTGCTTGTCCTTTGCCTATGATTCTCTCTGGTTCCTGGCTCTGCTGTTCCTGCTACTTACATTTGACCTGCTCCATATTGACCCTGCTTGATTTACTACTATTCTTCTGCTCTGCTTTTGTTACCACGTACTCTCCTGGTTTGACTCGGCTCGTTCACTACTCCTGTTGCTCACAGTGTTGCCGTGGGCAACTGCCCCACTTCCCTCTCTCCTGTGTACCCTGTCTTGTGTTGTCTGTCGTGCACATATTGAGTGTAGGGACCGTCGCCCAGTTGTACGCCGTCGCCTAGGACGGGCCGTGCAAGTAGGCAGGGACTGGGTTGCGGGAAGATTAGGGCTCACTTGTCCGTCTCCTTACCCGTCATTACAACGACAGGATCAACTTCTTTTGGCAGTAGACTCTATGGCACAGCAGCTAGGGGCGCTAGCTACTTCCATCTCCGCTCCTCTTCAAGCTCCTCCGATCGATCCTCCTGCTAAACCTCCTAGCAGCTCCGGTTCGGATCCTCGGTTCTCGCTGCCATTGCTACCTCAGTTTCATGGAGACGCAAGTACGTGCAGGGGGTTTCTGAACCAATGCCATATCCACTTGACTCTGCATGCCCGAGCATTTCCTTCGGACGGAGCCAGGATCGCCTTCATTATGTCTCTACTTGCCGGAAAGGCGCTGGCATGGGTGAATCCAATCTGGGAACGACAGGGACCCGAGACTTCCAGGGGTTTGTGCGGTTATTCTGTTCAGGAGCTTGGATGAGTCTCGTCGGCAGCCACTGCTATCTTTAACCTTCGCCAGGAGGACGCTTCCGTGGGCGAATACACCATCCAGTTCCGGACCCTGGCAGGAAAACAGTCCTGGAACAATGAGGCCTTGGTAGCATCCTTCTGGCATGGCCTATCGCCCGAGATCAAGGACGAACTTGCTGCTCGAGATCTACCAGCTGCCTTGGACGTTGGACGACCTGATTCTACTTGCTACTCGAGTGGACATAAGACTCAGAGAGAGCTCAAGAGGTTCGACAAGAGAGACGGCTTCCTAGACTGGCCCCCAACTTCCAGCAACCCCTCTTGCCTTCTTCTACTGCTCTGCCCGAGGTTCCGATGCAGGTGGAATTGGTCCTGAAGACTAAGAAGTGGTCAGTGATAGGAGATCACTGACCAAAAACGTGGGGGGAACACAAGGAGGAAGGGTACAGGACTGGGTAGTGGATGGGATAGGTGGGATGCCGAAAAAAGTTGTTTTTTAGACTTTTTTTTATTTTTTTACTTGCTCTTCTCTCAACCGCTCTGAACGCCTCGCTATCTCCAACAGAGGCGTTCAGGGCGGGTGCGGCAGGATGTGATGTCAGGGAGAGGAAGTTTAGACGACGTCGATTGCCACTATTGGACAGTTACTCATTGATTGACCGAAAGTGGCGATCGTTGAGGTGGGACCATCGCAACAGGTCCCGGCGTATTGAGCTGTGATAGCCTGCTGTCGGAAACAGCAGCTGTCACAGCTCGTGCACGCGCCGGTGGAAAATGGCAATGCATTTTCCCTGCGACATAATATTCCATCGCTGAGCGCGAACAGGGCGGTCAGCGCGACGGAATATTACGTCGCTGAGCGTTAAAGGGTTAATGACCAGCCTATTTTAAACCTTAATGACCAAGCTATTTTTTAAGTTTTTCTATTGTCTCATTCCAAGAGCTATAACTTTTTTATTTTTTTGTCGACATACACTACCGTTCAAAAGTTTAGGGTCACTTAGAAATTTCCTTATTTTTGCAAGAAAAGCACAGTTTTTTTCAATGAAGATAACATTAAATTAGTCAGAAATACACTCTATACATTGTTAATGTGCTAAATGACTATTCTAGCTGCAAACATCTGGTTTTTAATGCAATATCTACATAGGTGTATAGAGGCCCATTTCCAGCAACCATCACTCCATTGTTCTAATGGTACATTGTGTTTGCTAACTGTGTTAGAAGGCTAATGGATGATTAGAAATCACTTGAAAACTCTTGTGCAATTATGTTAGCACCACTGTAAACAGTTTTGAGGTTTAGAGGAGCTATAAAACTGACCTTCCTTTGAGCTAGTTGAGAATCTGGAGCATTACATTTGTGGGTTCGATTAAACTCTCAAAATGGCTAGAAAAAGAGAGCTTTCATGTGAAACTCGACAGTCTATTCTTGTTCTTAGAAATGAAGGCTATTCCATGTGAGAAATTGCCAAGAAACTGAAGATTTCCTACAACGTTGTGTACTACTCCCTTCAGAGGACAGCACGAACAGGCTCTAACTGTAAAGGATCTGCCAGGCACTACGTCTGTGGATACTCCCAGGATTAATCAATCGACACCTGAGGCCGGACCTCTTAGACTGACTCCGGCTCCCACCAATGAGGGTGGCAGGCTCAGGAGTGGGAGAGCCTATCGCGGCCTGGTCAGTCGGAGTTAGCGCCGCCCCCTGTCCTTTTATACCTGCCGTTTTCTCTTCCTCATTGCTTGTGATTCTTCCTGGTTTCCTGGCCCTGCTACAGCCTTGCTCCAGTCTGCTACTGCCTTGCTTCAGCCTTGCTCCAGCTTCCGCTTATCCTGCTTCGCTCTGACCCCGGCTTGCTTCTTGCTCTGCGTTCGTATACTTCGTGCCATCCTGTTTCTGACTGGCTCGTTGACCTCTGGTTTCCTCACTGTATTCCGTGGGCTACTGCCCCTTCCCTTGCTTGTTCCCTGTTTGTATTCCCTTGCACTTAGTCAGCGTAGGGACCGCCGCCCAGTTGTACCCCGTCGCCTAGGGCGGGTCGTTGCAAGTAGGCAGGGACAGGGCGGTGGGTAGATTAGGGCTCACTTATCCCCTTCCCCTTCTTCCTGCCATAACATAGGGCTGGGTCCAAAAATATTAAGGCTGATGCACTGTCGCGTAGTTTCATGGCCAATCCTCCTTCGGAGAAGGATCCTGCTTGTATTTTACCCCCTGGTATAATCGTTTCTGCCACTGATTCTGATTTAGTCTCTGATATTGCGGCTGATCAAGGTTCAGCTCCCGGGAACCTCCCTGTGGACAAGCTGTTTGTCCCCCTGCAATACCGGCTAAGGGTACTTAGGGAAAACCATGACTCCGCACTATCTGGTCATCCTGGCATCTTGGGTACCAAACACCTCATTACCAGAAACTATTGGTGGCCTGGGTTGCCTAAAGACGTTAGGGCTTACGTCGCCGCTTGTGAGGTTTGTGCTAGGTCTAAGACCCCCAGGTCCCGACCTGCGGGCTTACTACGTTCTTTGCCCATTCCCCAGAGACCTTGGACCCATATCTCCATGGATTTTATCACCGATTTGCCTCCATCTCAAGGCAAGTCGGTGGTGTGGGTGGTAGTAGACCGCTTCAGCAAGATGTGCCACTTTGTGCCCCTTAAGAAACTACCTAACGCCAAGACGTTAGCTTCTTTGTTTGTTAAACACATTCTGCGTCTCCATGGGGTCCCAGTCAATATCGTTTCTGACAGAGGGGTACAATTTGTTTCATTATTTTGGAGAGCCTTTTGTAAAAAGTTGGAGATTGATCTGTCCTTCTCCTCCGCCTTCCATCCCGAAACTAATGGCCAAACGGAGAGGACTAATCAATCCCTGGAACAATATTTAAGGTGTTTCATCTCTGACTGTCAATTTGATTGGGTCTCATTCATTCCCCTCGCCGAATTTTCCCTGAATAACCGGGTCAGTAACTCGTCAGGGGTCTCCCCGTTTTTCTGTAATTTCGGGTTTAATCCACGGTTCTCCTCCGTTTCTCCTGGTTGTTCCAATAATCCCGAGGTAGAGGTCGTTCATCGGGAACTGTGCACAGTCTGGGCCCAGGTTCAGAAGAACCTAGAGGCGTCCCAGAGCGTACAAAAAATTCAGGCTGATAGAAGACGTTCTGTTAACCCCCGGTTTGTCGTCGGGGATCTGGTGTGGTTGTCGTCTAGGAACTTGCGCCTTAAGGTCCCGTCCAAGAAGTTTGCTCCCCGATTTATTGGGCCTTATAAGGTCATTGAAGTCCTCAACCCTGTATCCTTCCGTCTGGAGCTGCCCCCATCCTTTCGCATACACGACGTCTTTCATGCCTCCCTCCTTAAACGCTGCTCCCCGTCCTGGTCCCCCTCGAGGAAACCTCCTGTTCCCATTCTCACCCCTGAGGGGGTGGAATTCGAGGTGGCCAAGATTGTGGACAGTAGGATGATCCAGGGCTCCCTCCAGTACCTGGTCCATTGGAGAGGATACGGGCCGGAGGAGAGGACTTGGGTACCTGCTCGAGATGTTCACGCTGGGGTATTGGTCAGGAGGTTCCACCTTCTCTTCCCCACTAAACCAGGTCCTCTTAGTAAGGGTCCGGTGGCCCCTCATAAAAGGGGGGTACTGTAAAGGATCTGCCAGGCACTACATCTGTGGATACTCCCAGGATTAATCAATCGACACCTGAGGCCGGACCTCTTAGACTGACTCCGGCTCCCACCAATCAGGGTGGCAGGCTCAGGAGTGGGAGAGCCTATCGCGGCCTGGTCAGTTGGAGACAGCTCCGCCCCCTGTCCATTTATACCTGCCGTTTTCTCTTCCTCATTGCTTGTGATTCTTCCTGGTTTCCTGGCCCTGCTCCAGCCTTGCTCCAGCCTTGCTCTAGCCTTGCTCCAGCTTCCGCTTATCCTGCTTCGCTCTGACCCCGGCTTGCTTCCTGCTCCTTGCTCTGCGTTCATATACTTCGTGCCATCCTGTTTCTGATTGGCTCGTTGACCTCTAGTTTCCTCACTGTGTTCCGTGGGCTACTGCCCCTTCCCTTGCTTGTTCCCGGTTTGTATTCCCTTGCACTTAGTCAGCGTAGGGACGGCCGCCCAGTTGTACCCCGTCGCCTAGGGCGGGTCGTTGCAAGTAGGCAGGGACAGGGCGGTGGGTAGATTAGGGCTCACTTATCCCCTTCCCCTTCTTCCTGCCATAACACTAACCAGAGTAGAAAGATAAGTGGGAGGCCCCACTGCACAACTGAGCAACAAGACAAGTACATTAGAGTCTCTAGTTTGAGAAATAGACGGCTCACAGGTCCTGAACTGGCAGCTTCATTAAATAGTACCCACAAAACACCAGTGTCAAAGTCTACAGTGAAGAGGCGACTCGTGGATGCTGGCCTTCAGGGCAGTGGCAAAGAAAAAGCCATATCTGAGACTTGCTAATAAAAGGAAAAGATTAATATGGGCAAAAGCACACAGATATTGGACAGAGGAAGATTGGAAAAAAAGTGTTATGGACAGACGAATCGAAGTTTGAGGTGTTTGGATCACACAGAAGAACATTTGTGAGACACAGAACAACTGAAAAGATGCTGGAAGAGTGCCCGATGCCATCTGTCAAGCATGGTGGAGGTAATGTGATGGTCTGGGGTTGCTTTGGTGCTGGTAAAGTGGGAGATTTGTACAAGGTAAAAGGGATTTTGAATAAGGAAGGCTATCACTCCATTTTGCAATGCCATACCCTGTGGATAGTGCTTGATTGGAGCCAATTTCATCCTACAACAGGACAATGACCCAAAGCACACCTCCAAATTATGCAATAACTATTTAGGGAAGAAGTAGGCAGCTGGTATTCTATCTGTAATGGAGTGGCCAGCGCAGTCACCAGATCTTAACCCCATAGAGCTGTTGTGGGAGCAGCTTGACCGTATGGAACGCAAGAAGTGCCCATCAAGCCAATCCAACTTGTGGGAGGGGCTTCTGGAAGCATGGGGTGAAATTTTTCCCGATTACCTCAGCAAATTAACAGCTAGAATGCCACAGGTCTGCAATGCTGTAATTGCTGCAAATGGAGCATTCTTTGACGAAAGCAAAGTTTGAAGGAGAAAATTATTATTTCAAATAAAAATCATTATTTCTAACCTTGTCAATGTCTTGACTATATTTTCTAGTCATTTTGCAACTCATTTGATAAATATAAGTGTGAGTTTTCATGGAAAACACAAAATTGTCTGGGTGACCCCAAACTTTTGAATGGTAGTGTAGCTGTATAAGGTCTTATTGCGGGACAAGTTGTGTTTTTTTATTAGCACCATTTTGGAGTACATAGAATTTATTGATTAACTTTTATTGACTTTTTTTGGGGAGTAATAGAAAAAAAACAGAAATTGCCACACTTTTTTGCGTCCTAAATTTATGACGTTTACCGTGTGGTATAAGTAACACAATAACTTTATTCAGTGGGTTGTTGCGATTTTAACGATACCAAATTTGTATCGTTTTTGTATGTTTTACTACTTTTACACCGTGACACAATTTTTTCAAAATTATTTGTATGTGTGTCTCCATATTTGAAGAGCCGTAACGTTTTTATGTTTTCGCCGATGCAATTGTAGGAGGCCTTTTTTTTTGCGGGACGACTTGTAGTTTTTATTGGTACCATTTTGGAGTAGATGCGACTTTTTGATCACATTTTTTTCAGGCAGGATTATCAGAAAGCAGCAATTTTTGCATTGTTTTTTATTTTTGCCGAGCGGGTTAAACAATGTAATAACCTTATAGTTGTGGTCGTTACGGACGCGGCGATACTAAATATGTGTAACCTTTTTTTAAATAAAGCAGTTTGTAAGGGGAAAAAGTTTTTTTTTATTTTTTTCGCCACTTTTTTACTTATTAACTTTGTTAAACTTTTTGCACCGGTCCCACTAGGGGACTTAACTATGCGATCGTCCGATCGCTATTATAATACACTGCAATACTTACGTATTGTAGTGTATTACTGCCTGTCCGTGTAAAATGGACAAGCATCTGCTAGGCGTCTCAAACTCGGCCGGGTAAGTGGGCCGCATATAGAAAAAATGGGAAGTTGACGGGCCGCATTACTTTCAAATTTGATACAATACAAAATTATTGTTAATCAATTAGTTATTTGAACTACTATAACACTATATTACTATAATAATACCACTAGGATTAAAATTTGAGATATTTCTCCACGTGCTTATTTCAACAATCCAGCTTTCCAGTTTAAGTATCGCTAAATGCAGTCCGGCGGCTCAGTTAGCACACATGTCAAGATGCTGCCACAGCGCCCTCTGCAGATGCTGCCACAGCGCCCTCTGCAGATGCTGCCACAGCGCCCTCTGCAGATGCTGCCACAGCGCCCTCTGCAGATGCTGCCACAGCGCCCTCTGCAGATGCTGCCACAGCGCCCTCTGCAGATGCTGCCACAGCGCCCTCTGCAGATGCTGCCACAGCGCCCTCTGCAGATGCTGCCACAGCGCCCTCTGCAGATGCTGCCACAGCGCCCTCTGCAGATGCTGCCACAGCGCCCTCTGCAGATGCTGCCACAGCGCCCTCTGCAGATGCTGCCACAGCGCCCTCTGCAGATGCTGCCACAGCGCCCTCTGCAGATGCTGCCACAGCGCCCTCTGCAGATGCTGCCACAGCGCCCTCTGCAGATGCTGCCACAGCGCCCTCTGCAGATGCTGCCACAGCGCCCTCTGCAGATGCTGCCACAGCGCCCTCTGCAGATGCTGCCACAGCGCCCTCTGCAGATGCTGCCACAGCGCCCTCTGCAGATGCTGCCACAGCGCCCTCTGCAGATGCTGCCACAGCGCCCTCTGCAGATGCTGCCACAGCGCCCTCTGCAGATGCTGCCACAGCGCCCTCTGCAGATGCTGCCACAGCGCCCTCTGCAGATGCTGCCACAGCGCCCTCTGCAGATGCTGCCACAGCGCCCTCTGCAGATGCTGCCACAGCGCCCTCTGCAGATGCTGCCACAGCGCCCTCTGCAGATGCTGCCACAGCGCCCTCTGCAGATGCTGCCACAGCGCCCTCTGCAGATGCTGCCACAGCGCCCTCTGCAGATGCTGCCACAGCGCCCTCTGCAGATGCTGCCACAGCGCCCTCTGCAGATGCTGCCACAGCGCCCTCTGCAGATGCTGCCACAGCGCCCTCTGCAGATGCTGCCACAGCGCCCTCTGCAGATGCTGCCACAGCGCCCTCTGCAGATGCTGCCACAGCGCCCTCTGCAGATGCTGCCACAGCGCCCTCTGCAGATGCTGCCACAGCGCCCTCTGCAGATGCTGCCACAGCGCCCTCTGCAGATGCTGCCACAGCGCCCTCTGCAGATGCTGCCACAGCGCCCTCTGCAGATGCTGCCACAGCGCCCTCTGCAGATGCTGCCACAGCGCCCTCTGCAGATGCTGCCACAGCGCCCTCTGCAGATGCTGCCACAGCGCCCTCTGCAGATGCTGCCACAGCGCCCTCTGCAGATGCTGCCACAGCGCCCTCTGCAGATGCTGCCACAGCGCCCTCTGCAGATGCTGCCACAGCGCCCTCTGCAGATGCTGCCACAGCGCCCTCTGCAGATGCTGCCACAGCGCCCTCTGCAGATGCTGCCACAGCGCCCTCTGCAGATGCTGCCACAGCGCCCTCTGCAGATGCTGCCACAGCGCCCTCTGCAGATGCTGCCACAGCGCCCTCTGCAGATGCTGCCACAGCGCCCTCTGCAGATGCTGCCACAGCGCCCTCTGCAGATGCTGCCACAGCGCCCTCTGCAGATGCTGCCACAGCGCCCTCTGCAGATGCTGCCACAGCGCCCTCTGCAGATGCTGCCACAGCGCCCTCTGCAGATGCTGCCACAGCGCCCTCTGCAGATGCTGCCACAGCGCCCTCTGCAGATGCTGCCACAGCGCCCTCTGCAGATGCTGCCACAGCGCCCTCTGCAGATGCTGCCACAGCGCCCTCTGCAGATGCTGCCACAGCGCCCTCTGCAGATGCTGCCACAGCGCCCTCTGCAGATGCTGCCACAGCGCCCTCTGCAGATGCTGCCACAGCGCCCTCTGCAGATGCTGCCACAGCGCCCTCTGCAGATGCTGCCACAGCGCCCTCTGCAGATGCTGCCACAGCGCCCTCTGCAGATGCTGCCACAGTGATGTCAGGGGCTTGCCCAGAGCTGGAGTCCCGGAGCAGAGCCGCTTCTGGCACTCTGCCTGGGATTCTAGCACTGCTCCTGACATCACTGTCCATATATGGACAGAGATGTCAGGGGCAACCCCAAAGCTTGAGTCCCAGGCAGAGCTCTAGTAGGCTCTTCTTGGGACTCCAGCTGTGCTCCTGACATCACTGGGACTCCTGCTCTGGGGAAGCCCCTGACACTGTCCATATGTTGACAGCTATGTCAGGGAATTCCACAGAGTCCCAGAGCAGAGCCGATACTAGCGCTCTGCCCGGGACTCCGGTTCTGGGGAAGCCCCAGACATCGCTGTTCATATGTGGACAGCGATGTCAGGGAATTACAGAGTCTCGGAGTAGAGCCGATTCTAACGGCTCTGTGTTCCGCGGGCCGCAGATGACAGCCCCAGGGGCCACGTGCTTGAGACCCTTGTGCTAGACCTAGCAGGCATTACTTTATTACGGACGTTAATGTGGTCGTGCGAACCCAGCCTAAGGGGTGCAGTTTTTAAAATTGGCTGATTTATGGAGACATATAGAAAGGCCCTCAAAACCAATTCAGAACTGAACTGGTCCCTGGAAAAATATAGCCTTTGGAAAGTCTTGAAAATGAGAAATTGCTGCTAAAGTTCTAACCCTAGAGAAATGGTTTGCATGTTTTTTTTAATCTAAGAAGGAATATGGGAAACGTTAACTTGTAACTATTTTGTGCTATTACTATCTATTTTACAAGCAGACATTTAAATTTAGAAAAATGCTAATTTTTTGCAAACTATCTAAATGTATTTATTTTTTAACAAATAAATATTGAATTAACTGCATTTTTCCACTAACCAAGCACAATGTGCTGTGAGAGGACTCAGAATCTTAGATAGGTGAAATCATTCCAAAGTTACCACATTACTTTGGCAGATAAAAAAAAAAAATAAAGTTAAATAAAAAGTCCACAAGGCCAAAACAGGCTGTGTCCTAAAGGGGTTAATTCCAGAGAATAGTAATGTTAATGCTACATCATACAAAGCCATTAGACCATTGTATGCTTCCACCTTCGTAGCAGCAGTCTGGTGAAGAACCTTACCGTTACTGCATATCAAAAGTGTAAGCACATTGCAAGGTGTCTTATATAAAATATTCACTTTGAGATCGGGGAATAGAAATTCTATGGACTGATTAAATACATTACTCTGAGGCCGGATTTACACGAGAATGTGCGTTTTGCACGCGCAAAAGGTACTGCACAACGCCGTGTGTCGTCACCATATGATGCGTGGCTGCATGATTTTTGCGCAGCCGCCATTATGACAGTTTGTAAACAGAAAATCATGTGGTGCTTCGGTTTTTCACACTTTACTGCTCTTGTGCGAATCACACGGAAGTGCTTCCGTGTGATTTTCACACACCCATTGACTTCAATGGGTGCGTGATGCATGAGAAACAAATATAGGACATGTTGTGAATGTTACGCAGCGGATACCAGCTGCATGTAATAAAAAACAAAGAAAAAAAAAAACTGACTGTCTGCACAGCCCCATAGACTAACATAGGTCCGTGCGAGGCACGTGACAACCACGCGCGTTTCACTGATGTATAGCACGTTCGTCTAAGCCCCGAGTGTTAGGGTACCATCACAGCAATTCCTGTGGCTCAGCCACAATATGCGAGGCCAAGACAGTTTACTGTGGTTTTACAGCTGGTACTGGTGTAGCACATCGTTCACCTGTACTCTACAGAAGCCATTTTTCTGCATACACCCATTAATGTATACCAAAATACTATTTAAGCTCTAACAATTAAAAACCACAACTGTACTATCCAAATGTGGTGTGAACGGAACCATTCAGAAAGGCTGTGTGAGGAGTTTAGTTACTAGCCCAATGGTAGTGTAAGCCCTACCTGCAGAATAAGCCTGGTCAGTTACACTAGAAGAAAATACAGACAAATCCAAAGTGACTGCAAAGTAAATTTTATAAATTGGCATAACAGTACAAGAACAATGTGGAGTCGATACCCAAGCACTAGTTCTAAAGCAGAGCGATCAGCCATACTGTAGAAGCCTCACAAAGACAAGTCCTACCTCAGACCAAGATTAAGTGCATACATTTGGGGCAACAGATTACTTATTGCCGCCTCTCAGGATCTTCAGGTGTTTCTGGAAGTTCAACCAGCTGAGGGGCAAAAGGGCCTACCAGCCACGTCAAGGGAGTATTTGCCACCACATAGCTTAAAAGCTCATTCACGTGGTCATGGACTTTTGTGGCTCGTTCTCTGCTTTGTGTCAGAATTCCTGCAGAAATATCTCCAAGTGAGTGAGCAGAGGAGAAGGAAGCATGAAGGTCCTGAGCAGTTTGCCGGAGTTGTTGCATTCGGTCCTGTATGTTGGCTGGAAGACCCTGTGCACCGGACACCAGACTAAAGCAAGTAGTTTGTATTTGCTTGGTCAGCATACGGGTCATGGATAACACTCGAGAATCCAAAGGCTGCAAAAAATAAATAAATTGTCACCATCATGTCTTGTAGGCAAACTTTGCATAAATCAGCAGTACATGCGAAGACTACATAATGTATCTACGTAATTATCTCTCCACTTACTAGGCTCCTCTCATCACTCACAATATACTGCTTTTACCATCTCCTCAAGACAAGATTGACTATCAGCTCATTGGAGGATCATGTTGCCCACAGAGGGAGAAGATGGAGCAGGGTGAGAGCCAGAGGAACATATGTGGCTGCAGCTTCTGGCAAGTACTACCCAACCCATTGCTGGATTCACAGCCACACACGTCCTCCATGTTTATGTTGCTGCAGTTTGAGGGTGTTCTGTAACCTGCTCCCCAACGTATGGCAGACGTGATCACTAGGCTCCATCCACTAGCTCAGCCAAAACATGATAAGCATGTGTCTTACCCATTGAATGCAATGGGGGGGGGGGGGGGTAAAAACCTGCAACAAATAGCAAACTGCAGCAGAAACTGCCATTTTACCACGAAACAAATCATGGAAAAAATCAAAAAAATAAATTATATATATTCCACACTGTTCAACCTTCAAATTCATCACCTGTTCAGGTTCAGTCTCCCCATCTTCAGATGTGGTTCCCGATTGCTTGAGACTCCATTCCAGCCACAGCTGGTGCAGTTTCTCTTGGCCACCATGAACGCTCTGCTTGACTGTTTCCATCTTTGCAACAAAAAAAATATATGATATAAATCTCTTTAGAAACTACAGTAGAACAACATTTAGATTTTTCTTCTAACAATACAGAATCCTACCAGGTCAATAGTTTGGTGAAGCTGTGCTAGAGTTGCCACAGTGGTGATCTGGGCACTCCTCACCTTGCCCAGAGAATGCTGGTATGCTCGATGACGCAGACGAGAAGACAAAGAACCCAAACGAACATAGTAACTCTGCTGTTCCCTTTGTTGTTGAAGTGGAGTTACTTCAAATCCCTCTACAGTGGAGGCAAGTTCAGCTGTGGATAAATCATTCAATAGTCAGGACCTCGTGTAAAATAGGAGACTTTCCCATAGAAACAACTGTACAATGTGACGAGAGGGAGAGCGGCAATCTAATTCATTAGCATGGGCTACTGATACTTTCCATAGCCTTAGTCTTGATTGTGGTGGTTTATATCGCATTGTTAGAAGTACAGCTGCCTGGAGCAGACATGTTTGTAATGCTTGGTTTTCTGGGTTGAGGTGACATGTTAGTTACAGAATAGAGGTCAGCGTACAATGTTAGTGAGCATTATGCAGCTTCTTATGTAGAACTTACTCCACATTTGAAAACTGCAACAAACATTACAGGATGGGGAGAAAAAAATATATATAATTCTCAAACTAGTCCCCCATTTCCCTGCTAACAAAGATACTGCATACAAACATTACACTGCAAGCAAATAACAGAAATGGGACAAGTACGTTACACAGGAAAACCTCCAGTTACTCACACAGCTCTTCATCTGTCATAGGAAGGTAGTGATCGGCCCACTCCTCAGACTTCCCCAAGACTGTATCCAGGCTGCTGGTTACAAACTGCCCTACATGCGTGTCCATCACTGATGAGACTACAGACCGAGTCACGTCCATGCTTCCCTGTACTGCACCAGCTGCCATGCCCATTATACCAGACACTGCACTTGTGCCAGTATCACGGGCACCAGTCACCGTACCAACTACAGTATCACGAGCTCCAGTCACCAGCTCCTTTGTGTCAGACACAACCTGAACAAAGACAAAAAGTCTCATTTAGCATATCTAGACCACTGTTGCTGAAGTTTTGATGTCGAGCGCATTGCAAGTTTAGCACTTTCTTATTGCGGCTCTGAAACCTAGATATCTCGTGCGTAAACTAGATAATAAAATGTTACTCAGCTTAACCAGCCCCCCCACTAAAGGCTATGTTTACACTTTGTTGCATTTCACATTTTTTTGGTTTTTGATTGATAAACTACTTGAGGCGCATGAGTTTCTGAAAAACAGCCACAGTAAGACAAAACAAGTGTGAACCCAGTACTGTGACTCCAGGATGGTGCTATCTTTACTAGTTCTCATGCAAAGGCACTGCTACCACTTCTACAGCCCTTTTCTATCCTGGCACTGAAGCGAGTCCCTGCCCCACTCTCCCTGCATGGTTGAGGGTTCTCTCCAGTTTATTTACACAGCCCGATTCCCCCTCCCTATATTCACTGACAGCCTGTGTAATCCGCACTCCCTGAACACTGAGGCCTTCCTCCCTCACTATGATCTACCACGTACATTCTCCTACCCGCTTCTCTTCAAGAGTTTACATGTCAGTCAAAATAAGCTTTGACTGACGGGGGGCAGGGTTTGGGGTCAGAGGAGAGACCCAACAGTCAGGAGTAGTTATGCCAGAATTTGCAGGACAACCAGCTAGGTGAAAGTGTTACTCTACAGCAGCACAACGGTAGGACAATTTCAATAGAGGCCATTAGCGTTGCTTAATTTTACATATATATTTTCCAATATGTAAGAGTGCACACCTTAAATAAACGCTGTATTGGTGCTATAGAGTGTCGGGCTGGAAAACCCACACTAAAGATCCAAAAAATAACCTAGAAGCACTCCAATGATCCGAGAGTAATTTTTTCAAAATGATTTTATTATGTATAATTCATAAGCGATTATATCTGGACGTTTCGACCTAGCCTAGGTCTTTATCACAATCGCTATAAATGGAGAAATTAAATTAATGTAACATATACAGCATGTGTAGTAACATAATAAAATATAATGAATAACTGAAGTATCTAAAGTAATACAAAATATATATGCAGATATATGAAATGTACAAAACGGACAATGTCAACAGAAACATACATATCGATCAATAATTCATCGTATAGAGTTGAAGCAATATTGCAATTTAACAACCGTAAGTATTGTGAAAATATTTATGTCATTCTAAGTAAAGATACATATGAAATGCAGTATATTAATACTATCGCATGGAAATAAAGATTAAGAATGCAATGGGACAATCACATAAGTAATGTAGATAACAAGATATTCAAGACGACGCTATGGCAGGCATGTTCATGATGGCAAGTATTCAAAAAACGATAATATCGATTGGGGGTGCAACTATGATGTCCCCTCCGACCATACCATAAAATACCAGTAATAATATATTGTGCACAGAATAGAGTAAAATGAAGGAAGAACAGAAGATGCCATGAAGTTAAATCTGAAAAGTGAGCATACCTGATTGTAGTTTAGATATAGTATGAAACGGCGTCTACCAGACGCTCTGCAGATTATAGTCTGATTAGTATCCCCGAAGAGCTGTTTAAATAAAGCGCGACACCACCGGATATCCGGTGTGTGGAACGCACACGGCATCTAGCGCAAGCGCACTATACACAGCAACGCTGTGTGCTTGGAACGCAAGCGAAATCCAGGATGTCAATATGGGCATGAGGTGACGCTGAGATAACCTAGCTATTATGGTGAGTAACTTTCTCAATTCTAGGGGAAAGAAATAGTCCTTAAACCTACAATGAGTATGATCTGACTATGTAATAGTGTTTGGAATAAAAGAATGAGCCATATAATAAAAAAATAATGTAAATGAACTAAAATGTAATTGTGAAGTGCCGATAATGGGAATAAGGAAAAAGCAATGAATAATATAACAGTGGATTATATGGATAAACTAGTATAACCAGTGTATATATCAGAGAAAGGAAAGAAGATGAAAATGAAGGAAGCGTCTTAGTATAAAAAAAAATCATATAAATGAATAATACGAAAAGGAAAGTAAGAAAAGTGAACCGGTTTTATGGTACCTGTATCTGGTCATCTACTCGATCTCAAAATTCTGTGCACAATATATTATTACTGGTATTTTATGGTATGGTCGGAGGGGACATCATAGTTGCACCCCCAATCGATATTATCGTTTTTTGAATACTTACCATCATGAACATGCCTGCTATAGCGTCGTCTTGAATATCTTGTTATCTACATTACTTATGTGATTGTCCCATTGCATTCTTAATCTTTATTTCCATGCGATAGTATTAACCCCTTAATGACCGGGCCATTTTGCACGTTAATGACCAAGGATTATTTTTTGTTTTTTCACGGTCGCATTCCAAGAGTCGTAACTTTTTTTTTATTCCGTCAACATAGCCGTATAAGGGCTTGTTTTTTGCGGGACAAGTTGTATTTTGTAATTGTACCATTTCTAGATGCTTATAACATATTGATTAACTTTTATTAACTTTATTTTAGGAGAGAATTGAAAATAAGCAGCTATTCCAGCATTAATTTTCACGTTATAAATTTACGCCGTTTACTATGCAGCAGAAATAACATGTTAACTTTATTCTATGGGTCGGCACGATTACGGGGATACCAAATATGTAAAGGTTTTATATGTTTTCCTATGTTTGCACAATAAAAACCCTTTTAGAAAAAAAATTACTTGTTTTTGCATCGCCGCATTCCAAGAGCCGTCATTTTTTTATTTTTCCGTCGATGTGGCCGTATGTGGGCTTGATTTTTGCGGGCAATGTGTAGTTTTCATTAGTACAATTTTGGGGTACATAGGACTTAGATTAACTTTTATTTTATTTTTTATGGAGGGAATGGAAGAAAAGAAAGAATTTTGACGTTTTTAGCGTTTTCTTTGGACGCCGTTCATCCGGCGGTTTAATTAATATGTTAATTTTATTGGTCAAGTTGTTACGATCGCTGGGATACCATATATGTGTAGGTGTGATTTGTTTTGACCGTTTTACTAAATAAAACCACTTTTTGGGCCAAAAAAGTAGTTTTATTTGACTTTGACTGTAATTTTATTTATTTTTTTCACAAACTTTATTTAACTGTTTTACATTTTTTTTTTAGTCCCACCAGGGGACTTCACTATGCGATGTGCCGATCGCATATATAATGCTTTGTATACTAAAGCATTATTGCCTGTCAGTGTAAATCGCCTAACAGGCAGATGCTGAAGACAGACCTGGGGGTCTTTGTTAGACCCCCGGCTGTCATGGAAACCCGACGGCGACCCGCGATTTCTTTGCGGGGGCGCCGATCGGGTGACAGAGGGAGCTCCCTCCCTCTGTCAAACACATTAGATGCCGCTGTCTCTATTGACAGCGGCATTTAATGGGTTAAACTGCCAGAATCGGAGCGCGCTTCGATTCCGGCAGTTGCAGCAGGAGCCAGGCTGTGTATAACAGCCGTGCTCCTGCCGCTGATCGCGTGGGTACAGTGGCAGTACCCGCGCCATCACAGGACGGATATATCCGTCCTCCTGCGCGAACTAGCAGCTGCTGAGGACGGATATATCCGTCCTTCGGTGTTAAGGAGTTAATATACTGCATTTCATATGTATCTTTACTTAGAATGACAAATATTTTCACAATACTTATGGTTGTTAAATTGCAATATTGCTTCAACTCTATACGATGAATTATTGATCGATATGTATGTTTTTGTTGACATTGTCCGTTTTGTACATTTCATATCATATCTGCATATATATTTTGTATTACTTTAGATACTTTATTCAGTTATTCATTATATTTTATTATGTTACTACACATGCTGTATATGTTACATTAATTTAATTTCTCCATTTATAGCGATTGTGATAAAGACCTAGGCTAGGTCGAAACGTCCAGATATAATCGCTTATGAATTATACATAATAAAATCATTTTGAAAAAATTACTCTCAAGGATCATTGGAGTGCTTCTAGGTTATTTTTTGGATCTTTAATTTTACATATAGGTAGCACTTTTTAAAATAAAAAATTTAAAGTGCAAAGGGTGTTAATAGCCCATAAGACCAGGCACACGCTTAACAGGAGGGGAAAAATAAAAAGGTTTTGTTAAATATACTCACTTTGCGGCTCCAGTCGGCTTAGAAGAGGCTTTGATCCAGTTACTGCAGCATCAGTTAAGGTCTTTGCTCCTTTCTCAGCAACATCACCAACGTCGCGGATGTACGGGTGACTATCCTTAGTAGAATTGTAGGCCGCACTCACCACACTGCATGCAGAGCTGACAAGAGGTAGATGTGTAACACGTCCCACCACATTCTGCTGTAGACAAGTAGATCGTGAACACTTCTGACTAAAGGGGAAACAACCATTCCCTAGAACGCATCTCACTTATTTTATTAGAGGGAATGGCCACTGCAGACGACCCCACTTGTTAGAAGGGTCCTTGACAATAAGCTGATCATAGAATGTCCACGTGTGGGAACCCCCAGAAATACAGTAATCTCTGGGCAAACTTTAAAGTGTTACATTTCCCTGCAGTGCCAGAGGGAAAATTAAAAAGGTGTTTTCCAGCCCCTGAAAATTGATGGCCTATCCTCAAGATAGGCCATCAATAGCTGATGGGTCAGGGTCCGACTATCGGGACCCCCGCCAATCAGTTTTGAAGGGGCCACAGCACTCATACAAGCGCTGCTTCCCCTTCATTTCCTTACTTGCTCACACTATGAATCACTGACACCGCAGCCGTTCACAGTATTGCATTCCCACATTGAACAGGCCGCAATACCTGGGCATGGCCGGCCTTAGCTATGTTCAACCAGTGCGGTTGCACAGGTCGCCACACGGCAAGAGGGGCGCCAGCGGGTGTGTGTATCCCCGCGCCGTTGCAACTACCAGCGGGGATACACACTAATCGCAGTCGCACCCGGGCGCTTCTTCACTTAGTGGCTACCGCTGTAGCAGCCATAGCGGCTGCTAGCGGTGACACCGGGCATAAGGGCGGTGGCGCCGCTAGCAGCTGCTGTGGCTGCTATAGCGGTAGCGACGGCACTATGGCAGAGCAGGGAGATATCTCCCTGCTCTGCTGTCTACTAGCGCCACTGTAGCTCCCTTCAGCTACAGCGGCGCTAGTAGACAGCAGAGCAGGGAGATACCTCCCTTACTTGGCTATAGTGCCCCCCTGTAGATATCAACCCCCCCCCCCTTCCAGGATAGCGCCACAGTAGCTCCCTGAAGGAGCAGAATCTGTGTGGCCGGGGATTCCGGTCCTGGAGTGCTGCTTGATGCCTCTGTCCATATATGGACAGTGACATCAGGGAAAACTCCTGAAGCAGAATCCCCGGTTACAGCATTGGAGACTATGATCGGGGATTCCATTCCAGGAGAAGCCAATGACGTCATGGACACAGACGTCAGGAGCTTCTCCTGGAGTGGAATCGACGGTCATAGCGTCTGCAACGCTGTGACCAGGGATTCCGCTTCAGGAGTTTTCCCTGATGTCACTGTCCATATATGGACAGAGGCATCAAGCAGTGCTCCAGGAGCGGAATCCCCTGCCACACAGGGATTCCGCTCCTTTAGGGAGCTACAGTGGCGCTATCTATACTGGAAGGGGGGGTTGCTATCTACAGGGGGGCTGTGGGCTGTGTGGCACTACCTACAAAGGACAACTGTGCAGGAGCACACAAAATACCCAGCTTTCCCGGGTATAAAAAAAAAGTGTGGAAATAAACGAAGATATAACTTTTATTTAATCTAGCTAAAAGGATTAATCCTTTACTCAGACTAAATAAATTATAATTTAGTTTATTTCCACACATTTATTTGATAGCTTGGAAAGCTGGGTATTGTGTGCTCCTGCACAGTTGTCCTTTTTTGAATGTATTGCCTGCCAGCTAGCGGTCATTTTGTAGTCGTTGCACTACCTACAAGGGGGCTGTGGGCAGTGTGGCGCTACCCACCAGGGGGCTGTGCGGCACTACCCACCAGGGGGCATCTGAGTGGGGGGCTGATGGTCATTTTGCTGTGAGTGGGGGGCTGATGGTCATTTTGCTGTGAGTGGGGGGCTGATGGTCATTTTGCTGTGAGTGGGGGGCTGATGGTCATTTTGCTGTGAGTGGGGGGCTGATGGTCATTTTGCTGTGAGTGGGGGGCTGATGGTCATTTTGCTGTGAGTGGGGGGCTGATGGTCATTTTGCTGTGAGTGGGGGGCTGATGGTCATTTTGCTGTGAGTGGGGGGCTGATGGTCATTTTGCTGTGAGTGGGGGGCTGATGGTCATTTTGCTGTGAGTGGGGGGCTGATGGTCATTTTGCTGTGAGTGGGGGGCTGATGGTCATTTTGCTGTGAGTGGGGGGCTGATGGTCATTTTGCTGTGAGTGGGGGGCTGATGGTCATTTTGCTGTGAGTGGGGGGCTGATGGTCATTTTGCTGTGAGTGGGGGGCTGATGGTCATTTTGCTGTGAGTGGGGGGCTGATGGTCATTTTGCTGTGAGTGGGGGGCTGATGGTCATTTTGCTGTGAGTGGGGGGCTGATGGTCATTTTGCTGTGAGTGGGGGGCTGATGGTCATTTTGCTGTGAGTGGGGGGCTGATGGTCATTTTGCTGTGAGTGGGGGGCTGATGGTCATTTTGCTGTGAGTGGGGGGCTGATGGTCATTTTGCTGTGAGTGGGGGGCTGATGGTCTACAAGTGGTTTCCACCTCTGACCTCCAATTGAAATTAATAGGAAGATACCTGCGGCGCTCGTTTGGAGCTTTTTTTCCTGCGTCTTTTGCATTCGCTTCAACAGCTTAAGAAAAAACACAAAAAAAAAAAAAAAGTCACACAACGCTGTCAGTTGCTGAAGGAATTTTGAGGCAGATTTTTTTTGCCTTACAAAAAACGTGTGAACATGCCCTACGAGTGGAGTGCTTGTCCTTAGCAGTTTTCGGTCTTTCTCAAAACCATTTTTGGTAGGGGGGCCCTGAGGAAATTTTGTTTTTCCAGTGCTGCCTCGAGTCCGAAAAGGTTGGGAAACTCTGTACTAGGGTACCGTCATGGAGCAGCTCAGTTCATCGTGGGAACGGGGCATAGGGGAGTACAATTTTTGTTTTTGTTTGGAGGCACTGTCTACAAGGGGTAGGTGGGGGACTGTATGGCACGATCTACAAGGGGGAGGTGGGGGACTGTATGGCACTGTCTACAAGGGGGGAGGTGGGGGACTGTATGGCACTGTCTACAAGGAGGCTGTATGGCAAAATCTACAGGGGGCACTATACTGTGTGGGGGCCACTAAGCGGACATTATACTGTGTATGGGTACTACAGGTGGCATAATACGAGGACAAAATACTGTGTCCTTGAAGGGGTTGTAATATATTATATTATACAGTATGGGGGCACTAATTTTTTTATGGGGCATTTTTTTTTTTTTTAATGATGGGGTGCGGCACCGAAAGATCATTTCACACAGGGCGCCATCTATCCTAGGGCCGGCCCTGTACCTGGGTATCACTGCTACATCCGTGTCAACAATTCAATGAGTAACTAGAAATGAAGGGGAAACAGCGCTCGTACGACCCCAACCTATCAGCTATTGATGGCCTATCCTGAGGATAGGCTATCAATTTTTAGGGTCTGGAAAGCCCCTTTAAGCATTATACAGCATCTATCAGTGGGTCGTCTAATGCAGAACCCAGAGCAAGAGACCCCTAGACCACTCTGGCCAAGAGATGAGGATTCTGAACAGAGGACACCCCAATTCTAATATCTGTAAAGGGACCTAAACTGGACAGTCCTTAACCATAACCAGAGAGTTATATTAAAACAGGGGTCTTAATAGCTGCAAGAGGGGCATCTCACCAACACTTGTTTCCAATGGATCTTCATGCCCTGAGGGGGGGGGGGGCAGTTCATGCCAAGAGATACTGGAATGTGGAGTCTTGCAGTGACACATAGAGGACCCCTCTCCTCAGATCAGTTTCAGTAAGTAATTTCATTCCCCCAGAAGATTTTCTTTGAACTCCTGGAGGTGTATGAATAAGTTATAAGCTGGGTGGTCTCATTGCCCTTGCCAATAGGGTGTGTGTAAAATCACTGCCCCACCGACAAGGTGAACAGCAGCTGCCACATTAGTCACATTTCCAGAAGGAATAAGAAGGCAGAGCACGATTCAGAGTAACCGGTTCTCCATCAATGATCTAATGTACACACCAGTCTTACATAGCCCTAAGACGCAAAGGGCACGCGGTTATCGGCACAGAACTGATCGCTAGTAGCTGCCAGCGGAGATAATAGAACGTCAAAGTCCAGTCACCACATGTCACCTGTTGCTCGGGAGTCTCATCCACCTGGGCAGAGGGTTCCGTTCCGTTTGTTGACATGCCAGGAGATTTGCAGCTGGTATTCAACCTGAAGACACAGAGCAAGAACACGTAGAAAGTGAACGCAAGACATCAAAGCAAAGGCGCCGCTACACAGAAAACCGAACACAACGCTATATCCACCGCCATGACAGAGACACGGGAAAAACCTTCTCCATCCAGAGGCAGCAAACTTAGCGCCCGCACAGGTGACCCCGTGCCCCTCAGCCCGCCCTTCACTCACCGAACAAGTGGTCCGCCTCAGTGCACTTGGCCGCTATTTAAAGAGGCGGTGACGTCGCGCCAGCCCCATGAGGGCGGGGTTATCAGGGGGACGGACTGGGCAAACTACCACGTGCTCGGCTATGGAAAGTTTCTGTCGTGAATATTTGGGAAGATTTATAAAATGTAGTTCAAGGAAAAAACTGGGCAGTTTCTGCCAATCAGGTCGCACCTTATACATTTCACCTATGAGAACTGGGATTGGATTGGTTACTATTAGCAACTACTCCACTTTAGCACCAGTTTTTATGTTACAGTTCGTCTATGACCTCCAGTCATGTTCTCCACATGAGCCCTATTTACACCAACAGATTCCACCGCACGATAATCGCTTACTGTGAATAGGTGTAGCGACTGAACGACTAGCGATAGAACGCTCCTTGAGCGTACAAATAATCGTTTATACGAACAGAAAAATAATTGTTGGTCGTTCTGACATTGTGGTTTATAAACATGAATCGTTTATTGATAGCAGATGTGTGACAGTGTTAAATAGGCGACCAAACGATACATATTAATATATATTGAGATGATAAACTGTGTAAATACGTGTCCGTAATCGCTATATGATCGCTTACAGCAATCGTATCAAAGGTCGCTAATGCGAATATCTGCACGTGTAAATGAACCTTAAGGCTTTGTTTACACAGCATTTTGTTGGCGCTAATTTTGTTGGAATCAGCGCCAAAAACTGTCCCAAATCTCCCTTCATTGATTTTAATGGAAGGTAGAGGCGTTTTTTTCAGAGCAGTTTTTGTCCGCTTGCAAAGAAAAAAGCGTCATGCCCTATTTTGGAGGAGTTTCCGCTTCTAAACCTGCATTGAAATCAATGGGAGGCAGGAAAAAAACACGCCATACGTTTGGAGCGGTACATTTGCTAAATTAAAAAAACACGTCAAATAATTTTTTTTCTCCCTGACTAAAGAACGCAGTGTGAACATACCCTTATGCTCCCTTCTGATTTCACGGTAGAAGCAGCAAAGAAAAAACAAAAAAAAACGGAAAATGACTGATCGGTCTAAATATACCCTAAGGGTACGTCCGCACGTGGAAATGTGTTACATGTGGACTGCTCTGAAGGAGTGAAATCCGCGGTGAAAATCGGACACATTTCCGCAACATAAGGGCTGATTCAGACGGCCGTGGCGTTTTTGCGCACGCAAAACACGCAGCGTTTTGCCTGCGCAAAAGCCACTTACGTGCTCCGTGAGGCAGCATCATATGATGCGCGGCTGCGTGATTTTCACGCAGCCGCCATCATTATGACACGCCATTCGGATGTTTGTAAACAGAAAAGCACGTGGTGCTTTTCTGTTTACATTTATCCTTTTGACAGCTGGTGCGCGAAACAGGCAGTTCGCACGGAAGTGCTTCCGTGCGACCTGCGTGGTTTTCACGCACCCATTGACTTCAATGGGTGCGTGATGCGCAAAATACGCGGAGATATTGACCGTGTCGCGCTTTTTGCGCAGCAGACAAACGCTGCGCAAAAAGCACGGACTGTCTGTACTGCCCCATAGACTTGTATTGGTCTGTGCGTGGCGCGTGAAAACCACGCGGCCCGCACGGACGCAATTCACGTTCGTGTGAATCCAGCCTAATAAGCATGCTGCGGATTTGCAAAGCACGCTCATTTTTATCATGCATATTATTTCCACTACATGTGGATGGGGTTCCAGCGGCCCCCTCTCCATTCATTCTACGCCTGGATGCAGCACCCACCTCACCCGGTCGGATCTATCACACATTTATCAAACATCTAATGGATATGCCATAAATGTTTCACCTGGGACTATCCCTTTTAACCCCTTAACTCCAAGTAAACTATGCATGTATAGTACCAAGTCGCCATTAACTATGTTATGGTTCTGTATATATGTCCATGTTGTTAGGGCCTGTTCACATCAGTGTTTGCCTTCCGTTTGGGCTTTCTGTTCATCTGTTCCGTCAGAGGAAAAGATGAACAGATGAAAGGAAAGTATCGTTTTATTTCAATTCTATTTTTTGGGTTTCAGTTTGCTTCTGTTCCGCTAGGTTTCCGTTTTTTTTCACTGAAACAATAGTGTAGTGTGCTGCGTAGGCCCTTATACAACCTACATAGGCCCCTTTCAACACATATTAGTCATACAATTAGATTTTGTTTTATTCCTTTTTCTTTGGCAAGAAAAATATGTACACTATCCTGTGCAGCAAAAACAAATGGGATTGTGGGGCATGCAGTTGAATACGTCTGCCATTGATGTCTGTAAAAAACATATAATGTGGTGTACATGTGTATTGTTTGACAGGCAAACATAGAAAGCCATGAATTCCATAAATTATACTTCTGGATATTTTTTTTTTTCTAATTATGATGCATTTCTAATCAGAAAACATTGGGGGAGATTTATTATTACTGGCATACTGTCACGGTTGTAGGGTATGTGGACCCACTCGGCAGCTCCGCCGTAGCGGAGAAGTAGCTGGCCAAACAACAGTCAATAACAGTCTCTCGGATATGAGTACCTGGGTAAATGATCAGGCAGATACTCGAAGTAGCATACACGTGGTAGAGCAGGCACAGATGATGCTTGGCGTAGCAGATGACACTGGACGTGGCAGATGACACCAGACATGGCAGATGACTCCAGACGTAGCAGATGGCAACAGACGTGGCAGATGACAACAGACGTGGCAGATTGCAACAGACGTGGCAGATTGCAACAGATGTGGCAGATGGCAACAGATGTGGCAGATGAGGCACACACCACTCCAACAATAGGCTTAGGCTCAGCAACAAACACAGCAACAGGATACGGGAACACTGGCAGCAGGATACAACTAAAGGACCATTTGCATAGATGAACACAGGAATACAAACAACGCTCAGGCAAGTTGAGGAAGGGTGGAGCCCTTTTTAAAGTCCAAGGTGTTGCTGGGTTGATTGGATAAACATTTTAGACAGGTTCACGCTGCCCCTTTAAGGCCAGGA
This sequence comes from Rhinoderma darwinii, assembly GCF_050947455.1. Classification (NCBI taxonomy): domain Eukaryota; kingdom Metazoa; phylum Chordata; class Amphibia; order Anura; family Rhinodermatidae; genus Rhinoderma; species Rhinoderma darwinii. The sequence goes on along the minus strand of NC_134687.1, from coordinate 234,267,291 downwards.
GTGAGCCCGCACGAGCATCCTACGGCACACAGGAGAACGCTTCCGCAGTGTGTGTCGGCGTCTCTGAGGAGGGAGACGCCTATATGAAGATACAGTCCTGCGGTCATGGCTGCCGGCAAGTGGGACGTGCCAGTAGTCAGCGACCGCAGGCATAACAGTACCCCCGTTACGCCCCCTCTTCACAGGTGCAGAGCGTAAGAGTAACTTTTGGATGAGAACTGGGACATTAATGTTCTCCTCCGGTTCCTAGGACCTCTCCTCAGGAACAAACCCTTTCCAGTCCAACAGAATGTCTTTCCTGCTACCGTCTTGTAGTCCAGAATCTCATTCACGTCAAAGATGTCAGAAGAACCGCTGGGAGCAACTGCAGAATGAGGAGATTTACTGTAGGGGTTCAGAAACACAGGTTTCAGGAGGGACACATGAAATGAGTTGGATATTCTGAGGGTAGCAGGCAGCCGAAGCTTATAGGACACAGGGTTTATTTGTTGCAGGACTTCGAAAGGTCTTAGGAACCTGGGCACAAATTTGTAAGAGGAAATTTTTAAGCGGATGTTTTTAGAAGATAACCAGACTTTGGATCCATGGGGAAACTGAGGAGGTTCTTTTCTTCACCTATCATCATTCCTCTTCATGCGGTCGACCGCCTGTAGGATAGATGACCTGGTCAGAGGCCAGATGTGAAGAAAGTCCCCAAACATTGAGTTAACTGCGGGTACCTGTGATGTAGCAGGAACTGGAAGAGGGACCGGACCTGTGGATGTTGGCTGTAAACAATGAGGAATGGAGTAGAGGCAGTAGATTCACTTGTGTGATTCTTGTAGGAGAACACGGCCCAAGGAAAAAGTTACACCCAGTTGTCATGCTGAACAGAAATGAAGTGACAAAGGTAATTCTCCAATTTTTGGTTAATTCTCTCGACTTGGCCGTTAGACTAAGGATGAGAGGCAGAGGAACTGTTCAATTTAACATCAATGAGTTTACAGAGGGCTCTCCAGAATTTTGAAGTGAATTGAACCCCCCGATCGGACACGATATGGAGAGGCAAGACAAGCAGAGTAAAGATATTTTGTATGAAGAGGTTACCCAGACGAGGAGCAGAGGGAAGACTGGTTAGTGGGATGAAATGTGCCATCTTAGAAAAACTCCACCACTCAGTCAGTAGTGCATCCAATTGAAGGAGGAAGGTCCGTTGAAACATCTATGGCCATGGACCGTCGTTCAGACTTACCCTCTGACGGCCCCAGCCATGGACATATGTGTTCTCGGCGGCATCTACATCCAGGGAGACGCCAGCACTCATTTCCGGGTTCTGAGACTGTTTCCCGCAGGGCGCGCCCACGCGTGCAAGGCCTTAAAGGGCCAGTACGCATCTAGTTTTTAATAATCAGTAATTAGCCTAGAATGCTGCTGGACTATAAAAAGGGCTCTGCCCACTTGATCCTTGCCTGAGCATTGTTGTATACCTAAAGTGTAATGACGGGGGTGGGGAGACAGACAAGTGAGCCCTAATCTACCCACCACTCAGTCCCTGCCTACTTGCAATGACCCGCCCTAGGCGACGGGGTACAACTGGGCGACGGTCCCTATGCTCAATAAGTGCACGACAGACAAACACACAAGGGTACACAGAGATAGGGGGAGAAAGGGGCAGTTGCCCAAGGCAACACCGTGAGCAACAAGAGAAGTGAACAAGCCGAGTAAAACCAGGAGAGTACGAGGTGCCAAACGCAGAGCAGAAGAGTAGAAAACAAGCCGAGTCAAACCAGGAGTGTACGAGGTACCAAACGCAGAGCAGGAGAGTAGTCAGCAAGCTGGGGTCAATATGAAGCAAGGACATTGGTACAAAAAGCTGCAGCAGGGCCAGGAAACCAAACGAGAAGAATCACAAGCAAAGGAGGAACAGGAAAGGCAGGTATAAATAGACAGAGGGTGGGAGCTAGCTCCGTCTGGCCAGGCTGTGATAGGTTCTCCCACTCCTAAGCCTGGCACCCTGAGTGGTGGAAGATGGAGTCAGTCTCACAGACATAGAAGCAGGTGCAGACTGATTATCTATGGGCGTTAACTCCGAAGCTGTACCTGGCAGATCCTTTAAAGTACCCCCCCTTTTATGAGGGGCCACCGGACCCTTTCTAAGTGGACCTGGTTTACTGGGGAAACGAAGGTGAAATCTCCTGACCAATATCCCAGCGTGAAAATCCCGAGCGGGTACCCAAGTCCTCTCCTCAGGCCCGTATCCTCTCCAATTGACCAGGTACTGGAGGGAGCCTTGGACCATCCTGCTGTCCACAATCTTGGCCACCTCGAATTCTGCCCCCTCAGGGGTGAGAACAGGGACCGGAGGTTTCCTCGAGGGAAACAAGGACGGGGAGCAGCGTTTAAGGAGGGAGGCATGGAACACGTCGTGTACTCGAAAAGATGGGGGCAACTCCAGTCGGAAGGAGACAGGATTGAGGACTTCAATGACCTTGTATGGCCCTATAAACCGGGGAGCAAACTTCTTGGATGGGACCTTAAGGCGCAAATTTTTAGACGATAGCCACACCAGATCCCCGACCATAAACAAGGGGTTAGCAGAACGTTTTCTATCTGCCTGAGTTTTTTGTATTCTCTGGGACGCCTCTAGGTTCTTCTGAACCTGAGCCCAGACTGTGCACAGTTCTCGATGAACGACCTCTACCTCGGGATTGTTGGAACTACCAGGTGAAACGGAAGAGAACCGTGGATTAAACCCAAAATTACAGAAAAAGGGGGAGACCCCTGACAAGTTACTGACCCAGTTATTAAGGGAAAATTCGGCGAGGGGAATGAATGAGACCCAATCATATTGACAGTGAGAGATAAAACACCTTAAATATTGTTCTAGAGACTGATTAGTCCTCTCAGTTTGGCAATTAGTTTCAGGATGGAAGGCAGAGAAGAAGGACAGATCAATCTCCAACTTTTTACAGAAGGCTCTCCAAAACAATGAAACAAATTGTACCCCTCTATCAGAAACAATATTGACAGGGACCCCATGGAGACGCAGGATGTGATTGACAAACAAGGTAGCTAACGTCTTAGCATTGGGTAGTTTTTTGAGGGGCACAAAGTGGCACATCTTACTAAAGCGGTCTACTACAACCCACACCACTGACTTGCCTTGAGATGGAGGCAAATCGGTGATAAAATCCATGGAGATATGGGTCCAAGGTCTCTGGGGAATGGGCAAAGAACATAGTAAGCCCGCTGGTCGGGACCTGGGAGTCTTGGACCTAGCACAAACTTCACAAGCGGCGACGTAGGCCTTAACGTCTTTAGGCAACCCAGGCCACCAATAGTTTCTGGCAATGAGGTGCTTGGTACCCAGGATGCCTGGATGGCCAGATAGTGCAGAGTCATGATTTTCCCTAAGTACCCTTAGCCGGAATTGCAGGGGAACAAACAGCTTGTTCTCAGGAAGGCTCCCGGGAGCTGAACCTTGATCAGCCGCAATTTCAGAGACTAAATCAGAATCAATAGTGGAAATGATTATACCTGGAGGCAAAATACAAGCAGGATCTTCCTCCGAAGGAGGGCTGGCCATGAAGCTACATGACAGTGCATCAGCCTTAACATTTTTAGACCCAGCCCTATAGGTAACCACAAAGTTGAATCTGGTAAAAAATAACGCCCAACGAGCTTGTCTCGGGTTTAGCCTCCGGGCAGATTCTAGGAAAACCAGATTCTTGTGGTCGGTAAGGACCGTTACCTGGTGCCTAGCCCCCTCCAGGAAGTGGCGCCACTCTTCAAATGCCCATTTAATGGCTAAGAGTTCGCGGTTGCCAATATCATAGTTACTCTCAGTGGGTGAAAACTTCCTGGAGAAGTAGGCACAGGGACGGAGATGGGTGAGGGACCTGGTACCCTGGGACAAGACAGCCCCCACTCCCACCTCGGACGCGTCAACCTCCATGATAAATGGCTCCATTTGGTTGGGCTGAACCAGCACCGGGGCCGAGATAAAGCACTTCTTAAGGACCTCAAAAGCCTGGACAGCCTCAGGAGGCCAGTGGAGGAGATCAGCACCTTTGCGAGTGAGATCCGTAAGACGCTTAGCGATGACCGAGAAGTTAGCAATAAACCTCCTGTAATAATTAGCGAACCCCAGGAAGCACTGTAACGCCTTCAGGGAGGCAGGTTGGACCCATTCCGCCACAGCCTGGGCCTTGGCGGGGTCCATGCGGAATTCATGAGGAGTGAAGATTTGGCCCAAAAATTGTATCTCCTGCACCCCAAACACACATTTTTCGGTCTTTGCAAACAGTTTGTTTTCTCGAAGGACCTGGAGCACCTTCCTGACATGCTCAATGTGGGAGGACCAGTCCTTGGAAAACACAAGTATGTCATTAAGGTACACTACAAGAAATAACCCCAGGTAGTCTCTTAAAATCTCATTTATGAAATTCTGGAAGACCGCGGGAGCATTACACAACCCAAAGGGCATGACGAGGTATTCGAAATGACCTTCGGGCGTGTTACACGCAGTCTTCCACTCATCCCCCTCTTTGATGCGGATAAGGTTATACGCCCCCCGTAGATCAAACTTAGAGAACCATTGGGCCCCCTGAACCTGATTAAAGAGATCAGGAATCAGAGGAAGGGGATACTGGTTCCTTACAGTGACCTTATTCAAGCTTAGGTAGTCAATGCATGGCCTAAGACCACCATCCTTCTTCCCTACGAAGAAGAAGCCAGCACCTACCGGAGAAGTAGAGGGGCGAATGTAACCCTTGGCCAGGCATTCCTGGATATACTCTCTCATGGCTTCACGTTCGGGACAAGAGAGATTAAATATCCTACCCTTAGGGAGCTTAGCTCCTGGTACCAAATTGATTGCGCAATCATATTCTCTATGAGGAGGTAACACTTCGGAGGCCTCCTTAGAGAAAACATCGGCGAAGTCCTGAACAAACTCAGGTAGCGTGTTCACCTCCTCAGGGGGAGAAATAGAATTAACAGAAAAACATGACGTCAAGCATTCATTACCCCACTTGGTAAGGTCCCCAGAATTCCAGTCAAACGTGGGATTATGCAACTGCAACCAGGGAAGGCCTAAAACCAAATCGGACGATAATCCCTGCATTAACAGTACAGAGCACTGCTCCAAATGCATGGAGCCAACAAGGAGTTCAAAAACAGGGGTATGCTGTGTAAAATAACCATTAGCAAGAGGAGTGGAGTCGATACCCACTACCGGGACAGGTTTAGGCAAATCAATCAAAGGCATAGCTAGAGACATAGCAAATTCCACAGACATGATATTAGCAGAAGACCCTGAATCCACGAAGGCACTTCCGGTAGCAGACCTAACACCAAAAGAGACCTGAAAGGGAAGCAAGATTTTATTAAGTTTCATATTTACGGGAAATACCTGTGCGCCCAAGTGACCTCCCCGATGATCACTTAGGCGCGGAAGTTCTCCGGCTGCATTCTTACGCTTAGGACAGTTGTTCACTTGATGCTTGTCATCCCCACAGTAGAAGCAGAGACCATTCTTCCTGCGGAAATCTCTACGTTGTTGGGGGGACACAGAGGCCCCGAGTTGCATAGGTACCTCTGAGTCTTCCGGGGAGGAACGAAGCAACGGAACCTCGGGAGGCATCATGGGGGAGTCAGAGGAGAAAACATCAAGACGTTCAAGTCGTCGTTCCCTGAGACGTCGGTCAAGTCATACCACTAAAGCCATAACCTGGTCTAGGGAGTCAGAAGAGGGATAACTAACTAGCAGATCTTTCAGGGCGTTCGACAGACCCAACCTAAACTGGCACCTTAAGGCAGGGTCATTCCACCGAGAAGCTACGCACCACTTCCTAAAGTCAGAGCAATACTCCTCAACAGGTCTCTTACCCTGACGTAAGGTCACCAGCTGACTCTCGGCAAAAGCAGTCTTGTCAGTCTCGTCATAGATGAGTCCGAGAGCAGAAAAGAAAAGATCAACGGAGGAAAGTTCAGGGGCGTCAGGAGCCAAGGAGAAGGCCCATTCTTGGGGCCCTTCCTGGAGCCGGGACATAATTATACCCACCCGCTGGCTCTCAGAACCTGAGGAGTGGGGCTTTAAACGAAAATAGAGCCTACAACTCTCCCGAAAGGAGAGAAAAGTCTTCCGGTCCCCTGAGAACCGGTCGGGCAACTTGAGGTGGGGTTCAAGAGGTGAGGTGAGGGGGACTACCATGGTAGCATCAGGCTGGTTGACCCTCTGAGCCAGGGCCTGGACCTGTAGGGAGAGACCCTGCATTTGCTGAGCCAGGGTCTCAAGGGGGTCCATAGTGGTGTCAGGGACCAGGGTAGAATAGGTATGGGCTTGTGATTATGTATTGACGGGGGTGGGGAGACAGACAAGTGAGCCCTAATCTACCCACCACTCAGTCCCTGCCTACTTGCAACGACCCGCCCTAGGCAACGGGGTACAACTGGGTGACGGTCCCTACGCTCAATAAGTGCACGACAGACAAACACACAAGGGTACACAGAGCTAGGGGGAGAAAGGGGCAGTTGCCCACGGCAACAATGTGAGCAACAAGAGAAGTGAACAAGCCGAGTCAAACCAGGAGTGTACGAGGTACCAAACGCAGAGCAGGAGAGTAGTCAGCAAGCCGGGGTCAATATGAAGCAAGGACAATGGTACAAGAAGCTGCAGCAGGGCCAGGAAACCAAACGAGAAGAATCACAAGCAAAGGAGAAACAGGAAAGGCAGGTATAAATAGACAGAGGGCGGGAGCTAGCTCCGTCTGGCCAGGCTGTGATAGGTTCTCCCACTCCTAAGCCTGCCACCCTGAGTGGTGGAAGATGGAGTCAGTCTCACAGACATAGAAGCAGGTGCAGACTGATTATCTATGGACGTTAACCCCGAAGCTGTGCCTGGCAGATCCTTTACATAAAGTTTGTCTTGCAAATGGTCTCCCAGTGTTTTCCAGTTCCCAGTGTTACCCGTTCCTGCTGCCTGTACCCTGTATCCCGTGCTACAGTGAAAGTCAATTCGTCCCTTCTGCTGCATCTACTGTGCCATCTACAGTGAAAGTCGAGTCGTGTCTTCCGCTGCATCTACTGTGCCATCTACAGTGAAAGTCAAGTTGTGTCACTGCTACTGTCTACATTGCCTCAGGTACCCTTTCTGGACTATAGATATTGTTTTGTACCAAGTTTTACCAAGTTGGCCCGCACCGTGACAGTACACTCAGGCCATGGACCCCGCTGGTCAATTCAAGGGCCTGTCACCCTCCCAAGCCATGCAGGCGGAACTGCAAGATCTGCGAGCATGACAGGATCAATTTCTTTTGGCAGTAGACTCCATGGCACAGCTGCTAGGGGCGCTAGCTACTTCCTTCTCTGCTCCTCTTCAAGCTCCTCCGATTGATCCTCCTGCTACACCTCCTGGCAGCTCCGGTTCGGATCCTCGGTTCTCGCTGTCGTTGCCACCTCGGTTCCATGGAGACGCAAGTACATGCAGGGGGTTTCTGAACCAATGCCATATCCACTTCACTCTGCATGCACGAGCATTTCCTTCGGACGGAGCCAGGATCGCCTTCATTATGTCTCTACTTGCCGGCAAGGCCCTGGCGTGGGCGAATCCAATCTGGGAACGACAGGGACCCGAGACTTCCAGGGGTTCGTGCGGTTATTCCGTTCAGGAGCCTGGACGAGTCGGCAGCCACTGCTATCTTTAATCTTCACCAGGAGGACGCCTCCGTGGGCGAATACACCATCCAGTTCCGGACCCTGGCAGGAGAACTGTCCTGCAACAATGAGGCTTTGGTAGCATCCTTCTGGCATGGCCTATCGCCCGAGATCAAGGATGAACTTGCTGCTTGAGATCTACCAGCTGCCTTGGACGACCTGATTCTACTTGCTACTCGAGTGGACATAAGACTCAGAGAGAGCTCAAGAGGTTCGACAAGAGAGACGGCTTCCTAGACTGGCGCCCAACTTCCAGCAACCCCTCTTGCCTTCTTCTACTGCTCCGCCCGAGGTTCCGATGCAGGTGGAATTGGTCCTGAAGACTAAGAAGTGGTCAGTGATAGGAGATCACTGACCAAAAATGTGGGGGGAACACAAGGAGGAAGGGTACAGGACTGGGTAGTGGATGGGAGAGGTGGGATGCCGAAAAAAGTTGTTTTTTAGACTGTTTTTTAACTTGCTCTTCTCTCTCTCTCTCTTCTCACAACCGCTCTGAACGCCTCGCTATCTCCAACAGAGGCGTTCAGGGCGGATGCGTCAGGATGTGATGTCAGGGAGAGGAAGTTTAGACGTCGATCGCCACTATTGGACAGTTACTCACTGACTGACCGATAGTGGCGATCGTTGAGGCGGGACCATCGCAATAGGTCCTGGCGTATTGAGCTGTGATAGCCTGCTGTCGGAAACAACAGCTGTCACAGCTCATGCACGCGCCGGTGGAAAATGACGATGCATTTTTCCCTGCGACATAATATTCCATCGCTGAGCGCGAAGAGGGCGGTCAGCGCGACAGAATATTATGTCGCTGAGCGTTAAGGGGTTAATGACCAGCCTATTTTAAACCTTAATGACCAAGCTATTTTTTAAGTTTTTCCATTGTCTCATTCCAAGAGCTATAACTTTTTTATTTTTGCATCGACATAGCTGTATAATGTCTTGTTTTTTTATTAGCACCATTTTGGGGTACATAGAATTTATTGATTAACTTTTATTAACTTTTTTTGGGGAGTAATAGAAAAAAAACAGCAATTTCGCCACACTTTTTTGCGTCCTAAATTTATGACGTTTACCGTGTGGTATAAATAACACAATAACTTTATTCAGTGGGTTGTTGCGATTGCAACGATACCAAATTTGTATAGTTTTTGTATGTTTTTCAAAATTATTTGTATTTGTGTCTCCATATTTGAAGAGCCGTAACGTTTTTATTTTTTCGCCGATGCAATTGTAGGAGGCCTTTTTTTTTTGCGGGACGACTTTTTGATCACATTTTTTTCAGGCAGGATTATCAGAAAACAGCAATTTTTGCATTGTTTTTTATTTTTGCCGAGCGGGTTAAACAATGTAATAACTTTATACAAGAAAAAGTAGAAAAATCCTCCAGCTCACCTGACACACTCCTGTGTGTCGTTGATAGCGCCCGGATCCTCGTGTCGGCACACGGAGTATCACGTAGAAAACAGGGGAAGAAGGTAGGATCCAGCGCTGGATCCTACCTTCTTCCCCTGTTTTCTACGTAATAACTTTATAGTTGTGGTCGTTACGGACGCGGCGATACCAAATATGTGTAACTTTTTTTTTTTAATAATAATAAAGCAGTTTGTAAGGGGTAAAAGTGTTTTTTTTTCTTTTTTTCCCCACTTTTTTACTTTTTAACTTTGTTAAACCTTTTTTTTTAACTTTTTGTACCAGTCCCACTAGGGGACTTAACTATGCGATCGTCCGATCGCTATTATAATACACTGCAATACTTACGTATTGTAGTGTATTACGGCCTGTCCGTGTAAAATGGACAGGCATCTGCTAGACCATGCCTCTGGCATGGTCTAGCAGGCATTACTTTATTACTGTGACGCGATCAAAGCCCACAACTCGTATGGCCAGACAGCCCAGGGTCCATTGAAGGACCCCAGGGCTGTCTGAACATATTTCCTGTTGTTAGGGCATACTGAGGTATGCCCTAACAACTGCCTGTGTATAATCAGTAACAGGCTAATGTACTGGCATATAGATCTATGCCAGTACATTACAGTTACAAAATAAAAATCAAAATGATAAATCGCTTTATGGGATTAAAAAAAAAAGTTAAATGAATGTAAAAAAAAATGAATGATAAATCAATAAATAAAAAGTAAAAAAAATACACAGAAACACACATTTTTTATAATACATAAACTTTTTAAAATAGAAGTCCCAAAACATGAAATAATATAGACATATTTGGTATCGCCACGACCGTAACAACCTGTACAACAAATGTATTACATTATTTATGATGATCGGTGTATGGTGTAAAAAAAAAATATTAAAACTGCAGCGGAACTGCTTTTTTTCTGCATTTTCGCCAAGATAAAAATGTATAGAAATTAAAAGATAATGTATTTGTACCAAAAAATGGTACCTACATAAAGTACAACTCGTCCTGCAAAAAACAAAGTCTCATACAACTACGTCGTACAAAAAATAAAAGAGTTATGAGCGTCGGGATGCAAAGAGGGGAAATGTAAAAAAAATTGCTGTGTCCTCAAGGCCAAAATTGGCCGTGTCCTTAAGGGGTTAATGGCTCCCTGCTCTATTTATTTATTCTGATCCAGCGCCGTAAAAAGGCGTATGCATCGGAATAAAGCCCTTTAGTGGCCGACGTAAAACCACTATGGGGCGCTCTCTAATGGGTTACTTCTCTGCAATCAGGGATAAATTCTATATCTTACCTAGCATGTTTAATTGATCTAAACTATTCATATTTTATAACTAGTTAGGATTCTATTACATGATCCTGATTGGACTATGTTGATAAATTTAAAATAATGCACCTAGGATACAATAGTATTAATGCACATACATTAAATAGAATAAAACTGGGGATAACAGAACAGGAGAAGGACCTGGGTTCTCTGGTAACAAATAAGCTAAGCAGCAGCACTCAATGTCAAGCAGCAGCTGCAAAAGCAAATAGGATTTCAGGGTGTATAAAGAGAGATAAAGACCTGTGATTCAAGCATATTACCCCTCTATAAATCCCTTGGAAGGCCACATCTTGAATATGTAATTCAGTTTTGGGGTCCACATTGTAAAGAGCTCAAAAGGCCGGCAGCTAGATTAAATGGGATGGGAGGTGTCGCTTACAATGAAAGGCTAGAAAAATTGGGCTTGTTCAGCTTGGAAAAAAAGATATTTTAGAGGTGTTCTTATTAGCATGTATAAATATATGTGTGGTCAATACAGTGAACTAGCACATGATCTGTTCCCTCCAAGGACTCTACAAAGGACCAGGGGACATCCATTGCATGTGGAAGCAAGACATTTCACACATCAATATAGGATAGGGTTCTTAACAGTTAGTCAGCAAGCTATGGAATGTCAGACGCCAAGAGTTAGTGATGGCAGATACTATGTCAGCATTTAAAAACAGGCTAGATGCTTATTTATTGGAGGGCATTGAGAGATAGAATTAATCAAGCAAGGAATGATGGGTAATTTATTGGGAAACATTGAACGCGATGGACTGTCTTTTCAACCTATGTAACTTAACGCCAACTAGCCATATTTGATTTTGGCTATTTAGTACTATTAGTGATATATTGCATATTGTCTTTGTCTCTGCTCATACATATACAGTCATCTATTCTCACACAACATGCAAGGGTTATTCATACTGGGTGTTTTCCTCAAGTGCTCTGACTCTACAGATGTATGTAACAAGCATGTTTGCATTCATGCCTTAGGCCTCATGCACACGAACGTATTTTTTCCCTCCCGTAAATACTGGCTTAAATACGGGTCTGGTGTCACACGTATTCGACCCGTATTGCACCAGTATTTACGGACCCGTGCCCGTAAATACGGGTCCGGTGTCAACAGTATTCCACCCGTATTTACGGGCACATTTTCGCTGCAAAATTGCACTGCACTAATCGGCAGCCCGTTCTCTCTATCAGTGCAGGATAGAGAGTAGGGGCAGCCCTTTCCGAGGTAAAAGTAAAAAAAAATCATACTTACCCGGCCATTGCCTTGGTGACGCGTCCCTCTCTTGACATCCAGCCCGACCTCCCTGGATGACGCGGCAGTCCATGTGACCGCTGCAGCCTGTGATTGGCTGCAGTGGTCACATGGGCTGAAACGTCATCCCGGGAGGCCGGACTGGAGGAAGAAGCAGGGAGTTCTGGGTAAGTATGAACTTCTATTTTTTTTACACATTGATCTATATTGTGATCGGAAGTCACTGTCCAGGGTGCTGAAACAGTTACTGCCGATCGCTTAACTCTTTCAGCACCCTGGACAGTGACTACTGACGTCGCCTAGCAACGCTCCCGTAATTACGGGTGCACACACGTAGTCACTGATTACGGCCTAAAATAGGACATGTTCTTTATTTTTCAACGGCCCGGGCACCTTCCCGTAAGCATACGGGGAGGTACCCGTGGCCAATAGAAGTCTATGGGCCCGTAATTACGGGCCGTATTTCTCCAGCGGACGTTTTTTACATTTGTTTCAATAAATTTTGAGGCAAGTTAGTTCAGACATTGCGGAAAACTCTGCTGCAGACCATAGGCTGTGGTGCGGAATTTTCCCTCTGCAGCATGCACTGTCTGTTGCGGAGAAGAAGTGGAATTTCACAGCTGATTTCAGACTTTGCAATGCAAAAACTGAAATCTGGGGCAAGTCCGCTGTCTTTTCTGCAACGTCTGAATTACCTGTCAAATATACAAATGTTAGTGCAGATTCATTGCGTAATTGCCCCAAATCTGCACCAACATTTGCAGCGGAAAAACTCTGCAACGTGTGAACATGCCTTTAGTGTAGCGAAATAAACATCTTAGTTTATCACACTTTATCAATGAACTGCTGGATTTTTCAATTGCCTTTCTTGAGGAAGCTCCAGCCTATCATAGAGCTAAGTAGGACCTTAGCAGGGTAATTTGTGAAGGTCTGCTATCCATATCAAGTAGAAGTAAATCAACAGAGTGAGAGATGCATGCAGGGCGTCCCGGAAATATTGATGAACTGAGATTTGCAGAGCGGAATGGTTTAAAATCTCAGCCTTGTGAGAATCTTCTATTGCAACTACAGGAAACATTTGGTGGAAATGACGTTGCTTGAGTGGCATAACCTATAAAATACACCAGGGATGTGTTCTACTCGATAAATCCCATTTCACTATCTGATGGCCGAATTTCGGTTTAGTGGATACCAGGACAACGCTACTACCAGAATGCATGGTGCCTACTTAAATATTTGTTGGAGGCATAATTGTCATAATTGTTTGGGGGTGCTTTCAATGTTTGGGATAGGCCCCTTTAATCCCTAGCTGCACCACTCAGTAACTATACGTCGTCACAGGAGGCTACTTCCAGGGCCGCATCTACCATGAGGCGAGTTAAGCCTCTGGCCTCAGGTGGCACACTGCAGTGTCTCAGAGGGGGCGGCATTACAGAGCCGATGGCTGAGGTTTCCTCCACTTAGCAGCTGCAGGATGTGCTGCCTCCTTAAGAACAGCATATCTCTCCTGGGCCACCTTAATAACCCCTCCCTGACCCCCCTCCCTTGCTCTTCACTCTCCTGTCGCCATTGTAATGCGATCCTGCTCAGTGTCGGGACAGAGAGGGAGGCGCGCAGAGTGTCTGCTCTGCAACTGAAGGGAAATCCTGTGATGGACTCACCAACACTTGCTAGTAGTTTACTCCGGAGTCTCCGTACACAGCAAGCGAAGATCCATATAGGCAGCTGCCTGCACAAAAGGTAAGTGTGTGTAATGTATGTACTGTATGTGTATAGTGTATGTCTAGTGTGTAATGTGTTTATTGTAGTGTGTAATATATATACTGAATGTGTATAGTGTATGTCTAGTGTGTAATGTATGTACTTAATGTGTATAGTGTATGTCTAGCGTGTAATGTATGTACTGAATGTGTATAGTGTATGTGTAGTGTGTAATGTATGTACTGAATGTGTATAGAGTATGTCTAGTGTGTAATGTATGTATTGTAGTGTGTAATGTCTGTACTGTAGTGTATAGTGTGTAATGTATGTAGTGTAGTGTGTATTGTAGTGTATAGTGCATGTTTAATGTGTATATTGTAGTGTATGTGTAGTGTATAAATGTATGTACTGTGTATGTCTAGTGCGTAATGTATGTACTGCAGTGTGTATTGTAGTGTATAGTGCATGTGTATATTGTAGTGTATGTGTAGCGTGTAATGTATGTACTGTGTATGTGTAGTGCGTAATGTATGTACTGTAGTGTAGTGTATAGTGCATGTGTAGCGTGTAATGTATGTATGTACTGAATGTGTATAGCCTATGTCTAGTGTGTAATGTATGTATTGTAGTGTATATGTAGTGTGTAATGTATGAACTGAATGTGTCCAGTGTGTAATGTATGTATTGTAGTGTAGTGTAGTGTAGTGTATAGAGCATGTGTAGCGTTTAATGTATGTACTGTACATTCGTTTCTTGCCCTGCAATTCAGCTCTTTTCAATAACGCAGGTGGTGCGGTGACGTCATCATGCTGCTTGCATCATTCAGCTCCAGCAGACCTGCTCATTAGAGAGCAGGCCTGCGTTGTTAGAGGACGTTGCGGGAACAGGATCAGGTGAGCATGTAACGTTTGTTTGTTTTATTTAAAGGGGTTGTCGACTACCGGACAACTGATGACCTATGCACCAGATAGGTTATCAGTATATCATCGGTGCAGGTCCGACACCCGAAACCCTGCACCGATCAGGCGCTCCGGTGGCCTGCGAGCAGCGGATGTTATTGCCCATTATGCGATGTACAGAGCCGGAAGCAGTTGCCTCCGTACATAGCAGCGGAGCTGCAGAACTGCAGCTCTGCTCCTATTCACTTGAATACTGCAGCTTGGCCGCTATTCCGTGGCCGGAGCCAACTGATTCCGGCATGTACGGAGGCAGCCAGAGTGGCTTAACGGTAGTGGACAATCCCTTTAACAGTGTGAGTGGCTTTATCTACAGGGGGCTCTATCGGGCAATATCTACAGTGTACAACCAATCTCTATAACTATAGTTCCAAATATCAAATGATAACAAAATGAGAATATAAATATCTTTATTAATAATCCATTAAAAACAAGAACAGCTGTAAACAGACAATTAAAATCAACAGAGTAGTAGGACAATGGGGGACACAGCAGGTTTGATATGTATGAATACAATGCCTGGGAGCAGTATATACGGACACAAATACAAAAATAGATCTATAGCCCAAATATTATAGTACAAAAAAGAAGAGTCGAATTTAGGCTATACACGTATATATAATAATATTCCAAAATTAATCATCACTAACAATGTGTGCGTTTTTAGGTAGGTCACTAAAGATAGGGTATGCACAATTAGTGTCAAATTTCCCAAACAATGGTGATCGGTCCAAATAATGTATATACTATGATTTGAAACCCCTATCTATATGTAAGGCCTCATGCACACGACCGTAGCCATGTGCACGGCCGTGATTTTCGGGTCGGCAAATCGCAGGCTGTGCCCATGGCCGCAGCCATTATTTTCAATGAGCCCGGACCGCAGAACACGGCAGTAATAAGGCTTGCCCGTTTTTTCTGCGGTCCGGGCTCCGGGGCCATGCTCGGACCGTGAAAACCACGGTCATGTGCATGGCCCCATAGGAATGAATGGGGCCGCAATTCTCCTGTGGATATTCGGGGGAATTGCGGCCGCAAATTCACGTTCGTGTGCATGGGGCCTTAGGCGTTTTTAACACTAGCATTAGTATCAGTTTACCTTTCTTTCGTCAGTGGAAGAGAGGATTAAAACATTAAACGGAAAGCACCGGTTCCGTTAGAATTACCATTGATTTCAATGGTAATTCTTTTGTTTCAGTTGCTTTCCATTTGTCTCCGTTCGCTAGGTTTTAGTTTTTTTTTTTTGGCGGATGCAAAAGTGCAGTCTGCAGAACTTTTGTTTCCAGGAAAAAATTCATTTAGTGACCTACCTAAAAACGTACACATTTATGAGTGATGATTAATTTTGGAGTATTATATACATGTGTATAGCCTAAATCCTACTCTTATTTGTACTATAATATTTGGGATATTTATCTCTTTTTGTATTTGTGTCAGTATATACTGCTCCCAGGCATTGTATTCATACATATCAAACATGCTGTGTTCCCCATTGTCCTAATACCCTGTTGATTTTAATTGTCTGTGTACAACTGCTCTGGTTTTTAATGGATTATTAATAAATAGATATGGATTCTCATTTTGTTATCCTTTGATTTTTAGAGATTGGTTGTATATTTAAGTAGTACCTAGTATCCATATCACGTTACTAATGGTTATGTACCTTCTGTTATTTATAGTTTGTCACTATCTAAAGGGGGCCCTATTTACAGGGGGCACTGTGCGTGCGCGCGTGCGTGCGACACAGCATTTGGCAACATGAGAATTTTATCTTCGTTTATAGGTGCGGAACGGTTTGAAAAGCTGAAGAAATCTGAGCGACAAATTGCAGAAACGGGCCGTGGCCGGGAGAAGTCATCATAGTGATCTGGACCGGATGGATAAGGTAAGAGAAAAAGAACGTCTAGAATCTGAGAAGTCACCACCTGTGAGTCACTCAATGTAAATGTTTATTCTTCCCCTAATCAGTACTGTAGTCACTGTTAAATCTGGTGAAACTGCATCTACCAGCATATCCTTACCATTGTTTGGGCCATGCTGGGAGCTGTAATTTTACGCCATACAAACCTATACGGCAGGGATTAAACTGAATTTGCAAACGATCTCTGTACTGAGCTGTATTTATGCTGAGAAATTATATATATATATATATATATATATATATATATATATATATTGACCTCGGTTCTGTTGCTGTATATCTGCACAGAGCTCGGGTCTGGTGCTGTATATCTGTACTGAGCTCGGGTCTGGTGCTGTATATCTGTACTGAGCTCGGGTCTGGTGCTGTATATCTGTGCTGAGCTCGGGTCTGGTGATGTATATCTGTACTGAGCTCCGGTCTGGTGCTGTATATCTGTACTGAGCTCGGGTCTGGTGCTGTATATCTGTACTGAGCTCGGGTCTGGTGCTGTATATCTGTACTGAGCTCGGGTCTGGTGCTGTATATCTGTACTGAGCTCGGGTCTGGTGCTGTATATCTGTACTGAGCTCGGGTCTGGTGCTGTATATCTGTACTGATCTCGGGTCTGGTGCTGTATATCTGTACTGAGCTCGGGTCTGGTGCTGTATATCTGTACTGAGCTCGGGTCTGGTGCTGTATATCTGTACTGAGCTCGGGTCTGGTGCTGTATATCTGTACTGAGCTCGGGTCTGGTGCTGTATATCTGTACTGAGCTCGGGTCTGGTGCTGTATATGTGTACTGAGCTCGGTTCTGGAGCTGTAATTATATAGGATATATTTATAACAGCAAAATTGTAGGGCAGATGGAATGGTTTTCAATTTGTTGTATATTGAATGGGAACCTGTCAGATCGGTTTAACCCCTTGAACCGCCACCATGCAGTAATACATGACCTCACAATATTTCCAAACATTCCCCTGTATGTTTTTTTTTCAGATGCAGCTAAACATATCAAATCAACTGATTAAAACAGCACACGCTATATGCTAATTACTCT
Source organism: Rhinoderma darwinii (assembly GCF_050947455.1). Classification (NCBI taxonomy): domain Eukaryota; kingdom Metazoa; phylum Chordata; class Amphibia; order Anura; family Rhinodermatidae; genus Rhinoderma; species Rhinoderma darwinii. The sequence continues at coordinate 234,249,980 of NC_134687.1, read as the reverse complement.
ATAAAGGGTCATGGGTCGGTGCCACTATCCTGAAGAGTCATAGTCCTGACTCCAACCCCATCTTTCCATGCTTAAGTGACATCCTCCTGGCTGTTCCACATCACTACCAGTCTCCTCCAACTTTCCCCAGATGCACCATTGCATGGGCTCGCATTGTGTAGCGAGGCATTTTTTGCCCGACTTCATTGCTGCACCGTGTATGCCAGGGAAGTATAACACAATGGCGCATCCGAATGCATTGGAGGAGGCTAGTGATGTACCACAGCTTTGGGCCCTGACTACTTCCCACACGAGGATGTATAGTGGTAGTTCCCAGTGCACTGTTGGCGACTGGGTGTACCGTGAGATCATGTCCTCAACAGCTGACGCTCCACATTGGCATTTTTCAGTCAAAGTGGTTTTATTATGCAAAACAAATCTACATACGGTATCGCTGCAATTGTATCAATCTGCTGAAGTAAAATGTAGTTTATAGTGCATGCCGCAAGGGGGAAAAAAAATAAATTTAAACCGCCCACTCAGACGAAGCTTCAGCAAAACGTCAGGTGCGAGGCGGTGTAGGAGTGTCTGGTCCTTCCATGGTGCTAATGTTTTGTGTATGTCCCACACAGGGTTAGCTATATGTATGCATTGTACCATGACACTGTTACTATCCTGTTTGTGTAGGTTTATCATGAATTACCTGTGCTGGGATGCTTTAACTGGTTCCGGACCGCTGGCTGTGTTTTTACAACCAGCGGTCAGGGTCCTTAAAACCCGAGCCATAGACTTTTTACGGCTCGGATTTTAGCTTGCTGCCCGTGCGATCGGGCAGCTGAATCTCTGGTCTACGGCTGTCAGTGACCGCCGGGGACCCTGAGGAGAAGATGAAAGCAACTTTCACTGCTTCTGTCTTCTCTGATGACTTGTACACAGCGCTCAACGAACGCTGTGTATAGGAATAGACAGCAGCAGCGGCGCTGTCTCTATTCCTCCCGGTGTTCATGTGACTGGTCACATGATCGCCGGGTGCCGTTACTGAGAGACTGCTGCTGGGTCTTACAAGACCCAGCACAGCCCTATTAGTGACAATCGTCACTATGAGAGGGCTGATTTCCCCTGTAACTGGGGAAAAACATGGTGTAAAAGAAAAAAAATTATATAAAGTTCCCCAAAGGTCTTTTTAGACCTTTGAGGGACAGACCATAGTAATAAAAAAAAATAAGTAAAGATAAGTGCAAAAAAAAATAAATTTAAATACACAAAATACCCACCGCAAAAACAGTTGTCGCCCCCCCCCCCTGCTGCCAATCATTTTTGTAACTCTAGCGCTGACCCAGTTACCCTAATATATTAACAATACGGTAGACACTGACGATGACAAATAAAAGGTCTATTTTAGGGTAAAACTATTACCAAAGGGGGGCGTGGCCAGGCACGGATGTGAGCGGTCACACTGAACCTTAGCTCCGTGTGCTGAACCCTGTATTTCATCCTGTGGAGAAAGTATTTCAGCCAAAATTCCTTACCTGTTGAGAAAGAAGGGTAGGAAACCTACTCGGCACACTATGGGACCCTCCAAGACTTCGGGAGCAGTGGAAAAACTGAGAGAGTTCGCCAGGAACTCGGGACAAGATGGCGCCCGGGGGGAGAAGTCCTCGTCGGCACATGTTCAGGAGGGACAGCCTGCTATACTCACCGCTGCAGGGGAGGCTGTGCCCCCCGAGTTAACGCTGAAGCAGGTGACGGAGACGCTCCTGGCGGCAATCCTGGAGACACGTACCTCGGTTACAACGAAAGTGGAGGAGGTGAAGGTGGATGTCGGTCTGATGCGGCAGGACCTCCATAATCTGAGGGACCGGGTAACTCGGACCTGGAGGACGTAACGGCAGCTGTGCCACGCACGCTGAGGGACCTGTCGGGGAAAGTGGAGCTGTGGCGCCAAAAGGCAGACGATCTGGAGAATCGGCTGAGGAGGAATAATCTGAGGATCATAGGCCTCCCTGAAAGGTCGGACGGACCCAGGCCAGATGAATTTGTGGAGAAGTGGCTGAAAGACCTATTCCCGGATACAGTATTTTCAATGGCTTTTGCTGTGGAAAGGGCGCACAGAGTGCCGGCGAAACCACCACCACCCGGGGCGAACCCCAGGCCATTGCTGGCGAGATTGCTAAATTGCAAGGACCGAGATATGGTGCTGCAGGCTGCGAGGCGCAAAGGAGAGATCAGAGTGGAGAATACGACGGTGTCCATCTTCCCGGATTTCTCCCCGGAGTTACAACGACAGAGGGCCTCGTATATGCACGTCAAGAGACGACTTCGGGAGCGTCAGATCCCATATTCTATGGCGAATCCCGCGCGACTGAGAGTAGTGGATGGAGAGAGATCCGTGTTTTTCACTACCCCAGAGGCGGCAGATGAGTGGCTCACCAGACATGGACGGTCTCCTCGACGCTGACTTGAAGACCATGTTTTATACGCAGGGGACAGTGAGTTTACATGAATGTAATGTGCATTTTATGAGGGGTCCCTATGCAGTTGATATCTGTTCATGCACAAATATGGGTTATATCCTTGGAAGTATTCCTGATGTACTGAGTATATGTATGTACTAAGCCTTGAAGAAGATAAGGGGAGAGGGGCAGACATATTGATGTGTCATTGGAGTATAAGTGTTATCGTTTAAATAAGTGGATTAACTGCCCTCACATTTATGTAAGCTATGAGTAAGGGAACATGGAATCTTATATGGCTGAAATACAGCTTAAAGGGAATGTGTTGCCAGAAAAACATGTTTTTTTTTTTTTTAATTAAACATTTAGTGTGTAGGTGATTAAACATTGTTCAAATTTTTTTTATTTTTTTCACAAGTCAGGAAATATTATAAATTAGATTCTAATTTATAATATTTCCCATTGCTGGTCACTAGATGGAGCTATTCCCAAAATTGCAGCATTGCAAAATTGGGTAAAAAGCCCTCGCTCTAGTGAGCTCTCAGCATCCCCCCCTCCTTTATCCTGGCTAGTGCCGGGATAAACGAGGGGTTTGAACGGTCTAACCTCCTACACTGTGTGTGTCGCCATTTTTTGAGCTAACACACAGTGTAGTAGGTTTACATACAGTAGTAAACGTACACAAACACGAACATACATTGAAATCTCTTACCTGCTCCTGCCGCCGCGGCTCCCTCCGGCCCGTCCGCTCCGTCTGCTGCCGCTGGTCCAAGTGCACAAGTCCGGAAGCCGCGACCGGAAGTAGTAATCTTACTGTCCGGCCGCGACTTCCGGTCCACAGGAAAATGGCGCCGGACGGCGCCAATTTCAAATTGGACTGTGTGGGAGCGGCGCATGCGCAGTTCCCACACAGACGGCGTACACAAAAGTGGATGGGACGGGACCCGTTCGCAGTCCCTATGGGACTGTGGCTGCCGTATTCCATGTCTGTATGTGTCGTTAATCGACACATACAGAAATGGAACAAAAAATGGCAGCCCCCATAGGGAAGAAAAAGTGTAAAAATAAGAAAAAGTAAAACACAAACACACAAATAAATATAAACGTTTTTAATAAAGCACTAACATCTTTAACATATGAAAAAATAAATTGTGATGACACTGTTCCTTTAACAAAGGGTGAAGCAATTGAAAGGTACTATTGTTTATCTTGGTTCCTCTGTGTCACTAACCTCAACAGTGGAAACTTCCCCTTTTTTTGCATTCTTATGCCTTGTAGGCTTAAGCAGCTCCTGATGAGCTTAGTTGTTCAAAGTTATTGGTTTATGGTTATATACGGTTTTTCATGCCTGCTACATGATGACATGGGAACAGGGCCCCATTATCACTGCTCGCTGATTGTGGTGGGATGGTGCCTCCACATAGAGATATGGTATAGAAAGGAATATGGCGACACTTAAATTTATGTCCTGGAATGTGAGGGGGATGGGAACGCCGGGTAAGAGAAATATGATCTTTTCTGTACTACGGAGTCACATGCCTCATATTATTTGCCTTCAGGAAACGCATCTTACAGCAGATAGGGTGCATATGCTGAGTAAATCTTGGATTCAATGGGGGCAGCATGCCACTAGATCCTCAGCATCACGGGGAGTGTCACTGCTGGTACATAGGAATCTACGCTGGGAGGCATTACATACAAGAATAGATGCTGATGGCAGATATGTGCTAGTTCATGCTAATGTAAACTCTATCCCTTATGTTATAATTGGTATCTACAACACGCCACAGGGCTCAATAAATATAATCAGTGAGGCCATCTCATTTGCATCCACTTATCAGGATGCACGAGTTATATTAATGGGGGACCTGAACCTCACCATAGAGCCTCTGTTGGATCGCTTCACTGCCAGGACTGGCCCCCGGGACCCCATGAGTCCCACGCCGCTAGCATCTCTGATAGAGGAGATAGGATGGTTGGATCTATGGAGAGTGAGCCACCCGGGAATAAGGGAATAAACGTGCCATACTCCGCAGTTTAACGCATTGTCTCACATTGACTACGTGTTTGGATCTCCTGCCATTTTCTCAAGCATGGATTCTATAGAGCACCTGCCCAGGGGGGTGTCAGACCATAGCCCGATTCTTTTACAGTTAAATCAGCGAGCAGAGGGAATGAGGGGAGCTCTTAAAATACACCCATTTTGGTTGCAATTGTTTACGGGGAGTGACAGAATACCTGACCAACTAAATGTCTTTTTAGGGGCTCATTCACAAGAACAAAATAGTGCATTGGTATGGGATACACTAAAGGCATACCTGAGAGGGTGCTTGAGATCCTCTATATCCTATGTTAAACGCTCCTCAGCCAGACAAGAAGTGGATTTAGCACAACAATGCAGGGAATTAGAGGATACTTTTGTACGGGACCCAACCCAGGTTAATAGAGAAGCTTGGCTGGCAGCGGGTAGACAATATTTGCTTCTAGTCAAGGAGAAGGCAGCGAGAAGGATATTCTTCTCCAAACAATCCTTTTTTGAGCACGGTAACCAGTCGAGTAAGCTGCTTGCACAAATAGCGAAACAGAACACCATGTCTCCCCCAGTGCTACGTATATCCCAACCAAATCAGGGTACGGCTACTACGCCATTAGACATACTGAACAGATTCGCAGATTTTTATGGAGAGCTCTACACTTCGCAGGCACAGTACTCTATGGAGGAATTGAACACCTATTTAGATGGGGCAAACTTTCCAGTGTTGTCAGAGGAGAATAGAGTAAAGTTAGAGGCCCCTTTCTCGATACAGGAGATTGAAGAATGCTTATCTTCCATGACAAAAGGGAAAGCGTCGGGTCCGGATGGACTCCCCCTAGAGGTGTATATTAAATATGCAGATGTTCTAACACCCCAGTTGTTAAATGTATTTGAGGACGCCTTTCAGAGGGGTGAGCTACCTGACTCGCTGAAAGATGCCACTATAGTGGTCATTTTGAAACCAGGGAAAAGTTCAGAGGAATGAGGGTCGTACCGCCCGATATCCCTACTCAATGTGGATTATAAAATTCTAACCAAACTTTTAGCTAATAGACTCAGCGGCGCTATCACAGACATTATTCATCCGGATCAATCCGGTTTTATCCCAGGCAAATCAACATCGGATAATATCCGCAGAGCTCAGGTGGTGACTCAGATAGGGTGGTGGGAGCAGCAGGATTGGGCGTTGGCCTCGTTGGATGCGGCTAAGGCCTTTGATTCAGTGGAGTAGCCCTTTTTGTTTGAGGTCCTCCGCAGATTTGGATTTGGAGAGAGCTTCCTTAAATGGATTAAAATCCTTTACAAAGATCCAAGAGCATCGGTGGTGGTCAATGGGATTTTGTCCCCCTCCTTCCGTCTTCATAGAGGCACGAGGCAGGGATGTCCCCTGTCCCCCCTTCTGTTCGCGGTGGCTATCGAGCCCCTGGCTATCCGCATCCGTCGGGATGCGGCTTTTCAGGGTATCCGCATAGGACCACGGGAGGATCGGATCGGTCTCTATGCTGATGACATGATTTTGTATATGGCTAATCCAAACGCCTCCTTACCTAGAGCAATGACAATACTGGAAGAGTTCGGACGGTTCTCAGGCCTATATATTAATTGGAGTAAGTAATTTCTTATGCCCCTTAGAACCGATAACTGTGGGTGGGACACGGATTTCCAGGGCCTGCAGGTGGTCTCCTGTTTTAAATACTTAGGAGTCTTTATAGTTAGGGATAGTGTCACTTCATATGATCTTAATATATATCCCCTGTTGACATATCTGAGAGATAAATTTGCTATCTGGAAGGCGCTCCCTATATTGACCGCAGGTAGAATAAATTTAATTAAAATGATAGTGCTGCCCAAAATGTTATATCTCCTAGAACACGCGGACTCCCTGGTCCCTAAACGCTTTTTCAGCCTGGTGGGCTCTTTATTTTCCTCATTTGTATGGGGGGCGTGTCGCCCCAAGCTTAAACTTAGCACGCTCCAACGCCCCAAGGAACAGGCTGGGGCCGCTCTACCTGACATGTTCCTGTACTACTTGGCAGGCCAGCTAAGATATATTAAGGCATGGGTGGCTGAGGACCCCATGCCTAATGCGGAACTCCACTTAGCCCATTTTCTTCGGATCCCTTCTTTGTGGCCCATACTTGAGCCGCATGGATATAGCCCTAGGCACTCCTTGCCAATAATCAAACTAGCCAGGCAGGTCTGGTCCCATGCTAAGAAAGTTCTGGAATGGGAGGACATAGTTGCAGAAATGCCACTTTGGTCTCATCAGGGTCTGTCTCATTTTGGGGGGATGCAGGATTCAGATTTTTGGATTGAATTAGGCATAACAAAGGTGCAAAACCTGATAGATGATGAGGGACATATGATATCCGCCAGAGAGATACAGGATACATTCTGGGTACCTGAGAGGGATACATTCCGATGTGTTCAGATTAGACATGCTCTACAATCCCAGTTCAGGGAAGATCAGAGATCCATTTCTTCACTTCCACTCATTGGTATTCTGAGAACACAGGGACCAAGGGGGATGGTATCGGCCCTTTATACTTACCTTCTGTCGCAGAGGGTCGCTCACGCTGAGATGTCGGTTGAGGTTGGATGGAGGGGTCTTATTCCCACATTATCCAGTGAGGACTGGGGGGAGGCCATGGGGTCTCATCTCTTGGTCTCGCCTGCAGCGAATAATAAATTGACGCAATTGTACACAGATGTTATATTACCCCTATCAGATTATATCGGATGGGAAGGGCGCCCAGCACACAATGCCCTAGATGTTCTCAAGACCAGGCTGGCTTTGATCACATGATGTGGTTATGCCCAGTCATAGCCAACTTTTGGAAAGCAGTGACGCAAATAATGTCCTCAATTATGACCAATCCAATCCCGTGTGAACCAGGTCTCTGCTTATTGGGGCTGTTGGGAGACGGGACGTGGACACACTATGAAGGTATCTTCCTGCGAGAAGTCCTGTTCTTAGCCAGAAAAGCGATAGCTATCCCGTGGATGGGGGACACTTTTCCGGATGCATCACAATGGAAAAGCCTGGTCAATGCTATTCTCCCATATGAAAATATAGTATATAAGCATAGAGGATGCCAATATAAATTCTTGAAAATTTGGGGAGAGTGGTGCTCTTCACCTCTTACTTCTTTCAGCGTGGGCGACCTTAGGCTATGTTCACACGGAGTATTTTGGGGGAGGAATATCTGCCTCAAAATTCCGTTTGGAACTTTGAGGCAGATATTCCTCTCCCTGCACGCCGATTTTCGCGGCGATTATCGCGCCGTTTTTCGCCCGCGGCCATTGAGGGCCGCGGGCATAAAACAGCAAGAAATACGCTTTCTCCTGCCTCCCATTGAAGTCAATGGGAGGTCAGAGGCGGAAGCGCCCAAAGATAGGGCATGTCGCTTCTTTTTCCCGCGAGGCAGTTTTACTGCTCGCGGGAAAAAGACGCCGACGCCTCCCATTGACATCAATGGGAGGCGTTCTCGGGCCGTTTTTGCCGAGTCTTGCGTCGCGGTTTCCGCGTCAAAAAACTCGGCAAAATACCCCGTGTGAACATAGCCTTAGAGAATCCTTACCACTTCCTGTAGGGGGGAATTGAGATTTATTTGGCTAGATATTTTCTACCCTAGGTGTGATACTGGAGCATGGATTTGGTAGATGATTGCGACCTGTACTTTTGCATGTTCACAAATAAGTGGGACACTGACCTGCCTGCGTGCAGTGGATATTCGGAGTCTCCTGTGACTCACCTTCATGTATAAATGTATAATGTAAAATATTGTCTCTAATGTGCATTCATGGTATGCAGGAATGTTAATGTCACTTTTTTTAATGATGATTTCTGTATGTACTATTACAATAAACCGAGTAAAAAAAAAAAACACCCAAAAAAAAAATAAAAAAAAAAGCTGAAACGTAAAAAAAAAGCTAATTTTTTTACTATTATTTTCAAACTTTGACTAAAAATTCTAAAATGGCAAAAAAGGTCTGTATTAAAAAAAAAAAAGAAACTTGCATGGTCTACGGAAACAGTCGCAAAAATCACGTCGTTAGCCCAACAAATAAAAAAGTTACCCATTTAACGAACACATGCTAAAAAGGGGTGTCTGTTCCTGAAGACGCAAAATAGCCCAGTCCTGAACTGGTTAATTAGATGCCTTCTATGAAGGACCTTTACAGTGTTTGTAACGATCTCACCTAGTGCGCTTTTTTCCCCCCTTTCTGTGAAGGTTATATGCTCTTTATATTTTCTGGTGTTTTTAATCATGTTGAATAATAAAGTCTCTATTTGAGTTTCATGCTTAACCCGTTAGTGACCGGCCCATCGTCTTTCTACGTCGGTCACTAACGGGCTTTATTCCGATGCCATAGACTTTTTACGTCGCGGCATCGGAATAAAATAGCGCCGCCGGGGGGAGGTTTAGCTCCCTGCTCTCAGCTGCCGGAGGTAGCTGAGGGCTTGGTGCAGTGACTGGGGACCGCTGTTTGCGGTCCCCATACCGGCGACCGACGTTACAATAAATGTGCCGATGCTAATTATGATTTTATCTCCTCTCACCATGTATGTTTGGTGAGAGGAGATAAAAAAAACTGCTGCTTAGGCCCCCTGCTGCCTCCGATCGTGTCGTGTCCCCCCCCCGTGCCCCTCCCTAACTTCCGGGAAACAAAAGAAAATGGCGCACGCATGCGCTGTGAGTCTAAGGCAGCTATTCTGCCTGTATATAGAAACTGATCAGGGACCCTGATAATTGGTCCCTGATCAGATGGTCACTGTGATATACCTATCACAGTGACCATAGTCCCATATTTACACAATACAGCACAAGATTTGTGCCCTTTCCCTCCCTCCTCTCACTGTAGTTGATCTGTGAGAGGAGAGAGAGAAATACTATAGAAATCTTGTGCTGTATTATACTCGCCAGTGTTCCGATATTGTCCGTAATCACGCCAGATTACCGGTAATTACTTGTTATCTCCGTAATTCTTTTTTTTTTCCCCGCTGAATTAGTTTTAGTTGCTGTAATTAACTGCGGTTTACCGTATTTTTTTTACGTTAGTGTTGTGTCTATATTATATTAAAAAAAATAAATAAATAAATAAAAAAAAAAATTTACTTGTTAGTTTAGTGTTAGAAAATAATGAACCGCAGAAGCCGCAGAATGTTCTCTGCAGAGCAGGCATACGCCATGCTGTGCTCTAGCGGTTCCGGCAGTGATACAGACACTGCGTCAGAAGCAGAACTTGGCTCAGAAAGAGACACAAGTTCTGCTTCTGCCACTGGACCCCCCAGCCCTATGGTGGTGGACACAGCGGTCACCGGTTAAGCGTCAGGAGCCGGGCCTAGTACTGCAGTCCCTCCCGCAATGTGGGATCCTGTAGTTTCTTTCTCCCCCCAAATTCCGCCATTTACAGCGACTCCAGGCATCAACTCTGATGTCACAAATTTTACCCCCTATAATTTTTTTAATTTGTTTATAGGCGATCAGGTCCTGGAACTAATCGTCCAGCAGACAAATTTATACGCCAGGCAATTTGTCACCCAAAATCCCAGTTCTTACTATTCCAGAGGATGGATCCCCACAACCGTCTGTGAAATAAAATTTTTTTGGGGAATTACCCTAAATATGGGGATAGTAAAAAAAACCTTCTATCCGCTCTTACTGGGCTACTAGCGCTATCCATAGCACCCCTGTATTTGCTGCTGTCATGACCCGAACGCGCTATGAGACGCTAATGCGCTTCATGCACTTCTCGGACAACTCCCAAATCCCCCCAAGAAGTGACCCAGGCCATGATCGCCTCAACAAGTTGAGACCCCTCATCTCCCTCCTATCTGAGTCTTTTCTAAATTTGTACACCCCTGGACAAAAAATAGCGGTAGACGAGTCCCTTATGGCCTTCAAGGGCCGTCTATCGATTCGCCAATATATCCCCTCCAAAAGAGCCCGATACGGAGTGAAACTCTATAAGGTGTGCGAGAGCACAACGGGCTACACCTGTGCCTTTTTCATTTATGAGGGCAGGGACCGCTACCTTAATCCCCAAGGATGCCCAGAGGATATTGGCATTAGTGGGAAAATTGTCTGGGAACTCATGGTGCCATTCCTACAGAAAGGGTACCATGTGTACACTGACAATTATTACACCAGTGTCCCCCTGTATAAGTCTCTCCATGCTGCGAATACAGGGGCCTGTGGGACGGTACGAAAAAATAGAGTTGGCTTCCCTCAACAGCTGGTGTCCAGGCGACTAGTAAGGGGTGCGTCACTCTCATTCACCAGTGACCAGTTGCTCGCAATAAAATTGAGTGACAAAAAGGACGTGTACATGCTCTCCACCGTGCACGAGGACACCACAGTGGCAGTGAGAGAGAGGGGCGCTACCTCTGATAAGAGGAAACCGGTCTGCATGGTGGACTATAACAAGTTCATGGGGGGAGTCGATCTATCTGACCAGGTCCTACAACCGTACCTGGTCAAGCGCAAAACTAGGGCCTGGTATAAAAAGGTAGCGATCTACCTTATCCAGATGGCCACTCACAACAGCTATGTGCTGTACAAGACCCAGGGAACGCTCAGTTTCCTCCAGTATCGGGAGAAAATTATAGAGCACCTCCTGTTTGACTCCCCCGCACCTGGAGACTCCTTTGAGTCAGAGAATGTCAAAAGGCTCACTGAGCGCCACTTCCTTCACCACTAACCAAGCACAATGTGCTGTGAAAGGACTCAGAACCTTAGATAGGTGAAATCATTCCAAAGTTACCACATTACTTTGCCAGATAAAAAAAAAAATAAAGTTAAATAAAAAGTCCACAAGGCCAAAACAGGCTGTGTCCTAAAGGGGTTAATTCCAGAGAATAGTAATGTTAATGCTACCACCTTTGTAGCAGCAGTCTGGTGAAGAACCTTTCCTTTTCTAGCATTACTGCATATCAAAAGTGTAAGCACATTGCAAGGTGTCTTCCACTTCATCTAAAGCCAGAAAAAAAAAAAAAATTCACTTTGCTGAGATCGGGGAATAGAAATTCTATGGACTGATTAATTAATACATTACTTTGAGGCCGGATTTACACGCGAATGTGTTTTCCACGCGCAAAAAGGTACTGAACAGCTCCATGTGTCATAACCATATGATGCGTGGCTGCGTGATTTTTGCGCAGCTGCCATTATGACACTATGTTTGTAAACAGAAAATCACGTGGTGCTTTTCATTCACACTTTACTGCTCTTGCGCGAATCACACGGAAGTGCTTCCGTGTGATTTTCACACACCCATTGACTTCAATGGGTGCGTGATGCACGAGAAACGCACAAATATAGGACATGTTGTGAATTTTAGGCAGTGGATACCAGCTGCGTGTAAAAAAAACAAACATAGGTCCGTGCAAGGCGCGTGACAACCACGTGCGTTGCACGGACGTATAGCGTTTGTGTAAGCCCCGAGTGTTAGGGTACCATCACAGCAATTCCTGTGGCTCAGCCACAATACGCGAAGCCAAGCGACAGTTTACTGTGGTTTTACAGCTGGTACTGGTGTAGCACATTGTTCACAAAAGCCATTTTTCTGCATACCTTTAATGTACTATTTAAGCGCCAACAAGTAAAAACCACAACTGTACTGTCCAAGTGTGGTGTGAACAGAACCATTCAGACAGGCTGTGTGAGGAGTTTAGTTACTAGCCCAATGGTAGTGTAAGCCCTACCTGCAGAATAAGCCTGGTCAGTTACACTAGAAGAAAATACAGACAAATCCAAAGTGACTGCAAAGTACATTTTATAAATTGGCATAACAGTACAAGAACAATGTGGAGTCGATACCCAAGCACTAGTTCTAAAGCAGAGAGATCAGCCAAACTGTAGAAGCCTCACAAAGACAAGTCCTACCTCAGACCAAGATTAAGTGCATACATTTGGGGCAACAGATTACTTATTGCCGCCTCTCAGGTTCTTCAGGTGTTTCTGGAAGTTCAACCAGCTGAGGGGCAAAAGGGCCTACCAGCCACGTCAAGGGAGTATTTGCCACCACATAGCTTAAAAGCTCATTCACGTGGTCATGGACTTTTGTGGCTCGTTCTCTGCTTTGTATCAGAATTCCTGCAGAAATATCTCCAAGTGAGTGAGCAGAGGAGAAGGAAGCATGAAGGTCCTGAGCAGTTTGCCGGAGTTGTTGCATTCGGTCCTGTATGTTGGCTGGAAGACCCTGTGCACCGGAGACCAGACTAAAGCAAGTAGTTTGTATTTGCTTGGTCAGCATACGGGTCATGGATAACACTCGAGAATCCAAAGGCTGCAAAAAAAATAAATGGTCACCATCGTGTCTTGTACACAAACTTTGCGTAAATCAGTAGTACATGCGAATATAAGACTATGTAATTATCTCTCCACTTACTAGGCTCCTCTCATCACTCACAATATACTGCTTTTACCATCTCCTCAAAACAAGATGGACCATCAGCTCATTGGAGGATCATGTTGCCCATAGAGGGAGAAGATGGAGCAGGGTGAGAGCCAGAGGAACATATGTGGCTGCAGCTTCTGGCAAGTACTACCCAACCCATTGCTGGATTCACAGCCACACACATCCTCCATGTTGCTGCAGTTTGAGGGTGTTCTGTAACCTGCTCCCCAACGTATGGCAGACGTGATCGCTAGGCTCCATCCACTAGCTCAGCCAAAACATGATAATTAGCATGTGTTTTACCCATTGAACTTGATGGCGTGTGGGGGGGGGGGGGGGGTAAAAACCTGCAACAAACAGCAAACTGCAGCAGAAACTGCCATTTTACCACAGAACATATAATGGAAAAAAAATATATACATATTCCACACTGTTCAACCTTCAAATTCATCACCTGTTCAGGTTCAGTCTCCACATCTTCAGATGTGGTTCCCGATTGCTTGAGACTCCATTCCAGCCACAGCTGGTGCAGTTTCTCTTGGCCACCATGAACGCTCTGCTTGACTGTTTCCATCTTTGCAACAAAAAAAATATATAATATAAATCTCTTTAGAAACTACAGTAGAACAACATTTAGATTTTTCCTCTAACAATACAGAATCCTACCAGGTCAATAGTTTGGTGAAGCTGTGCTAGAGTTGCCACAGTGGTGATCTGGGCACGCCTCACCTTGCCCAGAGAATGCTGGTATGCTCGATGATGCAGACGAGAAGACAAAGAACCCAAACGAACATAGTAACTCTGCTGTTCCCTTTGTTGTTGAAGTGGAGTTACTTCAAACCCCTCTACAGTGGAGGCAAGTTCAGCTGTGGATAAATCATTCAATAGTCAGGACCTCGTGTAAAATAGGAGACTTTCCCATAGCAACAACTGTACAATGTGACGAGAGGGAGAGCGGCAATCTAATTCATTAGCATGGGCTACTGATACTTTCCATAGCCTTAGTCTTGATTGTGGTGGTTTATATCGCATTGTTAGAAGTACAGCTGCCTGGAGCAGACATGTTTGTAATGCTTGGTTTTCTGGGTTGAGGTGACATGTTAGTTACAGAATAGAGGTCAGTGTACAATGTTAGTGAGCATTATGCAGCTTCTTATGTAGAACTTACTCCACATTTGAAAACTGCAACAAACATTACAGGATGGGGAGAAAAAAATATATATATAATTCTCAAACTAGTCTCCCATTTCCCTGCTAACAAAGATACTGCATACAAACATTACACTGCAAGCAAATAACAGAAATGGGACAAGTACGTTACACAGGAAAACCTCCAGTTACTCACACAGCTCTTCATCTGTCATAGGAAGGTAGTGATCGGCCCACTCCTCAGACTTCCCCAAGACTGTATCCAGGCTGCTGGTTACAAACTGCCCTACATGCGTGTCCATCACTGATGAGACTACAGACCGAGTCACATCCATGCTTCCCTGTACTGCACCAGCTGCCATGCCCATTATACCAGACACTGCACTTGTGACAGTATCACGGGCACCAGTCACCGTACCAACTACAGTATCACGAGCTCCAGTCACCAGCTCCTTTGTGTCAGACACAACCTGAACAAAGACAAAGTCTCATTTAGCATATCCAGACCACTGTTGCTGAAGTTATGATGTCAAGGGCATTGCAAGTTTAGCACTTTCTTATTGCGGCTCTGAAACCTAGAGATATCGTGGTTAAACTCGATAATAGAACGTTACTCAGATTAACCAGCCCCCCCCCCCCCAACTAAAGGCTAAGTTTACACTTTGTTGCATGTCAAATTTTTTTGTTTTTGATTGATAAACTAGTTGAGGAGCATGAGTTTCTGAAAAAAAAAAAAAACAGCCACAGTAAGACAAAACAAGGGGGGGGGGATTCACACGAGCGTGTATTCGGTCCGTGCGGGCCGCGTGGTTCTCACGCGGCACGCATGGACCAATACAAGTCTATGGGGCAGTACAGACAGTCCGTGCTTTTTGCGCAGCGTTTGTCTGCTGCGCAAAAAGCGCGACAGGTTCAATAACTCTGCGTATTTCGCGCATCACGCACCCATTGAAGTCAATGGGTACGTGAAAACCACGCAGGTTGCACAGAAGAACTTCCGTGCGAACCGACTGAAACAGCGCACCAGCTGTCAAAAGGATGAATGTAAACAGAAAAGCACCACGTGCTTTTCTGTTTCCGACCATCCAAACGGAGTGTCTTTGAGATGAGCGAAGCCGGACAAGCGAACCGAACTTCACCGGGTTCGGCCGAACTCGTTTTGGCCGAACCCGGCAAAAAAAATTATCGGTACGCGACATCAGGAGATAGTCACTGTCCATGGTGCTGAAAGAGTTAAACTGTTTCAGCACCATGGACAGTGACTTCCAATCCCAATATACATGAACCTGTAGAAAAAAAAAAACTAAGTTCTGACTTACCGCTAACTCCCGGCTTCTTCCTCCAGTCTGACCTCCCGGGATGACAATTCAGTCCAAGTGACAGCTCCAGCCAATCACAGGCCAAGCACAGGCTGCAGCGGTCACATGGACTGGCGCGTCATCCAGGGAGGTGGGGCCCGATGTCGAGAGGCGCGTCACCAAGGACGCGTCACCAAGGCAACGGCCGGGAAGTTCTCGGTAAGTACAAACTTTCTTTTTTTCTAACAGGTTTTTCGATAGGATGTGTTCGGCATTCACTGTCAAGGGTGCTGAAAGAGTTAGCTCTTTCAGCACCTTGGACAGTGACGGCCGTCGACTAGCCTCATCTCTGATGGCGGCTACGCGAAAATCACGCAGCCGCGCATCAGACACGGATGACACGCAGCTGTCATATGGTTTTTGCGCGCGCAAAACCGCAACGTCCGTCTGTATCTCCCCTAAGTGTGAAGCCAGCCTAACTGACTAGTCTCCAAATAGGTCTGCTAATAGCAGAGCGGTCATAGATAAGTGCTTTCGTAATTACAGGAAGAGCACAAGAAGCAGTCACTGGATTGCTCACAGCATTTAAGGGGTTAAACAGGCAGAGCGATCACTGTTCCTGCCAGTTAGTCCCAGGTATCAGCTGTAATGCACAGCTGACACCCACTGTATACAGAACAGGCTCCACAGGTGAGATCACCCCCGCACCACGACGTGCTATTACGTCGTAGTGCAGAAACACGTTAAGAACCATGCGGGAAAACAGGCCACTATAAGGCCAATTCACACATGGCAGTTTTGCCAAATCCAGGAGTTATTTCTAAGTCCACTGTGGTTGGAAAAAGAAAAACCACAATTTGGTGAGTTTTTGCAATGCTGTTGTAAAAATGCTGCTGCACATAAGGCACCAAATTGTGGTAAAGATGCAGTGTCAATGGACCTTAAAAGGGGGGGGGGGGGGGGCGGAGTATAAAGAAAGTTAACTAAGTTTTTAAAACCCGCACTGTGAATATGGTTCACGACTGGTGACAAAGGGTCATTGATGC
Organism: Rhinoderma darwinii; assembly: GCF_050947455.1. Taxonomy (NCBI): domain Eukaryota; kingdom Metazoa; phylum Chordata; class Amphibia; order Anura; family Rhinodermatidae; genus Rhinoderma; species Rhinoderma darwinii. The sequence continues at coordinate 234,233,617 of NC_134687.1, read as the reverse complement.
CCCTGTGGCCAGTTCAAATTTTCAATTTCAGATATGAGCTTCTTTAATGATTATATCTTTGAAACTGTTTGGAATATCACAACTATTTTTACTCTGACGACTTGAGGCTTTTAATTCTGGATTGGTTTAAACACAGTCTTCTCCCCGTCAGCCTGGATCGCTGTGACGGGAGAGTAAAGAGGGCTAGAAGGCTATATTCACACGACGTGGTAGAAAGAAAAAAAACAAAATAAACTGCCATTTAGGCTGGGTTCCCTCGTAGCGTAAACTCTGCAGGATTTCTGAAGCGTTTACAGTAGCAGCAGAGTGGCTGAGATTTAGTATCACATGCCACTGCTGTGGAAACAGAAAAAAAACAAGAACTTGACTTGTGGAATTTAATTCCAGAGCATGTGAATTTATGCTGATTTTACGTTGCAGGTTCTCCATTGAATTCAATGAGGATGAAAAACCTGTGACAGAAAGCCAAGCATTGCAACTTCTGCAGTGTAATCGCAGCATTTACACTGGAAAACAACACCATGCCAGAAGAATAAAACTTAGCCAGAACACCCACTTTCCGGCAGTCCGGCCTCCTGGGATGACGTTGCATCCCAATTGAATGCAGATCACAGGCTGAAGCGTCACATGGCCTGTAACGTCATCCAGGGAGGCTGGAGCGGATGTCAGAGGAGAGACGGGGTAAGCATGAAAGGCTCTTCTGTAGCAGAATTTCCATCCAAAAAAAAAAAAAGAGCTTTGTCCTAACCACCTGAAAACCCCAGAGCTGTGTAGATAATGCCTACATAGATAGCATCGGTGTCCCCTGTTAGTGCCCATATAATGCCACAGTAAGCAAGTGCAAGAGTCCGTTTTCTGCAGTTACTTTGTAACAGAAAACCTATAACCCTGAGGGCATAAGAGAATTGAGCAGTTCGCACTTACCTTCTCAGTTGGCTGGTGAAGTATAGGCAGTGTTGATTCCAGTTTGTCTAAACCTTTGCAGGCAAGTTCATTTGCAGTTGCAACTAAGAAGAAAGGCTGAGGTTTTGGCTTTATTTTTATTAATGGGGTTCTTGGAGTGGAGGTGATGTCCGATTGGACAATCCCATATCCTTACGGGGAGAAAAATAAAAAAGCAGACCAGGGTGTCCTGCTGCCGGGATGCCACTAATGGGGACATTAAGCATTACATGGTTTCCATTGAAATTCATCAGCTGTCAGTGTAAAGCAGAGGCATGCCAGGTCCACCAAAGATCCTCTTGAGGGTGCTGTCCACTCCAACTAAGACACACGGCTGTAAGACTGGGTAATACCAAGAGACAGCTTTTGTTTAACGTGGATCAAAGCAATTGGTCTGTGGTTAGTGGATACTGCCACCAGCTATAGGGGCAGACTATCGGTTCAACCTCTTTCAGGGGGTAATGATTGGGCATGTGGGGTTTCAATCTGCCCTGATCCTTACTTTCCAGGAGATAAGTGGCTACGAGAAACATATCTATACACACACAAGATACCGACATAGCAGATCACAGAAAGTATTTTTATGGGGCAGGGAGATTGTTTGGCCAACAGCTGTTGTCTGACACGGCACAATCTACTTAAAGTGGTATTCCCATCAGTTTTTCCCTGCACAGCAGTGCCCTAGCAACCCAGAATGTAGGGAAAGTGTAGAAGGAGATGCAGTTCTAAATCAGTGCTGCAGCCCCTTCATTCTCAGGATCAGTGGGGCCCCCCCCAGAGGTCAGTAAGGCCCCATGCACACGACCGTATTTTTTTTCCCTCCCGTAAATACAGGTCCTTTGTCACACATTTTTAACCCGTATTTACGGACCAATTTTCTCTTTATTCAAAAATTCAAATCAGGCATGAGCCTCCAGACAGGGGAATCCCCTGACGTCGCCTAGCAATGCTCCCGTAATTTAGGGTGCACACACAAAGCCACCCGTAATTACGGGAGCCCCATAGACTTCTATGGGCCTGCCTGTGCCGTAATTACGGCCTAAAATAGGACATGTTCTATATTTTGCAACGGCCCGGGCACCTTCCGGTAAGCATACGGGAAGGTACCCATGGCCGATAGAAGTCTATGGGCCCGTAATTACGGGCTTTTTTACGTTCGTGTGCATGGGGCCTTAGAGAGTGTTACTCTACAGCAGCACAACGGTAGGACAATTTCAATAGAGGTAATTACCGTTGCTTAATTTTACATCTAGGTAGCACTTGTTTCTTTTTTTAAAAAGTGCAAAGGGTGTTAATAGCCCATAAGACCAGGCACACGCTTAACAGGAGGGGAAAAATAAAAAGGTTTTGTTAAATATACTCACTTTGCGGCTCCAGTCGGCTTAGAAGAGGCTTTGATCCAGTTACTGCAGCATCAGTTAAGGTCTTTGCTCCTTTCTCAGCAACATGACAAACGTTGCGGATGTACGGGTGACTATCCTTAGTAGAATTGTAGGCCGCACTCACCACACTGCATGCAGAGCTGACAAGAGGTAGATGTGTAACACGTCCCACCACATTCTGCTGTAGACAAGTAGATCGTGAACACTTCTGACTAAAGGGGAAACAACCATTCCCTAGAACGCATCTCACTTATTTTATTAGAGGGAAGGGCCACTGCAGACGACCCCACTTGTTAGAAGGGTCCCTGACAATAAGCTGATCACAGAATGTCCACGTGTGGGCACCCCCAGAAATACAGTAATCTCTGGGCAAACTTTAAAGTGTTACATTTCCCTGCAGTGCCAGAGGGAAAATAAAAAGGTGTTTTCCAGCCCCTGAAAATTGATGGCCTATCCTCAAGATAGGCCATCAATAGCTGATGGGTCAGGGTCTGACTATCGGGACCCCCACCAATCAGATATTTTGAAGAGGCCGCAGCACTAATACGAGCACTGCTTCCCCTTAATTTCCCTTACTTGCTCACACGATGAATCACCGACACCGCAGCCGTTCACAGTATTGCATTCCCACATTGAACATACCGCAATACCTGGGTATCACCGCTACGTTCGTGTCAACAATTCAGTGAGTAACTAGAAATGAAAGGGAAACTGCTCGTACGAGCGCTGCAGCCCCTTCAAAACAGCTAATCGGTGGGGGTCCCAACAGCTAGACCCCAACCTATCAGCTATTGATGGCCTATCCCGAGGATAGGCTATCAATTTTTAGGGTCTGGGAAGCCCCTTTAAGCATTATACAGAATCTATCAGTGGGTCGTCTAATGCAGAACCCAGAGCAAGAGACGCCTAGACCACTCTGGCCAAGAGATGGGGATTCTGAACAGGGGACACAGATCACCCAAATATCTGGAAAGGGACCTAAACTGGACAGTCCTTAACCATACCCAGAGAGTTATATTAAATCAGGGGTCCTAATAGTTGCAAGAGGGGCATCTCACCAACACCTGTTTCCAATGGCTCTTCATGCCCTGAGGGGGGGCAGTTCATGCCAAGAGATACTGGAATGTGGGGCAGTAATTTTATTCCCCCCCTGAAGATTTTCTTTGAACTCCTGGAGGTGGATGAATAAGTTATAAACTGGGTGGTCTCATTCCCCTTGCCAATAGGGTGTGTGTAAAATCACTGCCCCACCGACAAGGTGAACAGCAGCTGCCACATTAGCCACATTTCCAGACGGAATAAGAAGGCAGAGCACGATTCAGAGTAACCGGTTCTCCATCAATGACCTAATGTACACACCACAGTCTTACATAGCCCTGAGGGTATGTGCACACACTAATTACATCCGTAATCGACGGACGTATTTCGGCCTCAAGTCCCGGACCGAACACAGTGCAGGGAGCCGGGCTCCTAGCATCATACTTATGCACGATGCTAGGAGTCCCTGCCTCTCCGTGGAACTACTGTCCCGTACTGAAAACATGATTACAGTACGGGACAGTTGTCCTGCAGCGAGGCTGAGACTCCTAGCATCGTACATAACTATGATGCTAGGAGCCCGGCTCCCTGCACTGTGTTCGGTCCGGGACTTGCGGCCGAAATACGTCCGTCAATGTGCACATACCCTAAGATGCAAAGGGCACGCGGTTATCGGCACAGAACAGATCGCTAGTAGCTGCCAGCGGAGATAATAGAACGTCAAAGTCCAGTCACCACATGTCACCTGTTGCTCGGGAGTCTCATCCACCTGGGCAGAGGGTTCCGTTCCGTTTGTTGACATGATGCCAGGAGATTTGCAGCTGGTATTCAACCTGAGGACAGAGAGCAAGAACACGCAGAAAGTGAACGCAAGACATCAAAGCAAAGGCGCCGCTACACAGAAAACCGAACACAACGCTATATCCACCGCCATGACAGAGACACGGGAAAAACCTTCTCCACCCAGAGGAAACAAACGGAGCAGCCGCACAGGTGACCCCCGTGCCCCTCAGCCCGCCCTTCACTCACCGAACAAGTGGTCCGCCTCAGTGCGCTTCACCTCCCTGCACTTGGCCGCTATTTAAAGAGGCGGTGACGTCGCGCCAGCCCCATGAGGGCGGGGTTATCAGGGGGACGGACTGGGCAAACTACCACGTGCCCGGCTATGGAAAGTTTCAGTCATGAATATTTGGGAAGATTTATAAAATGTAGTTCAAGGAAAAACGCCAATCAGGTCGCACCTTATACATTGCACCTCTGAGAACTGGGATTGGATTGGTTACTATTAGCAACTACTCCACTTTAGCACCAGTTTTTATGTTACAGTTCGTCTATGACCTCCAGTCATGTTCTCCACATGAGCCCTATTTACACCAACAGATTCCACCGCACGATAATCGCTTACTGTGAATAGGTGTAGCGACTGAACGACTAGCGATAGAACGCTCCTTGAGCGTACAAATAATCGTTTATACGCACAGAAAAATAATTGTTGGTCGTTCTGACATTGTGGTTTATTAACATGAATCGTTTATTGATAGCAGATGTGTGACAGTGTTAAATAGGCGACCCAACGATACATATTAATATATATTGAGATGATAAGCTGTGTAAATACGTGTCCGTAATCGCTATATGATCGCTTACAGCAATCGTATCAAAGGTCGCTAATGCGAATATCTGCACGTGTAAATGAACCTTAAGGGCTCATGCACACGACCGTAGCCGCGTGCACGGCCGTGATTTTCGGGTCGGCCGGCTGCAGACTGTCAGCTGCGAGCCGTCCGCAAATCGCGGGACATGCACATGGCCGCGGCCATTATTTTCAATGAGCCCGGACCGCAGAACACGGCCGTAATAAGACAGGTCTGTTCTTTCTGCGGTGCGGGCTCCCGGGCCGTGCACGGACCGTAAAAACTATGGTCGTGTGCATGACCCCATAGAAATGAATGGGGCCGCAATTCACCTGGGACTATCCCTTTTAACCCCTTAACTCCAAGTAAACTATGCATGTATAGTACCAAGTCGCCATTAACTATGTTATGGTTCTGTATATATGTCCATGTTGTTAGGGCCTGTTCACATCAGTGTTTGCCTTCCGTTTGGGCTTTCTGTTCATCTGTTCCGTCAGTGGAAAAGATGAACAGATGAAAGGAAAGTATCGTTTTATTTCAATTCTATATTTTGGGTTTCAGTTTGCTTCTGTTCCGCTAGGTTTCCGTTTTTTTTCACTGAAACAATAGTGTAGTGTGCTGCATAGGCCCTTATACAACCTACATAGGCCCCTTTCAACACATATTAGTCATACAATTAGATTTTGTTTTATTAATTTTTCTTTGGCAAGAAAAATATGTATACTATCCTGTGCAGCAAAAACAAATGGGATTGTGGGGCATGCAGTTGAATACGTCTGCCCTTGATGTCTGTAAAAAACATATAATGTGGTGTACATGTGTATTGTTTGACAGGCAAACATAGAAAGCCATGAATTCCATAAATTATACTTCTGGATATTTTTTTTTGCTAATTATGATGCATTTCCAATCAGAAAACATTGGGGGAGATTTATTATTACTGGCATACTGTCACGGCTGTAGGGTATGTGGACCCACTCGGCAGCTCCGCCGTAGCGGAGAAGTAGCTGGCCAAACAACAGTCAATAACAGTCTCTCGGATATGAGTACCTGGGTAAATGATCAGGCAGATACTCGAAGTAGCATACACGCAGGGGTGAACCTAGCCCCTCTGCTGCCTGAGGCGAACTATAAAAAGGCGCCCCCCCCCCAATCTATCAGAGTTTTCTCATTACTACCTTTACACATCAAACACGCAATATATAAAAAAATAAATAAATAGGAAAACATTTGTTGTTTATTTGTAAAGTGCTGTTTAACTCCTTAACGCCGAAGGACGGATATATCCGTCCTCAGCAGCTGCTAGTTCGCGCAGGAGGACGGATATATCCGTCCTGTGATCGCGCGGGTACTGACAGCGTACCCACGCGATCAGCGGCAGGAGCACGGCTGTTATACACAGCCTGGCTCCTGCTGCAACTGCCGTAATCGAAGCGCGCTCCGATTACGGCAGTTTAACCCATTAAATGCCGCTGTCAATAGTGACAGCGGCATTTAATGTGTTTGACAGAGGGAGGGAGCTCCCTCTGTCACCCCATCGGCGCCCCCGCAAACAAATCGCGGGTCGCCGTCGGGTTTCCATGACAGCCGGGGGTCTAACAAAGACCCCCAGGTCTGTCTTCAGCATCTGCCTGTTAGGCGATGCCGGAGGCATGACCTAATAGGTTGCCTGTCAGTTTTACACTGACAGGCAATAATGCTTTGGTATACTAAGTATACCAAAGCATTATATATGCGATCAACAGATCGCATAGTGAAGTGTCCTGATGGGACTTAAAAAAAAAATGACAATCCGTTAAATAAAGTTTGTGAATAAAAAAAAAAAAAAATTACAGTCAAAGTCAAATAAAACTAGTTTTATTTAGTAAAACTGTCAAAACAAATCACACATAAACATATATGGTATCCCCGCGATCGTAACAACTTGACCAATAAAATGAACACATTAATTAAACCGCCGGATGAACGGCGTCCAAAGAAAACGCAAAAAACAACGGCAAAATTCTCTCTTTTCTCCCATTTCCCCCATAAAAAATAAAATAAAAGTAAATCTATAAGTCCTATGTACCCCAAAATAGTAGTAATGAAAACTACACATTGTCCCGCAAAAATCAAGCCCACATACGACCACATCGACGGAAAAATAAAAACGTTATGGCTCTTGGAATGCGGCGATGCAAAAACAAGTAATTTTTTTCTAAAAGGGTTTTTATTGTGCAAACGTAGGAAAAACATATAAAACCTTTACATATTTGGTATCCCCGTAATCTTGCCGACCCATAGAATTAAGTTAACATGTTATTTACGCTGCATAGTAAACGGCGTAAATTTATAACGTGAAAATTAATGCTGGAATAGCTGCTTATTTTCAATTCCCTCCTAAAATAAAGTTAATAAAAGTTAATGAATATGTTATAAGCATCTAAAAATGGTGCAATTACAAATACAACTCGTCCCGCAAAAAACAAGCCCTTATACGGCTATGTTGACGGAATAAAAAAAAAGTTACGACTCTTGGAAAGCGACCGTGAAAAAACAAAAAATAATCCTTGGTCATTAACGTGCAAAATGGCCCGGTCATTAAGGGGTTAATGTATAGAGAAGATTTAAAGAACTCTTTTTACTGTATTACTTTAGTATCATAGATCAGCAACGCAGCATTAACACTGAAAATGGTTTAACATCTTCTATGCCCCCTTTTTATTACCTAATTGACTTATGATTTTTAACCGAGTTCAGTGGCCCAGCGTGGTCAGCATGATGCAGTGACGTCATCGTGCCGGGCAGTTGACGTCATCAGCGTGCTCCCGATTTCTTGTAGGCCTCAGGCCTAAACCAGGCTGTGGCCTACAAGAGCAAACGGCAGAGCAGGGGTTTCTATTGTGGCAAATTAATGATTTTTTTACATTTTATACTGCTAACTTTTTTTTGGTAGGTTCCGCTGGACCGTTTGGACTACGTCGTAGATTCATTGGACTACTTCAATGATCTACTTTAAAAAAAAAAAAAAATTGTGAAAGAGGGTTGCATGGGGGAGTTTTGATTTCAATAAAAAAAAATTCTTATGTCTGTTTTTTTTTAATACTTTATTATGGCCTTAGTAATGGCAGCTGTCTGATTGACAGCGTTCAATTACTAAGGCTGGGGCTTAGCATTAGCCAGTAAAAAGGCTATCACTAACCCCTATTATTACCCCGGTTCCCACTGCCGCCAGGGATACCGGGAAGAGTCAAGTACGATTCAGTACCTGGCCATCTGAAACGACTGTTAGGCCGCAGGCTGGTATTATCAGGGTGGGAAGGGCCAAAAAAGTGGCCCTTCCCACCCTGGGGATGCTAGGCTGCAGCTGCTTTATTGTATCTGGCTGGTTATGAAAAATTGGGGAAACCCCTCGTCATTTTTTAAAAATAAATTGAAAAAAAAATTACGTGAGATCCCCTCAATTTTTCATAGCCAGCCAGATACAATAATGCAGCAGCAGCCTAGCATCACCAGGGTGGGAAGGGCCATGGTTTTCGTCCCTTCCTAGCCTGATAGTACCAGCCTGCGGCCACCCAAGTACCCTTCACTTCAGATGGTCGGGTGCTGGATCGTACCCAGCTCTTTCCAGTACTCCTGGTGGCGGTGGGTACCGGGGTAATAATAGGGGTTAGTGACGGCCTTATTACTGGCTAACACTAAGCCCCTTCTTAGTAATGGACGCTCTCAATCAGACAGCAGCCATTACTAAGGCGGTAATGAAGTATTAAAAAACAGAGACATAAAGTAATTTATTTTATTGAAATGACAACTATTCCACAAAATCCACTTTAACCATTTTATTAAAAAAAAAAAAGAAAAAAAGCTTACATCAGCGAAGTAGTCCAACGAATCTACGACGTAGTCCAAATGGTCCAGCGGAACCTGCAAAACAAAAATTAGCAGTATGAAAAATAAAAATAAAGTTGGCTGCCCCCACAGACAAATGAATAAATAGCTACCTTCGGGAACATATTAAAATAATTAGAAAAACTAGGCCCATAAAATAAAACATATCAAATAAAAAAAATAAAATTATAACACCTTTCTATTAAAGAGAACCTTTCACCTCCCCATACATGTGCAGCTGAGTGCAGCATGTAATGGGGAGGGCCGCACAAACTCTGGGGCACTTTACATATTTTTCCTAACCTCCTTCGTTATTTAGATATCGGTGCTGTAATATTTGGTGCCCGATATTTAAATAACCCCCTGAACTTTCAATGGGGAGGTAATTGGCAAGGGGGCGTGTAACATCGCTGTGACACTGTCCAATCAGCTACAGACAGTTTCAGAGCAAGAACTGGACAGAGAGCGCGTGCACGCGAGCGCGCAGCTCCGCCACCACTAAGGAACAGAAGAAGAGTGTGAATTCTTCTTCTTCTGTTTCATGGCATCGGAGCTGTGCGCGCACGCACGCTCTCACTCTTTAGCTCTCGGCAGACAAGGACGACAAGACTGATCTCTCACCTGAGATCACAGTCTTGTACTTGCCTGCCGAGAGCTGAAGAGTGAGAGCGTGCGTGCGCACATGCTCTCCTCTCTCCAGCTCTTGCTGTTGACATTGTCCATAGCTGATTGGACAGTGTCACAGCGATGTTACACGCCCCCTTGCCAATTACCGCCCCATTGGCAGTTCATGGGGTTATTTAAATAACGGCGCCAAACATTACGGCACCGATATCTAAGTAAGGAAAGAGGGTAGAAAAAAAAATGTAAAGTGCCCCAGAGTTTGTGCAGTCCTCCCCATTACACGCTGCACTCAAATGCAAATCTGTGGGCAGGTGAAAGATTCTCTTTAAAGTGTAACAACTTTTTAAAAAACTTTTGACATGTCAGAAGTTTTGATCAGTGGGGTCCGAACACTGAGACCCCCCACTAGTCGCTAAAACGAAGCAACAGAAGTGCTCGGGTGAGCGGTGTGCCGCTTCAATTCTGTTTGGCTTTCCTTGGAGCAGTGTACGGGCTCAATAGAAAGTCTAGGAGTCCGTACACCGCTCACTCGGCTGAAAGTCGATCATAAATGAAGCGGCATAGCACTCACCCGAGCACTTCTGCTGCTTCGTTTTAGAGATCGGTGGGGGCCTCAGTGCTCGGTCCCCCACCGATGAAAACTTCGGACATGTCCCTATGATATATAAAGATATCTATTACTGCGATTGGTGCAAGTTTTAATTACTTTTTATTGAAAATGATTTGTACTTTTTGAGATACAGCTGCTTTGTATCCTGTATACAGAGCAGCTGTATATAGCGCTGAGACCTGAATCCATTAGGTCGCCTATTACCGATCACATCTAAGTTATGAACTTAGATGTGATTGGTAACAGCTCGATCCTGCAGGACTCGCTGGCCTGACAGATACAGGATACAGCGCTATATACATTATATAATATATTTATTTTAATTAGCGGGGGCAGGTTTATGGGGAAAGATTAGGGCCTGTTCACATCAGCGTTGGCTTTCCGTTCCGGGGTTCCGTGGGAGGTTTCCGTCGGGTGAACCCCGCAACGGAAAGTCAAACTGAAACCACAGCTTCCGTAAACGTATCGATCCTCTCCCTCTGACGGAAGAGAGGTAAAGGTATATTAATGCTAGTGTGAACAAAGCCCAATACAAGATATTAATATAAAAAAATAAAAATAAAAAAACCCCAGGTGGGATTTGAACCAGCAACCATCCATGTGTAGGGCAGGCAAGCTAACCACTAAACTATAGAAGCTGTCATAGACAATCCCTGTGAAACTGTAGTAGTTGAGGGTTTACTATTAGTCTCTCCTGTCTCTCTGCTGCGTGTGGGTGGTGACTGGTCAGAGACTCACAGTCAGACTGGCTGCCGCAGCTGCCGCATTCAGTGTGCACTGTGAGTGACTGTGAGACTCACCAGTCACAGCCCTGTTTGTAGCTTTCCCACGCTAATTAAGCACAGGAAAGCTACAAAGCCAGGAGTATACTGCAAAGGGGGGGGGGGGCGTTTTACTGACAGCAGAGGGCTCTATAGGGGGGAATTATCCCCCCACCATAAAGCCCTGACTAGTTACTATACTGAAAGGTTAGGGGGGTCTGAGCATCTGACTGACTGCTCTAAAGGGGGGGGGGGGCAGAATCCCACCCTATAGAGCTCTCTGCAGTAAGTCAGACGCTCAGACCCTCCCCCACACACACTAATCCTTTGATTATAGTGATGTGAGGGCTCTGTGGGGTGGATTATTCCAGCCCCATAGAGCCCTCTGCTGTCGGTAAAATGCCCAAACCCCCCCTTGCAGTATACTCACGTCACGGGTCCCGGTCCCAGCAAGGCAGGAACTTACCTCTGCTGCTCGTCGCTCCTCCTGCAGACTTGCTCCTCTCTGCCTGCATGAGCGTCAGAGGAGGAGGAGTATTACAGACGTTCGGCACGTCTCTCCCCGGTCCAGTCCGTCCCGGGCTGAAAATGCCGCCCCCCCCCCCGTTTGGGTAGGTGGTGCTGCTTGAGGCCGTCGGCTCACCTGGCCTCATGGCAGATGCGGCACTGCATACACGTGGTAGAGCAGGCACAGATGATGCTTGGCGTAGCAGATGACACCGGACGTGGCAAAAGACACCAGACGTGGCAGATGACTCCAGACGTAGCAGATGGCAACAGATGTGGCAGATGACAACAGACGTGGCAGATTGCAACAGATGTGGCAGATGGCAACAGACGTGGCAGATTGCAACAGATGTGGCAGATGGCAACAGATGTGGCAGATGAGGCACACACCACTCCAACAATAGGCTTAGGCTCAGCAACAAACACAGCAACAGGATACGGGAACACTGGCAGCAGGATACAACTAAGGAACCATTTGCATAGACGAACACAGGAATACAAACAATGCTCAGGCAAGTTGAGGAGGGGTGGAGCCCTTTTTAAAGTCCAAGGTGTTGTTGGGTTGATTGGGAAACTTTTTAGACAGGTTCATGCTGGCCCTTTAAGGCCAGGAGTGAGCCCGCACGCGCATCCTATGGGACACAGGAGAACGCAGCAGCAGTGTGTGTCTGCGTCTCTGAGGAGGGAAACGCCTACATGAAGATACAGTCCTGCGGTCATGGCTGCCGACAAGTGGGACGTGCCAGTAGTCAGCGATCGCAGGCATAAGAGTACCCCCGTTACGCCCCCTCTTCACAGGTGCAGAGCGTAAGAGTAACTTTTAGATGAGAACTGGGGCATTAATCTTCTCCTCCGGCTCCTAGGACCTCTCCTCAGGACCAAACCCTTTCTAGTCCAAAAGATAGAATGTCTTTCCTGCTACCGTCTTGTAGTCCAGAATCTCATTCACGTCAAAGATGTCAGAAGAACCGCTGGGAGCAACTGCAGAATGAGGAGATTTACTGTAGGGGTTCAGAACCACAGGTTTCAGGAGGGACACATGAAATGAGTTGGGTATTCTGAGGGTAGCAGGCAGCAGAAGCTTATAGGACACAGGGTTTATTTGTTGCAAGACTTCGAAAGGTCTTAGGAACCTGGGCACAAATTTGTAAGAGGAAATTTTTAAGCGGATGTTTTTAGAAGATAACCAGACTTTGGATCCATGGGGAAACTGAGGAGGTTCTCTTCTTCACCTATCATCATTCCTCTTCATGCGGTCGACCGCCTGTAGGATAGATGACCTGGTCAGAGGCCAGATGTGAAGAAAGTCCCCAAACATTGAGTTAACTGCGGGTACCTGTGATGTAGCAGGAACTGGAAGAGGGACCGGACCTGTGGATGTTGGCTGTAAACAATGAGGAATGGAGTAGAGGCAGTAGATTCACTTGTGTGGTTCTTGTAGGAGAACACTGCCCAAGGAAGACGTTACACCCAGTTGTCATGCTGAACAGAAATGAAGTGACAAAGGTAATTCTCCAATATTTGGTTAATTCTCTCGACTTGGCCGTTAGACTAAGGATGAGAGGCAGAGGAAAAGTTCAATTTAACATCAATGAGTTTACAGAGGGCTCTCCAGAATTTTGAAGTGAATTGAACCCCCCGATCGGACACGATATGGAGAGGCAAGACAAGCAGAGTAAAGATATTTTGTATGAAGAGGTTACCCAGACGAGGAGCAGAGGGAAGACCGGTTAGTGGGATGAAATGTGCCATCTTAGAAAAACTCCACCACTCAGACAGTAGTGCATCCAATTGAAGGAGGAAGGTCCATTGTAACATCTATGGCCGCGGACCGTCGTTCAGACTTACCCTCTGACGGCCCCAGCCATGGACATCTGTGTTCTCGGCGGCATCTCCCTCCAGGGAGACGCCAGCACTCACTTCCGGGTTCTGAGACTGTTTCCCGCAGGGCGCGCGCGCCCGCGCGTACAAGGCCTTAAAGGGCCAGTACGCGTCCATTTGTTAATAATCAGTAATGATCCTAGAATGCTGCTTGACTATAAAAAGGGTTCCGCCCACTTGATCCTTGCCTGAGCGTTGTTGTATACCTAAAGTTTGTTTTGCAAATGGTCTCCCAGTGTTTTCTAGTTCCCAGTGTTACCCGTACCTGCTGCCTGTACCCTGTATCCCGTGCTACTGTGCCTTTGTGCCATCTACAGTGAAAGTCAAGTCGTGCCTTCTGCTGCATCTACTGTGCCATCTACAGTGAAAGTCAAGTCGTGTTTTCCGCTGCATCTACTGTGCCATCTACAGTGAAAGTCAAGTCGTGTTTTCCGCTGCATCTACTGTGCCATCTACAGTGAAAGTCAAGTCGTGTCTTCCGCTGCATCTACTGTGCCATCTACAGTGAAAGTCAAGTTGTGTCACCGCTACTGTCTACATTGCCTCAGGTACCCTTTCTGGACTATAGTCATTGTTTTGTACCAAGTTGTACCAAGTTGGCCCGCACCGTGACAGTACACTCAGGCCATGGACCCCGCTAGTCAATTCAAGGGCCTGTTACCCTCCCAAGCCATGCAGGCGGACCTGCAGAATCTACGAGCACGACTGTAAAGGTTTTGCCTGACAGAGCTTCTGTGTCGACGCCCGTGGCTAATCAGTCTGCATCTGTGCCTTGGTCTGGTAGAGTGACTCGATCTGTTACCATTCAGGCTGGTAGGCTCAGGAGTGGGAGAACCTATCATAGCCTGGCCAGACGGTTCTAGCTCCCGCCCTTGGTCTATGTATACCTTCATTTGCTGCTTGTCCTTTGCCTGTGATTCTCTCTGGTTCCTGGCTCTGCTGTTCCTGCTACTTACATTTGACCTGCTCCATATTGACCCTGCTTGATTTACTACTATTCTTCTGCTCTGCTTTTGTTACCACGTACTCACCTGGTTTGACTCGGCTCGTTCACTACTCCTGTTGCTCACGGTGTTGCCGTGGGCAACTGCCCCACTTCCCTCTCTCCTGTGTACCCTGTCTTGTGTTGTCTGTCGTGCACATATTGAGTGTAGGGACCGTCGCCCAGTTGTATGCCGTCGCCTAGGACGGGACGTGCAAGTAGGCAGGGACTGGGTTGTGGGTAGATTAGGGCTCACTTGTCCGTCTCCCTACCCCGTCATTACATAATCACAGGCCCAAATACCTTTTCTACCCTGGTCCCTGACACACTATGGACCCCCTTGAGGCCCTGGCTCAGAAAATGCAGGGTCTTTCCCTACAGGTCCAAGACCTGGCTCAGGGGTGCAACCAGCGTGATGCTACCCTGGTAGTGCCCCCCACCTCACCTCTAGAAACCCACCTCAAGTTGCCTGACCGGTTCTCTGGGGACCGGAAGACTTTTTTCTCCTTCCAGGAGAGTTGTAGGCTCTATTTCCGTTTAAGGCCCCACTCCTCAGTCAGCTGGTGGCCTTACGTCAGGGTAAGAGACCCATTGAGGAGTACTGTTCTGACTTTAGGAAGTGGTGTGTAGCTTCACGGTGGAATGACCCTGCCCTGAGGGGTCAGTTTAGATTGGGTCTGTCGAACGCCCTGAAAGACCTGTTAGTTAGTTATCCCTCTTCGGACTCTCTAGATCAGGTTATGGCTTTAGCAGTACGTCTTGACCGACGTCTCAGGGAACGACGACTCGAACGTCTTTGTGCCTTTTCCTCTGACTCCCCTATGATGGCTCCAGAGGTTTCGTTGCTTTGTTCTTCCACGGAAAACTCGGATGCACCTATGCAACTCGGGGCCTCCGTGTCTCCCCAAAAACGTAGAGAGTTCAGCAAGAAGAATGGTCTCTGCTTCTACTGTGGGGATGACAAGCATCAAGTGAACGACTGTCCTAGGCGTAAGAATAAGCAGCCGGAAAACTTACGCGCCTAAGTGACCATCGGGGAGGTCGCTTGGGCGCACAGGTATTTCCCGTAAATATGAAGCCATGAGAGAATATATCCAGGAAAGCCTGGCCAAGGGTTACCACCGCCCGTCTACTTCTCCAGGGTAGGTACTGGCTTCTTCTTCGTAGGGAAGAAGGATGGTGGTCTTAGGTTATGCATCCATTACCGGAACTTGAATAAGGTCACTGTAAGGAAGCAATATCCCCTTCCTTTGATTCCTGATCTCTTCAATCAGGTTCAGGGGGCCCAATGTTTCTCTAAGTTTGATCTTCGGGGGGCTTATAACCTTATCCGAATCGGGGAAGGGGATGAGTGGAAGACTGCGTTTAACACGCCCGAAGGTCATTTCTAATACCTCGCCATGCCCTTTGGGTTGTGTAATGCTCCCACGGTCTTCCAGAATTTCATAAATGAGGTTTTAAGAGACTACCTGGGGGTATTTCTTGTAGTGTACCTTGATGATATACTTGTGTTTTCCAAGGACTGGTCCTCCCACATTGAGCATGTCAGGAAGGTGCTCCAGGCCCTTAGGGAAAACTAACTCTTTGCTAAAAGTGAAAAATGTGTGTTTGGGGTGCAGGAGACACCATTTTTGGGTCAAATCCTCACTCCTAACGAATTTCACATGGACCCTGCCAAGGTTCAGGCTGTGGCGGAATGGGTCCAACCTGCCTCCCTGAAGGCTTTACAGTGCTTCCTGGGGTTCGATAATTATTACAGGAGATTTATTGCTAACTTCTCGATCATCGCTAAGCCTCTTACGGACCTTACTCGCAAGGGTGCTGATCTCCTCCACTGGCCTCCGGAGGCGGTTCAGGCTTTTGAGGTCCTTAAGAGGTGCTTTGTCTCTGCCCCAGTGCTGATTCAGCCTAACCAAATGGAGCCATTCATCGTGGAGGTTGACGCCTCCGAGGTGGGAGTGGGTGCTGTCTTGTCCCAGGATACCAGGGGTCTCACCCATCTCCGTCCCTGTGCCTACTTCTCTAGGAAGTTCTCCCCCACTGAGAGTAACTATGAAGTTGGCAACCGCAAACTCTTTTTTTTTTAAATCAATCCAATTTTATTGATACGAACACAGAAATGAAATAACACATTAACATTCACATTACAATTTTCATACATCGTATACAATAGTTACAGCATATCAGGAAATCCCCAACTTCCCCCCTTTCCCCCCTCCCCGCACAGCCCCTCACTATATCTCCGCCCTTTGTTTCTAGTACCATTCCTGGCCAGAGCACATTTCTCTTATCAAGGTTCCCCACCACCCCTTCTTTGCTCCAGACTCTATCACCCCCAGTTCCTCAGACGACTCTTGCCCTTAGTCTGCTCAGTTCAGATGACAGCACCTCAGGACAGGCCAACCATCTGCTCCATTGTTTCTCAAATTTTTTTTCCGTGCCCCTTTTAGAAAATATCTTATGCTCCATCAGGATATTATAATTCAACATTCCTACAATTTCCCTCATCCCTGGTGGCTCCGCGTCCAGCCAGTGTTTAGCAATGCATTTCCTCGTTTGATATAATATCTTGGCAATTGCCAGGCTTGCCATTCTGTCACTCTCCAATTCTCCCACCGCTCCCAACAACATAACTTTAGGGTCTGCCGCCAATTCCCGACCATACACCTGCTTTATCAGATCCAATATTTCCCCCCATAGGGTCCTCAGGGCCTCACATGACCAAAACATATGCAATATGTCCGCCTTCTCCTCCGTGCACCTAGGACATTTAGCATCCGTTCTAATACCCATCTGTTTTAATACCCACGGGGTGCGGTACACTCTATGTATCAGGAAGAGTTGTGATCTCCTCTGCGCCAGACTGAGCGATAAGTGACATGTGGATGCTAATATCTCTTCCCACTCCTCCTCGGTCAATGGACCGACATCCTGTTCCCATTTCGCTTTTACCAGCACCATTGGGTTTCCCAAGTGTTTGGACAGTAAGCTCCTGTACACCATTGAGATCAGGCCTTTGGTCGTGTCAGCCCGTCCCACATACTCTAGGGCCCCAAGAGCACAGACCGTCAGGTCCACCACATGCGCCTGCGCCTGTAGGGCATGACGGATCTGCAAATATTGGTAAAACATATTGTGCTCCAGTGGAAATAGGTCTTTCAACTGCTGAAATGATCTCAGCCCGTTGTCATCATACAGGTGTTGTAATCGCCTAACCCCTGCCGATTCCCATTTTTGCATGCCCTCTAATTGGTATAATTCCCACAAGACCGGATTATGCCATAGGGGAGTATATTTGGTACACATTCCCACTCCCAGGATCTGTTTGCATTGCCACCATATTTTATGTATCAGGAGTAACGTTGGTTTAGCACTCGCCAATCTCTTAAAGGTATGCGCTTCCAGACCCTCTAGTGGGTTAAGTCCTCCCCCCAAATATGACAATAAACGTGCACTGGAGCCCCAGGTCTCTGTGTCCTCCCACCCCTTAAACTGTTGGTTCTGGGCAGCCAGGTAATATATCCAGGCATTTCGCAGCGCGACCCCCCCTTCGTCTTTAGGCAATTGCAATTTCTCCAATTTAATCCTTGGAACCCCTTTTTTCCAGACCAGATGCCGAAAGAGATTGTGCAATCGTCTGAACCATTGCTTAGGTATCCATACTGGGGAGTTATGAAGAATATATAAAACTTGAGGCATAAGGATCATCTTGATTAGATTAGTCCTCCCCAGAGCAGAGAGCGGGAGCCTGTTCCAGGCATCCACCTTATGTTTCACCTTGAGCAGCAGTGGTAAAACATTCAAAGACATGTAGTCTTGGACCCTAGCCGTCACCTTAACCCCTAGGTACGTAAATTCAGAGACTATCGGAATCCGGGGTCCCACTCCAGTATCTACAATATTCACCGTGTCAAGTGGCATCAGAGCAGACTTGGTCCAGTTAATATTTAATCCCGAGAATTCCCCAAACCTTGTGATCGTATCCATTACTACCTTCAGAGTATTCTCCGTGTCCGTCATATATATTAAAATATCATCTGCATATAGTGACATTTTTTCCTCCATTTCCCCATATTGCAAGCCTCTTATACGCTCCTCCTGTCTTATGAGGCACGCCAGTGGCTCTACCGCCAAGGCGAATAGCAATGGTGACAGTGGGCACCCCTGGTGCGTACCCCGGGCCAGTGAAAATCTCTCGGACATTGCACCATTCACCCGTATGCGGGCTGTAGGGGCCACATACAACAACTGTATCCACTTCACGAAGTTAGGGCCGAGTCCCATCTTTTCTATTACCCGCCAGAGGTACCCCCATTCTACGCAGTCGAACGCTTTTGCGGCGTCTAACGTTAGCACCACCCTTCCTCCTTGATCATCCGGTGTCGCCTGAAGATTTAAAAACAGCCGCCTGAGGTTGACAGCCGTCGATTTGGAGGGCATGAACCCCGATTGGTCTTCATGCACAACATGCTGTACCACCCTGTTCAGCCGCAGTGCCAATATCTTTGCCAAAATCTTGACATCCGATGTCAACAAGGATATTGGTCTGTAGGACTCCGGTAATTGACTGTCTTTCCCCTCTTTTGGGAGAACCACTATCGTAGCCTTATATAGGGAGTCTGGTAGTTTACCTCTGTCAAAGCTATCCTGCAAAGTACTCAAGTATTCTGGCGCTAGTTCCGTCCCATATTCCTTATAGATTTCCCCGGTAACCCATCTGGACCCGGGGCTTTCTCATTTGCCATATCCCTTATCGCCTGTTCCAACTCCTCCAGTGAAATAGGTGCCTCCAAGCTTTCACAGTCCTCCCGGCCCAGGGTAGGCAAATTAATGTTTCCCAAGTACTCATCCAATTGCTGTGTGTCGTAATGCACTTTGGATGTATATAGGTCAGTATAAAACTGCTGAAATATTTGCAAGATTTGCTCCATGTCTGTCTCCACCCTCCCCCTAAGGCCATGAATGAAATTATTACTCCCATGCGGCTTTGCCATCCTAGCGAGTAGTCTCCCCTTCTTCGTAATATTTCTGTTTAAGGAATAATCGTTTATTATCCGCCATTGTTAGTTGATGATTTTTTAAGAACGTCTGTGCCTCCACCCAATGTCTAAGTGTCTCCTCGGAGCCCTCTTCTACATGTCTCCCCTCTGTTTCTGTCACCCGATCCTCTAAACTTTCTCCCAATTGCCTAGATTTAGTTTTTATTCATTTAATATGTTGAATGAATACTCCCCTCAACCAGGCTTTCATGGCGTCCCATAACACCCCTCGCGGCGCAACCGCAAACTCTTAGCCATTAAATGGGCATTTGAAGAGTGGCGCCACTTCCTGGAGGGGGCCTAGGCACCAGGTAACGGTCCTTACCGACCACAAGAATCTGGTTTTCCTAGAATCTGCCCGGAGGCTCAACCCGAGACAAGCTCGATGGGCGTTGTTTTTTACTAGATTCAACTTTGTGGTCACCTATAGGGCTGGGTCTAAAAATATTAAAGCTGATGACGTTAAGGCCTACGTCGCCGATTGTGAAACTTGTGCTAGGTCCAAGACTCCCGACCAGTGGGCTTACTATGTTCTTTGCCCATTCCCCAGAGACCTTGGAACCATATCTCCATGGATTTTATGACCGATCTGCCTCCATCCCAAGGCAAGGCGGTGGTGTGGGTTGTAGTAGACCGCTTCAGCAAGATGTCCCACTTTGTACCCCTCAAGAAACTACCCAATGCCAAGACATTAGCTACCTTGTTTGTCAAACACATCCTGCGTCTCCATGGGGTTCCTGTCAATATTGTTTCTGACAGAGGGGTACAATTTGTTTCATTGTTTTGGAGAGCATTCTGTAAGAAGTTGGAGATTGATCTGTCCTTCTCCTCGGCCTTCCATCCTGAAACTAATGGCCAAACTGAGAGGACTAATCAGTCTCTAGAACAATATTTAAGGTGTTTTATCTCTGACTGTCAAGATGATTGGGTCTCCTTCATTCCCCTCGCCGAATTTTCCCTTAATAACCGGGTCAGTAACTTGTCGGGGGTCTCCCCCTTTTTTTGTAATTTTGGTTTTAATCCACGGTTCTCCTCCGTTTCACCTGGCGGTTCCAACAATCCCGAGGTAGATGTCGTTCATCGGGAAATGTGCACAGTCTGGGCCCAGGTTCAGAAGAACCTTGAGGCATCCCAGAGCATCCAAAAGACTCAGGCAGATAAGAGACGTTCTACTAACCCCTTGTTTGTGGTCGGGGATCTGGTGTAGCTGTCCTCAAAAAATTTGCGCCTTAAAGTCCCATCCAAAAAATTTGCTCCCCGGTATATAGGGCCGTACAAGATCATTGAGGTCCTTAACCCTGTCTCCTTCCTGCCGGAGTTACCCCCGTCCTTTCAGATACACAACGTGTTCCATGCCTTCCTCCTGAAAAGATGCTCCCCGTCCTTGGCTACCTCGAGGAAACCTCCAGTCCCTGTTCTCACTCCTGAAGGGGTAGAATTCGAGGTGGCCAAGAGTGTGGACAGCAGGATGGTCCAAGACTCCCTCCAGTACCTGGTCCATTGGAGAGGATACGGGCCTGAGGAGAGGACTTGGGTACCCGCCCGGGATGTTGACGCCGGGTTATTGCTCAGGAAGTTCAATCTTCGGTTCCCCAACAAGCCAGGTCCACCTAGGAAGGGTCCAGTGGCCCCTCAAAAAAGGGGGGGTACTGTAAAGGATTTGCCTGACACAGCTTCTGTGTCGACGCCCGTGGTTAATCAGTCTGCATCTGTGCCTAGGTCTGGTAGAGTGACTCGATCTGCTTCCACTCAGGCTGGTAGGCTCAGGAGTGGGAGAACCTATCACTGCTTGGCCAGACGGTTCTAGCTCCCGCCCTTGGTCTATGTATACCTTCATTTGCTGCTTGTCCTTTGCCTGTGATTCTCTCTGGTTCCTGGCTCTGCTGTTCCTGCTACTTACATTTGACCTGCTCCATATTGACCCTGCTTGATTTACTACTATTCTTCTGCTCTGCTTTTGTTACCACGTACTCTCCTGGTTTGACTCGGCTCGTTCACTACTCCTGTTGCTCACGGTGTTGCCGTGGGCAACTGCCCCACTTCCCTCTCTCCTGTGTACCGTCTTGTGTTGTCTGTCGTGCACATATTGAGTGTAGGGACCGTCGCCCAGTTGTACGCCGTCGCCTAGGACGGGCCGTGCAAGTAGGCAGGGACTTGGTTGCGGGAAGATTAGGGCTCACTTGTCCATCTCCTTACCCCGTCATTACAACGACAGGATCAACTTCTTTTGGCAGTAGACTCTATGGCACAGCAGCTAGGGGCGCTAGCTACTTCCATCTCCGCTCCTCTTCAAGCTCCTCCGATCGATCCTCCTGCTAAACCTCCTAGCAGCTCCGGTTCGGATCCTCGGTTCTCGCTGCCATTGCTACCTCGGTTTCATGGAGACGCAAGTACGTGCAGGGGGTTTCTGAACCAATGCCATATCCACTTGACTCTGCATGCCCGAGCATTTCCTTCGGGCGGAGCCAGGATCGCCTTCATTATGTCTCTACTTGCCGGAAAGGCGCTGGCGAGGGGGAATCCAATCTGGAAACGACAGGGACCCGAGACTTCCAGGGGTTCGTGCAGTTATTCCGTTCAGGAGCTTGGACGAGTCTCGTCGGCAGCCACTGCTATCTTTAACCTTCGCCAGGAGGACGCTTCCGTGGGCGAATACACCATCCAGTTCCGGACCCTGGCAGGAAAACAGTCCTGGAACAATGAGGCCTTGGTAGCATCCTTCTGGCATGGCCTATCGCCCGAGATCAAGGACGAACTTGCTGCTCGAGATCTACCAGCTGCCTTGGACATTGGACGACCTGATTCTACTTGCTACTCGAGTGGACATAAGACTCAGAGAGAGCTCAAGAGGTTCGACAAGAGAGACGGCTTCCTAGACTGGCCCCCAACTTCCAGCAACCCCTCTTGCCTTCTTCTACTGCTCTGCCCGAGGTTCCGATGCAGGTGGAATTGGTCCTGAAGACTAAGAAGTGGTTAGTGATAGGAGATCACTGACCAAAAACGTGGGGGGAACACAAGGAGGAAGGGTACAGGACTGGGTAGTGGATGGGATAGGTGGGATGCCGAAAAAAGTTGTTTTTTAGACTTTTACTTGCTCTTCTCTCTCTCTCTTCTCACAACCGCTCTGAACGCCTCGCTATCTCCAACAGAGGCGTTCAGGGCGGGTGCGGCAGGATGTGATGTCAGGGAGAGGAAGTTTAGACGTCGATTGCCACTATTGGACAGTTACTCACTGATTGACCGAAAGTGGCGATCGTTGAGGTGGGACCATCGCAACAGGTCCCGGCGTATTGAGCTGTGATAGCCTGCTGTCGGAAACAGCAGCTGTCACAGCTCGTGCACGCGCCGGTGGAAAATGGCAATGCATTTTCCCTGCGACATAATATTCCATCGCTGAGCGCGAACAGGGCGGTCAGCGCGACGGAATATTACGTCGCTGAGCGTTAAAGGGTTAATGACCAGCCTATTTTAAACCTTAATGACCAAGCTATTTTTTAAGTTTTTCCATTGTCTCATTCCAAGAGCTATAACTTTTTTATTTTTGCGTCGACATACTCTACCGTTCAAAAGTTTAGGGTCACTTAGAAATTTCCTTATTTTTGCAAGAAAAGCACAGTTTTTTTTCAATGAAGATAACATTAAATTAGTCAGAAATACACTCTATACATTGTTAATGTGCTAAATGACTATTCTAGCTGCAAACATCTGGTTTTTAATGCAATATCTACATAGGTGTATAGAGGCCCATTTCCAGCAACCATCACTCCATTGTTCTAATGGTACATTGTGTTTGCTAACTGTGTTAGAAGGCTAATGGATGATTAGAAAACACTTGAAAACTCTTGTGCAATTATGTTAGCACCACTGTAAACAGTTTTGATGTTTAGAGGAGCTATAAAACTGACCTTCCTTTGAGCTAGTTGAGAATCTGGAGCATTACATTTGTGGGTTCGATTAAACTCTCAAAATGGCTAGAAAAAGAGAGCTTTCATGTGAAACTCGACAGTATATTCTTGTTCTTAGAAATGAAGGCTATTCCATGTGAGAAATTGCCAAGAAACTGAAGATTTCCTATAACGGTGTGTACTACTCCCTTCAGAGGACAGCACGAACAGGCTCTAACCAGAGTAGAAAGATAAGTGGGAGGCCCCGCTGCACAACTGAGCAACAAGACAAGTACATTAGAGTCTCTAGTTTCAGAAATAGATGGCTCACAGGTCCTGAACTGGCAGCTTCATTAAATAGTACCCACAAAACGCCAGTGTCAACGTCTACAGTGAAGAGGCGACTCGTGGATGCTGGCCTTCAGGGCAGAGTGGCAAAGAAAAAGCCATATCTGAGACTGGCTAATAAAAGGAAAAGATTAATATGGACAAAAGCACACAGATATTGGACAGAGGAAGATTGGAAAAAAGTGTTATGGACAGACGAATCGAAGTTTGAGGTGTTTGGATCACACAGAAGAACATTTGTGAGACGCAGAACAACTGAAAAGATGCTGAAAGAGTGCCTGATGCCATCTGTCAAGCATGGTGGAGGTAATGTGATGGTCTTGGGTTGATTTGGTGCTGGTAAAGTGGGAGATTTGTACAAGGTAAAAGGGATTTTGAATAAGGAAGGCTATCACTCCATTTTGCAACGCCATGCCATACCCTGTGGACAGCTCTTGATTGGAGCCAATTTCATCCTACAACAGGTCAATGACCCAAAGCACACCTCCAAATTATGCAAGAACTATTTAGGGAAGAAGTAGGCAGCTGGTATTCTATCTGTAATGGAGTGGCCAGCGCAGTCACCAGATCTTAACCCCATAGAGCTGTTGTGGGAGCAGCTTGACCGTATGGAACGCAAGAAGTGCCCATCAAGCCAATCCAACTTGTGGGAGGGGCTTCTAGAAGCATGGGGTGAAATTTTTCCCGATTACCTCAGCAAATTAACAGCTAGAATGGCACAGGTCTGCAATGCTGTAATTGCTGCAAATGGAGCATTCTTTGACGAAAGCAAAGTTTGAAGGAGAAAATTATTATTTCAAATAAAAATCATTATTTCTAACCTTGTCAATGTCTTGACTATATTTTCTAGTCATTTTGCAACTCATTTGATAAATATAAGTGTGAGTTTTCATGGAAAACACAAAATTGTCTGGGTGACCCCAAACTTTTGAACGGTAGTGTAGCTGTATAAGGTCTTATTGCGGGACAAGTTGTGTTTTTTTATTAGCACCATTTTGGGGTACATAGAATTTATTGATTAACTTTTATTAACTTTTTTTGGGGAGTAATAGAAAAAAAACCAGAAATTTCGCCACACTTTTTTGCGTCCTAAATTTATGACGTTTACCGTGTGGTATAAGTAACACAATAACTTTATTCAGTGGGTTGTTGCGATTTTAACGATACCAAATTTGTATCGTTTTTGTATGTTTTACTACTTTTACACCGTGACACAATTTTTTCAAAATTATTTGTATGTGTGTCTCCATATTTGAAGAGCCGTAAAGTTTTTATGTTTTCGCCGATGCAATTGTAGGAGGCCTTTTTTTTTGCGGGACGACTTGTAGTTTTTATTGGTACCATTTTGGAGTAGATGCGACTTTTTGATCACATTTTTTTCAGGCAGGATTATCAGAAAGCAGCAATTTTTGCATTGTTTTTTTATTTTTGCCGAGCGGGTTAAACAATGTAATAACTTTATAGTTGTGGTCGTTACGGACGCGGCGATACTAAATATGTGTAACGTTTTTTTAATAATAAAGCAGTTTGTAAGGGGAAAAAGTGTTTTTTGTTATTTTTTTCGCCACTTTTTTACTTAACTTTGTTAAACTTTTTTTTTTTACTTTTTGCACCGGTCCCACTAGGGGACTTAACTATGCGATCGTCCGATCGCTATTATAATACACTGCAATACTTACGTATTGTAGTGTATTACTGCCTGTCCGTGTAAAATGGACAAGCATCTGCTAGGTGTCTCAAACTGGGCCGGGTAAGTGGGCCGCATATAGAAAAAATGGGAAGTTGACGGGCCGCATTACTTTCAAATTTGATACAATACAAAATTATTGTTAATCAATTAGTTATTTGAACTACTATAACACTATATTACTATAATAATAATACTATAGTATCAGTAGACATCAGTTAGCACACGTCAAGATTGGGCAGCCCTTTTAAATAATGCCGCAGTGCCCTCGGTGGATGCTGCCGCAGTGCCCTCGGTGGATGCTGCCGCAGTGCCCTCGGTGGATGCTGCCGCAGTGCCCTCGGTGGATGCTGCCGCAGTGCCCTCCGCGGATGCTGCCGCAGTGCCCTCCGCGGATGCTGCCACAGTGATGTCAGGGGCAACCCCAAAGCTTGAGTCCCGGGCAGAGCGCTAGTAGGCTCTTCCTGGGACTCCAGCTGTGCTCCTGACATCACTGGGACTCCTGCTCTGGGGAAGCCCCTGACATCATTGTCGATGTATGGACAGCGATGTCAGAGGCTTCCCCAGAGTCCCGGAGAAGAGCCGATAATAGCGCTCTGCCCGGGACTCCGCTCTGGGGAAGACCCTGACACACTGTCCATATATGGGCAGCAATGTCAGGGAATTCCACAGAGTCCCAGAGCAGAGCCGATACTAGCGCTCTGCCCGGGACTCCACTCTGGGGAAGACCCTGACACACTGTCCATATATGGGCAGCAATGTCAGGGAATTCCACAGAGTCCCAGAGAAGACACCGACACCCTGCGATCACGCGGAGGGGTGAGAGAGCGCACTCCCTCCCTCTCTCCAAAACCACTCAGATGCGGCTCTCGCTATTGAGCGCTGCGTTTAAAGGGTTAAACTAGCGAGATCGATACAGATATCGACCTCGCCCGTTCGAGCAGGGCTGCTCCCAGCCGTCAGCTACCTCTGGTAGCTGAGGGCAGGGAGATTTAATGGCTTCCTGCTCTATTTATTCTGATCCAGCGCCGTAAAAAGGCGTATGCATCGGAATAAAGCCCTTTAGTGGCCGCCGTAAAACCACTATGGGGCGCTCTCTAATGGGTTACTTCTCTGCAATCAGGGATAAATTCTATATCTTACCTAGAATGCTTAATTGATCTAAACTATTCATATTTTATAACTAGTTAGGATTCTATTACATTATCCTGATTGGACTTTGTTCTCACATATTATGTTTTTTTGGTCCTGATAATTTTCTGCATTAAGTATCCAATGCTGAGCATTTAAACCCTGCATAGTCCCACTTTTATACTGTTTTATTTACTAATTGGTCAAATAGAGATACTTTGAATAAATAAATTACTTAAAACTATAGGAGTACTAAAGCAGACAAAAGGCTAATTACTGATAACCGGCATGGATACACGAAAAACAGGTCATGCCTAACTAACATGCTCGGTTTCTATGAGGGAAGTGCAAATCTGGATGTTGGTCATGCGGCTGATGTGATTTATTAGTATATTGCAAAAGCATTTGATGCTGTTCCACACAACAGTTGTTCTGAATCTACAGGGACTGGGGAAACGTGTATGCAAGTGGGTAAAGAATTGGTTAAGGGACAGAAAACAGTTGTTATAAATGGATCTTATTCAAAATGGGTTGAAGTCAGCAGCGGGGTACCACAAGGATTGGTGTTAGGCCCAATTCTTTTTAATATCTTTATTAATGACCTCGTGTATGAGATTGATAGCAAGGCGTCGGTTTCTGCTGACAATACATTACTTTTTCGGATACTTAAAACTTTACTATAAAATATTACAGCAAAACCTAGATAAAGCATCAGCATTGTCAAAAACATGGCAGATGAAATCTAATGTTGATAAATTTAAAATAATGCACCTAGAATACAATAGTATTAATGCACATACATTAAATAGAAGAAAATTGGGGATAACAGAACAGGATTGGCCAAGTTATGACCATTTTTGTATTTATGCAAATGAGGCTTGCAAAAGTCCAAGTGGGCGTGTATTATGTGCGTACATCGGGGCGTTTTTACTACTTTTACTAGCTGGGCGTTCTGACGAGAAGTATCATCCACTTCTCTTCAGAACGCCCAGCTTCTGGCAGTGCAGACACACAGCGTGTTCGAGAGATCACGCTGTGATGTCACTCACTTCCTGCCCCAGGTCCTGCATCGTGTCGGCCACATCGGCACCAGAGGCTACAGTTGATTCTGCAGCAGCATCAGCGTTTGCAGGTAAGTCGCTATATCGACTTACCTGCAAACGCTGATGCTGCTGCAGAATCAACTGTAGCCTCTGGTGCCGATGTGTCCTCGCTCGTCCGACACGATGCAGGACCTGTGAGTGACGTCTGCACTGCCAGAAGCTGGGCGTTCTGAAGAGAAGTGGATGATACTTCTCGTCAGAACGCCCAGCTAGTAAAAACGCCCCGATGTACGCACATAATACACACCCACTTGGACTTTTGCAAGCCTCATTTGCATAAATACAAAAATGGTCATAACTTGGCCAAAAATGCTCATTTTTTTAAAAATAAAACGTTACTGTAATCTACATTGCAATGCCTATCTGCTGCAATAGCAGATAGGGGTTGCAAAATCTGGCAACAGAGCCTCTTTAAGGTCATGGAGTGGCCTAGCCAAACTCCAGACCTTAATCCCATCGAAAACTTATGGCGGGAGCTGAAGATCCGAGTTGCCAAGCGACAGCCTCGAAATCTTAATGATTTACAGATGATCTGCAAAGAGGAGTGGGCCAAAATTCCATCTAACATGTGTGCAAACATCATCAACTACAAAAACGTCTGACTGCTGTGCTTGCCAACAAGGGTTTTGGCACCAAGTATTAAGTCTTGTTTGCCAAAGG
The DNA here is from genome assembly GCF_050947455.1 of Rhinoderma darwinii. Taxonomy (NCBI): domain Eukaryota; kingdom Metazoa; phylum Chordata; class Amphibia; order Anura; family Rhinodermatidae; genus Rhinoderma; species Rhinoderma darwinii. The sequence goes on along the minus strand of NC_134687.1, from coordinate 234,205,537 downwards.
GATCAAATACTTATTTCTCTGTGCACAATGCAAATAAATATATATAAATTTTGACTGATTTTCTGTTTAATTTTTTTATATAATCTATCTCTCACTGGTAAAATTAACCTAGCCTAAAAATTCTAGACTGTTCATGTCTGACAGTGGGCAAACTTACAAAATCAGCAAGGGATCAAATACTTTTCCTTCACTGTATATGGCATCCTTTCTTATGCCCCTTTTGGTCCACACTCCGCACCTTTGCAGTTTGGGAAACTTTGCTGGGAAAGTGTTGTCCTGGTATAATACGGGCACCGTCGCTTCCAGCGGATATGTTTGGGCCCTCCCTTTCCTGGTTCCCTAATTTTAGGTCCTTGATATATCGCCTCTTCAAACAGAAGCAATGTTCCCCTTGGGCACAACTGCATATTTTTTATTTTCTGACTTATTGGAGCCATAACCAATTTTATTTTTTCATAGACGTAGTGGTATGAGGGCTGTTTTTGTGGGACAAGCTGTAGTTATTATTGGTACCATTTTGGGGTACATGTGACTTTATGATCACCTTTTATCCTATTTTTTTGGGTGGCCAGGTAAACCAAAAAAAAAAAAAATGAAACACAATTCTGGCATAGTTTTATTTAGTTTTTTTTATACAGCGTTCACCATGCATTATAAATTACATGTTAACTTTATTCTGCGGGTCAGTACGATTCCGGCGATACCTATTTTATAGGACTTTGTTTTACAACTTTTTGCACAATAGAACTACTTTTGTAAAAAGAATGCATTTTTTTCTGTCGCGAAGTTGTGAGAACCATAACATTGTCATCGACGGAGCTATATGAGGGCTTGTTTTTTGCGAGACGAGCTAGTTTCTTTTTATAGGTACCATTTTTTGGAATACGCGCGACTTTTTGATCACTTTTTATTCCTATAGTCATAGGGCAAAGTGACCAAAAACAAACTCGTATAGTTTACGGGGCTTTTTTTTTATGCTGTTCACCGCGTGCAATAAATATAATATTTTGATACCTCAGGTCATTACGGTTGCAGCGATAACAAATATGTATGGTTTATTATTTTCTTCAATAATAAAGGACTTTATAAGAGTAAAACGGGGATTGTGTTTTATTTTATTACTTGTAGCTAACATTTTTTTTCACTTTTTCTCAAGTCCCACTAGGGGACTTGAAGGTCCAGCTGTCAGATTAAGTGCAATGTATTAGATTTGTCAGTTATTCACTGACAGCAATCTGATTAGGCTTCGCCTCTCCACAGGGCCTAATCGGCTTCCGTAATGGCAGAGCAGGAGACCATTGTGTCTCCTGTTGCCATAGCAGCAGTTGCCAGTCCTGATTGCCTGTCAGGGCTGGCAATCTGCTAGTAACCGCTACGACGCAGCAATCGAAAGCTATTGCTGCATCGAAGGGGTTAATGGCAGGGATCGGAGCTAGCTCCGGTTCCTGCTGTTACAGGTGGATGTCAGCTGTAACATACAGCTGACTTCCACCACTGATGACGCCGGATCAGCTCCTGAGCCGGCACCATCTTGCCAGCAGCTACAGAGGCCGATCAGGCTCCGCCGCACGGATCTTGACCGGTTTCCGTGCTAGGCAGACCGGGAGGCCAGTATTAGGCCTCCAGTTGCCATTGCAGCCACCGGAAACCCGGCAATTTCATTGCTGGGGTTCCGATGAGCTGCGAACACCTTAAGCGCTGCACTTAAGGGGTTAATGGCAGGGATTGAAGCTAATTTCAGTCCCCGCTATTACAGTCGGATGTCAGCTGTCAGATACAGCCGAGATCCGACGATGGCACCGACATACATTTGGCGTATGGGTACAGCAAAATGCGGAAAGTCATGGCTTTCCATGACGTACGGGAAGGGGGTTAAACCTGTGTTACAGAAAATTCTTATATACACACAAATTCAATTTGTAAATTTCCCCTCTACTTTGCTTTATTTCCAGTGAAATACCGAAGGGGTTAAGAAAGTGTTAATGCAGTTAAATACTTTTAGGCTGGGTTCACACGACCACATTAACGTCCGTAATGGACGGACGTATTTCGGCCGGAAGTCCCGGACCGAACTCATTGCAGGGAGCCGGGTTCCTAGCATCATAATTCTGTACAATGCTAGGAGTCCCTGCCTCTCCGTGGAACTACTGTCCCGTACTGAAAACATGATTACAGTACAGGACAGTTGTCCTGCAGAGAGGCAGGGACTCCTAGCATCGTACAGAACTATGATGCTAGGAACCCGGCTCCCTGCACTGAGTTCGGTCCGGGACTTCCGGCCGAAATACATCCGTCCATTACGGACGTTAATGTGGTCGTGCGAACCCAGCCTAAGGGGTGCAGTTTTTTAAAATTGGCTGATTTATGGAGACTAATATAGAAAGGCCCTCAAAACCACGTCAGAACTGAACTGGTCCCTGGAAAAATATAGCCTTTGGAAAGTCTTGAAAATGAGAAATTGCTGCTAAAGTTCTAGAGAAATGGTTTGCATGTTTTTTTTAATCTAAGAAGGAATATGGGAAACGTTAACTTGCAACTATTTTGTGCTATTACCATCTATTTTACAAGCAGACATTTAAATTGAGAAAAATGCTAAATTTTTGCAAACTATCTAAATGTATTTATTTTTTAACAAATAAATATTGAATTAACTGCATTTTTCCACTAACCAAGCACAATGTGCTGTGAGAGGACTCAGAATCTTAGATAGGTGAAATCATTCCAAAGTTACCACATTACTTTGGCAGATAAAAAAAAAAATAAAGTTAAATAAAAAGTCCACAAGGCCAAAACAGGCTGTGTCCTAAAGGGGTTAATTCCAGAGAATAGTAATGTTAATGCTACATCATACAAAGCCATTAGACCATTGTATGCTTCCACCTTCGTAGCAGCAGTCTGGTGAAGAACCTTACCATTACTGCATATCAAAAGTGTAAGCACATTGCAAGGTGTCTTATATAAAATATTCACTTTGAGATCGGGGAATAGAAATTCTATGGACTGATTAAATACATTACTCTGAGGCCGGATTTACACGAGAATGTGCGTTTTGCACGCGCAAAAGGTACTGCACAACGCCGTGTGTCGTCACCATATGATGCGTGGCTGCATGATTTTTGCGCAGCCGCCATTATGACAGTTTGTAAACAGAAAATCATGTGGTGCTTCGGTTTTTCACACTTTACTGCTCTTGTGCGAATCACACGGAAGTGCTTCCGTGTGATTTTCACACACCCATTGACTTCAATGGGTGCGTGATGCATGAGAAACAAATATAGGACATGTTATGAATGTTACGCAGCGGATACCAGCTGCATGTAATAAAAAAAAAAAACAAAGAAAAAAAAAAACTGACTGTCTGCACAGCCCCATAGACTAACAGGTCCGTGCGAGGCACGTGACAACCACGCGCATTTCACTGATGTATAGCACGTTCGTCTAAGCCCCGAGTGTTAGGTTACCCTCACAGCAATTCCTGTGGCTCAGCCACAATATGCGAGGCCAAGAGACAGTTTACTGTGGTTTTACAGCTGGTACTGGTGTAGCACATCGTTCACCTGTACTCTACAGAAGCCATTTTTCTGCATACACCCTTTAATGTATACCAAAATACTATTTAAGCTCTAACAATTAAAAACCACAACTGTACTATCCAAATGTGGTGTGAACGGAACCATTCAGAAAGGCTGTGTGAGGAGTTTAGTTACTAGCCCAATGGTAGTGTAAGCCCTACCTGCAGAAGAAGCCTGGTCAGTTACACTAGAAGAAACTACAGACAAATCCAAAATGACTGCAAAGTACATTTTATAAATTGGCATAACAGTACAAGAACAATGTGGAGTCGATACCCAAGCACTAGTTCTAAAGCAGAGCGATCAGCCATACTGTAGAAGCCTCACAAAGACAAGTCCTACCTCAGACCAAGATTAATTGCATACATTTGGGGCAACAGATTACTTATTGCCGCCTCTCAGGATCTTCAGGTGTTTCTGGATGTTCAACCAGCTGAGGGGCAAAAGGGCCTACCAGCCACGTCAAGGGAGTATTTGCCACCACATAGCTTAAAAGCTCATTCACGTGGTCATGGACTTTGGCGGCTCGTTCTCTGCTTTGTGTCAGAATTCCTGCAGAAATATCTCCAAGTGAGTGAGCAGAGGAGAAGGAAGCATGAAGGTCCTGAGCAGTTTGCCGGAGTTGCTGCATTCGGTCCTGTATGTTGGCTGGAAGACCCTGTGCACCGGACACCAGACTAAAGCAAGTAGTTTGTATTTGCTTGGTCAGCATACGGGTCATGGATAACACTCGAGAATCCAAAGGCTGCAAAAAATAAAATAGTCACCATCGTGTCTTGTAGGCAAACTCTGCATAAATCAGCAGTACATGCGAAGACTACGTAATGTATCTACTTAATTCTCTCCACTTACTAGGCTCCTCTCATCACTCACAATATACTGCTTTTACTATCTCCTCAAGACAAGATGGACCATCAGCTCATTGGAGGATCATGTTGCCCATAGAGGGAGAAGATGGAGCAGGGTGAGAGCCAGAGGAACATATGTGGCTGCAGCTTCTGGCAAGTACTACCCAACCCATTGCTGGAGTCACAGCCACACACATCCTCCATGTTGCTGCAGTTTGAGGGTGTTCTGTAACCTGCTCCCCAACGTATGGCAGACGTGATCGCTAGGCTCCATCCACTAGCTCAGCCAAAACATGATAATTAGCATGTGTTTTACCCATTGAATGCAATGGGGGGGGGGGGGGTAAAAACCTGCAACAAATAGCAAACTGCAGCAGAAACTGCCATTTTACCACGAAACAAATCATGGAAAAATCAAAAAAATTAATCATATACATATTCCACACTGTTCAACCTTCAAATTCATCACCTGTTCAGGTTCAGTCTCCCCATCTTCAGATGTGGTTCCCGATTGCTTGAGACTCCATTCCAGCCACAGCTGGTGCAGTTTCTCTTGGCCACCATGAACGCTCTGCTTGACTGTTTCCATCTTTGCAACAAAAAAAATATATGATATAAATCTCTTTAGAAACTACAGTAGAACAACATTTAGATTTTTCTTCTAACAATACAGAATCCTACCAGGTCAATAGTTTGGTGAAGCTGTGCTAGAGTTGCCACAGTGGTGATCTGGGCACTCCTCACCTTGCCCAGAGAATGCTGGTATGCTCGATGACGCAGACGAGAAGACAAAGAACCCAAACGAACATAGTAACTCTGCTGTTCCCTTTGTTGTTGAAGTGGAGTTACTTCAAATCCCTCTACAGTGGAGGCAAGTTGAGCTGTGGATAAATCATTCAATAGTCAGGACCTCGTGTAAAATAGGAGACTTTCCCATAGCAACAACTGTACAATGTGACGAGAGGGAGAGCGGCAATCTAATTCATTAGCATGGGCTACTGATACTTTCCATAGCCTTAGTCTTGATTGTGGTGGTTTATATCGCATTGTTAGAAGTACAGCTGCCTGGAGCAGACATGTTTGTAATGCTTGGTTTTCTGGGTTGAGGTGACATGTTAGTTACAGAATAGAGGTCAGCGTACAATGTTAGTGAGCATTATGCAGCTTCTTATGTAGAACTTACTCCACATTTGAAAACTGCAACAAACATTACAGGATGGGGAGAAAAAACTATATATATAATTCTCAAACTAGTCTCCCATTTCCCTGCTAACAAAGATACTGCATACAAACATTACACTGCAAGCAAATAACAGAAATGGGACAAGTACGTTACACACGGGAAAACCTCCAGTTACTCACACAGCTCTTCATCTGTCATAGGAAGGTAGTGATCGGCCCACTCCTCAGACTTCCCCAAGACTGTATCCAGGCTGCTGGTTACAAACTGCCCTACATGCGTGTCCATCACTGATGAGACTACAGACCGAGTCACGTCCATGCTTCCCTGTACTGCACCAGCTGCCATGCCCATTATACCAGACACTGCACTTGTGACAGTATCACGGGCACCAGTCACCGTACCAACTACAGTATCACGAGCTCCAGTCACCAGCTCCTTTGTGTCAGACACAACCTGAACAAAGACAAAAAGTCTCATTTAGCATATCTAGACCACTGTTGCTGAAGTTTTGATGTAGAGCGCATTGCAAGTTTAGCACTTTCTTATTGCGGCTCTGAAACCTAGATATCTCGTGCGTAAACTAGATAATAAAATGTTACTCAGCTTAACCAGCCCCCCCACTAAAGGCTATGTTTACACTTTGTTGCATTTCACATTTTTTGTTTTTGATTGATAAACTACTTGAGGAGCATGAGTTTCTGAAAAAACAGCCACAGTAAGACAACACAAGTGTGAACCCAGCCTAACTGACTAGTCTCCAAATAGGTCTGCTAATAGAGCGGTCATTGATAAATGCTTTTGTAATTACAGGAAGAGCACAAGAAGCAGTCACTGGATTGCTCACAGCATTTAAGGGGTTAAACAGGCAGAGCAATCACTGTTCCTGCCAGTTAGTCCCAGGTATCAGCTGTAATGCACAGCTGACACCTGCTGTATACAGAACAGGCCCCACAGGTGAGCTCACTCCATACATCACCCCCGCACCACAACGTGCTATTACGTCGTAGTGCAGAAACACGTTAAGAACCATGCTGGAAAACAGGCCACTATAAGGCCAATTCACACATGGCAGTTTTGCCAAATCCAGGAGTTATTTCTAAGTCTACTGTGGAAAAAAAAAAAAAAAAAAAAAAAAGAAAGTTAAACAATTTGGATAGTTTTTACAATGCAGTTGTAAAAATGCTGCTGCACATAAGGCACCAAATAGTGGTAAAAGAAAATACAGTTCTGACCGCAGTGTCAATGGACCCTAAAGGGGGGGGGGGGGGGGGGGGAATAAAATAAATTTAGGCTGGGTTCCCACATAGCATAAACTCTGCTGCTACTGTAAACACTTCAGAAATCCTGCAAAGTGGCTGAGATTTAGTATCACATGCCACTGCTGTGGAAACCAAAAAAACCAAGAACTTGACTTGTGGAATTTAATTCCGGAGCATGTGAATTTATGCTGATTTTACGTTGCAGGTTCTCCCTATTGAATTCAATAAGGATGAAAAACCTGTGACAGAAACGCCATGCCAGAAGAATAAAACTTAGCCAGAACACCCACTTTCCGGCAGTCCGGCCTCCTGGGATGACGTTGCATCCCAATTGAATGCAGATCACAGGCTGAAGCGTCACATGGCCTGTAACATCATCCAGGGAGGCTGGAGCGGACGTCGGGACAGACGGGGTAAGCATGAAAGGCTCTTCTGTAGCAGAATGTCCATCCAAAAAAAAAAAAAAAAAAAAAAAGAGCTTTGTCCTAACCACCTGAAAACCCCAGAGCTGTGTAGATAGTGCCTACATAGATAGCACCAGTGTGCCCTGTTAGTGCCCATATAATGCCACAGTGAGCAAGTGCGAGAGTCCGTTTTCTGCAGTTACTTTGTAACAGAAAACCTATAAGGGCATGACCACACATGGCGGAATTCCTCCGCAACTGTCCGCATCAATGCCGCACCTAATCCGGGTTGCGGATTACGGCTGCGGATCTGCACAAAATTGATGCGGACTAGCTGCTGCGGACTGCGGGAAAAGTGCTTCCCTTCTCCCTATCAGTGCAGGATAGAGAGAAGGGACAGCACTTTCCCTAGTGAAAGTAAAAGAAATTCATACTTCCCGCCCGTTGTCTTGATGACGCGTCCCTCCTTCGGCATCCAGCCCGACCTCCCTGGATGACGCGCCAGTCCATGTGACCGCTGCAGCCTGTGCTTGGCCTGTGATTGGCTGCAGCCGTCACTTACACTGAAACGTCATCCTGGGAGGCCGGACTGGAGACAGAAACAGGGAGTTCTCGGTAAGTACGAACTTCATTTTTTTTTACAGATACATGTATATTGGGATCGGTAGTCACTGTCCCGGGTGCAGAAACAGTTACTGCCGATCGCTTAACTCTTTCAGCACCCTGGACAGTGACTATTTACTGACGTCTCCTAGCAACGCTCCCGTCATTACGGGAGCCCCATTGACTTCCTCAGTCTGGCTGTAGACCTAGAAATACATAGGTCCAGCCAGAATGAAGAAATGTCAAGTTAAAAAAGCAAGACGTATCCGCAGCACACATGACATGTGCATGACAGCTGCGGACTTCATTGCGGAACTTTGAATCTCCATTGAAGTCAATGGAGAAATTCCGCCACGAGTCCGCCACTGCTCCGCAACAGACAGAGCATGCTGCGGACACCAAATTCCGCTCCGCAGCCTATGCTCCGCAGCGGAATTGTACGCATCGTGTAAACGAACACTGCTAAATTAAAGTGAAAGTCAATGGAGAAACGGCTCCGCTGCGGATTAATGCTGCGGAGTGTCCGCAGCGGAATTTAAGTGAAATTCCGCCATGTGTGAAAGTGCCCTAACCCTGAGGGCATAAGAGCATTGAGCAGTTCGCACTTACCTTCTCAGTTGGCTGGTGAAGTATAGGCAGTGTTGATTCCAGTTTGTCTAAACCTTTGCAGGCAAGTTCATTTGCAGTTGCAACTAAGAAGAAAGGCAGAGGTTTTGGCTTTATTTTTATTAATGGGGTTCTTGAAGTGGAGGTGATGTCCGATTGGACAATCCCATATCCTTACGGGGAGAAAAATAAAAAAGCAGACCAGGGTGTTCTGCTGCCGGGATGCCACTAATGGGGACATTAAGCATTACATGGTTTCCATTGAAATTCATCAGCTGTCAGTGTAAAGCAGAGGCATGCCAGGTCCACCAAAGATCCTCGAGGGTGCTGTCCACTCCAACTAAGACACACGGCTGTAAGACTAGGTAATACCAAGAGACAGCTTTTGTTTAACGTGGATCAAAGAAATTGGTCTATGGTTTGTGGATACTGCCAGCAGCTATAGGGGCAGACTATCGGTTCAACCTCTTTCAGGGGGTAATGATTGGGAATCTGCCCTGATCCTTACTTTCCAGGAGATAAGTGGGAGATGGACACACTATTTTTATGGGGCAGGGAGATTGTTTGGCCAACAGCTGTTGTCTGACACTGCACAATCTACAAAGTGGTATTACCATCAGTTTTTCCCTGCACAGCAGTGCCCTAGCAACCCAGAAGGTAGGGAAAGTTTAGAAGGAGATGCAGTTCTAAATCAGTGCTGCAGCCCCTTCATTCTCAGGATCAGTGGGGCCCCCAGAGGTCAGCCACCATAATCAAGTAGTGGCATATCCTAGCGATATGCCATAACTTTAAAAGATAGGAATAGCCCTCTAACTTTCAGGCTGCAATAGTCATTCCTTTCTTAGACCCCCTGACATTCAGTTTCCAACCGGATCCTAGTTTGAGACTTTTCCCACGTGAATATATCTCTCCCAGTAACATGCTGGATGAGTACTGTGACTCCAGGATGGTGCTATCTTTACTAGTTCTCATGCAAAGGCACTGCTACCACTTCTACAGCCCTTTTCTATCCTGGCACTGAAGCGAGTCCCTGCCCCACTCTCCCTGCATGGTTGAGGGTTCTCTCCAGTTTATTTACACAGCCCGATTCCCCCTCCCTATATTCACTGACAGCCTGTGTAATCCGCACTCCCTGAACACTGAGGCCTTCCTCCCTCACTATGATCTACCACGTACATTCTCCTACCCGCTTCTCTTCAAGAGTTTACATGTCAGTCAAAATAAGCTTTGACTGACGGGGGGCGGGGTTTGGGGTCAGAGGAGAGACCCAACAGTCAGGAGTAGTTACGCCAGAATTTGCAGGACAACCAGCTAGGTGAAAGTGTTACTCTACAGCAGCACAACGGTAGGACAATTTCAATAGAGGCCATTAGCGTTGCTTAATTTTACATCTAGGTAGCACTTTTTTTTAAAGTGCAAAGGGTGTTAATAGCCCATAAGACCAGGCACACGCTTAACAGGAGGGGAAAAATAAAAAGGTTTTGTTAAATATACTCACTTTGCGGCTCCAGTCGGCTTAGAAGAGGCTTTGATCCAGTTACTGCAGCATCAGTTAAGGTCTTTGCTCCTTTCTCAGCAACATCACAAACGTTGCGGATGTACAGGTGACTATCCTTAGTAGAATTGTAGGCCGCACTCACCACACTGCATGCAGAGCTGACAAGAGGTAGATGTGTAACACGTCCCACCACATTCTGCTGTAGACAAGTAGATCGTGAACACTTCTGACTAAAGGGGAAACAACCATTCCCTAGAACGCATCTCACTTATTTTATTAGAGGGAATGGCCACTGCAGACGACCCCATTTGTTAGAAGGGTCCTTGACAATAAGCGGATCACAGAATGTCCACGTGTGGGCACCCCCAGAAATACAGTAATCTCTGGGCAAACTTTAAAGTGTTACATTTCCCTGCAGTGCCAGAGGGAAAATAAAAAGGTGTTTTCCAGCCCCTGAAAATTGATGGCCTATCCTCAAGATAGGCCATCAATAGCTGATGGGTCAGGGTCCGACTATCGGGACCCCCGCCAATCAGATGTTTTGAAGGGGCCACAGCACTCATACAAGCGCTGCTTCCCCTTCATTTCCTTACTTGCTCACACTATGAATCACTGACACCGCAGCCGTTCACAGTATTGCATTCCCACATTGAACAGGCCGCAATACCTGGGCATGGCCGGCCTTAGCTATGTTCAACCAGTGCGGTTGCACAGGTCGCCACACGGCAAGAGGGGCGCCAGCGGGTGTGTGTATCCCCGCGCCGTTGCAACTACCAGCGGGGATACACTAATTGCAGTCGCACCCGGGCGCTTCTTCACTTAGTGGCTACCGCTGTAGCAGCCATAGCGGCTGCTAGCGGTGACACCGGGCATAAGGGCGGTGGCGCCGCTAGCAACTGCTATAGCGGTAGCGACGGCACTATAGCAGAGCAGGGAGATATCTCCCTGCTCTGCTGTCTACTAGCGCCACTGTAGCTCCCTTCAGCTACAGCGGCGCTAGTAGACAGCAGAGCAGGGAGATACCTCCCTTACTCGGCTATAGTGCCCCCCTGTAGATATCAACCCCCCCCTCCAGGATAGCGCCACAGTAGCTCCCTGAAGGAGCAGAATCCCTGTGTGGCCGGGGATTCCGATCCTGGAGTGCTGCTTGATGCCTGTCCATACATGGACAGTGACATCAGGGAAAACTCCTGAAGCAGAATCCCCGGTTACAGCATTGCAGACTATGATCGGGGATTCCATTCCAGGAGAAGCCAATGACGTCATGGACACAGACGTCAGGAGCTTCTCCTGGAGTGGAACCGACGGTCATAGCGTCTGCAACGCTGTGACCAGGGATTCCGCTTCAGGAGTTTTCCCTGATGTCACTGGCCATATATGGACAGAGGCATCAAGCAGCGCTCCAGGAGTGGAATCCCCGGCCACACGGGGATTCCGCTCCTTCAGGGAGCTACAGTGGCGCTATCTATACTGGAAGGGGGGGCTGCTATCTACAGGGGGGCTGTGGGCTGTGTGGCACTACCTACAAAGGACAACTGTGCAGGAGCACACAAAATACCCAGCTTTCCCGGGTATAAAAAAAAAAAAAAAAGTGTGGAAATAAACTAAGATATAACTTTTATTTAATCTAGCTAAAAGGATTAATCCTTTACTCAGACTAAATAAATTATAATTTAGTTTATTTCCACACATTTATTTGATAGCTTGGAAAGCTGGGTATTGTGTGCTCCTGCACAGTTGTCCTTTTTTGAAGGTATTGCCTGCCAGCTATCGGTCATTTTGTAGTCCTTGCACTACCTACAAGAGGGCTGTGGGCAGCGCGGCGCTACCCACCAGGGGGCTGTGCGGCGCTACCCACCAGGGGGCATGTGAGTGGGGGGCTGATGGTCATTTTGCTGTGAGTGGGGGGCTGATGGTCATTTTGCTGTGAGTGGGGGGCTGATGGTCATTTTGCTGTGAGTGGGGGGCTGATGGTCATTTTGCTGTGAGTGGGGGGCTGTATGGCACTGTCTACAAGGGGGAGGTGGGGGACTGTATGGCACTGTCTACAAGGAGGCTGTATGGCAAAATCTACAGGGGGCACTATACTGTGTGGGGGCCACTAAGCGGACATTATACTGTGTAGGGGTACTACAGGTGGCATAATACGAGGACAAAATACTGTGTCCTTGAAGGGGTTGTAATATATTATATTATACTGTATGGGGGCACTAATTTTTTTATGGGGCATTTTTTTTTTTTAATGATGGGATGGGACGCCGAAAGATCATTTGACACAGGGCGCCATCTATCCTAGGGCCGGCCCTGTACCTGGGTATCACTGCTACATCCGTGTCAACAATTCAATGAGTAACTAGAAATGAAGGGGAAACAGCGCTCGTACGACCCCAACCTATCAGCTATTGATGGCCTATCCTGAGGATAGGCTATCAATTTTTAGGGTCTGGAAAGCCCCTTTAAGCATTATACAGCATCTATCAGTGGGTCGTCTAATGCAGAACCCAGAGCAAGAGACCCCTAGACCACTCTGGCCAAGAGATGAGGATTCTGAACAGAGGACACAGATCACCCCAATATCTGGAAAGGGACCTAAACTGGACAGTCCTTAACCGTAACCAGAGAGTTATATTAAGACAGGGGTCTTAATAGCTGCAAGAGGGGCATCTCACCAACACTTGTTGCCAATGGATCTTCATGCCCTGAGGGGGGGGGGGGGGGGGCAGTTCATGGCAAGAGATACTGGAATGTGGAGTCTTGCAGTGACACAGAGGACCCCTCTCCTCAGATCAGTTTCAGTAAGTAATTTCATTCCCCCAGAAGATTTTCTTTGAACAAGTTAAATACTGGGTGGTCTCATTCCCCTTGCCAATAGGGTGTGTGTAAAATCACTGCCCCACCGACAAGGTGAACAGCAGCTGCCACATTAGTCACATTTCCAGAAGGAATAAGAAGGCAGAGCACGATTCAGAGTAACCGGTTCTCCATCAATGACCTAATGTACACACCACAGTCTTACATAGCCCTAAGACGCAAAGGGCACGCGGTTATCGGCACAGAACAGATCGCTAGTAGCTGCCAGCGGAGATAATAGAACGTCAAAGTCCAGTCACCACATGTCACCTGTTGCTCGGGAGTCTCATCCACCTGGGCAGAGGGTTCCGTTCCGTTTGTTGACATGATGCCAGGAGATTTGCAGCTGGTATTTAACCTGAGGACAGAGAGCAAGAACACGCAGAAAGTGAACGCAAGACATCAAAGCAAAGGCGCCGCTACACAGAAAACCGAACACAACGGTATATCCACCGCCATGACAGAGACACGGGAAAAACCTTCTCCATCCAGAGGCAACAAACTTAGCGCCCGCACAGGTGACCCCGTGCCCCTCAGCCCGCCCTTCACTCACCGAACAAGTGGTCCGCCTCAGTGCGCTTCACCTCCCTGCACTTGGCCGCTATTTAAAGAGGCGGTGACGTCGCGCCAGCCCCATGAGGGCGGGGTTATCAGGGGGACGGACTGGGCAAACTACCACGTGCTCGGCTATGGAAAGTTTCTGTCGTGAATATTTGGGAAGATTTATAAAATGTAGTTCAAGGAAAAAACTGGGCAGTTTCTGCCAATCAGGTCGCACCTTATACATTGCACCTCTGAGAACTGGGATTGGATTGGTTACTATTAGCAACTACTCCACTTTAGCACCAGTTTTTATGTTACAGTTCGTCTATGACCTCCAGTCATGTTCTCCACATGAGCCCTATTTACACCAACAGATTCCACCGCATGATAATCGCTTACTGTGAATAGGTGTAGCGACAAAAGACTAGCAATAGAACGCTCCTTGAGCGTACAAATAATCGTTTATACGAACAGAAAAATAATTGTTGGTCGTTCTGACATTGTGGTTTATAAACATGAATCGTTTATTGATAGCAGATGTGTGACAGTGTTAAATAGGCGACCAAACGATACATATTAATATATATTGAGATGATAAACTGTGTAAATACGTGTCCGTAATCGCTATATGATCGCTTACAGCAATCGTATCAAAGGTCGCTAATGCGAATATCTGCACGTGTAAATGAACCTTAAGGCTTTGTTTACACAGCATTTTGTTGGCGCTAATTTTGTTGGAATCAGCGCCAAAAACAGTCCCAAATCTCCCTACATTCATTTTAATGGAAGGTAGAGGCGTTTTTTTCAGAGCAGTTTTTGTCCGCTTGCAAAGAAAAAAGCGTCATGCCCTATTTTGGAGGAGTTTCCGCTTCTAAACCTGCATTGAAATCAATGGGAGGCAGGAAAAAAACACGCCATACGTTTGGAGCGGTACATTTGCTAAATTAAAAAAACACGTCAAATAATTTTTTTTCTCCCTGACTAAAGAACGCAGTGTGAACATACCCTTATGCTCCCTTCTGATTTCACGGTAGAAGCAGCAAAAAACCCCCCAAAAAACGGAAAATGACTGATCGGTCTAAATATACCCTAAGGGTACGTCCGCACGTGGAAATGTGTTACATGTGGACTGCTCTGAATTCACAGCAGATTTCACCCTTTAACATTGAAGGAGTGAAATCCGCTGTGAAAATCTGAGACATTTCCGCAACATAAGGGCTGATTCAGACGGCCGTGGCGTTTTTGCGCACGCAAAACACGCGGCGTTTTGCCTGCGCAAAAGCCACTTACCTGCTCCGTGAGGCAGCATCATATGATGCGCGGCTGCGTGATTTTCACGCAGCCGCCATCATTATGACACGCCATTCGGATGTTTGTAAACAGAAAAGCACGTGGTGCTTTTCTGTTTACATTTATCCTTTTGACAGCAGGTGCGCGAAACAGGCAGTTCGCACGGAAGTGCTTCCGTGCGACCTGCGTGGTTTTCACGCACCCATTGACTTCAATGGGTGCGTGATGCGCAAAATACGCGATGATATTGACCGTGTCGCGCTCTTTGCGCAGCGGACAAACGCTGCGCAAAAAGCACGGACTGTCTGTACTGCCCCAAAGACTTGTATTGGTCTGTGCGTGGCGCGTGAAAACCACGCGGCCCGCACGGACGCAATTCACGTTCGTGTGAATCCAGCCTAATAAGCATGCTGCGGATTTGAAAAGCATGTTCATTTTTATCATGCATATTATTTCCACTACATGTGGATGGGGTTCCAGCGGCCCCCTCTCCATTCATTCTACGCCTGGATGCAGCACACACCTCACCCGGTCGGTTAGGTGTCGAGTGGACCCCCCTTTCTGAAGACCTGCATCTATCTATTTTTTTTTGCTAATTATGATGCATTTCTAATCAGAAAACATTGGGGGAGATTTATTATTACTGGCATACTGCTGTAGGGTATGTGGACCCACTTGGCAGCTCCGCCGTAGCGGAGAAGTAGATGGCCAAACAACAGTCAATAACAGTCTCTCGGATATGAGTACCAGGGGAAATGATCAGGCAGATACTCGAAGTAGCATACACGTAGTAGAGCAGGCACAGATGATGCTTGGCGTAGCAGATGACACTGGACGTGGCAGATGACACCAGACGTGGCAGATGGCAACAGACGTGGCAGATGACAACAGATGTGGCAGATGGCAACAGACGTGGCAGATGGCAACAGATGTGGCAGATGAGGCACACACCACTCCAACTTAGGCTCAGCAACAAACACAGCAACAGGATACAGGAACACTGGCAGCAGGATACAACTAAAGGAGCATTTGCATAGATGAACACAGGAATACAAACAATGCTCAGGCAAGTTGAGGAGGGGTGGAGCCCTTTAAGGCCAGGAGTGAGCCCGCAGGCGCATCCTACGGGACACAGGAGAACGCTGCAGCAGTGTGTGTCGGCGTCTCTGAGGAGGGAGACGCTTACATGATGATACAGTCCTGCGGTCATGGCTGCTGGCAAGTGGGACGTGCCAGTAGTCAGCGACCGCAGGCATAACGCCCCCTCTTCACAGGTGCAGAGCGTAAGAGTAACTTTTGGTTGAGAACTGGGGCATTAATGTTCTCCTCCGGCTCCTAGGACCTCTCCTCAGGACCAAACCCTTTCCAGTCCAAAAGATAGAATGTCTTTCCTGCTACCATCTTGTAGTCCAGAATCTCATTCACGTCAAAGATGTCAGAAGAACCGCTGGGAGCAACTGCAGAATGAGGAGATTTACTGTAGGGGTTCAGAACCACAGGTTTCAGGAGGGACACATGAAATGAGTTGGATATTCTGAGGGTAGCAGGCAGCAGAAGCTTATAGGACACAGGGTTTATTTGTTGCAGGACTTCGAAAGGTCTTAGGAACCTGGGCACAAATTTGTAAGAGGAAATTTTTAAGCGGATGTTTTTAGAAGATAACCAGACTTTGGATCCATGGGGAAACTGAGGAGGTTCTCTTCTTCACCTATCATCATTCCTCTTCATGCGGTCGACCACCTGTAGGATAGATGACCTGGTCAGAGGCCAGATGTGAAGAAAGTCCCCAAACATTGAGTTAACTGCGGGTACCTGTGATGTAGCAGGAACTGGAAGAGAGACCGGACCTGTGGATGTTGGCTGTAAACAATGAGGAATGGAGTAGAGGCAGTAGATTCACTTGTGTGATTCTTGTAGGAGAACACGGGCCAAGGAAAAAGTTACACCCAGTTGTCATGCTGAACAGAAATGAAGTGACAAAGGTAATTCTCCAATATTTGGTTAATTCTCTCGACTTGGCTGTTAGACTTAGGGTATGTGAACACGGTAGCAGGCTTTTACGTCTGAAATGACAGACTGTTTTCAGGAGAAAACAGCTGCGTCGTTTCAGACGTAATTGCTCCTCCTCGCATTTTGCGAGGCTTCTCTGACAGCCGTAAATTTTGAACTGTGCTTCATTGAGTTCAATGAAGAATAGGTCGTGTGAACCCAGCGTAAGGATGACAGGCAGAGGAAAAGTTCAATTTAACATCAATGAGTTTACAGAGGGCTCTCCAGTATTTTGAAGTGAATTGAACCCCCCGATCGCACACGATATGGAGAGGCAAGACAAGCAGAGTAAAGATATTTTGTATGAAGAGGTTACCCAGACAAGGAGCAGAGGGAAGACCGGTTAGTGGGATGAAATGTGCCATCTTAGAAAAACTCCACCAGTCAGACAGTAGTGCATCCAATTGAAGGAGGAAGGTCCGTTGTAACATCTATGGCCGCGGACCGTCGTTCAGACTTACCCTCTGACGGCCCCAGCCATGGACATCTGTGTTCTCGGCGGCATCTCCCTCCAGGGAGACGCCAGCACTCACTTCCAGGTTCTGAGACTGTTTACCGCAGGGTGCGCGTGCTAGCGCGTGCAAGGCCTTTAAGAGCCAGTATGCGTCCAGTTGTTAATAATCAGTAATTAGCCTAGAATGCTGCAAGACCATAAAAAGGGCTCCGCCCACTTGATCCTTGCCTGAGCGTTGTTGTATACCTAAAGTTTGTCTTACAAATGGTCTCCCAGTGTTTTCCAGTTCCCAGTGTTACCCGTTCCTACTGCCTGTACCCTGTATCCCGTGCTACCGTGCCTTTGTGCCTTCTACAGTGAAAGTCAAGTCATGCCTTCTGCTGCATCTACTGTGCCATCTACAGTGAAAGTCAAGTCGTGTCTTCCGCTGCATCTACTGTGCCATCTACAGTGAAAGTCAAGTTGTGTCACCGCTACTATCTACATTGCCTCAGGTACCCTTTCTGGACTATAGACATTGTTTTGTACCAAGTTGGCCAGCTGCTATCCCGCTACGCGGTACGTCCCAGTGGGTCCACACCCTGCACCTTGGACAGTACACTCAGGCCATGGACCTCGCTGGTCAATTCAAGGGCCTGTCACCCTCCCAAGCCATGCAGGTGGACCTGCAGGATCTGAGAGCACGACAGGATCAACTTCTTGTGGCAGTAAACTCCATGGCACAGCAGCTAGGGGCGCTAGCTACTTCCTTCTCTGATCCTCTTAAAGCTCCTCCGATCGACCCTCCTGCTACACCTCCTGGCAGCTCCCATTCGGATCCTCGGTTCTCGCTGCCATTGCCACCTCAGTTCCATGGAGACGCAAGTACGTGCAGGGGGTTTTTGAACCAATGCCATATCCACTTCACTCTGCATGCCCGAGCATTTCCATCGGACGGAGCCAGGATCGCCTTCATTATGTCTCTACTTGCCGGCAAAGCCCTGGCGTGGGCGAATCCAATCTGGGAACGACAGGGACCCGAGACTTCCAGGGGTTTGTGCGGTTATTCCGTTCAGGAGCTTGGACGAGTCTCGTTGGCAGCCACTGCTATCTTTAACCTTCGCCGGGAGGACGCCTCCGTGGGCGAATACACCATCCAGTTCCGGATCCTGGCATGAGAACTGTCCTGGAACAATGAGGCCTTGGTAGCATCCTTCTGGCATGCCTGTCGCCCGAGATCAAGGACGAACTTACTGCTCGAGATCTACCAGCTGCCTTGGATGACCTGATTCTACTTGCTACTCGAGTGGACATAAGGCTCAGAGAGAGCTCAAGAGGTACGACAAGAGAGACGGCTTCCTAGACTGGCACCCAACTTCCAGCAACCCCTCTTGCCTTTTTCTACTTCTGCGCCCGAGCTTCCGATGCAGGTTGATTGGCTTAAACTGTCCGTTCAAGAGAAACAGCGCAGGCACACCTCTGGACTCTGTTTATATTGCGGCCTCGCTGGCCATGTCGTGCGTCTGTGTCCCCAGAAGCCAAAAAACCGAACGCCTAGGATTGGTTGGAGAGACAACCCTGGGCGATACTGCATTTAATAGAGAACTCTCCTCCAAACTGTTCATTCCTGTGACCATCATCGCTGTCGAGAGGCCCCATCCAGTCTCTGCCTACCCGGTCTCTGGCTCTGCAGCCAATTTCATCTGCCAAGACCTTGTGGATCTTCTTCAGTTGCCCACTGTTCTTATGGAAAGGTCGTTGATCGTTGCCTCGGTAGATGGACTGCCTTTGCCTGACCCCATTTTGTCTCTGACCAAGCTGTTAAGACTCCAAGTGGGAGTTCTTCACTCTGAACTCATCTCCCTGTTTGTCCTGCCCAAGGCCGTCAACCCCATGCTGCTGGGTTTGCCTTGGCTCTGTCTAGACACCCCAGTCCTGGATTGGAACACTGCAGAGGTTCTCCAGTTAAGTCCCAAGTGTCTCGACTGCTGTCTGGTATATATCCATTCACCTCAGTCTCCTCCGCATCAGTCACTGGCAGGGTTGCCTCCTTGTTACTCTCTGTTCTCAGATGTCTTCAACAAGAAGGAAGCAGAGACATTGCCACCAATTCGAGCATATGATTCCCCTATCTACTTGGTTCCTTATTCGTCCCCTCCTCGCGGTAGAGTATACCCTCTCTCCTTGCCTGAGACCCAGTCTATGTCAGCCTACATTAAGGAGAATCTGGAGAGGGGCTTCATACATAAATCCTTGGGTTTTTCTTTGTCAAGAAGAAAGATGGATCCCTCCGACTCTGCATTGACTACCGAGGCCTCAACCAGATCACGGTGAAGAACAGGTACCCATTGCCTTTGATTTCGGAACTCTTTGATCGCATACGGTGGGCAATTTTTTTTTTTAAGCTAGACCTGCGGGGGGCTTACAATCTAATCCGGATTCGTCAGGCTGTCGAGTGGAAGACTGCATTTAATACACGTGATGGACACTGCGAATATCTGGTCATGCTCTTCGGCCTGTGTAACGGTGTTTCAAGAATTTGTCAATTACATTTTTCGTGATCTCCTCTATGTCTGTGTTGTGGTGTATCTCGATGACATTTAGATTTTTTCCCCAGAACTTGTGACTCATCAGGGTCATGTCCGCCAGGTGTTTCTTCGATTAAGAGAGAATCATCTTTTTGCCAAGCTGGAGAAGTGCGTGTTTGAAAAGAAGTCTCTACCCTTCCTGGTGTAAAGGATCTGCCAGGCACAACTTCTGTGTATACTCCCATAGGTAATCAGTCCGCACCTGAGTCTATGTCTCTGAGACTAACTCCATCTTCCACCACTCAGGATAGCAGGCTTAGGAGTGGGAGAGCCTATCGCAGCCTGGCCAGACGGAGCTAGCTCCCGCCCTCTGTCTATTTATACCTGCCTTTCCTGTTCCTACTTTGCTTGTGATTCTTCTCGTGTGGTTTCCTGGCCCAGCTACAGTTTCTAACTATTTGATCCTGCTCCATACTGACCCTGGCTTACTGACTACTCTCCTGCTCGGCGTTTGGTACCTCGTGCACTCCTGGTTTGACTCGCCTCGTTCACCACTCTTGTTGCTCACGGTGTTGCCGTGGGCAACTGCCCCTTTCCCTTTGCTTTGTGTTCCCTTGTCTGTTTGTCTCGTGCACTTACTGAGCGTAGGGACCGCCACCCAGTTGTACCCCGTCGCCTAGGGCGGGTCGTTGCAAGTAGGCAGGGACAGAGAGGCGGGTAGATTAGGGCTCACTTGTCCGTTTCCCTACCCCTGTTATTACATAATCACAAGCCCATATACCTAGTCTACCCTGCTCCCTGACACTACTATGGACCCCCTTGAGACCCTGGCCCAGCAAATGCAGGGTCTCTCCCTACAGGTCCAGGCCCTGGCTCAGAGGGACAACCAGCCTGACGCTATCATGGTAGTGCCCCTCACCTCACCACTTGAACCCCACCTCAAGTTGCCTGACCGGTTCTCAGGGGACCGGAGGACTTTTCTCTCCTTTCGGGAGAGTTGTAGGCTCTACTTTCGCTTAAAGCTTCATTCCTCAGGTTCTGAGAGCCAGCGGGTGGGTATAGTTATGTCCCGGCTCCAGGAAGGGCCCAAAGAGTGGGCCTTCTCCTTGGCTCCTGACGCCCCTGAACTTTCCTCCGTTGATCGTTTATTTTCTGCTCTCGGACTCATTTATGACGAGACTGACAGGACTGCCTTTGCCGAGAGTCAGCTGGTGACTTTACGTCAGGGTAAGAGACCTGTTGAGGAGTATTGCTCTGACTTTAGGAAGTGGTGCGTAGCTTCTCGGTGGAATAACCCTGCCTTAAGGTGCCAGTTTAGGTTGGGTCTGTTGAACGCTCTGAAAGACCTGCTAGTTAGCTATCCCTCTTCTGACTCCCTAGACCAGGTTATGGCTTTAGCGGTACGACTTGACCGACGTCTCAGGGAACGACAGCTTGAACGTTTTTGTGTTTTCCCCTCTGACTCCCCCATGATGCCTCCCGAGGTCCCGTTGCTTCGCTCTTCCACGGAAGACTCGGAGGTACCTATGCAACTCGGGGCCTCCGTGTCCCCCGACAACGTAGAGAGTTCCGCAGGAAGAATGGTCTCTGCTTCTATTGTGGGGATGACAAGCATCAAGTGAACACCTGTCCTAGGCGTAAGAATAAGCAGCCGGAAAACTTCCGCGCCTAAGTGATCATCGGGGAGGTCACTTGGGCGCACAGGTATTTCCCGTAAATATGAAACGTAATAAAATCTTGCTTCCATTTCAGGTCTCTTTTGGTGGTAGGTCTGCTACCGGCAGTGCCTTCGTGGATTCAGGGTCTTCTGCTAATATCATGTCTGTGGAATTTGCTATGTCTCTAGCTATGCCTTTGATTGATTTGCCTAAACCTGTCCCGGTAGTGGGTATCGACTCCACTCCTCTTGCTAATGGTTATTTTACACAGCATACCCCTGTTTTCGAACTCCTTGTTGGCTCCATGCATTTGGAGCAGTGCTCTGTACTGTTGATGCAGGGATTATCGTCCGATTTGGTTTTAGGCCTTCCCTGGTTGCAGTTGCATAATCCCACGTTTGACTGGAATACTGGGGAGCTTACCAAATGGGGTAATAAATGCTTGACGTCATGTTTTTCTGTTAATTCTATTTCTCCCCCTGAGGAGGTGAACACGCTACCTGAGTTTGTTCAGGACTTCGCTGATGTTTTCTCTAAAGAGGCCTCCGAAGTGTTACCTCCTCATAGAGAATACGATTGCGCTATCGAATTGGTACCAGGAGCTAAGCTTCCTAAGGGTAGGATATTTAATCTTTCTTGTCCCGAACGTGAAGCCATGAGAGAGTATATCCAGGAATGCCTGGCCAAGGGTTACATTCGCCCCTCTACTTCTCCGGTAGGTGCTGGCTTCTTCTTCGTAGGGAAGAAGGATGGTGGTCTTAGGCCATGCATTGACTACCGTAACTTGAATTAGGTCACTGTAAGGAACCAGTATCCCCTTCATTTGATTCCTGATCTCTTTAATCAGGTTCAGGGGGCCCAATGGTTCTCTAAGTTTGATCTACGGGGGGCGTATAACCTTATCCGCATCAAAGAGGGGGATGAGTGGAAGACTGCGTTTAACACGCCCGAAGGTCATTTCGAATACCTCGTCATGCCCTTTGGGTTGTGTAATGCTACTGCGGTCTTCCAGAATTTCATAAATGAGATTTTGAGAGATTACCTGGGGGTATTTCTTGTAGTGTACCTTGATGACATACTGGTGTTTTCCAAGGACTGGTCCTCTCACATTGAGCATGTCAGGAAGGTGCTCCAGGTCCTTCGGGAAAACAAACTGTTTGCGAAAACCGAAAAATGTGTGTTTGGGGTACAGGAGATACCATTTTTGGGTCAAATCCTCACTCCTCATGAATTCCGCATGGACCCCGCCAAGGTCCAGGCTGTGGCGGAATGGGTCCAACCTGCCTCCCTGAACGCGTTACAGTGTTTTTGGGGTTCGCTAATTATTACAGGAGATTTATTGCTAACTTCTCGGTCATTGCTAAGCCTCTCACGGACCTCACTCGCAAAGGTGCTGATCTCCTCCACTGGCCTCCTGAGGCTGTCCAGGCTTTTGAGGTCCTTAAGAAGTGCTTTATCTCGGCCCCGGTGCTGGTTCAGCCCAACCAAATGGAGCCATTTATCGTGGAAGTTGACGCATCCGAGGTGGGAGTGGGGGCTGTCTTGTCCAAGGGTACCAGGTCCCTCACCCATCTCCGTCCCTGTGCCTACTTCTCCAGGAAGTTTTCGCCTACTGAGAGTAACTATAATATTGGCAACTGCGAACTCTTAGCCATTAAATGGGCATTTGAAGAGTGGCGCCACTTCCTGGAGGGGGCTAGGCACCAGGTAACGGTCCTTACCAACCACAAGAATCTGGTTTTCCTAGAATCTGCCCGGAGGCTAAACCCGAGACAAGCTCGATGGGCGCTATTTTTTACCAGATTCAACTTTTTGGTTACCTATAGGGCTGGGTCTAAAAATATTAAGGCCGATGCACTGTCACGTAGCTTCATGGCCAGCCCTCCTTCGGAGGAAGATCCTGCTTGTATTTTGCCTCCTGGTATAATCATTTCTTCTATTGATTCTGATTTAGTCTCTGAAATTGCGGCTGATCAAGGTTCAGCTCCCGGGAACCTTCCTGAGGACAAGCTGTTTGTTCCCCTGCAATACCGGCTAAGGGTACTTAGGGAAAATCATGACTCCGCACTATCTGGTCATCCAGGCATCCTGGGTACCAAACACCTCATTGCCAGAAACTATTGGCGGCCTGGGTTGCCTAAAGACGTTAAGGCCTACGTCGCCGCTTGTGAGGTTTGTGCTAGGTCCAAGACTCGCAGGTCCCGACCAGCGGGCTTACTACGTTCTTTGCCCATTCCCCAGAGACCTTGGACCCATATCTCCATGGATTTTATCACCGATGTGCCTCCATCTCAAGGCAAGTCGGTGGTGTGGGGGGTAGTAGACCGCTTCAGTAAGATGTGCCACTTTGTGACCCTCAAGAAACTACCCAACGCCAAGACGTTAGCTACCTTGTTTGTCAAACACATCCTGCTCCATTTACCCCTGAAGACGCTGCGGATGCAGCGAAACATGTCGGGGGGGCTTCGATAATATTTTTAAAACCTCAGAGTTTTCACTGACATAGACACAGACGCTACTCATTTGTGTTACCCGGCGTTCTGCAGACGCCGTAGGTGACACATATATAGACAAGATTACATCATATACTGATTGCATCTGACTGATGCAAAATTCACAACTGTCAGTGAACTTTGGATAAATTTTAAATCCATTCTTGTGTGTCCTAACTATATTTAACCCTAATTAATAAAAGTTATGTTTTAACCCATACATATTATTATAGCTTGGCTGGTAATAAAGGCACTTCTTTTTGCTTAACCGCAAAATTGTATTTTCTCTTGATATTTCAATGCCCGCCAGCCTGCTGGGTCTTCTCCTACCTATTACCTGCTACTATCCATATATGGACCACGACATCAAGGGGTTACTCCTGGAGCAAAATTGCTGGTCAGAGTTTTGCCGACGCTCTGTCTGGGGATTCCCCTCCTGGAGAAGTTCCTGGCGTCACTATCCATATATGAATAGTGACGTCAGGGGCTAGTCCTGAAGCTGAATCCCCGGCCAGAGCGCTGCCAATGCTCTCGCAGAGGATTCCGCTCTTAGAGAAAGCCCCTGATGTCAAGTGCTCCGTCTATGAGCGGAATGCCCGGCCAGAAGGATTCCACTCCTACAGGGAGTTACAATGGCGCTATTTACAGGGGGATCCTATCTCCAAGGGGGGGTGCTATCTACAGGGGGGTGGTGCTAACTACAGTGGGGTGGCGCTATCTACATGCAGGGCCGGCGTTAGTGGGGGCAAACTGGGCAACTGCCCAGGGCCCCCATCCTCTTAGGGCAACAGGCCTGCCCTCGGCTGCTATGGGGCTCGCTCCACTCGGCCCATAATATTTATGCCCCTCATGCATGGTGGCGCCGCTTGCACCAGAGGGAGCCCCGGTGCTAGCGACAGCCACATTTACTTGTATCTGCGCCCTCCGGACGCAGATACAAATTACTATTATAGGCTGCAGGCCACATTAGAATCCCTGCGCAGGCCGGCGTGATGACGTCACTGCATCACGCTGGTCTGCGCAAGTGTCGCATGGGGTGCGCATGTGTCGAGGCTGTGCATCGATCCGTCCATCACGGGAACGGGGCAAGGTAAGTACAAATTATTTTTTATTTTATTTGGTGGCTGTGTAGCACTATATACAAGGATGAACGCTGATGCTGTGGGGGCACTGTGTAGCACTATATACAAGGGGGAGTTGTGTAGCACTATATACAAGGGGGGGCGCTGTGTAGCTTTATATACAAGGGGGGCTGTGTAGCACTATATACAAGGGAGGGGGGCTGGGTAGCACTATATACAAGGGGGTTCAGTGTGGCACTATCTACTACAGAGGGGGGCTGTGTGGCAATATACAGGGGGGATTGCTGTGTAGCACTAAATACAAGGAGGGGGGCTGTGTGCCACTATTTACAAGCCTCTTCCACAGTCTCTGCTCTGGTTCCTGCACCCTCCATTTCCTCATTCTCGTCCCGAGCTCCACTTACCCGGAGCGAACGCTCTGCAGGCTCTGGGCGTCGTCAGGTAACTGCCTCTCTCACCTCCCTCCACGGCCGTCATCCATGATGTGCAGCTGCAGCCACTAGAGGGTGCGCACGCTGAATCTTTCCTCCTTAAAGGGCCGGCGCGTGCCAAAATTCCTAGACTTCCTATTTAAGGACCCTCCTTCCTCTCAATCCTTGCTTGTTCAACCAAGTTCCCCGTGTTTCCCTGTACCCTGGTTCCCTGTTTTCTTGCCTTCTGCCTTTGTCTGAATTTCCCGTTTTTGACCTCTGCCTGAACTTGACTATCCTTGCCTGTCGTCTGCCTTGACCTATTGCTATCGATACCCGTAACAACGTCCGCTGCCTGTCCTGACTTCCGGCCTATACATCCGACTGCCTCTAAACCTGCTGTGCCAAGCGTTGCCCTATGGTTACTAGCACCATCTTCCGGACGACACAGAGGATCCACAAACGAACCAGGTGAGAACCGTGATAGGGGTTCTGTGTGGCACTATATACAAGGGAGGGGGACTGTGTGGCGATATATTGGTGTGTAGCACTATTTACAAGGGGGGTTGGCACTATATACAAGGGGGTCCAGAGTGGCACTATATGCAAGGGAGGGGGCTGAGTGGCACTATATACAAGGGAGGGGGCTGTGTGGCACTATACAAGGGGGGCTGTACGGAAGTATATACAAGGGGGGCTGTCTGGCACTTTATACAAGGGGGGTCTGTGTGGCACTATATACAAGGGGGCTGTCTTGCACTTTATACAAGGGAGGGGCGTTGTGTGGCACTATATAGAAGGGATGGGGGCTGTGTGGCACTATACACAAGAGGGGCTGTGTGGCACTATCTACTAAGGGGGGTTGTTTGGCACTATATATAAGGGGGGTGGACTGTAGTTCTACCTACATGGGGCTGTGTGTGGCGCTTACTACAGGGGACTGTGGCGCTATCTACAGGGGCACAAAGGGGGCATTACTGCTGTGGGGGCACAAAGAGGGCACGGTTACTGATGGGGCACTTTTATTGTGACGAGCAATGAGAGATAATTATTACCATCTGGGGCACTGTAGATTACAAGTTTGTTTAGAGGATGGGGTATAGGTGGGGCGAGTGCTTGAAAAGCGAGAAACCAACTTGTCTGTGTGTCAAATTCTAGAGACAAGTTGTAGCTAAAATAAGTCATCACAGTGGTCTTGGCTGGAGAAAAAAGGGAAAGTGAACGACTCTAATCAGAGAAAACATCACCTGTGAGTCACTAGATATAAATGTACTGTAATCACTTATATCGTCTGCAGAGCTTCTGTGTATAACTGACATCTACCACTATATGGTCATTACATGGTTGTAATATTGGTCTTTGTATGGTTTTTATTCAGTAACAGTATGGGGTATTATTCATTCACTATGTGGTTATGGTGTGGCGGTATTATTCAGTAACAGTATGGGGGTATTAGTCAGTCACTATGTGGTTATGGTTTGGCGGTATAATTCAGTAACACTATGGAGGTACTATTCAGTCACTATGTGGTTATGGTCTGGAGGTATTATTCAGTAACATTATGGGGGTATTAGTCAGTCACTATGTGGTTATGGTGTAGAGATATTCAGTAACAGTATGGGGGTATTAGTTAATCTGGTATAGTGGTATGATTTAATAACTGTATATGTATATAGATAATTTTTTGTATGAGAGGGGGGACATATGCTTTGGGCGTTGCAACACATCAGTGATGTCAGTGATGCAGTTCTCTGCACATCACCTTCTGAATTGACTGTATTATTGATACAGTAAGCGTGTGTTCACATCTGCATCGGGGTTCCATTAATGGCTTCCGTCAGACATTTCCATTAGGGGAACCCATGAAGGCAAACCAAACGGAAACCATAGCTTCCGTTTGCATTCTGGTTTTTTTGGCGGAAACAGTAGCGCAGTCAACTGCGCTATTGATTCCGTCCAAAAAATGGAAACCTTACAGAACAGGGAAAAAACGGAAACCATTTGCAATGGAAACATTACCATTGAAATCAATGGTAATGCAAACGGAAGCTATGGAGGGCCCTGAACCCCTTGGAATTACCTGGATTTCTGGATTGATTACTAATAAAATGTGGTCTCATCGGAGGCATGTCCGTCAGGTTCTACTACGATTGAGGGAGAATCATTTATACGCCAAGTTGGAGAAGTGCGTCTTTGAGAAGAGTTCTCTGCCCTTCCTGGGCTACATCATCTCGGATCAAGGCCTCAAGATGGATCCTGAGAAAGTGAAGGCTGTCCGGGAGTGGCCACGTCCCCAAGGCTTAAGGGCCATACAGCGGTTCCTGGGATTCGCCAATTTCTACCGCCAGTTTATTCCTAACGTCTCCCATCTCGACCCTTACCAAGAAGGGTGTGAACGCCAAAGTGTGGACTCCAGAGGCAGTGTCTGCATTTAATAGCCTGAAGAGTGCTGTAATGGCAGGAAGGAGGTGAAGGGAACAAGTGAGCCCTAATCTACCCACCGCCCTGTCCCTGCCTACTTGCAACGACCCGCCCTAGGCGACGGGGTACAACTTGGCGGCGGTCCCTACGCTGTCTAAGTGCAAGGGAGTACAAACAGGGAACACGCAAGGGAATACAGTAGCCCACGGAACGCCGCGAGGAAACGGAGCGGTGAATGAGCCAGTCAGGATCAGGAAGTAGTGGAGTATACAAACGGGAGCACGGAGCAGAAGCAAGCCAGGGGCGGAGCAACGCAGGATAAACGGAACTGAAGCAAGGCAGAAGCACGGCAGAAGCAGGCTGGAGCAAGGCAGCAGTGGGGCCAGGAATCCAAGAAGAATAACAAGCAAGGAGGAAGAGAAAACGGCAGGTATAAATGGACAGGGGGCGGAGCTAACTCTGACTGACCAGGCCGCGATAGGCTCTCCCACTCCTGAGCCTGCCACCCTGATTGGTGGGAGCAGGTGTCAGTCTCAGAGGTCTGGCCTCAGGTGTCGACTGATTAATCCTGGGAGTATACCCAGACGTAGTGCCTGGCAGATCCTTTACAGTACTCCCCCTTTTATGAGGGGCCACCGGACCCTTACTAAGAGGACCCGGTTTAGTGGGGAAGAGAAGGTGGAACCTCCTGATCAATACCCCAGCGTGAACATCTCGAGCAGGTACCCAAGTCCTCTCCTCCGGCCCGTATCCTCTCCAATGGACCAGGTACTGGAGGGAGCCCTGGATCATCCTACTGTCCACAATCTTGGCCACCTCGAATTCCACCCCCTCAGGGGTGAGAACGGGAACAGGAGGTTTCCTCGAGGGGGACCAGGACGGGGAGCAGCGTTTCAGGAGGGAGGCATGGAAGACGTTGTGTATGTGAAAGGATGGGGGCAGCTCCAGACGGAAGGATACAGGGTTGAGGACTTCAATGACCTTATAAGGTCCAATAAATCGGGGAGCAAACTTCCTGGACGGGACCTTAAGGCGCAAGTTCGTCGACGACAACCACACCAGATCCCCGACGACAAACCGGGGGTTAGCAGAACGTTTACAATCAGCCTGAATCTTTTGTACGCTCTGGGACGCCTCTAGGTTCTTCTGAACCTGGGCCCAGACTGTGCACAGTTCCCGATGAACGTCCTCTACCTCGGGATTATTGGAACAACCAGGGGAAACGGAGGAGAACCTAGGATTAAACCCGAAATTACAGAAAAACGGGGAGACCCCTGACGAGTTACTGACCCGGTTATTCAGGGAAAATTCGACGAGGGGAAGAAATGAGACCCAATCAAATTGACAGTCAGAAATGAAACACCTTAAATATTGTTCCAGGGATTGGTTAGTCCTTTCCGTTTGGCCATTAGTTTCGGGATGGAAGGCGGAGGAGAAGGATAGATCAATCTCCAACTTTTTACAAAAAGCTCTCCAAAATAAGGAAACAAATTGTACCCCTCTGTCCGAAACTATATTGACTGGGGCCCCATGGAGACGCAGAATGTGTTTCACAAACAAAGAAGCTAACGTCTTGGCGTTAGGTAGTTTCTTAAGGGGCACAAAGTGGCACATCTTGCTGAAGCGGTCTACTACCACCCACACCACCGACTTGCCCTGAGATGGAGGCAAATCGGTGATAAAATCCATGGAGATATGGGTCCAAGGTCTCTGGGGAATGGGCAAGGAACGTAGTAAGCCCGCAGGTCGGGACCTAGGGGTCTTGGACCTAGCACAGACCTCACAAGCGGCGACGTAAGCCCTAACGTCTTTAGGCAACCCAGGCCACCAATAGTTTCTGGTAATGAGGAGTTTGGTACCCAAGATGCCAGGATGACCAGATAGAGCGGAGTCATGGTTTTCCCTGAGTACCCTTAGCCGGTATTGCAGGGGGACAAACAGTTTGTCCCCAGGGAGGTTCCCGGGAGCTGAACCTTGATCAGCCGCGATGTCAGAGGCTAAGTCAGAATCAGTGGCAGAAACAATTATACCAGGGGGTAAAATACAAGCAGGATCCTTCTCAGAAGGAGGATTAGCCATGAAACTACGTGACAGTGCATCAGCCTTAATATTTTTGGACCCAGCCCTATAGGTAACCAAGAAATTAAATCTGGTAAAGAACAGTGCCCAACGAGCTTGTCTAGGATTAAGCCTCCGGGCAGATTCTAGGAAAACCAGATTCTTGTGGTCAGTAAGGACCGTTACCTGGTGTCTGGCCCCCTCCAAGAAGTGACGCCACTCTTCAAAAGCCCATTTAATGGCTAAAAGTTCGCGGTTGCCAATATCATAGTTACACTCCGTGGGCGAAAACTTCCTAGAGAAGTAAGCACAGGGGCGGAGATGGGTGAGGGAGCTGGTACCCTGGGACAAGACGGCCCCCACTCCCACCTCGGACGCGTCAACCTCCACAATAAATGGCTCCCTTTGGTTGGGCTGAACCAGCACGGGGGCCGAGATAAAGCACTTCTTGAGGGTCTCAAAAGCCTGGACGGCCTCAGGGGGCCAATGGAGGACATCAGCACCCTTGCGAGTGAGGTCCGTAAGAGGCTTAGCGACGACCGAGAAGTTGGCAATAAATCTCCTGTAATAGTTAGCGAACCCCAAAAAACACTGTAGTGCCTTCAGGGAGGCAGGTTGGACCCATTCCGCCACAGCCTGAACCTTGGCAGGGTCCATGCGGAATTCATGAGGAGTGAGGATTTGACCTAAAAATGGTATCTCCTGTACCCCAAACACACATTTTTCGGTCTTCGCAAACAGATTATTTTCCCGAAGGACCTGGAGGACCTTCCTGACATGCTCCACGTGCGAGGACCAGTCCTTGGAAAACACCAGTATGTCATCAAGGTACACTACAAGAAAATTACCCAGGTAATCTCTCAGAATTTCATTAATAAAATTCTGGAAGACGGCAGGGGCATTACACAACCCAAAGGGCATGACTAGGTATTCGAAATGACCTTCGGGCGTGTTGAACGCAGTTTTCCACTCATCCCCCTCTTTGATGCGGATAAGGTTATATGCCCACCGTAGATCGAACTTAGAGAACCATTGGGCCCCCTGAACCTGATTAAAAAGATCCGGAATCAAAGGAAGGGGATACTGGTTCGTTACTGTGACATTATTCAAGTTCCGATAATCAATGCACGGCCTAAGACCACCATCCTTCTTCCCCACGAAGAAGAAGCCAGCACCTACAGGAGAAGTCGAGGGGCGAATGAAACCCTTGGCCAGACATTCTTGGATATACTCCCTCATAGCTTTACGTTCAGGACATGAAAGATTAAATATCCTCCCCTTAGGAAGCTTGGCACCAGGCACCAAATCGATGGCGCAATCGTAATCTCTATGAGGGGCAACACCTCGGAGGCCTCCTTAGAAAACACATCAGCGAAGTCCTGAACAAACTCAGGAAGCGTGTTTACCTCCTCCCGGGGAGAAATAGAGTTAACCGAAAGACATGACATCAGGCTATCACTACCCCATTTGGTGAGATCCCCAGTATTCCAATCAAACGTGGGATTATGCAGCTGCAACCAGGGAAGACCTAATACCAGATCGGACGATAATCCCTGCATCACCAGTACAGAGCACTGCTCCAAATGCATGGAGCCAACACGGAGTTCAAAAACAGGAGTATGCTGAGTAAAATAACCATTAGCAAGAGGAGTGGAGTCGATACCCACTAACGGGATAGGATAAGGTAAATCAATAAAAGGCATTTTTAGAGACATAGCAAATTCCACAGACATGATATTAGCAGATGAGCCCGAATCCACGAAGGCACTGCCAGTGGCAGACCGGCCAGCAAACGAGACCTGAAAGGGAAGCAAAATCTTATTGCGTTTAGTATTAACGGGAAATACCTGTGCGCCCAAGTGACCTCCCTGATGATCACTTAGGCGCGGAAGTTTTCCGGCTGCTTATTCTTGCGCCTGGGACAGGTGTTCAGTAGATGCTGTCGTCCCCACAATAGAAGCAGAGACCATTCTTCCTGCGAAACTCTCTACGTTGTCGAGGGGACATGGAGGCCCCGAGTTGCATAGGTACCTCCGAGTCCTCCGTGGAAGAGCGAGGAGACGGGACCTCGGGGGGAATCGCAGGGCAGTCAGAGGGGAAAACATTGAAACGTTCAAGCTGACGTTCCCTGAGACGTCGGTCAAGTCGTACTGCTAGGGCCATAACCTGGTCTAGGGAGTCAGAAGAGGGGTAGCTAACCAGCAGATCCTTCAGGGCGTCAGATAATCCTAACCTAAACTGGCACTTTAGGGCCGGGTCGTTCCACCGAGAAGCTACGCACCACTTTCTAAAATCAGAACAGTATTCCTCAACAGGTCTCCCACCCTGACGTAAGGTCACCAGCTGACTCTCGGCTAAGGCAGTCCTGTCAGTCTCGTCGTAAATGAGACAGAGGGCAGAGAAAAACCGATCGACGGAGGAAAGTTCAGGGGCGTCAGGAGCCAAGGAGAAGGCCCACTCTTGGGGCCCTTCCTGGAGTCGGGATATAATGATACCCACCCGCTGGTTCTCGGAACCTGAGGAGTGAGGTCTTAGGCGGAAATAAAGTCTGCAACTCTCCCGGAAGGAGAGAAAAGTCTTACGGTCCCCTGAGAACCGGTCAGGTAACTTGAGGTTGGGTTCTAAAGGTGAGGTGAGGGGTACTACAAAGGCAGCGTCAGACAGATTGACCCTCTGAGCCAGGGCCTGGACCTGTAGGGAGAGGCCCTGCATCTGCTGGGTCAGGGTCTCAAGGGGGTCCATGATAGCGTCAGCGTAGAAGAAATGGTAGACTAGGTAAAGGCTTGTTATTATGTAATGGCAGGAAGGAGGTGAAGGGAACAAGTGAGCCCTAATCTACCCACCGCCCTGTCCCTGCCTACTTGCAACGACCCGCCCTAGGCAACGGGGTACAACTTGGCGGCGGTCCCTACGCTGTCTAAGTGCAAGGGAGTACAAACAGGGAACATGCAAGGGAATACAGTAGCCCACGGAACGCCGCGAGGAAACGGAGCGGTGAATGAGCCAGTCAGGATCAGGAAGTAGTGGAGTATACAAACGGGAGCACGGAGCAGAAGCAAGCCAGGGGCGGAGCAACGCAGGATAAACGGAACTGAAGCAAGGCAGAAGCATGGCAGAAGCAGGCTGGAGCAAGGCAGCAGTGGGGCCAGGAATCCAAGAAGAATAACAAGCAAGGAGGAAGAGAAAACGGCAGGTATAAATGGACAGGGGGCGGAGCTAACTCTGACTGACCAGGCCGCGATAGGCTCTCCCACTCCTGAGCCTGCCACCCTGATTGGTGGGAGCAGGTGTCAGTCTCAGAGGTCTGGCCTCAGGTGTCGACTGATTAATCCTGGGAGTATACCCAGACGTAGTGCCTGGCAGATCCTTTACAAGTGCCTTCACTTCAGCCTCGATCCTCCATCATCCTGACGTATCTCGGCAGTTCTCACTGGAAGTGGACGCTTCCTCTGTCGGTGCAGGTGCACTTCTGTTCCAGAGGAGCTCCAAAGGAAAGGCAGTAGTATGTGGCTACTACTCTAGACTGTTTTCTTCTGCTGAGCGCAATTACTCCATTGGAGATCGGGAGCTGCTGGCCATCAAATTGGCTCTGGAGGAGTGGAGACATCTTCTGGAGGGCGCTGCTGACCCCATCCTGATCTTCACCGACCACAAGAACCTCACTTACATTCAGTCCGCTCAAAGACTTAATCCTCGTCAAGCCAGGTGGTCGCTGTTCTTCACCCGTTTTCTGTTTGCGCTCCACTACCGTCCCGCGGACAAGAATGTGAGGGCCGATGCCCTGTCCAGATCGTTTGAGACGGAAGACACGGTGGAGTCCCTCCAGACCATCATAGACCCGTCCTGCATCGTCACTGCTAATCCTCTGCAGGTTAGAGACATCCCTCCTGGGAGGACTTTTGTTCGGTTGGCGGACAGGAGAAGAATTCTCCGCTGGGGACATAGTTCTAAACTTGCTGGGCACGCCGGTGTCCGTAAAACCCGAGACCTGATTGCTCGTCACTTTTGGTGGTCCACGCTACCTAAGGATGTTCTGGACTTTGTCTCTTCTTGCACGGTGTGTGCCTCTAACAAAGTGACTCACTCCAAGCCTGCCGGCCTGCTTCAACCTCTGCCTGTACCCAATGCCCCCTGGCAGCACATTGCGAAGGACTTCGTCACCGACACTGTCAGGGTGGTGGTGGACCGGTTCTCTAAGATGGCTCATTTTATCCCGCTGACCGGCCTACCTTCTGCTCCTCGTCTGGCAAGTCTCTTCATTCAGCACATCTTCCACTTGCATGGATTGCCTCTGCACATTGTGTCCGACCGGGGGGTTCAGTTTACCTCTAAGTTCTGGAGAGCCCTCTGTAAACTCCTGGATGTGAGATTGTACTTTTCCTCTGCCTATCACCCCCAGTCCAATGGGCAAGTTGAGAGGATCAACACGATCATGGAAAATTATCTCCGCCAATTCATCTCTTCACAGCACGATAACTGGGTACAGCTTCTACCATGGGCCGAATTTTCTTACAACAACCACACAAGTGAGTCCACCACTTCCACTCCGTTTCACATCGTGTACAGTCAACATCCCAGAGTCCCTCTTCCTGTGTCGACTTCATCTCAGGTTCCCGCTGCTGACTCTGCATATGGGGACTTCCTGCAAATCTGGCAACAGACCCGGTCCTCTATTTTGCTGGCAGTAGATCGCATGAAGCGAAAGGCAGATTTTAAGAGAAGAGAGCCGCCTCAGTATCTTCCGGGGACTAAAGTCTGGCTGTCCTCTCGGAACATTTGCTTGAAGGTGCCCTCATACAAGTTCGCTCCCAGGTTCCTTGGACCATTCGAGGTCCTGCAGCAGATCAACCCTGTCACCTACAAGCTTCGGCTGCCTCCTACCCTCAGGATTCCCAACTCCTTCCACGTCTCCCTCCTGAAGCCTGTGATCCTAAACCGCTATTCCAAGACTCCCAGCCCTGCGGTTGCTCCCAGCGGCTCCTCGGACATCTTTGAAGTAAAGGAGATCTTGGACACCCAGAGAGTGAGAGGAAAGACCTTTTATTTGGTGGATTGGAGGGGGTTTGGTCCCAAAGAGAGGTCCTGGGAGCCAGAGGAGAACCTCAATGCCCCTACTCTTCTAAAGAAGTTTCTCTCTTGCTCCGGTCCCAAGAAGAGTGAGCGTAAGAGGGGGGA
The DNA here is from genome assembly GCF_050947455.1 of Rhinoderma darwinii. NCBI lineage: Eukaryota > Metazoa > Chordata > Amphibia > Anura > Rhinodermatidae > Rhinoderma > Rhinoderma darwinii. Next base: position 234,170,575 of record NC_134687.1, on the reverse strand, counting down.
TACTGTAATGTCCGTGGCTGCGGGCTGTCAGCTCCAGCCTCCCGCTGACAGCCGCAGCCACGAGTCGGCAAGCGCTGGCCCCAGCCTCCTCCTCAAGAGACGCCAGCACTTGCATCCACTCACCTCCACCGGAGCCCACGCTCGTCCCCGCTCTTAAAGGGGCAGCGCGCGCACCGGACATCTTGAACGACCTTTGACCCGTGAGTACCCTGGGTTATAAGAGGGGTCCAGACCCCTAGTTCGATGCCTGAGCGTTGTTAGTTTCCCAGTCTGTCTTGCAAATGGTCCCTTAGTGTTTCCCGTTCCTGTTGTTACCCGTACCTTGTTCCCCGTTCCTGTTTCCCGTGCTTTGCCCTAGTATCAAGTCGTGCCACGTCCTGTGTCATCTGCCACGTCCAGAGGAATCTGCCACGTCCTGTGTCATCTGCCACGTCCAGAGGAATCTGCCACGTCCTGTGTCATCTGCCACGTCTAGAGGAATCCGCCATGTCCTGTGTCGTCTGCTTCGTCTGGAGGAATCCGCCACGTCCTGTGTCATCTGCCACGTCTGGAGGAATTCGCCACGTCCTGTGTCATCTGCCACGTCCGGAGGAATCCGCCACGTCCTGTGTTATCTGCCACGTCCGGAGGAATCCGCCACGTCTGGCGCAACTTGCGGCTCCTGTATCATCCGCCACGTTTGGTGCCATCTGCTGCACCCATCTCATCTGTGCCAGAGCTGCGGCCACCATCTGGACTATTCAGGTACCCTTGTGCGGGACATTGTATTTCTGGGGTGTCCTGTTGTTTGGCCAGCTGCCTCCCCGCTGCGGCGGTACGGCCTAGTGGGTCCACTAACCCGCTCCGTGACACTATGCCACTAATTGATTTGCCCAAACCTGTCCCGGTAGTGGGTATTGACTCCACTTTGCTTGCTAATGGTTATTTTATGCAGCATACCCCTGTTTTTGAACTCATTGTTGGCTCCATTCATTTGGAGCAGTGTTCTGTGTTAGTGATTCAGGGGTTATCGTCCGATTTGATCTTAGGCCTCCCTTGGTTGCAGACGCATAATCCCACTTTTAACTGGAATACTGGTGATCTTACTAAATGGGGTAATGAATGTATGACATCATGTTTTTCTATTAATTTGGTTTCTGTCGCTGAGGAGTTGATCACTCTACTTGAGTTTATTCAGGACTTCGCGGATGTCTTTTCTAAAAAAGCCTCCGAAGAGTTACCTCCTCATAGAGAGTACGATTGCGCTATCGACTTAGTACCAGGAGCTAAGTTCCCTAAAGGAAGGATATTTAATCTCTCTTGTCCTGAACGTGAAGCCATGAGAGAATATATCCAGGGAAGCCTGGCCAAAGTTTACATTCGCCCCTCTACTTCTCCGGTAGGTGCTGGCTTCTTCTTCGTGGGGAAGAAGGATGGTAGTCTTAGGCCGTGCATCGATTAGCGAAGTTTAAATAAAATCACTGTAAGGAACCAATATCCCCTTCCTTTGATTCCTGATCTCTTCAATCAGGTTCACTGGTCCCAATGGTTCTCTAAGTTCGCTCTTCGGGGGGCTTATAACCCTATCCGGATCAGAGAGGGGGATGAGTGGAAGACTGCGTTTAATACACCCGAAGGTCATTTCGAATATCTCGTCATGCCCTTTGGGTTATGTAATGCTCCCGCAGTCTTCCAGAATTTCATAAATGAGATTTTAAGAGACTATCTGGGGGTATTTCTTGTAGTGTACCTTGATGATATACTTGTGTTTTCCAAGGACTGGTCCTCCCACATTGAGCATGTCAGGAAAGTGCTCCAGGCCCTTTGGAAAAACAAACTCTTTGCAAAAAACCGAAAAAATGTGTGTTTGCGGTGCAGGAGATACCATTTTTGGGTCAGATTCTCACTCCTAATGAATTCCGCATGGACCCTGCCAAGGTTCCGGCTGTGTCAGAATGGGTCCGCCCTGCCTCCATGAAGGCCTTACAGTGCTTCCTGGGGTTTGCTAATTATTACAGGAGACGTATTGCTAACTTCTCGGTCATCGCTAAGCCTATTACGGACCTCACTCGTAAAGGTGCTGATCTCCTCCACTGGCCTCCGGAGGCTTCTGAGATCCTTAAGAGGTGCTTTGTCTCTGCCCCAGTGCTGATTCAGCCTAACCAAATGGAGCCATTCATCGTGGAGGTTGACGCTTCCGAGGTGGGAGTGGGTGCTGTCTTGTCCCAGGGTACTAGGTCTCACACCCATCTCCGTCCCTGTGCCTACTTCTCCAGGAAGTTCCCCTCCACTGAGAGAAACCATGACGTTGGCAACCGCGAACTCTTAGCCATTAAATGGGCATTTGAAGAGTGGCGCCACTTCCTGGAGGGGGCTAGGCACCAGGTAACGGTTCTTACTGACCACAAGAATCTGGTGTTCCTAAAATCTGCCCGGAGGCTAAACCCGAGACAAGCTCGATGGGCATTGTTTTTTACGAGATTCAACTTTGTGGTTACCTATAGGGCTGGGTCAAAAAATATCAAAGCTGATGCTCTGTCGTGTAGCTTCATGGCCAGCCCTCCTCCTGAGGAGGATCCCGCTTGTATTTTGCCCCCAGGTATAATCATATCCTCTGTGGATTCAGACTTAGCCTCCGAAATTGCGGCTGATCAAGGTTCTGCTCCCGAGAACCTTCCTGAGAACAAGCTGTTTGTTCCCCTGCAATTCCGGCTAAGGTTGCTCAGGGAGAATCATGACTCCGCACTATCTGCCCATCCAGTCATTCTGGGTACCAAGCACCTCATTTCCAGAACCTATTGGTGGCCTTGGTTGCTTAAAGACGTTAAGGCCTACGTCGCCACTTGTGAAATTTGTGCTAGGTCCAAGACTCCCAGGTCCCGACCTGCGGGCTTACTATGTTCTTTGCCCATTCCCCAGAGACCCTGGACTCATATCTCCATGGAATTTATCACCGATCTGCCTCCATCCCAAGGCAAGTCGGTGGTGTGGGTAGTAGTAGACCGCTTCAGTAAGATGTGCCACTTTGTACCCCTCAAGAAACTACCCAATACCAAGACGTTAGCTACCTTGTTCGTTAAACACATCCTGCGTCTCCATGGGGTTCTGGTTAATATTGTTTCCGACAGAGGGGTACAATTTGTTTCATTGTTTTGGAGAGCTTTCTGTAAGAAGCTGGAGAATGATCTGTACTTTTCCTCGGCCTTCCATCCTGAAACTAATGGCCAAACGGAGAGGACTAATCAGTCTCTAGAACAATACTTAAGGTGTTTTATCTCAGACTGTCAAGATGATTGGGTCTCCTTCATTTCCTTTGCTGAATTTTCCCTTAATAACCGGGTCAGTAGCTGGTCGGGGGTCACCCCCTTCTTCTGACATTTTGGGTTTAATCCACGGTTCTCCTCCGTTACACCTGGTGGTTCCAACAATCCCAAGGTAGATGTCGTTCATCGGGAACTGTGCACAGTCTGGGTCCAGGTTCAGAAGAACCTTGAGGCATCCAAGAGCATCCAAAAAACTCAGGCAGATAAAAGACGTTCAACTAACCCCCTATTTGTGGTCGGGGATCTAGTGTGGCTGTTTTCTAAAAATTTGCGCCTTAAAGTTTCGTCCAAGAAATTTGCTCCCCGGTATATAGGGCTGTACAAGATCATTGAGGTCCTCAACCCTGTCTCCTTCAGGCTGGCGTTACCCCCGTCTTTTCAGATACACAATGTGTTCCATGCCTCCCTCTTGAAAGGCTGCTCCCCGTCCTTGGCTACATCGAGGAAACCTCCGGTCCCTGTTCTCACTCCTGATGGGGTAGAATTCGAGGTAGCCAAGATTGTGGACAGCAGGATGGTCCAAGGCTCCCTCCAGTACATGGTCCATTGGAGAGGACACGGGCCTGAGGAGAGGACTTGGGTACCCACCAGGGATGTTTACGCCGGTATATTGCTAAGGAAGTTCGATCTTCGGTTTCCCAACAAGCCAGGTCCACCTAGGAAGGGTCCAGTGGCCCCTCATAAAAGGGGGGGTACTGTAAAGGGTTTGCCTGACACAGGTTCTGTGTCGACGCCCGGGGTTAATCAGCTTTCATCAGCTCCAAGGTCTGCTAGAGTGACGCGATCTGTTACCACTCAGGCTTGCAGGCTGAGGAGAGGGAGAACCTATCACAGCCTGGCCTGACAGTTCTAGCTCCCGCCCTTAGTCTATTTATACCCTCACTTGCAGCATGTTCCTTGCCTGTGATTCTCTTGTTTCCTGGCTCAGCTATTCCTGCTATTTACCTTATTGACTGCTGTTACTTTTTGACCCTGGCTTGCCCGACTATTCTCCTGCTCTGTTTTGCTACTACGTACTCTCCTGGTTTGATTTGGCTCATTCACCACTGCCTGTTGCTCACGATTTTCCATGGGCAACTGCCCTTACTCCCTTTGCTTCTGTGTGCCCTTGTCTTGTGTTGTCTGTCTTTGCACTTACTGAGCGTAGGGACCGTCGCCCAGTTGTACGCCGTCATTTAGGACGGGCCGTGCAAGTAGGCAGGGACTGAGTTGCGGGTAGATTAGGGCTCACCTGTCGTCTCCCCACCCCGTACCATTACACAATGCAAGACGGATCAATTATGTTCTGTGGAATCTCCATGGTGTCTTCTGTCTCGAAAGACCTGGACAAGGCATCGTCCCTCACATTCTTGTCGGCCGGGCGATAATGGAGCTCAAATTGGAATCTGGTAATGAACAGTGACCACCTGGCCTGACGAGGGTTCAGCCGTTGGGCCGTCTGAAGATAAGTGAGGTTCTTATGGTCCGTAAAAATCAGGATGAGATGAGCTGCGCCCTCTAGTAGATGTCTCCACACCTCCAGAGCCAATTTGATGGCCAGTAACTCCCGAACCCCAATCGAGTAGTTGCATTCTGCGGAAGAGAAGAGCTTAGAAAAATATCCCATACCATTGACTTGCCCTTGGAGCCTCTCTGGAACAGGAGTGCACCAGCACCGACAGAGGATGCATCCACCTCCAATGAGAACTGTAGAGAGACATCTGGATAATGGAGTATAGAGGCTGACGTGAAGGCACTCTTCAAGCTATTGAATGCGGACTCTGCCTCAGGAGTCCACGCCTTGGCATTCATGCCTTTCTTAGTGAGGTTAGAGATAGGAGAAGTCAGTGAGGAGAAGTTTGGAATAAACTGTCTATAAAAATTGGCAAATCCCAGAAAGCGCTGTACGGCCCTCAAACCTTGAGGGTGTGGCCATTCCAGGGCAGACTTTATCTTTTCAGAATCCATCTCGAGACCTCGATTTGAGACTATATAGCCCAGGAAGGGTAGAGCATCTTTTTCAAACACGCACTTTTCCAACTTAGCGTACAGACGACTCTCCCTTAACCACAGCAAAACTTGACGGACATGTCTCTGATGCGTCATAGTACCTAGAGAAAAAAAATCAAGATATCATCAAGGTAGACTACTACACAAACAAAGAGGAGGTCACGGAAAATGTCATTAACAAACTCCTGGAAGACCGTGGGAGCATTACACAGGCCGAAAGGCATTATTAGATATTCATAGTGTCCATCACGGGTGTTAAATGCAGTCTTCCATTCATCTCCCTGGCGAATCCGGACTAGGTTGTAAGCCCCATGCAGGTTTAGTTTGGAAAAAATCTTGGCACCACATATACGATCAAACAGTTCTGAGATCAGTGGCAACGGACATTTATTTTTCACCATGATTTGGTTGAGACAAGGACGAAGAGAACCATTCTTCTTTTTGACAAAGAAGAACCCGGCTCCTGTCGGGGAGGAAGACTTTGAAGCCCCTCTCCAAGTTCTCTTTCACATAGGCGGACATGGACAGAGTCTCTGGCAAGGAGAGAGGATATACCCTACAACGGGGAAGGGATGCACCAGGAATCAGCTTTATAGGGTAGTCATACGCCCGATGTGGAGACAATGTCTCCGCCTCCCTCTTGCTGAGCACATCCGAAAAGGCAGCATAATGACCCGGCAATCCTGCCAATGACCGAGGCAGCGAAGGCTGAGCCGAACGAATCTGCACCAGGCATCGGCTTCCCACTCAGGGCCCCACTGGAGAAACTCTCCAGAATTCCAGTCCAGGACTGGGGAATGTAGTCGGAGCCAAGGCAGGCCCAGCAACACAGGGTTAACGGCTTTGGACAGGACCTAGAACAATAGGAGTTCGGAGTGAAGAGCTCCCACTTGGAGCCTCAGCGGCTTGGTCACAGCTATAACTGGGTCTGGCAGAGGTAGTCCATTCACTGATGCAACCGTCAACGGCCTCTCTAGGGGGGTGGTGGGTAATTGAAGAAGATCCACTAGGTCTCTATGGATGAAATTAGCAGCGGATCCAGAGTCCAGATACGCAGAGACCTGATGCGTTCTCTCGCCGGACACCATGGTCACTGGTATGGACAATTTAGACAGAAGTCCTTTCTTACCCAAGGTTGTCTCTCCTAGCAACCCTAGGCTTTGGGATTTTGGTTGACACAGGCGCACCAGATGGCCACCGAGGCCGCAATATAGACAGAGTCCCGAAGTGCGTTTGCGTTGTCTCTCCTGGGTGGATAGCTTACACTGGTCCATCATCACAGACTTCTTAGGAGGATCAACATCTGAGGACAGCAGGGGTTGATGCAAAGTAGGGACGAGACTAGGAAGGCCTCCCTCCCGACAAACCTCTTGGAGGCGTTCTCGGATCCGCAAATCAATCCGGGCGGACAGAAGGATGAGGTCATCCAGGGTAGATGGCAGGTCTCGAGCGGCAAGTTCGTCCTTAATTTTAGGAGACAGTCCATGCCAGAATGCAGCCACCAGGGCCTCATTGTTATATAACAGTTCTCCCGCCAGGGTGCGGAAGTGGATGGCGTACCCGTTCATGGAGGTGTCTCCTTGGCGTAAGTTAATCAAGGAAGCCACTGCAGATGAAACCCGTCCAGGCTCCTCAAACACCATGAGAAAAGTATGGAGGAAGCCCTGGAAGTCACGGGTCTCTGGTCCTTGTCTCTCCCAGATAGGGTTTGCCAGTGAGAAGAGAGATGATGAAAGCGACCCTTTCGCAGTCAGACGAAAATGTCCTAGTATATAGGCTAAAGTGGATCTGGCACTGGTTCAAAAATCCACGAAAGGTACCTGCGTCTCCATCATAGCGGTCCGGAAGTGGCAAAGAAAAATGCGGGTCAATACTGCCAGGAGGTGTAGTCTGAGGATCAACACTGCCAGGAGGTGTAGTAGGAGGAACGGCAGCTCGTGCCTCCTGCCGACGTGCAAGAATGTTCAAGGCCTGGAGGAGTTGGTCCTGTCGAGACCGGAGGTCTAGCATATATCCGCCCGCATCTCTTGTGACGTCGTCATGGTCTTGGATCGACCAGCGGGGTCCATGGCCTGAGCGTACTGTCACGTAGAGTTCGTGGACCTACTGGACCGTACCGCCTTGGCGGTATGGCAGCTGGCCAACAGGGCGCTGCTCAGAGTCTATAGTTCGTATAGGAGGAGGGGAGGATGGGGCTGGGACCTTCTTAAAGCCCAGTGTGCTCTGGGAGCAATTAGCTCAATCTCCAACATGCGTACGCTCTGGCTTCTTAAAGAGGCTCTGTCACCACATTATAAGTGCCCTATCTCCTATATAAGGAGATCGGCGCTGTAATGTAGGTGACAGCAGTGCTTTTTATTTAGAAATACAATCTATTTTTACCACTTTATGAGCGATGTTTAGCTTTATGCTAATGAGTTTCTTAATGCCCAAGTGTAGTGGCCGGAAGGAGGTGAAGGGAAAGTGAGCCCTAATCTACCCACCGCCCTGTCCCTGCCTACTTGCAACGACCCGCCCTAGGCGACGAGGTACAACTGGGCGGCGGTCCCTACGCTGTCTAAGTGCACAGGGAAACAAACAGGGAACATGCAAGGGAAGGGGCAGTAGCCACGGAACGCCACGAGGAAACGGAGCGGCGAACGGACAGTCAGGACCAAAGTGAGTACACCCAAGCGGGCAAGGAGACAGAAGCAAGCCAGTGGCAAAGCAAAGCAGGTCAAGCAGAACTGCAGCAAGGCAGAAGCACGGCAGAAGCAGGCTGGAGCAAGCAGCAGTGGGGCCAGGAATCCAAAAGAATTACAAGCACTGAGGGAGAGAACAGGGCAGGTAATAAAGGACAGGGGGCGGAGCTAACTCCGACAGACCAGGCCGCGATAGGCTCTCCCACTCCTGAGCCTGCCACCCTGGTTGGTGGGAGATGGTGTCAGTCGAACAGGTCTGGCCTCAGGTGTGGATTGATTAATCCCAGGAGTATACCTAGATGAAGTACCTGGCAGATCCCTAACAGTACTCCCCCTTTTATGAGGGGCCACTGGACCCTTACTAAGGGGACCCGGTTTAGTGGGGAAGAGAAGGTGGAACCTCCTGATCAATACCCCAGCGTGAACATCACGGGCAGGTACCCAAGTCCTCTCCTCCGGCCCGTATCCTCTCCAATGGACCAGGTACTGGAGGGAGCCCTGGACCATCCTACTGTCCATAATCTTGGCCACCTCGAATTCCACCCCCTCAGGGGTGAGAACGGGAACAGGAGGTATCCTCGAGGGGGACCAGGACGGGGAGCAGCGTTTAAGGAGGGAGGCATGGAAGACGTCATGTATGCGAAATGATGGGGGGAGCTCCAGACGGAAGGATACAGGGTTGAGGACTTCAATGATCTTATAAGGTCCAATAAATCGGGGAGCAAACTTCCTGGACGGGACCTTAAGGCGCAAGTTCCTGGACGACAACCAGACCAAATCCCCGACGACAAACCGGGGGTTAGCAGAACGTCTACTATCCGCCTGAATCTTTTGTGCGCTCTGGGACGCCTCTAGGTTCTTCTGAACCTGGGCCCAGACAGTGCACAGTTCCCGATGAACATCCTCTACCTCAGGATTATTGGAACAACCAGGGGAGACGGAGGAGAATCTTGGGTTAAACCCGAAATTACAGAAAAACGGGGAGACCCCTGACGAGTTACTGACCCGGTTATTCAAGGAAAATTCAGCAAGGGGAAGGAATGAGACCCAATCGAATTGACAGTCAGAGATGAAACATCTTAAATATTGTTCCAGGGATTGGTTGGTCCTTTCCGTTTGGCCATTAGTTTCGGGATGGAAGGCGGAGGAGAAGGACAGATCAATCTCCAACTTTTTACAAAAAGCTCTCCAAAATAAGGAAACAAATTGTACCCCTCTGTCAGAAACGATATTGACTGGGGCCCCATGGAGACGCAGGATGTGTTTCACAAACAAAGAAGCTAACGTCTTGGCGTTAGGTAGCTTCTTAAGGGGCACAAAGTGGCACATCTTGCTGAAGCGGTCGACTACCACCCACACCACCGACTTGCCCTGAGATGGAGGCAAATCGGTGATAAAATCCATGGAGATATGGGTCCAAGGTCTCTGGGGAATGGGCAAGGAACGTAGTAGGCCCGCAGGTCGGGACCTAGGGGTTTTGGACCTAGCGCAAACCTCACAAGCGGCGACGTAAGCCCTAACGTCTTTAGGCAACCCAGGCCACCAATAGTTTCTGGTAATGAGGTGTTTGGTGCCCAAGATGCCAGGATGACCAGATAGAGCGGAGTCATGGTTTTCCCTGAGTACCCTCAGCCGGTATTGCAGGGGAACAAACAGTTTGTCCCCAGGGACGTTCCCGGGAGCTGCACCCTGATCAGCCGCGATATCAGAAGCTAAATCAGAATCCGTGGCAGAGACGATTATACCAGGGGGTAAAATACAAGCAGGATCCTTCTCAGAAGGAGGATTGGCCATGAAACTACGTGACAGAGCATCAGCCTTAATATTCTTGGACCCAGCCCTATAGGTAACCAAGAAATTAAATCTGGTAAAGAATAGTGCCCACCGAGCTTGTCTAGGATTAAGCCTCCGGGCCGATTCTAGGAAAACCAGATTCTTGTGATCCGTAAGGACCGTTACCTGGTGTCTGGCCCCCTCCAGGAAGTGCCGCCACTCCTCAAAAGCCCATTTAATGGCTAGAAGTTCGCGGTTGCCAATATCATAGTTACTCTCCGTGGGCGAAAACTTCCTAGAGAAGTAAGCACAGGGGCGGAGATGGGTGAGGGAGCTGGTACCCTGGGACAAGACGGCCCCCACTCCGACCTCGGATGCGTCAACCTCCACAATAAATGGCTCCTCTTGGTTGGGCTGAATCAGCACGGGGGCCGAGATAAAGCACTTCTTGAGGGTCTCAAAGGCCAGGACGGCCTCAGGGGGCCAATGGAGGATATCAGCACCCTTGCGGGTAAGGTCCGTAAGAGGCTTAGCGACGACCGAGAAGTTGGCAATAAATCTCCTGTAATAGTTGGCGAACCCTAAAAAACACTGTAACGCCTTAAGGGAGGCAGGTTGGACCCATTCCGCCACAGCCTGAACCTTGGCAGGGTCCATGCGGAATTCATGAGGAGTGAGGATTTGCCCTAAAAATGGTATCTCCTGTACCCCAAAGACACATTTTTCAGTCTTAGCAAACAGATTATTCTCCCGAAGGACCTGGAGCACCTTCCTGACATGCTCCACGTGGGAGGACCAGTCCTTGGAAAACACCAGTATGTCATCAAGGTACACAACAAGAAAATTACCCAGGTACTCTCTCAGGATTTCATTAATAAAATTCTGGAAGACAGCAGGGGCATTACACAACCCAAAGGGCATGACCAGGTATTCGAAATGACCCTCGGGTGTGTTGAACGCAGTTTTCCACTCATCCCCCTCTTTGATGCGGATAAGGTTATATGCCCCCCGTAGATCGAACTTAGAAAACCATTGGGCTCCCTGAACCTGATTAAAAAGATCCGGAATCAAAGGAAGTGGGTACTGGTTCCTTACGGTGACCTTATTCAGGTTACGATAATCAATGCACGGCCTAAGACCACCATCCTTCTTCCCCACGAAGAAGAAGCCAGCACCTACAGGAGAAGTCGAGGGGCGAATGAAACCCTTGGCCAGGCATTCTTGGATATACACCCTCATGGCTTCACGTTCAGGACATGAAAGATTAAATATCCTACCCTTAGGAAGCTTGGCACCAGGCACCAAATCGATAGCGCAATCGTAATCTCTATGGGGGGGCAACACCTCGGAGGCCTCCTTAGAAAACACATCGGCGAAGTCCTGAACAAACTCAGGAAGCGTGTTTACCTCCTCCCGGGGAGAAATAGAGTTAACAGAAAGACATGACATAAGACATTCATTACCCCATTTGGTGAGATCCCCAGTATTCCAATCAAACGTGGGATTATGCAACTGCAACCAGGGAAGGCCTAAAACCAGATCAGACGATAATCCCTGCATCACCAGTACAGAGCACTGCTCCAAATGCATGGAGCCAACAAGGAGTTCAAAAACAGGAGTATGCTGAGTAAAATAACCATTAGCAAGGGGAGTTGAGTCGATTCCTACTACAGGGATAGGATAAGGTAAATCAATACAAGGCATCTTTAGAGACATAGCAAATTCCGCAGACATGATATTAGCAGATGACCCTGAATCCACGAAAGCACTGCCCGTGGCAGCCCGGCCAGCAAACGAGACCTGAAAGGGAAGCAAAATTTTATTGCGTTTCACATTAACGGGAAATACCTGTGCGCCCAAGTGACCTCCCCGATGATCACTTAGGCGCGGAAGTTTTCCGGCTTCTTATTCTTGCGCCTGGGACAGGTGTTCAGTAGATGCTTGTCGTCTCCACAGTAGAAGCAGAGACCATTCATTCTGCGAAACTCCCTACGTTGTCGAGGGGACATGGAGGCCCCGAGTTGCATAGGTACCTCCGAGTCCTCCGTGGAGGGGCGAGGAGACGGGACCTCGGGGGGGATCGCAGAAAAGTCAGAGGGGAGCACACTGAAGCGTTCTAGCTGACGTTCCCTGAGACGTCGGTCAAGTCGTACTGCTAGGGCCATAACCTGGTCAAGGGAGTCAGACGAGGGGTAGTTAACCAGCAGATCCTTCAGGGCGTCAGATAATCCTAACCTAAACTGGCACCTTAGGGCCGGATCGTTCCACTGAGAAGCTACGCACCACTTCCTAAAATCAGAACAGTATTCCTCAACCGGTCTCCTACCCTGACGTAAGGTCACCAGCTGACTCTCGGCTAAGGCAGTCCTGTCAGTCTCGTCGTAAATGAGGCCGAGGGCAGAGAAAAAACGATCAACAGAGGAAAGTTCAGGGGCGTCAGGAGCCAAGGAGAAGGCCCACTCTTGGGGCCCTTCCTGGAGTCGGGATATGATGATACCCACCCGCTGGTTCTCGGAACCTGAGGAGTGGGGCTTTAGGCGGAAATACAGTCTGCAACTCTCCCGGAAGGAGAGAAACGTCTTACGGTCCCCTGAGAACCGGTCAGGTAACTTGAGGTCGGGTTCTAGAGGTGAGGTGAGGGGTACTACTAAAGCAGCGTCACCCTGATTGACCCTTTGGGCCAGGGCCTGGACCTGTAGGGAGAGGCCCTGCATCTGCTGGGCCAGGGTCTCAAGGGGGTCCATGATAGCGTCAGCGTAGGAGAAATGGTAGACTAGGTAAGGGCTTGTAATTATGTAGTGGCCGGAAGGAGGTGAAGGGAAAGTGAGCCCTAATCTACCCACCGCCCTGTCCCTGCCTACTTGCAACGACCCGCCCTAGGCGACGAGGTACAACTGGGCGGCGGTCCCTACGCTGTCTAAGTGCACAGGGAAACAAACAGGGAACATGCAAGGGAAGGGGCAGTAGCCACGGAACGCCACGAGGAAACGGAGCGGCGAACGGACAGTCAGGACCAAAGTGAGTACACCCAAGCGGGCAAGGAGACAGAAGCAAGCCAGTGGCAAAGCAAAGCAGGTCAAGCAGAACTGCAGCAAGGCAGAAGCACGGCAGAAGCAGGCTGGAGCAAGCAGCAGTGGGGCCAGGAATCCAAAAGAATTACAAGCACTGAGGGAGAGAACAGGGCAGGTAATAAAGGACAGGGGGCGGAGCTAACTCCGACAGACCAGGCCGCGATAGGCTCTCCCACTCCTGAGCCTGCCACCCTGGTTGGTGGGAGATGGTGTCAGTCGAACAGGTCTGGCCTCAGGTGTGGATTGATTAATCCCAGGAGTATACCTAGATGAAGTACCTGGCAGATCCCTAACACCAAGTGGGCGGGTTTTTACTTTAGGCCAAGTGGGCGTTGTACAGAGGAGTGTATGATGCTGACTAATCAGTGTCATACACTTCTGTCCATTAATTTACACTGCACTAGCGATATAGCTATATCGTTATCTGCAGCCTCATAAACACACAGTAACGTTACTGCAGTGTCCTGACAATGAATATACATTACCTTCAGCCAGGACGTCATGTGTATTCAGAATCCTGGGACGTCTGAATCTTTTCTGTGAGATTTCCAGCAAGGCAAACGTAATCTCGCGAGATTACGATGTAAACTCATTTAAAACGAGATTACGTTTGCCTTGCTGGAAATCTCACAGAAAAGATACTAACACATTAACAATACTGAAGTGTTTAGACAGTGAATAGACATTCCACGGGATGTCTATTCACAATCTCTGCACTTCGTTACTGTTTCTATGGTAGTTACAGCAGAGGAAGCGTGATCTCGTTGTAACCTGTCATTTACAGCGAGATCTCGCGAGATCACGCTTCCTCTGCTGTAACTACCACAGACAGAGTAACGAAGTGCAGAGATTGTGAATAGAAATCCCGTGGAATGTCTATTCACTGTCTAAACACTTCAGTATTGTTAAAGTGTTAGTATAAGACAGCACATAAGGATCTAGCAGGATCCCTATGCGCTGAGTAAATGAATGTAGAGGAGTGCATGATGCTGATTGGTCAGCGTCATACACTCCCCTGTACAACGCCCACTTGGTCTAATGTAAAAATACGCCCACTTGTGCATTAAGCAACTCATTAGCATAAATCTAAAATCGCTAATAAAGTGGTAAAAATAGATAGTTTTTTTTAAATAAAAGGCACTGCTGTCACCTACATTATAGCGCCGATCTCCTTATGTAGGAGATAGGGCACTTATAATGTGGTAACAGAGCCTCTTTAAGTCTGGACTGAGCTCGTGAGCGCACCCTGGTGGTCACTGTGAAGCAGGACGCCGTATGTGTAGACATCTCTTGAGAGAAGGGCGGCGACTGGATGGACGGACGTTACACACGTTTTGTTTCATTTTGTTGGAATGTGCTGATCAAATTTTTGTTTGTCTCATATATATATATATATATATATATATATATATATATATATATATATAAAAAAGGCACCATGGAGTAGGGCTGAAACGTCGCAAGTGGTGATTAAAGTGATCCTATTTTTTCACAGAATTTGGAGTGTTGTCTTGTATTTTGGACTCTGCTATATATATATATATATATATATATATATAGCAATTTTTTTTTTTAATGTTTTCTCGTGACACATTGGACTTTATGTTACTGGCAAAATTTGCTCTATACGTTCAGTATTTAATTGTGAAAAAACACCAACATTTTGCGAAGTATTGCAAAAATTAGCATTTTTCTTAATTTAAATGTATCTGCTTGTAAGACAGGCAGTTATACCACACAAAATTGTTGCTAATTAACATCCCCCATATGTCTACTTTAGATTGCCATAATTTTTTGAACATCCTTTTATTTTTCTAGGACGTTACAAGACTTTAAACTTTAGCAGCAATTTCTCACATTTTCAAGAAAATTTCAAAAGGCTATTTTTACAGGGGCCAGTTCAGATGTGAAGTGGCTTTGAGGGCCTTATATATTAGAAACCCCCAAAAAGTCACCCCATTTTAAAAACTTCACACCTCAAAATATTCAAAACAGCATTTAGAAAATGTCTTAACCCTTTAGACGTTTCACAGGAATTAAAGCAATGTAGAGGTGAAATGTACAAATTTCATACAAATTTCGTACAAATTTCAACACAGAAAGTTTTACCAGAGAAATGCAACTCAATATTTATTTCCAAGGTTCTGCAGTTTTAGTAAATATCCCACATGTGGCCCTAGCTTGCTACTGGACTGAAGCACTGGCCTCAGAAGCAAATGAGCACCTAATGGATTTTGGGGCCTTATTTTTATTAGAGTATATTTTAGGCACCATGTCAGGATTGAAGGGCTCTTGCGGTGCCAAAACAGTGTAAATCCCCCAAAAGTGACCCCATTTGGGAAACTACACACCTCAAGGAAATTATCTAGGGGTATAGTGAGCATTTTGACCGTACAGATTTTTTACAGAAATTATTGGAAGTAGTCCGTGAAAAATAAAATCTAAATTTTTTCAAAGAAAATGTAGGTTTAGCGATTTTTTTTCTCATTTACACAAGGACTAATGTAGAAAATGCACTGCAAAATTTGTAAAGCAATTTCTCCCAAGTAAAACAATACCCTACGTGTGGTCGTAAACGGCTGTTAGGACACACGGCAGGGCTTAGAAGGGAAAGAGCGCTATTTGGCTTTTGGAGCTCAAATTTAGCAGGAATGGTTTGCGGAGGCCATGTCATATTTGCAAAGCCGCTGAGGGGACAAAAACCCCCCACAAAAAAACCCATTTTGGAAACTACACCTATTGAGGAAATTATCTAGGGATATAGTGAGCATTTTAACCCAACAGGTGTTTCATAGAATGTATTAGAATTGGGCAGTGAAAATAAAAACAATACTTTTTCTTCAATAAGACATAGCTTTAGCTCAAAATCTTTCTTTTTCTCAACAAATAAAGGAAAAAAAGAACCCAACATTTGTAAAGCAATTTCTCCAGGGTATGGCAATACCCCATATGTGGTCATAAATGGCTGTTTGGGCACACAGTAGGGCTCAGAAGGGAAGTAGTGGAATTTGGCTTTTGGAGTACAGATTTTGCTGGATTGGTTTCTGGGCGCCTGTGGGACTAAAACAGTGGAAACCTCCCAGAAGTGACCACATTTTGGAAACTCCACCCCTCAATGCATTCACCTAGGGGTATAGTGAGCATGTTAACCCTGCAGGTGTTTTGTAGAAATTAGTGTGCACTCGATGTTGCAGAGTGAAAATGGGATTTTTTCCATAGATATGCCAATATGTGGTGCCCAGCTTGTGCCACCATAACAAGACAGCTCTCTAATTATTATGCGGTGTTTCCCAGTATACGGCATTGTGATGGTCTTGAGGCGGTCTGCTTCTTCCTGGGGACCAGCAACCGGGATGGTGAAATGAGTGATCTAATCCTGGAACTGCTACAATATATCTTGACACATAACCTCTTTGTGTTTAAAGGCAATGTGTTGCCAGAAAAACATGTTTTTTTTTAAAAAATTAAACATTTAGTGTGTGGGTGATTAAACATTGTTCAAATTTTTTTTATTTTTTTGCACGAGTCCAGGAAATATTATAAATTATTTCTAATTTATAATACTACCATTTTTGGTCACTAGATGGAGCTGTTCCCAAAATTGCAGCATTGCAACATTGGGTTAAAAGCCCTCGCTCTAGTGAGCTCTCAGCATCCCCCCCTCCTTTATCCTGGCTAGTGCCGGGATAAACGAGGGGTTT
Source organism: Rhinoderma darwinii (assembly GCF_050947455.1). Lineage (NCBI taxonomy): Eukaryota > Metazoa > Chordata > Amphibia > Anura > Rhinodermatidae > Rhinoderma > Rhinoderma darwinii. Next base: position 234,154,058 of record NC_134687.1, on the reverse strand, counting down.
GAACGATGTAACCTCCTACACTGTGTGTCGCCATTTTTTGAGCTAACCCACAGTGTAGTAGGTTTACATACAGTAGTAAACACACACAAACACGAACATACATTGAAATCTCTTACCTGCTCCTGCTGCCGCGGCTCCCTCCGGCCCGTCCGCTCCGTTTGCTGCCGCTGGTGCAAGTGCACAAATCCGGAAGCCGCGACCGGAAGTAGTAATATTACTGTCCGGCCGCGACTTCCGGTCCACAGGAAAATGGCGCCGAACGGCGCCAATTTCGAATAGGACTGTGTGGGAGCGGCGCATGCGCAGTTCCCACACAGACGCCGTACACTGCAGTCAATGGGACGGGAGCTGTTCGCAGTCCCTATGGGACTGTGGCTGCCGTATTCCATGTCTGTATGTGTCGTTAATCGACACACACAGAAATGGAACAAAAAATGGCAGCCCCCATAGGGAAGAAAAAGTGTAAAAATAAGAAAAAGTAAAACACAAACACACAAATGAATATAAACGTTTTTAATAAAGCACTAACATCTTTAACATATAAAAAAATAATTTGTGATGACACTGTTCCTTTAAGGATCATTTCTATTTACAGACCAGGGGCACTGCCATGGGGGCGGCCTGTGCGCCATCCTATGCAAACCTGTTTCTCGGACTCTGGGAGAGGCAGGTTTTTCTTGGGGATGGCGCTCGGGCCGCAGAACATGTGCAGTGCTGGCTTCGATATATTGATGATATCTTGTTTATTTGGCAGGGGTCCGAGTGTGATTTGGCGGTATTCATGCAGCAGTTGAATTCTAACCTTTTTAACATCAAGTTGACCTATAAGGCACATAAACATCAAATAGATTTCTTGGATGTAAATCCACATCAGTCAATTCACTGCTGCATGCCACATCCTTTCACACTCGCCCAACTGTCAAAGCAATCCCGGTTGGACAGTTTCTTAGGATGAAGCGGATCTGCTCCACCGATAGGTTGTTTGAGCGACAGTCAGATGAACTAAAATCCAGATTTCTGGACAGAGGGTATAGCACACGCCTCATTAAATCAGGGTATAATAGGGCTAGAAGAACACCTCGCTGCGATCTATTGCGAACTAAAACCCGTTCAACGATTGATAACAGTGTTCGTTTTATCACAACTTATAACAATCAGTGGGATAAAATGAGGTCCATTCTTGGGCATCACTGGCCAATCCTGAGGTCTGAACCAGCCTTGGCACAGTGTTTACCCGCAAAACCCATGATGACTGCCAAGAGGAGTAAAAACCTCAAAGATCTTCTAACTAAAGCCATTACGTACCGAAATATGTCAATCCTTTTAGCACGAGAGAACCAAAAGTTGGATGTTATCCATGTGGTGACTGTAGTGCATGCCCTAATATCAGCAGAGCTGGTGATTTTGCAACAGCAGATGGAACACGAACTTTTAAGATTAGAGATTACATTTCATGTAGTACTACACATGTAGTGTATTACGCACTCTGTGGATGCCCTAAGATTTATGTGGGCCTAACATCCAGACAGCTGAGGATACGCACTAGAGAGCATGGTCGTGACATCGCTGGAGCTAATGCAATCAGCGACCTTAAACAACTTAAAACATTGCCAAGGCACTTCAAACAGCACCATGGTTGCAATCCTAAGTCCCTTAGAATCCGTGGAATAGACCGTATACATTGTGGCATCAGAGGGGGTAATTTGAGAAAGGTTTTGGCCCAAAAAGAGTGTATGTGGATCGTCAAATTGGGATCCATGACTCCCAGTGGCCTTAACGAACAACTGAACTTCGCCCCGTTTCTTTAAAATTAAACTCTATTTAAATTTTATTTTCAAATAAAACCCTACCACCATATGTTTTTAATTGAATTTTAACTTTGTGTCTTTTGTTATGGTACATAGGTGTTTGATGCATTATTCATCTCGACAGCCCCCTCTGGACAAGATCTTGAATTGTAGAGTTGGACTGTCTCTGAAACATCGACATGAAGAGACACACAGATATATAAAAAAAACAAAGAAAAAGCAGCACTGTTCCTTGTGAAAAATAGGATCACTTTAATGCGACGTTTCAGCCCTACTCCATGGGGCCTTTCTCTGCTTGAGAAAGGCCCCATGGAGTAGGGCTGAAATGTCGCATTAAAGTGATCCTATTTTTCACAAATTCTGGAGTGCTGTCTCGTATCTTGGAGCATATATATATATATATATATATATATATATATATATAGACATACCTATTTGGAATATGTACCCGCATAGGTTGATAACCGACAATTTTCTCTTTCCCCTCACCTGTATTAATATTTAAATATTTTGTATAACATTTTATATACACTCTATCTGTATCTTTAGTGTATTGTTTCCACACCCCGAGGTCATATTCATTGATCATCCTTATTTGTTTATATATTTCAATATAGACTTTGTATAATAACAGTGCACCTCTGTTTCTATATATATTATATTCACTATGTCCGTGGGAGATTAGTCTTCCTCTTATCTAATTCTGCAGGCTTGTACTGTGGCACTAGTCATAATTTTCACGTTATTGTCTTTTGTGTTTTGTTTTTATGCTCATTGCACCACTTTCAGTCATAGACTGTTTTATAATTAATTATTGTCTATTGAATCTTACACATCTCGTATTGGTTACAGAGATTTGCATCATTTGCTGTACGAACATAATTTTAGATAATACTCTTTCCTTAAAGGAACAGTGTCATCACAAATTATTTTTTTATATGTTAAAGATGTTAGTGCTTTATTAAAAACGTTTATATTTATTTGTGTGTTTGTGTTTTACTTTTTCTTATTTTTACACTTTTTCTTCCCTATGGGGGCTGCCATTTTTTGTTCCATTTCTGTATGTGTCGATTAACGACACATACAGACATGGAATACGGCAGCCACAGTCCCATAGGGACTGCGAACGGCTCCCGTCCCATTCACTTGTGTGTACGGTGTCTGTGTGGGAACTGCGCATGCGCCGCTCCCACACAGTCCAATTTGAAATTGGCGCCGTCCGGCGCCATTTTCCTGTGGACCAGAAGTCGCGGCCGGACAGTAATATTACTACTTCCGGTCGCGGCTTCCGGACTTGTGCACTTGGACCAGCGGCAGCAGACGGAGCGGACGGGCCGGAGGGAGCCGCGGCGGCAGGAGCAGGTAAGAGATTTCAATGTATGTTCGTGTTTGTGTGTGTTTACTACTGTATGTAAACCTACTACACTGTGTGTTAGCTCAAAAAATGGCGACACACAGTGTAGGAGGTTACACCGTTCAAACCCCTCGTTTATCCCGGCACTAGCCAGGATAAAGTAGGGGGGGATGCTGAGAGCTCACTAGAGCGAGGGCTTTTTACCCAATTTTGCAATGCTGCAATTTTGGGAATAGCTCCATCTAGTGACCAAAAATGGGAAGTATTCTAAATTAGAATTAATTTATAATATTTCCTGACTCGTGAAAAAAAAATAAAAAATTTGAACAATGTTTAATCACCCACACACTAAATGTTTAATTAAAAAAAAACAAACATGTTTTTCTGGCAACACATTGCCTTTAATGATTTTAAAGTGTGAGGATGTACTTGTGTGTCGGCACATATTGCGGGTTGTCGTTTATTCTCTGTCAATATTTACCTTTGCGTGTCTCTATCTGTTTCTTGTCCAATGAGGAGCGCACCTCTTCTGTGCTTTGCTGACGTGTGGCTGTCCTCGCTCCTGCCCCCTATAGCGCATTGCGCATGTCCGGGATCCCTGTACGCGTCGGGGATCCTGGGCGTGCGCTACAGCGCTGGGGGCTGGAAGTGGGGCTTGCCACACTTCTGGTTTCGGCAGAGGACGTGCGCCGCTAACTCCTGGCATCAACAAACATTCATGTCAGCTGCTGCTTACCCTATTTAAAGGGAATGTGTTGCCAGCAAAACATGTTTTTTTTTTTTTAGTTAAACAGTTAGTGTGTAGGTGATTAAACATTGTTCAAATTTTTTTTATTTTTTCACGAGTCAGGAAATATTATAAATTAGATTCTAATTTATAATATTTCCCAGCGCTGGTCACTAGATGGAGCTATTCCCAAAATTGCAGCATTGCATGTGGTAAAGCAACCACATTGCTTTTTGCTGCAAAATTGGGATAAAATCACTCGCTCTAGTGAGCTCTGAGAATCCCCCCCTCCTTTATCCTGGCTAGTGCCGGGAGAAACGAGGGTATTGAACTGTCTAACCTCCTACACTGTGTGTCGCCATTTTTTGAGCTAACACACAGTGTAGTAGGTTTACATACAGTAGTAAACACGAACATACATAGAAATCTCTTACCTGCTCCTGCCGCCGTGGCTCCCTCCGGCCCGTCCGCTCCGTCTGCTGCCGCTGCTTCATGTCCACAAGTCCGGAAGCCGCGACTGGAAGTAGTAATCTTACTGTCCGGGCGCGACTTCCGGTCCACAAGAAAATGGCGCCGGACGGCGCGCATTTCAAATTGGACTGTGTGGGAGCGGCGCATGCGCCGTTCCCACACAGACGGCGTACACAGAAGTGGATGGGACGGGGCCCGTTCGCAGTCCCTATGGGACTGTGGCTGCCGTATTCCATGTCTGTATGTGTCGTTAATCGGCACATACAGAAATGGAAAAAAAAATGGCAGCCCCCATAGGGAAGAAAAAGTGTAAAAATAGAAAAAAGTAACACACAAACACACAAATAAATAAAAACGTTTTTAATAAAACACTAACATAAAACTGACATCCAAAAAATTTTTTGGGCGACACTATTCCTTTAAAGCAGCAGCTTAGTAGACACAATATACCCCTTGAGGAAGCACAACTGCGAAACGCGCGTTGGGGTCCCTTACACGACTGTCAGACAGTGTTACATACTACCAATGGGTAAGACTCTCTTTCAATAGAGGGAACAGGTGGTTTTCACTTGTTCATTGGGTGATTTATTCATTTTTTGCCTTCCCACTTGCACACTGTGATGTACTATTGGCCTAATGCCGTGGCAAAGATGACCAGTGACTTTTATTATGTTACCACCCATACCTCATAGTCCATTTTTTGAGTGTCTGATATCCCATACATATACCTAAGATAGTCTGCTTATTCGTGTATTTTCACTGGAACTGTATTAGTGTCCTCCTGTCCATTTGTACCTTTTTAAGCATTTTGTATGTTTGTTATTATGTGTTAATAAAGCTACATTTTTAGTATATGGCCTTTATGCTCCATTTCTGTCTCCATTATTTATTAAGGGGTGTAGTGAGCATTTTCACCCCACAGGATTTTTCCATAAATGAATGCGCTGCGGTTGGTGCAAATTAAAAAAAAATATTTTTCCCTAGATATGCCAATTCAGTGGCAAATATGTCGTGCCCAGCTTGTGCCACTGGAGACACACACCCCAAAAATTGTTAAAAGGGTTCTCCCGGGTATGGCAATGCCATATATGTGGAAGTAAACTGCTGTTAGGGCACGCTGTAGGGTCCAGAGGGGCGGGACCAACATTTGGCTTTTGGAGGGCGGATTTTGCTTGGTGGTAGTTTTGTTTGAGTATTGCTGGTGTTTCCGTTTATAATGTGGGAGTACATGTAGGCTGGGCAGAGTATATCAGGGGCATATTCAGGTAATATAATAATGGCGTAAAAAAACAATAAAATAATCCATAGATGTGTGTTACGCTGTGAAGCAATCCTTTCTGCACAGGCCAATGTCGCATTGATAAATTGTAGTTTCTGATCCCCCTTTTGGTCCACACTCCGCACCTTTCCAGTTTGGGGAATTTTGCTGGGAAGTGTTGTCCTGGTATAATAACACCAGCAGAAAAAAATGGGACATAGATAACATCAAAACCACAAAAAAGGCCATACTTACTAGGTGGGTGGGTGGGTGAAAACCCGTTCCCAGCAGGACGCAGACTGGTCAAAAAATGCTGCAGAAGGAGTGTGCATTAAATAGTGATAGCCACTCCCACTAGTCTTGAGGGGAGTGGCGAACTAAGTGCTCAAAGGTGTGCGATAAATGAGTGTCAGTGTTTGTGTAGTGCTAGGGTGTGAATTGTATGGTAAAAAAGAAATGTGTATGTATAGAAGTGTAAGAACAGTGTGATAATGTAATAAAAATAAATAATAAATAAGTGTGATGAATAGGGGTCAGTGCTGTGAATAGTACATGGGGTGTCCGTACTATGTGTGATATGTGGAGGGATGATGTGCTGGTCGTCAGGCATAGCATATCTTGCCGAATAACAGCCTAACAGCCTAATAGCAGAGCAGTCCGCTTTAGCTAACAATAGCTGCGTTACAAATAGGCTGTTATTCAACCTTTTTTCAAAAGCAGTGAAAAATGAAGTGGAATCACTCCTATACAGCACTGAAAGTAATATCTCGAAAGGGGAGAAAAAAGCTTTAAACCTTTTAAGAAATATGAATAATGTAGTTATAAAAAAAGCGGAAAAGGGAGGTAATGTTGTTTTGATGTCAAGAGAATATTACCTCTCTGAAGCTTTGAGACAATTGTCCGATATGGGTACATATTCAGTTTTAGATAGAGATCCTACTCATAAGTTTCAACAAAAATTACATACCTTTTTGAGAAAAAACGTGGAAAACGGCTGCTTATCACAAAAAATGGCAGAAAAATTGTACCTTGATTTTCCTTCAAAACCATCATGGTATTTTCTTCCTAAAATACATAAGGATAAAAAATACCCTCCCGGCCGTCCAATAGTTTCGGGGGTAGGCTCTTTAACCGAGCCCCTCTCTAAATATATTGACTGGCTACTGAGGCCCTTACTAAAAAGTATTCCATCATACATTAAAGATACTAACGAGTTTTTGAATGTTGTTAGGAATTTTTCATGGGAAAAAGATTTCTACCTCACGTCTATAGACGTTGAAAGTCTCTACACCAGAATCCCTCACGATATAGGTGTAGATACAGTGAAAAGAGTTCTCTCCTTAGCTAAGAAGAGTGAAAATGTCATCTCTTTTGTCAGTGAAGGTTTAGATTTTATCCTCACACATAATGCCTTAAATTTAATGATAAATGGTATATACAAAATAACGGAACAGCCATGGGAACCCCAGTAGCTTGTACGTTGGCTAATATTTTTTTAGGGGTTTTTGAGGATAGATATATCATTACACATTTGAATCCATTCCTAACTAAGATTAAATTATTTGTCAGATTTGTTGACGATATTTTTATGGTTTGGTCCGGTACAAAATCAGAATTCGAACTTTTTGTCACATACTTGAATGATTCTAATAAAATGAACATGAAGTTTACAAGTAAAATTGACCCTGTGGAGTTAGACTTTCTTGACGTAAAATTAACAATCAAGGGGAATATATTACATACGGAAGGTTTTAGGAAACCAACTGCTACAAATTCTTTACTACGTTACGATAGTTTCCACCCCCTACACGTCAGGAAAGCAATTCCATACGGTCAATTTATAAGGCTAAGACGCATAAATGACACAGATGAATCTTTTCTTAAACAGGCAAACGCCCTAAAAAAACGATTACTAGAAAGAGGTTTCCCGCCTGATATATTAAAGGGAATGTGTTGCGAGTTTTTTTTTTTTTTTTAATTGAACAGTTAGTGTAAAAATGATTAAACATTGTTCTAATTTTTTACTTTTTTTCACTAGTCAGGAAATATTATAAATTAGATTCTAATTTATAATATTTTCCAGTGCTGGTCACTAGATGGAGCAATTCCCAAAATTGCAGCATTGCATGTGGTAAAGCAACCACATTGCTTTATGCTGCAAAATTTGGGAAAACTCACTCGCTCTAGTGAGCTCTCAGAATCCCCCCCTCCTTTATCCTGGCTAGTGCCGGGAGAAACGAGGGGATTGAACGGTCAAACCTCCTACACTGTGTGTCGCCATTTTTTGAGCTAACACACAGTTTAGTAGGTTTACATACACTAGTAAACACACAGTAAAACACGAACATACATAGAAATAACTTACCTGCTCCAGTCGCCGCCGCTGCCTCCGGTCCGTCCGCTCCGTCTGCTACCGCCGCTCTTAGTGCACAAGTCCGGAAGCCGCGACCGGAAGTAGTAATCTTACTGTCCGGCCGCGACTTCCGGTCTACAGGAAAAAGGCACCGGACGGCGCACAGTTTAACTTGGACTGTGTGGGAGCGGCGCATGCGCCGTTCCCACACAGACGGCGTACAGCATAGTGAATGGAACGGGTCCCGTTCGCATTCACTATGGGACTGTAGCTGCCGTATTCCATGTCTGTATGTGTCGTTAATCGACACATACAGAAATGGAAAAAAAAATGGCAGCCCCCAAAGGGAAGAAAAAGTGTAAAAATAAAAAAAAGTAAAACACAAACACACAAATAAATATAAACGTTTTTAATAAAACACTAAAACCAAACTGATGTAAAAAAAATTTTTTTCGTGGCACTGTTCCTTTAAATAAAGCCATGAATACTGCATTCATGAAAAATCAGAACGATTTGTTAAAACCAAAGAAATATAAAAATAGGAATGAAAAGGAGGGAAAAAGATTCATCTTTACTTTCAAATATACTGGTCAAGCACAAATCATCAAAAATGGCGTCTCCCCCATGCGGCTACATGAATCCGGGTACGTGCCATCATTTATGCACTAAATGTATGTGGCTGCTCTGTTGGTATTATCTAGGCTGTACTTTCCTTATATCAGCCTTAGCTATATTGCTATGTGTTAATAAAACTTTATGCTTTAGGTACAATCTTTAATACCGGTTAATGGTGTTTCCTACATTTGAATCACTTCATTTATATGTGCTAGTACTATGTAATTATTCATATATATTCCTTATACATACACCATAAATATGGAGCTTGCCACTGCGATTATCATTTAACCCTGGGTTCCTGTTACCTACTATCAATTTTTGTTTTCATTACCATCTTATGTATTCCGTATGGGCTGACGCCTTCTTTACATTGTATGACTCATTTTTAATCGTTTGTCTTTCTCTGTTAATAAAGAAGTTTTTTCTACTACACATTACTTTGAGTGTACTTTACCTTTTTCTCTATAGGTTTCTCTCTAAAAGACAATCTAGTACATAGTAGATTTTCTGAAATTAAACATAATTGGCTTGACAAACAAATCCCGAAAGGGAACCATCGATGTGGAAATTGCGCCTTCTGCAGGTTTAACCTCCAGGCAAAAATATTGAATTTTGGGGGTATCACACAAAAAATAGAACAATTTATTAGTTGCAAAACTAAATTCGTAGTCTATATCATTTTTTGTCCTTGTGGACGATTTTATATAGGAAAAACCATCAGATGCCTATATGTTAGATTCAGAGAACACTGTAAATCTATAACAACAAATGAGGGAGCTCCCAGATTAATCCACCATATGAATAAAGCCCATGGTGGAGACTCTAATCTATTGAGGTTCGCAGGTATTGAACATGTCCCAATTCCTGAAAATGGGGGGGGGGGGGGGGGGGGGGGATAGACACAGGATATTATTGAGAAAAGAATCAGGATGGATTATCCGTACCAATGCAATGGGACCTGCCGGCCTAAATGATAAAAATGACATGGCAGTCTTTCTATAACAATCTTTATATTTGTGCTTATAGTTTTTGTTTTTCATTTGCCACACATATGATGTATGTGTTGCTTTTTATCCTCACTTATGTGTACAACAGTGTAACTATGCTTTCTGTAAAGGATCAATGAACGGCTTCCTATATCATATCCATTATGGTGTACAAACAAAAATGGCTATGTAAGGATAAAACTATTTATTTATAGTGTATTTAATTGAATACAGTTCTTTGCTCCATCCCCCGATAATTCATCAAAAGGTTCCATTCTAATTAATCTACATATATATGTATATATTTTTTTAAAATCGTACTCGCCTATCGTTGTCTGATGTGTCCGTGATGGAAGTTTTGCTTCTTTGCGGCCTTCAGGTCAGAATAAGGTGTGAATGTAGCCCTTTTCCTTGAAAGGTAAAAGTGATGCTTGCTCTGTGAAAAGAAATTAACATAAAGGGGTGTGTTCCAGAAGCTGTTCACTGTTGTTACATGCGTTACTATGGAAGCCACAGCTGTTGGCAGTTTAAAAGAACGCCTCCAGCAGTGACGTACTAGGTCAGAAGAAGCGCCATCTCCAGCGCGAAACAGGCTGTAACCTACAACTAGCTGTCCTCCCTGTAATGCTTTTACCCTCGCCAAGGTGACACAATAAAGTTAAGAAGATTTGCAAACGGGTGAGTGCCGCATTTTCATTTCTTTCATCTATATTATATTACAAGACCGTCTGTTTTTATGCTGAGCACCGCCCGAATTTTGCTTAAATGAGAAAAACCCTGATTCCACTTGCATCTATCTGCCTGTTCCATGCTGTGAGGATTGAGAGTGGTGCCGACTTCCTTCTACTGTGCTTGATTTATTCGGCAAGATATGCTATGCCTGACGACCAGCACATCATCCCTCCACATATTACACATAGTACTGACACCCCATGTACTATTCACAGCACTGACCCCTATTCATCACACTTATTTATTATTTATTTTTATTACATTATCACACAGTTCTTACACTTCCATACATACACATTTCTTTTTTACCATACAATTCACACCCCAGCACTACACAAACACTGACACTCATTTATCGCACACCTTTGAGCACTTAGTTCGCCACTCCCCTCAAGACTAGTGGGAGTGGCTATCACTATTTAATGCACCCTCCTTCTGCAGCATTTTTTGACAAGTCTGCGTCCTGCTGGGAACGGGTTTTCACCCACCCACCCACCTAGTAAGTATGGCCTTTTTTGTGGTTTTGAGGTCCTGGTATAATAGGGGTATAATACGGGCACCGTCACTTCCAGCGGATATGTTTGGACCCTACCCTTCCTGGTTCCCTAATTTTAGGGCCTTGATAAATCGCCTCTTGAAACAGAAGAAATGTTCCCCTCTGACCTGCACAACTTCATATTTTTTATTTCCTGACTTATTGGAGCCTTTAACTAATTTTATTTTTTCATAGACGTAGTGGTATGAGGGCTGTTTTTTTGCGGGACGAGCTGTAGTTATTATTGGTACCATTTTGGGGTACATGCAACTTTTTGATCACTTTTTATCCTTTTTTTGGGAGGTCAGGTAACCAGGTATACTGTAAAAAGCAAAAACACTTAATTTTGACAGCTCCCATGCTGTTTAAGCTTGGGAGCTGGTGACTAGCGAATATGTCCCCTTAAGGTATTTGCCCAGCAGCCTGGGTTCTCAGCTTAGGGGTTGGTTTTTAGTTTAGAGAAGGTGGGCCCTCCCACCCATATATAATGTGATCCCCAGGGGAGTCTCTTCCTCTTTGACCCCTCCAGCCTTGGATAGGAACCTCTGAGTGCTTTATACTCCTACATACTGGTAGTGTACAATGGCAGATGCAGCTTTATTAGCTCTCCTGAAGGAGAGAGTAGACAGGGAGGGCACCAGCTGGCTTACCCCTTTGCTTGTTGCTCCCGCCGGTCAGTCTTCCGAGGCATCTGGGCGGGAAGTGAGCAGCCAGGCGCGGCCTATGCGGCGCTGCCATCCCCCTTCCTGTTTGAGCCCTTCTCCTGCTCTGCCTCGTCAGAGCGGCAGAGCGCCAAATAGAACTCCCCGGGTGGTGCTTGGCCCTGCTCTGGTGGTTAGAGCTGCTGGCCCACGTGACCGCTCGTGCGCTAATGCAGTGCGGCGTACGGCACCCGGTAGTGTCCCCCAATCAGTGCTCCCTGCTGCTACACAGCAGGGGAGGATAGTGGCATGGTGCTGGATGCCCCCAGTACACAGCCATTAATTAAGCCGCCAGGTAGACTGGCTAGGTGGTTTCGGCGAGGTAAGAACCCTCCCCCACCACCACCACACGCACAGTGTATTGTCCCTGCACCAACTCAGCATAGTAGTGTGGAAAACAGTCAATTGGCTGAGCAGCAGAGGAAAATTGATGATGATGATGATGACTCCAATGCTGAGCTAGGCTCTTCTGCCATTAACAGCTCTGATGACTTTTTTTGACTGCGTGCCTGGCACTCCTACTCGTGGCGCTCAGGTCCCCATTGCTGGACGGCGTCCTGTTGCCAATCGTACATCCCAGAGAGACGGGTCCCGTTATGGGCGTAGTCCTACACCGTCAGAAGCTGGGTCCGCTCACATATACCTCCCAACCGTGCCGGATCCGGCGGGACAGTCCCGGTTTCTCACCGCTGTCCCACGGTCTGTAAATGTCCCGCCGGGCGCTGCATCAGAACAGCTGATCGCTGCTGACTGCAGCAGCGATCAGAAGAAGGCAGGAGTCTTTCGGCGGTGTTCTTACTGGGATCGATGCCGGCCCGTGAGTGGACCAGTCCAGTCATCTGACCTGTCAGCTGACCTCACCGGTCAGGTGACTGGACTGGTTCACTCCCGGGCCAGCATCGACACCAGTGAGAACGCCGCTGCAAGACTCCTGACGGTGAGTGATGGGGCTATTCACATGACCGATTTTTTTTTTGACGGCCCGGGAAACCTGGCCGTCAAAAAATGGGACATGCCCTATTTTCGGCTGTTTGCCCGGCTCCCATAGAAGTCTATGGGGCCGGGTAATGCACGGCCATCACCGGATGTGTGCTGAGTGACGGCCGTGTCTTCCGTCGCTCTCTCTCCTCCTCCTCCTCACAGTGCAGAGTTCATGTGAGGAGGAGGAGGGTCTTTTTTTGTTCCCTGTAGGAGTCGGAATCCCCAATCCCCGGCCGGGGATTGGGGATTCCGCTACAGGAAAAGTGAGTGACTACACTGTCCATATATGGACACAGCGACGTCACTCACTTCTGAAGCGGAATCCCCGACCCTGTGGCCGGGGACTTCGCTACAGGAGAAGTGAGTGACTACACTGTCCATATATGAACACAGTGACGTTACTCACTTCTGAAGCGGAATCCCGGATCCTGTGGCCGGGGATTCCTCTCCAGGAGAAGTCAGTGAATATAAGGTGTGCATGTGCTAAACCCCTTAGTAACAACTTTAGACATTAAAAACACATCATTCTTAAATTGGCAAGTAAATTGTGGCATGCGCCACGATTTATTAAAACACATTAACCATAGGCAATACAGCGCAAGAGGAGCCTGACCTCAATCGCGACATGGCACTCCCTGAGCTGGGGCCCGCCTGCCCTCAGCTCGCATCCTGTAACAAAGGCCAGCCGTGCCCCCTGCCACGGCTGTCCCCCCAGGCAGCCGCCGGACCGTCATCCGGCTTTCGTGACTGCCCAGGCCCAAAACATCCTGGGGACCTGCCGTATAACTAGTGTCCCCCCCACGTGCGAGTTCACCCCGCCGTATAACTAGTGGTAACTCGCCGTGGTCCGCCACCGAAACCGCTCTTAGCAGGAGTGCAGTGCCACGATCCGCCACCAAAAAAGGTAGGCTCCTCTGCCGATCTTACCTTTTTTACCCCATAAAAACTTCTTTCCACCAGTCCTCCATCCCTTCCTGCAGATTGTTGTTAAATATGTCCAGTCCCACATCAGATAAGTGTACGCCATCATTCCTGTACATTCCTTGGCACCCAAAGTCGATGTCCTTGTGCTGAATAAAAACTCCTTCCATCTCCACCATAAAGTCCTTCATGGCCTTGTTGACCTTCTCTCACCTTTTCAATGGCCGCTGTTGATGTTGCCCCCATCCAACTCCGCCTTTGAATAATTTATGACCACAAAAACTTTACCCCCGGCTACCTTTCTTTCCATGCAGCAACATCCACCTTCATCCTGTTAACTAGTACCCAAGCTTTGGTACTCGTCAAGTCGTTCCCCCCCGGTATGTATCACGATCACTTGTGGGCGCCCCCATTCTGCCGCTTCCTCCACCAGCTTTCTCATCTGGAACCATCGAAGACCACGTCTCCCGAAGCACTTCACCTTGACCCCGTCGCCCGGCAGTCCCAGCTGTAATCCATACGGTCTCATCCTTGCCCTCTCCGCAGCCCAGTACATGAAGGAATGTCCAATCACCCATACGCTTTTTCCTTCTGTGGGAGAGACAACATACAATCGGTAACATGGCAATGGACGGATATAAGTGCGGAAGGCATTGGATTTCCATCTCCCCAAACGCTCCCCACATCTGATCCCGCCGTTGCTGCTTCTGATGCCGCCCCAATTCTGAAAGAATGTGAACCAATTCTGTCCTTTTCTAGCCCTGCTGCCACTGCTGCCCTCTTAAAGGCAATGTGTTGCCAGAAAAACATGTTGTTTTTTTTTAAATTAAACATTTAGTGTGTGGGTGATTAAACATTGTTCAAATTTTTTTTATTTTTTTCACCAGTCAGGAAATATTATAAATTGGATTCAATTGGATTCAAATTTATAGTATTTACCATTTCTGGTCACTAGATGGAGCCATTCCCAAAAGCATGTGGTAAAGCAACCACATAGCTTTTCTGCTGCAAAATTGGGTAAAAAGCCCTCGCTCTAGTGAGCTCTCAGCATCCCCCCCTCCTTTATCCTGGCTAGTGCCGGGATAAACGAGGGGTTTGAACGGTCTAACCTCCTACACTGTGTGTCGCCATTTTTTGAGCTAACACACAGTGTAGTAGGTTTACATACTGTAGTAAACACACACAAACACGAACATACATTGAAATCTCTTACCTGCTCCTGCCGCCGCGGCTCCCTCCGGCCCGTCCGCTCCGTCTGCTGCCGCTGGTCCAAGTGCACAAGTCCGGAAGCCGCGACCGGAAGTAGTAATATTACTGTCCGGCCGCGACTTCCGGTCCACAGGAAAATGGCGCCGGACGGCGCCAATTTCAAGTTGGACTGTGTGGGAGCGGCGCATGCGCAGTTCCCACACAGACGCCGTACACACAAGTGAATGGGACGGGAGCCGTTCGCAGTCCCTATGGGACTGTGGCTGCCGTATTCCATGTCTGTATGTGTCGTTAATCGACACACACAGAAATGGAACAAAAAATGGCAGCCCCCATAGGGAAGAAAAAGTGTAAAAATAAGAAAGTAAAACACAAACACACAAATAAATATAAACGTTTTTAATAAAGCACTAACATCTTGAACATATGAAAAAATTTTCTGTGCTGACACTGTTCCTTTAAGTATCTGACAAAACTGCAACCTGGACAGGGCACTACCATCCCTGTGCTTAAGGAAAGCTCCTACCTCTGCTCCTCGTGAGACCAAATAATCCCTCACTGCCCCCACTGGACAAATTGCCCCCCCTTTCCTTACCATAGTCACCCATGTCCCTTTCCCATTTTGATCAGTCTTGAACCTTCTGGTAAGGCACTTAACGGTTGTGCCATCCCATTTTATGTCTTTGCGCTGTAACCCATCTTTACCCTTCTTTGCAGTGGACACCAATTCCCCTAACCTGAAAGCACCCGCAAAAGCCAATGTGAATGCAGCCTTAAATAGCAGCACTTCGTGCCTGTCCCTACATGTGGCCCCCAATGCTGCCACCAGCCTCTTTACTCTGCCTGAGTCTAAAAGCTCCCTCTTGTCTACTCCTCGTGGCTGTGACCTTGACCAACCCTTCACCACCCGTCTAATTGTAAAACACCTTTGTAGGGTCCTCCTCCCCTCTTACCTTCATAATAAATTATACTGCCACCACCAAGGTGGTGGCCCTACCTTTTGCTGCGCCATCCCTCCACATGTTACCCAGCAGCTTCCATAAGCACTGCACCGTACTCCCGCCTTCGTTCCTCCTGAAAACCTCCCACTTCTTCCATTCTTTCATGTAGGTCATCCATGTGTTTGGCGCCAACGATTTTTCCACGAGTTTTTCTAGAATCGGGTCAGTACCTGCCAAATATTGTTAGGGCACACATATCCTGTCCGCTCCGCATTTGGTACCAATTGAAAAAATACCTCCCACTTCCCCCTTAACAAAGCATCTGCAATCGAGTTATTGACTCCTGGGACATGTTCAGCTCTGAAGTTGATATTCCACTCCATGCATTTCCCTACCAAATATCTTAATAGTGCCAACACTGGGGGGGAGCAACTGGATAGATTGTCCACCGCTGACCCCACACTCATATTTTCTGGCCAAACAATTACCAACCTGTTCCTCAGCTGTTCCTTCCATAATTCCACTGCTACCACTATTGGGAATAGTTCATGTTCCTCAACCACCCCTTTCTGTCCAACGTCTCGCCATACCCCTGCTCACCACTTTCCGTCTAAAAAGGATCCAAAGCCAACTGACCCTGAAGCGTCTGAGAACAATCTCAACTTCTGATTGGAGCATGTTTCCCGTAGCCAAATCCGCACTCCATTAAGTTCACCAGGCAACTTTCCCAAAACTGCAGATCCTCTCTTAATGCTCTCATTATTCTAATTTTATGTTGTCCTGCCTTGACTCCTGCCATACTCAACTGTAAACGCCTGGAAAATACTTTGCCCATTGGAATCACCCTACACGCAAAATTAAGGGAACCCAAGAGCGACTGCATCTTTCTTTATGTCACATTCTCGCTGGCTTTCACCTCCCTTACCTCCTCCAACAATGCCTTCCCTTCTCGACAGGTAATCTACATTGGCCTTCTACTGAGTCTATTTCGATGCCTAAATATGACAACTTTGTTACTGGCTCCACTGCCTTTTCTTGTGCTATGGGGACCCTCAAATCTTGAAGTAGCGCTATAAACTTTACTTGGCAAATTTCTGACCCTGCTGGCCCTACTAACAAAAAATCACCCAGGTAGTGGGCAATTGTCTCCCTCCCACAAACTCTTTGCAAACCCTAATGCAAAAATTAACTGAATGCTTCAAAATACGCGCATGAAATTGCGCAACCCATAGGTAAACATTTATCTACAAAAAAAAATATATATAAAAAAAACAAAACGACACCTTCAAACGACACCCTGTTTATTTAAAACTCTCTGGATGCAATGGTAACAATCTAAAAGCAGATTCAATATCTACCTTGGACATCAATGCCCCCTTTCCCCATCCTCTTACACTTTCTACCGCTGACTCAAATGACTGATAATGTACCTCGCTCACTTCCTTCCCTATTGCATCGTTTTAAATCTTGACTACAGATCCAAATCCTTCTCACCAAAGCTAAACATTTGCCCTCCCCATCTTTTTTTTTTTATTTATTTTTTTTTATTTTTGAAGGCCCTATCATACCACCCTATTCCACTATAAGTAGCATGTGCGTCCACCACCAGATACATGTATTTTACAACTCCACATATTGCTTGGCTTACCATCCACCCACACTCTGGCATACACCAGAAAAAAACCTTAATTCCTTCCACAATAGTTTTCTCCTGTTATCTATCTGCCTTGCTAAGCCCCTTCTCCTTAGCTACCTCCCCTTCCTTAGACAAAACAAAGACAACCACATACGTTTCCTCTCTAACCTTCCCAAAAAAACCTTTTGTGGCAAATCTGCATATGTGGGCAACACTGAACAGGCATAGGCAGGGCCGCCATCAGGGGGGTATTAGGGGTACTACTGTAGGGGGCCCGGCCAAACTTAATTGAAAGGGGGGCCCGGCAACTGCCGCGACTTGCCTTTGGTAGAAAAAAACAGGCCCCTGCAATGGGGCCTGTTCTTTTCACCAAAACAATGTCGTGAGCTGCGGGCCCCCCTCTGGTAAAACACCGCCGTGAAACACCGCCTGCTTGCGCACGCTCGACCGAAAACGCGCACCCGCGTGCTCGACCCCACAAGCTCAGGAACGACCGGGCGTGCCGGCGCGCAACCTGCTCGTGCCCGCACCACAAGAATATCGCCGAACTGCTGGCAAGGACAGCCACACAGGGAGAGCGGCGCACAGACTACTTACCTGGTGGCCCGCCTCCACCTCCACCTCCTCCGCCTCCCCCTCCGCCTTCGCCTCCACCTCCTCCTCCTCCAGAGCGTAGCTGCGTAAGGAGAGGGGGAGGAGTCCAGTTGTTGCGCGGCGGCAGGAGTTCTACGATCCCCGCCATTTTCTGGAGCCTGGAGGTGAAGGACTGGACATGTGGACCGAAGACATCGCCTGACGGGGACTGGAGTGGGAGCAGTTCTTCTGACACAGTGAGTAAAGTGTCTCAAAGTGCTGTTTAAGTATGGCCCTGTTCACACAGAGTATTTTGCAGGCCAAAAATATCTGCCTCAAAATTCCTTAAATAATTTTGAGTCAGATTTTGACCTGCCCACAGTATTTTGCCGCGTTTTTTGCTGCGTTTTTTGCCTGCGGCGATTGAGGACAGCAGACAAAAAATGCAGCGAAAAATGCATTTTCTGCCTCCCATTGATTTCGATGGGAGGTAAGAGGCGGAACAACGGCAAGAAAGGACGTGCTGCTTTTTCTTTTTTCGGCGACTGGCTCCCATTGATTTCAGATTAAATCAATGGGAGGCGGTTTTGGAAGTTGTTTGGTGCTTATTCTGACGCAGTGTCCGAGTCAATATCAAGGCCCAAAAACTCTGTGAACTGGGCCTTATTGTTAGGGCTTATTCAGATGAACGTGTAACACATCCGTGCAACGTGCGTGATTTTCACGCCCCTCGCACGGACCTGTGTTACTCTATGGGGCCGTTCAGCATGTCAGTGATTTTCATGCAGCGTGTGTCCGCTGCGTAAAACTCACGACATGTCCGATATTTGTGCATTGTTCGCGCATCACGCACGCAAAAAATTGACCTGCAGTGTGGCTTTTTAAGCCGCAGCATGTCAATTTATTCTGTGGAATCGCTGCTCCTCTGTTGCGGAAATGCTGCGGTTCTGCCGCAAAAATCACAAATGAGAAAAAAAAAAAAGCCACTTTTTTAAATTTATAAAAAAGTTTAGACTTGCCCCGGCCGTAGTTTAGGTGACGCATCTCTCGCTTCTGAACGTAGCCCCGCCTCCTGGGATGACACTGTAGACCATGTGACCGCTGCAGCAGTCACATGGGATGAAACTTCATGACGGGAGGCCGGGCTACGTTCAGAAGAGAGAGATGCGTCACCAGGACTACGGCCGGGGTAAGTCTAAACATTTTTATAAATTTAAAAAAGTGCCTTTTTTTTTTTCTCATTTGTGATTTTTGCGGCAGAACCGCAGCATTTCCGCAACAGAGGAGCAGCGATTCCACAGAATAAATTGACATGCTGCGGCTTAAAAAGCCACACTGCAGGTCAATTTTTTTTTGCAGCGTGTGGATGAGATTTGTTCAAATCTCATCCACTCGGCTGCGACTGTAATACGCTGCGGATTTTCCACAATAAAATGTGTTGCATAAAATCTGCAGTGTTCATGCCTAGTGTGTTCCTACCCTAAGGCCGGATTCACACGAGCGTGTGCTTTTTGCGCGCGAAAAAAATGTGGCGTTTTGCGCATGCAAAATGTCCATAACAGCTCCGTGTGTCAGCCGCGTATGATGCGTGGCTGCGTGATTTTCGCGCAGCCGCCATCATTATGACACTCTGTTTGTATGATTGTACTGCTGCGGAAGTGCTGGGCGTGATTTTCACGCACCCATTGACTTCAATGGGTGCGTGATGCGCGAACAATCCACAAATATAGGACATGTCGTGAGTTTTACGCAGCGGACACACGCTGCGTGAAAATCACTGACAGTCTGCACGGACCCATAGAGTAACATAGGTCCGTGCGAGGCGCGTGAAAATCACACACGTTGCACGGATGTATTACACGATCGTCTGAATAAGCCCTAACAATAAGGCCCAGTTCACAGAGTTTTTGGGCCTTGATATTGAGTCGGACACTGCGTCAGAATCAGCACCAAACAACTTCCAAAACCACCTCCCATTGATTTAATCTGAAATCAATGGGAGCCAGTCGCGGAAAAAAGAAAAAGCAGCACGTCCTTTCTTGCCGTTGTTCCGCCTCTGACCTCCCATCGAAATCAATGGGAGGCAGAAAATGCATTTTTTGCTGCGTTTTTTGTCTGCTGTCCTCAATCGCCGCGGGCAAAAAACGCGGCAAGATAGTGTGGGCAGGTCAAAATCTGTCTCAAAATTTGGTGCGCGGTTCCAGGCGCGGGAGTTTGCGGGTGTGCGCGATCGGTCGCACGGGCGGCGGTTTTTGACGGCCCCCATGACGACCCCCATGCTACCCAGGGCCGCCATCAGGGGGGGTATTAGGGGTACTGATGTGAGAGGCCCGGCCAAACCTAATTGAAAGGGGGGCCCGCAGCTCACGACATTCTTTTGGTGAAAAAAACAGGCCCCATTGCAGGGGCCTGTTTTTTTTCTACCAAAGGCAAGTCGCGCCAGTTGCCAGGCACCCCTTTCAATTAGGTTTGGCCGGGCCTCTCACATCAGTACCCCTAATACCCCCCCTGATGGCGGCCCTGGGTACCATGATATAGTGCTGGACGGAGTACCGTTAACAGGTGGTGCCACGGTAGGGGGGCCCAGAAAATTTAGCTGTATGGGGCCCTGAAATTCCTGATGGTGGCCCTGGGCATAGGTATCCTGCTTCCCCAGCCGCTAGCCCTTTTTCTACTAGATCACTGTTCTGAACCCCCCCACGCCTGTAAAAATGAAGATTTTGAATTTGAAGGCCTATATAATGTCATATATTATATTATCCTATAGTGTATTTTATTTGAATGAATCAAAGATGGAGGGTCGCATGTTTCAATGAAATGCATCTCATCAGTATGCAAGACACCTATTATTTAATCTGATTCTCCCAACAAAGGACCCAGACATTCACAGGTATCTCCTACATATGATAACCAGTAGTGTGGACAATAGAACTATTGTTGATGGTAAACAAAAAGTGTCTCTGTAAAGTTTATTGCTCATGACTGTCCCTGTGTACATATCTCAATACAAATCCCAGAACAACTGCAACAGTAATTTTACTCTTTAAACAATACATTTTTATACATCACTCTTTTATTTCATTTATTGCACTTACCCTTAAAGTCAAACCCGGTAAAGAGGGTGGAAGAGAGAAATTCTTACACCCCCTACAGAAACAGCTTCTTTACTTATTTGCTCTTCCCTTCACTAACTTTAAATGTTTTTATTTATTTATTTTTACATGTTAAGCATTTTTCCTTAATTACTGCATTATTCCTCATCTGAACACAAATGCCCATCCGATGCATTGGAATCAGACTCACCCAGTTGTTGCATACTTCGGCTTCCAGGCTCTTAATGACTCTGTCCTAGATTGCTGCTCGCTGGGCTGGCTTGCTGCAATCCCTCCTGTGCTTGTTGTGCTCTATCGCTGCTTCGCTCCCTGCAACAAAAGATATTGTGCGAGTATGTGACCTTTCCCCTTGGCTCTGTGATAATGCTTCCTTACTGTTCCATCGCTGAAAGGCCCCATAGCCCATTGCTAAACCCCCCCCGGCTTAAGGGAAGAAATATCCATGTCCTCCCCACCACCCCCCGGCTAGGCTGAATATAGCTTGCTGGCACCTGATCCTAAGTGCCGTTGTACCTCTGACTTACCGGGTCTGCTGGCTTCCCAGAAACTACTGGGGACACTATTAAATTGGTGGGGGTTTAGCATGCCCATAGGGCCACCTTGAAAATTACTCTCCCTGTGTACCTGCGGCCCATTAAAAGAATAAAACCCTGCTGGTGGTGGCAGGGAACCTATGTGAGTGGGGGTGACATGGTTACATGTTGTGAGGGGGGGGGTTGTTTGGGAAAAATTGGGCTGAGATGGGGTGGGAGGAAGAATAATGGGGCCCTTGGGACTGGCGTGGGGCAGGGGGTCAGAGGAGAACGCTTACGGTATGGGACCGACTTACCCGGCCTAATGGAATCCCGAAGACGCTTGGAGACCACGGTCTTTCGCCTTGGACTTGCTCCAGCAGTAGCCACCAGCTCCTTTCCAGCGACAACCTCGCCAAACGACTTATTTTGGGACGGTTCCATTTCTAACAAGGGAGGGTTGGGTGGTTCTTTTACTTCTCCTGGTAAGTATGCCTCCTCTTTGCTTCTCCTGGTAAGTACTGTCTTACCTCCCCCTGCTTTCTGGACTTATAAACCCTTATCCTGCTCCCCTAACCTCATTACCTATGCCTCCTATAGTTCTTTCCACTATCACTCCCCTTTCTACACTTATCTCACAGTGAACAATGAGTTCACCCTCCCCCTCCAGCCATGCTGGTGCCATTGGCCATGTGGCCAGCACCATTTTATATCCCTTGCTTCCTCTAACCAAACTCATCAGGGACGCCCTGGCCCACCTAATGCTTCCTCGGGCCTAGTCGTCCCTCGTCCTAAATACTGTCCATATATGGATATTGAAGTCAGTGACTTCTCCTGGAAGGGGGGGCTGTGTGGCATTACCTACCAGGGGGGCTGTGTGGCATTACCTACCAGGGGGGCTGTGTGGCATTATCTACAGAGGGCTGTCTGTGACAACAAATTTAAATTAAATTCATCCGATTTTTAAAACGGACAGGGAAAAAAACGGGTCAAAAACGGCAACACGGCCCGGAACAGAATAGGAACGGATGCAAAATGACTGGGAAAAACGGCCCAAAACGGCAGTTTTTATCGGCCGACACTCGGAGCCTGTCATGTGAATAAAGCCGATCTCTACTGATCTCCGCTCTGGCGGCAATGTGGCACCTACAGGGGGACTGTGTGTGGAGCTATGTACAGGGGTGCTGTGTGTGGCACTATGTACAGGGGTGCTGTGTGTGGCACTATGTACAGGGGTGCTGTGTGTGGCACTATGTACAGGGGTGCTGTGTGTGGCACTATGTACAGGGGTGCTGTGTGTGGCACTATGTACAGGGGTGCTGTGTGTGGCACTATGTACAGGGGGCTGTGTCTGGCGCTATGTACAGGGGGCTGTATCTGGCACTATGTACAGGGGGGCTGTGTCTGGCACTATCTACCGGGGGCTGTATCGGATGATATGTACAGGGGGGGTTGTGTGTGCAGCTATGTACAGGGGGGCTGTGTGTGGCGATATCTACAGGGGGCTGTATCTGACGCTATCTACAGGGGGCTGTGTGTGGAGCGATCTACAGGGAGGCTGTGTGTGGAGCTATCTACAGGGGGGGGCTGTGTCTAGAGCTATGTACAGGGGGGGCTGTGTGTGGAGCTATGTACAGGGGGGGCTGTGTCTGGCGCTATGTACAGGGGGGCTGTGTGTGGAGCAATCTACAGGGGGGCTCTGGTGGATGATTTTTCCATTGACCGGTAGCAGAGTTACACAACTGGAAAAAAAAATCCCCATCATGTAACTCTGCTACCTGTCAATTGAAAAGTCATCAACTACAGGGTCTCCCTCTTGACTTTCATTGTTCTCCGCCTTTTGGTTTGTCCTGCAGCTGCTGCCGCCGTGATGAGCAAATGTTATACCCAAGATAGGAAAAGTAACATAAAGATGACATAACCGGATCCATAATATCTGGGATATCCAGAGATCCACAGTGAGAATGTGCGCTTGTTATTTGCAGAAGGATCTGGCCGTGATTTGATGTGTTTATGTGGAATATTGGGCGTGGTTAGGGGGCTTGGCTTAAAATGTCCTTCTTTTTCTGGTAGGCGCAGGAGGCGTAGTTGCTCTCAGAGGCGTTCTCATAGTAAGGAACGTAGGAGCGCTTATAGACGCCATTCCAGGAGCAGACATAGTCGACGGCGTTCCCACAGGGACTCATCTGGTCACTGCTCTTCCTCCTCATCGGTGAGCAGTAGGGGCAGTCGTTACATGAGGTGTTCGCATGGGAGCTGGAGACACGGGCGGAGTAGGCGGACCAACAACCGGGGGCAGGAGAGCCAACCGTCTGCGACTGTCGCTGCAGTTTCCGTAGTTCCACTGCAGCCTACCGTGCCGACTCCTGATGCACTACCCTCTACACATCTGACCGGTGAGTTATCCTGTGTTCCTGCTTGGAATAAGGCCGCCACCGGTGGCGGGGGTGATATGTTGGATGTTTTAAAATGTATGTTAACGAAATTGGAGGGTCCTAGCCCCTCAGTGCATTCTCCAGGGGCGTACATTGCACAGCCTGAGTCGTGCCCGTTTAATCCGGGTTTGCAGTTTTGGGTTTCCTATTTTTGTGGCGTGGCCCCTTTGGGGACACCTTTATCATTAGAAACGAGAGAAAAAAAAATGGAAAAATCTGAATTTGTTGTTTGGTCTTTATTGTCTCCTGAGCAGTTGACGGTTGATAAGGAAAGGAGGTTTGAAAAAACGGAGGATAAGAAGCCGAAGGTGGCAAAAACTTTTGGGAACTGGGTGCAAGCTTTCGCTATTATGGCTAGTGTTATTAGCAAGAAACACCCAGAAAAAGCCTTTGAATTGTTTACTTATTTGTATACAATTTATTCGGCTTATAAATTACATGGACGCACAGCATGGTGGAGATATGACGAAGAGTTTAGGCGGCGTCTGGCACTGCGGCCGGAAGTCGGCTGGTCTTTTAAAGCTACCGATGTTTGGATACAACTCATGTTGTCCCAGAAGCCGCCTACTCCCTTTCAGTCATCTGCCTCCGTGGGTCATTCTCAGTCCGCGGCGGCGGGGAGACGTCTCGGAGCATGCTGGCTCTTTAACGAGGGCCATTGCAAGTTCTTTGCCTTGTGTAAGTTTAAGCACGAATGTTTGTTCTGTGGTGTTTCTCACACAGCCTTGCGCTGTTTCAAAAAGGGTAAGATGCCCGCCAGACTCGTGGCTCCAGGTAAGCAGGAGGACACCGGTGAGCATGCAAAAGATGCGCCTGTGGTTGGACAGGTACCACAGGAATGCGGAGGCCGGAATGCTAATTGATGGTTTTACTGTCGGTTTTTATATACCACATGTTTCCCAGTCGGCCGTTGTTTTTGCGGCTAATTTAAAATCAGTTTGGGATTTCCCCAATGTTGTACAAGAAAAACTGGATAAGGAGGTTAGCCTGGGCCGAGTAGCTGGCCCGTTTACCACTCCCCCTTTGGAGAATCTTCGGATATCTCATTTGGGCGTGGTTCCCAAAAAAGAGCCTGTCAAATATAGACTCATCCACCATTTGTCTTTCCCAGAGGGTGATTCAGTCAATGATGGCATACCTAGGGAAGAGTCGGTCGTGTCTTACATTTCTTTTGACTGGGCCGTGCAGGTGATATCTAAAGCCGGCTCTGGTGCTTTGTTGGCGAAATCCGATATAGAATCTGCCTTCCGACTTCTTCCTGTCCATCCTGACTGTTTTCATCTGCTGGGTTGTCAATTGGATGGTCTGTATTATGTCGATCTTTGTTTGCTCCATATCGTGCCGCTACTTCGAGATGTTTAGCACCTTTCTCGAGTGGGCGGTGAGATCCGAGTCGAGAAATCCGGCCCTCTTACATTATCTCGACGATTTTTTTTGTTCATTGGTCCCTGTAGTTCATTGTTATGTCAGCATACGTTAGATTAGTTTAGTTATTTTATGGATCTTTTTGGCGTCCCATTAGCTGAAGGGAAAACTGAGGGCCCCACCACTTGTTTGTCTTTCCTCGGTATCATGATTGATACAGAGAGAATGCTCCTTAGCTTACCGGCGGATAAATTGTCTCGTCTGCTGGATTGCATAGGCCTGTGCCTCAGGGTTAAAAAGGTTACGTTGAAAGAGTTACAATCGCTCCTGGGCCGATTAGCATTTGCGTGTCGCATATTCCCGATGGGCAGGGTTTTTGCGCGTCGGCTATCTCTAGCGACGTAAGGGATTAAACAACCTTACCATTTTATACGACTATCAGTAGCCCTTAAAGATGATTTGAGGATGTTGTGTTTCTTTAGAAATATGGGGTGAAGTTATGTGTAATAAACGGATATTGTTCTGGTCAGACAATGAGTACTGCTATAGCAATAAATAAGCTAACATCGAGTTCTCCTCCGGTTCTGGCTTTGTTAAGACATCTTGTATTCATATGTTTATCCTTTAATTTGGTTGTCAAGGCGCGGCACATGCCGAGTATATGTAACGATGTTGCTGATGCTCTGTCTCGTTTTCAGTGGCATCGTTTCAGGGACCTGCACCCTCTAGCGGACGTGGAGGGTTACCCATGCCCCTCTTTCCTCTGGGATCTGCCGGTGAACATCTGATCCCGTTAGTACAGTCCTTGGTAGGTCCTGCTACATGGAGCAGTCACGGTAAGGCATGGTGCGAATGGCTGTCTTGTGCGGACAGGGATTTAACTCTTTCTCCTCAAAATTGCCATAGCATTACGGTTGCTTATTTATCTTGGCTGCGGGACAAAGGTGTATCCGCGTGCGTTGCGCAAAAACGTTTGTCAGGCGTTGCTTTCTCCTTTAAGCTTTTGGGTTTGTCAGATGCCACCAAGAGCCCGGTTTTCTCCTTGATCCTTCGGGGTTGGAAAAAGGAAAGGCCATCCTTAGATATGCGTAGGCCTGTGTCCTTTTTGCTTTTGCAGTGTCTGGTTGTTATAGTAGCGGAGATTTGCCAGGCGCCTTAAGAGATGTTGCTGTTCCTATTTTGCTTTCATTTTAGCATTCTTTTGCGCTTTGCGTATAAGTGAGTTGGTTTCCCCTTCGCGGCTGCATATATCGGGCCTTCTTAGAGAGGATGTAGTCACCCTCAAAGATTCTATTATGGTTCGCGTCCGTCGTTCTAAAACGGATATATTTGGCAGGGGCACTTGGTTATCTATCTTCAGGCTCCCTGCGCTGTTATGCCCGGTAGCTGTTATTTCTAGTTATGTTTCAGCTCGCTCCCAGGGCCCTAGTTTCCTGCTTCACCATGATGGTTCCCCCCTGACAATATTCCAATTTTCAAATGTTTTAAAAAAATGTTTGGGCTTATTAGGCGTCAACCCTTTGGAATTTGGCACTCGCTTGTTTCGCATTGGTGCAGCGATGGTAGCGGAAGCAGCAGGGCTGCCAGATTCCGATGTTAAGAGAATTGGTCGCTGGAAGTCATACGGCTTCCCGGCGCTATGTTCGTCCTAATTTGTTGACCTAATAATTATCTTTCTGTTTCTTTTGTTTCCTAGGTTTCAAGAGGCCGTTGGTGTGGCTACTGGGGCACTCGTACATTTATTGGGCTGCACGTCGTGCTTCAAATCGAATCAAGCAGAGGTTTCCTGGAAAGGTTTTCGGGGTTTAAGATGGCTCCAGGTTCTTCCCAAAGTTGTTGCGCTGAGCAAAGTTACGCATGGGCCTGCAGTTTTGGTCATGCATGCGGGGGGAAATGATCTCTGTTCTGTTATGGTGGCCGAGCTTCTATCAATTATAAGGGCAGATTTTGACCGGTTTGCCACGTTCTTTCCCGATTTTAATGATAGTCTGGTCAGAGATAGTCCCCAGAGTCCTGTGGAACGGCGCTCGCAATTACTCGGCTATTGAGAGAGTGAGACGCATGGTAAACATGCGGGTGCCCAAACATGTTAGGTCAAAAGGGGGTGTGGTAATTCGTCATCGTCAACTTGAAGGGGACAAGAAAGGTTTGATGTTATCCGATGGAGTACACTTGAATGACATTGGTCTGGACATCTTCTTGTCCGGGCTTTAGGATGCTATTGAGGGGGCTCTTTTTCTTTTGGCAGGTGGGGGCAGGAGCTCGGTGTAGGGGTACACCTCACCCCTATGGTGGTGTGGAAGGACCTTGTCCGTTCCGTTTAGGGATTATGAGAGAACGGTCACCTGCCATATCAACAAAGACTTGCCCACCGCGGGGCACGCGATGTGACATTTATTTCAAGGATCAACAGTATCATCCAGAGATAGCTACGGGCAAGGTTTTTTCCTCCATGCCCTAAATAAAGCTGTGGCCTACCCCCACTTTATACCCACGCTGAGTGTCTGTGTAGTTTATTTGAGGAATGCAGGCCATTGATATTATATCTCGGTAGTCTCACAGCTCCCATGCTGTTTAAGCTTGGGAGCTGGTGACTAGCGAGTATGTCCGCTTAAGGGATTTACCCAGCCGCCTGGGTTCTCAGCTTAGGGGTTGGTTTTTAGTTTAGAGAAGGTGGGCCCTCCCACCCATATATAATGTCATCCCCAGGGGAGACTCTTCCTTTTTGACTCCCCGCCAGCCTTGGATAGGAACCATCCCGCCCACCCTACATTTATATATTGCACTGTTTTGTATTGCATTCATTTGATTTATTGCATTGTCATTCACTGTTAAGTATGGCAAGTGTGCCTCGTGCTTGTGTTTTTACATTTATTGGTGTGTTATTCATACTCCCCTTTTTCTGCATTTTCCTAGTCACATTTGGCGGTGTGGAAGGACCTTGTCCGTTCCGTTTAGGGATTATGAGAGAACGGTCACTTGCCGTATCAACAAAGACGTGCCCACTGCGGCTGCAGTGGCGGGGCACGCGAGGTGACGTTTATTTCAAGGATCAACAATCTCATCCAGTGATGGCTACGGGCAAGGTTTCTTTCCTCCATGCATTAAATAATGCTGTGGCCTACCCCCACTTTATACCCACGCTGAGTGTCTGTGTAGTTTATTTTAGGAATGCAGGCCATTGATATTATATCTCGATAGTCTAAGAAGGCCAATTTCCCCAGGATGAGGGCTGCAATTCAGGATATAGACTGGGAAGAACTAATGTCGAATAATGGTACAAATGATAAATGGGAGATTTTAAAATCTACTTTGTATAATTATAGTGCAAAATTTATTCCTATAGGTAACAAGTATAAACGACTAAAATTAAACTCCACATGGCTTACACCTTCTGTAAAAAGGGCAATATATGACAAAAAAAGGGCATTTGAAAAATACAAATCTGAGGGTACAGCTTTAGCCTTTGTAGATTATAAAGAGCTTAATAAAATCTGCAAAAAAGTAATAAAATCAGCAAAAATACAAAATGAAAGGCAGGTGGCCAAGGATAGTAAAACAAATCCACAAAAATTCTTCAAGTATGTAAATGCAAAAAAGCCAAGGTCTGAACATGTAGGACCCCTAGATAGTGGTAATGGGGAGATGGTCACAGGGGATCAAGAGAAGGCAGAGTTACTAAATGGGTTCTTTAGCTCTGTATATACAACAGAAGAAAGAGCAGCTGATGTAGCTGGTGCCAGTGCTGTTAATACATCAATTAATATACCGAATTGGCTGAATGTAGATATGGTCCAAGCTAAATTAAATAAAATAAATTTACACAAGGCCCCGGAACCAGATGGGTTACACACGAGTTTTTAACCCCTTCCCGCCCAATCACGTAACCGTATGTGAAAATCGGCGTGTTTTCCCGCCTTCTCACGTACAGTTACGTGATGACACTACCTGTCAGATTACAGGGCGACAACGGGCAGATCGCGGCGGCAAGTGACAACCGACGCTCGCCGGCACAGGACCAATCAGAGCGGTCCTGTGACGTCGATGGCTGTGATTGGTCATTCAAAATTGAATGACAAATCACAGCATATGTAAACCAAATACGCTGGATTCTTCTTATCACCGGCTCTGACAAGCTCATTTCTGTCAGAGAGCTTGTGCGAGTCGGTGTGTGAAGCCCTGTCAGAAACTAAAAGTTAAAGAAAAGTGAATAAAGATCTCTTCTAGATCTCCCCAGATTATCCCAGATCTCTCCTATCCCAGTAATTAAAGAACAGCCCCCAAATCGCCCACCCAATACCCCAGTGAAATTACTGCAATATATTACTTTAGGCAATAGCCTTAATACCCCCAGATCGCCCCCTCTCTGCCCAGTGAGAGAACATTGAGCCGTGTCAGTGTCCAAACGATCCACACCTATCTATCTATCTATCTATCTATCTATCTATCTATCTATCTATCTATCTATCTATCTATCCGTTCAAAAGTTTAGGGTCACTTAGAAATTTCCTTATTTTTGCAAGAAAAGCACAGTTTTTTTTCAATGAAGATAACATTAAATTAATCAGAAATACACTCTATACATTGTTAATGTGCTAAATGACTATTCTAGCTGCAAATGTCTGGTTTTTAATGCAATATCTACATAGGTGTATAGAGGCCCATTTCCAGCAACCATCACTCCAGTGTTTGTTTGCTAACTGTGTTAGAAGGCTAATGGATGATTTGAAAAACCTTGTGCAATTATGTTAGCACCGCTGTAAACAGTTTTGCTGTTTAGAGGAGCTATAAAACTGACCTTCCTTTGAGCTAGTTGAGAATCTGGAGCATTACATTTGTGGGTTCAATTAAACTCTCCAAATGGCTAGAAAAAGAGAGCTTTCATGTGAAACTCGACAGTCTATTCTTGTTCTTAGAAATGAAGGCTATTCCATGCGAGTAATTGCCAAGAAACTGAAGATTTCCTACAACGGTGTGTACTACTCCCTTCAGAGGACTGCACACACAGGCTGTAACCAGAGTAGAAAGAGAAGTGGGAGGCCCCGCTGCACAACTGAGCAACAAGACAAGTACATTAGAGTCTCTAGTTTGAGAAATAGACACCTCACAGGTCCTCAATTGGCAGCTTCATTAAATAGTACCCGAAAAACGCCAGTGTCAATGTCTACAGTGAAGAGGCGACTCCGGGATGCTGGCCTTCAGGGCAGAGTGGCAAAGAAAAAGCCATATCTGAGACTGACTAATAAAAGGAAAAGATTAATATGGGCAAAAGCACACAGACATTGGACAGAGGAAGATTGGAAAAAAGTTTTATGGACAGACGAATCGAAGTTTGAGGTGTTTGGATTACCCAGAAGAACATTTGTGAGACACAGAACAACTGAAAAGATGCTGGAAGAGTGCCTGACGCCATCTGTCAAGCATGGTGGAGGTAATGTGAAGGTCTGGGGTTGCTTTGGTGCTGGTAAAGTGGGAGATTTGTACAAGGTAAAAGGGATTTTGAATAAGGAAGGCTATCCCTCCATTTTGCAACGCCATGCCATTCCCTGTGGACAGCGCTTGATTGGAGCCAATTTCATCCTACAACAGGACAATGACCCAAAGCACACCTCCAAATTATGCAAGAACTATTTAGGGAAGAAGCAGGCAGCTGGTATTCTATCCGTAATGGAGTGGCCAGCGCAGTCACCAGATCTCAACCCCATAGAGCTGTTGTGGGAGCAGCTTGACCGTATGGTACGCAAGAAGTGCCCATCAAGCCAATCCAACTTGTGGGAGGGCCTTCTGAAAGCATAGGGTGAAATTTCTCCCGATTACCTCAGCAAATTAACATCTAGAATGCCAAAGGTCTGCAATGCTGTAATTGCTGCAAATGGAGCATTCTTTGACAAGGTTAGAAAAAATGATTTTTACTTGAAATAATAATTTTCTCCTTCAAACTTTGCTTTCGTCAATGTCTTGACTATATTTTCTAGTCATTTTGCAACTCATTTGATAAATATAAGTGTGTGTTTTCATGGAAAACACAATTTTCTGGGTGACCCCAAACTTTTGAACGGTAGTGTGTATATATAGATAGATATATATTTTTATTTATTTTATATATATAAAAAATTATAAAAAAAATATTTTTGCTTAGGGACAGTTAAGTTTTAAAATTATGTATGTTACATTGTAGTGTACATTACTGCAATATGGCACAGACATTTTATAGCCCAGAAGAGGCATACGCAATGCTATGCTCGGATACAGACTCTGCTAGCGAGGATGAAATGCAGTTCGTGCTGACATCATCTTCGTCTAGCGAGTCTGATGAGCCCCCCCCAGCAGCGCAGAAGAGTTGCTGGTTCTGACCAGCCCCCCGATAGTGAGGCGATATGGATGCCTGCTACGAATTATGCCCCCCAGGTTTCCGACTTCACCGCATCCTCGGGAATCCAAGTGGAGACCACGGGGTTCGGAGAGTTTGATTTTTTTTCAAATGATTTTTCTCCGCTGAAAACATAAATTTAATGGTCAAACAGACTAATTTATATGCGGAACAATTTCTCGCCCACAATCCCACATCCTACTATTCCAAAGGCCAAATTTGGACCCCCACAAACTCAGAGGAGCTTTGCAAAGTTTGGGGCCTGTTACTGAATATGGGCCTCATAAAGAAACCAAGCATTAGGGACTACTGGTCATCGGATGTCCTATATTATACCCCCCTTTATGGCAACATTTTGACCAGAAAAAGATTTGAGGTCATCCTCAAATTTCTGCATTACGCAGATAATACCTGCTGCCCACCCCCCAATCATCCAAATTATGACCGTTTATATAAAATAAGGCCTGTCATCAACCATTTGAATTTAAAATTTGTCAAAATTTACACCCCAGGTAAAAATATTGCGTTTGACGAGTCTCTCGTTAGTTTTAAGGGAAGGCTCCACTTCCGTCAATACCTCCCAAATAAAAGGGCCCAGTATGGAATAAAGCTATATAAGATCTGCGAAAGTTCCACCGGGTACACACATTGTTTCCGGATTTATGAGGGAAGGAATTCCAAAATTGATCCCCCAGAGTGCCCCCCTTCCCTTAGTGTCAGCAGAAAAATTGTGTGGGATCTTATACACCCGCTGCTTGGCCAGAGATATAATGTCTATATAGACCATTTCTACAACAGTATCCCTCTCCAAAAGTGCCTTTTGGCAAGAGCGACAGTGGCCTGTGGCACGATAAAAAAAATTCTAAGGGCCTCCCCAAAACCCTCCTGGGCCAGACATTGCCAAAAGGAGAAAGCAAAGCAATGTGCAGCGAGAATATGCTGTTAGTGAAATATAGGGACAAGAGAGATGTCCACATTCTATCTAGCATCCATACGGATAGCAGCATCCACGTTCCAGTTCGTGGCTCCAGCACCACAACTGCCAAGCCTGCCTGCGTACTGGATTATAAAGGTCATAAAGCCGTATAGTGCCATGCAGAAAAGTAAGACCTGGTACAAGAAGCTGGCAGTCCACCTCACCCAAATGGCAATGTATAACGCATTTGTGGTGTCCAGATACGCAGGCAATAGAAATACATTTCCCCAATTTCAGGAGACCATTATCAAGGCCCTTTTGTTTGAAAACGCAGAAGGCGAGGGCACTTCTTCGCAAGATTACAGTTGCCATATAATCACAAGCCAGCACTTTCCCTCAGTAATACCCCCCACTGAGAAGAAAACAAGACCCCAGAAAAGATGTCGGATGTGTTCCAAAAAAGGCTTTAGAAAAGACACTATCCACCAGTGCGAGACATGCCCCACAAAGCCAGGCCTATGCATCAATGAATGCTTCAAAATTTACCGTACCTCCACTGAGTTTTAGATTATTTTATTTATACACCTGTTCATTTTACAAATTGGCCATTCTAAATAGATTTTTGAAGCTGAGTAATTTTAATTTTCATATATTTTTGCCCACGTACTAAAATTTAAAAAGCCCAAACAAAACGAAAAATTCTCACTATACCCCTAGATGAATACCTACGTGGTTTCACGTTATAATTGGTCACACAAAATTTAAATATTTTTGAAAAACCCCTAACAAAATTCTCACTATACCCCTAGATCAGGGGTCGGGAACCTATGGCTCGCGAGCCAGATATGGCTCTTTTGATGGCCGTATCTGGCTCGCAGACAGGGCTCCTACCTGTCTATGGGAAGGATGCATGCACCGCGCTCCATCAGCCCGTGCACCGCGCTCCATCAGGCCGCGGTGCACGCTGATATTGGTAGTTCTTTGATGGCCTGATAAGCATTGGCGGCAGTGGTGAGCGGCAGGGAGCATGGACTACATTTCCCATAACTCCCTGCATAGCCGCGCCGTCTGCAAGCACGCACCTGCGTCCCCTAGTGAAGCGGCATCTGCCTCCTCCCTTGTGTCTCCCTTGGACGTTAACGGTAGGAAGTATTCTATTCGTCGTTGGTTAGCAACAGCATTAAAACGTTATTATGTTATAAAAAAAAGAGTTCGGAGATTTGTTGTTCTTTAAAATTAAATACAAGTCAATGTGTGCACTTTATGTACAGTGAGACTATTTAATAAAGTTCAATTATTTATTACGCTGGGTGTGCCTGCTTGTATGTACCACTTTAAGTAGTAAATGCTTTAGTTCCCTATGGGTCTGAGCCTCTCTTTTTTGTTCATTTTCTGTAAGACCAACACTTTTAAAAGGGCCACTGACAGATACAATTGCTCCAGCGGTCACTTAGTACACAAAGGAGTGTTCCTCTCTGCTGCACTAAGCCACCGCTGGACCTAAACAATAATTCGCTGTAAAATAATAAAATAGATAATTGACATAACTGACAATGCGTTGTGTGACATGTCCAACATTCCAGCTTCTTTCTTCTGCGAATGCCTCAAAGCTGGCATTCTCTCAACATCAGGTGGGAAGAATGCCAGCTTCCAGTCATGCGCAGGAAAAAGAAGAAGCCAGACTGCTGGACTGATGTCATGCATCACAAGCTCACAATGTAAGTTATTTATTTAATTTTTTTACTGCTAATTACCATTGTTTCAGTCCAGTTGTGGCTTTATACAGCAGGGAGGAGCATTCCTTGCTGTACTAAGTGAACATTGGAGCGATTGATCTGTCAATGGCCCTTTAAACATATTGTACGGCTCTCGCGGAATTATATTTCAAAATATGTGGCGTTTACGGCTCTCTTAGCCAAAAAGGTTCCTGACCCCTGCCCTAGATGAATACCTAGAAGGGTAGAGTTTTCAAAATAAGGTCAGTTGGAATCACTGAAATAGCATACTTGACATAAAAATGTAATTTTTATTTGACAGCATCATTTCATATAAATGTAATATTCCTTCAATACATATTTTTTTAAATAATTTTACTGAGTTTGCCTATTATTATAACTATGTCCTGCCATATAAAGCTGTTATATTAATTCTTAACTGTTTGGCGATATGGGCATAGTTCTTCATATTTGGAGGTTACTGAATTTACGAGCTGTTCCTGATCAATACATTATGGTCTTTTTTGTTGTTTTGTTCAGGTTTTTGCACAACCTGTTAAACCCGAAAATACTTCCAGGAAAACTAACAATATTTTAGGGGATTAGGGATCCTTTACTTTGTCCATAAAGATGGTGTTGGACACTGCCCTTTTATATATTCTGTAGGTGATTGGTTGTTTTGCGCACATTACGGTTCTTACTTTTCCGGGCAGGGACCTGTAATGGTGTGCCAACGTCCCTTGGCACGTTCATCTCTGATATAGAGATTGATGGGGCTAAAGAGACATTGTATGACCAGTCCCTTTTCCTCCAGTTCTCAAATATATTCAGTCCAATAAAGTTCCAATTTTAATTCTCCCTGCTTTAACTGTTGTTAACCGCTGTGGACTGACACATTTGTTGGTCATCTGCTTTGTTGGTACGACATAGTTACATACACTGGCAAATGCACTTCTACAGGTTAATATGCTGTGGAAGGCAACCATGCCCCAAAAATAATAGATTTGGTAGAAAAATTACCACCTAAATACCATGATTCCGGCTATGAAAACCTAGCGGTACAAACACTCATTAAACCACTACGTGAATACCTTAGGGGTGCAGTTTTCAAAATGGGGTCACTTCTAGGGGTGTCACATCGTTCTGCCAGCTCAAATCCTTTATAGGCATGGAGTGGGGCCTATCAAGTCATTCAAGCTAAAATTATGTTCTGAAAAGCCAAAGGGTACTTCTTTGCTTTGGGGCCACACTGTGTGGGCATGCAGCAGATTACGGCCTAAGTGGGGGTATTTCTGGACACAGGAGAAACTAGGTAATAAATGTTGTGGTGCGTTTTATCAGTTTCATGTACTAGGTAGGAACAATATGTCCTAGAAATTACGCATTTGTGAAAAAAAATTAAAATGTTATTCTTCATGCCAGATTTCTACAAGATTGGGTTAAAAAAAGTGATCACACCCCTAGTAAAACTCCTTGAGGGGTGTAGTTTCAAAAATGGGGTCACATTTGGAGGTTTCTCCTGTTTTGGTCCCTCCAGGGCGTTGCAAACACGACATGGCACCGAAAACCATTCCAGCAATATCTGCGCTCCAAATGGCACTCCTTCCCTTCTGAGCACTGCCGTGGGTCTAAATACCAATTTATTACCACATATGGGGTATTGCCGTAATCGGAAGAAATTGCTTTACAAATGTTGGGGTGCTTTTTCTCCTTTATTCCTTGTAAAAATTAGAAAATTCTATTTTTTTTCATTAAAAAAAAAAAAGTAGATTTTCATCTTCACAGACTAATTGCAATAAATTCAGCAAAACCTGTGGGGTCAAAATGCTAACTATACCCCTAGAAAAATTCCTTGAGGGGTGTAGTTTCCAAAATGGGTTCACTTTTGGGGGGTTTCCACTGTTTTTGTCCCTCCAGTGCGTTGCAAATGTGACATTGCACCGAAAACCATTCCAGCAAAATCTGTGCTCCAAAATCCAAATGTCGCTCCTTCCATTCTGAGCTCTGGCGGGGGTCTAAACAGCAGTTTATTACCACATATGGGGTATTGCCGTAATCGGGAGAAATTGCTTTGCAAATGTTGGGGTGCTTTGTCTCCTTTATTCCTTGTAAAAATTAGAAAATTCAATTTTTTTTTAGAAAAAAAGTAGATTTTCTTCTTCACAGACTAATTGCAATAAATTCAGCAAAAAAACTGTGGGGTCAAAATGCTAACTATACCCCTATAAAAATCCCTTGAGGGGTGTAGTTACCAAAATGGAGTCACTTTTGGGGGTTTTCCACTGTTTTGGCACCACAAG
Organism: Rhinoderma darwinii; assembly: GCF_050947455.1. Taxonomy (NCBI): domain Eukaryota; kingdom Metazoa; phylum Chordata; class Amphibia; order Anura; family Rhinodermatidae; genus Rhinoderma; species Rhinoderma darwinii. Next base: position 234,117,528 of record NC_134687.1, on the reverse strand, counting down.
ACCTCTTCAAACCTGACATGGTGCCTAAAATATATTCTAAAAACGGAGGCCCCAAAATCCGCTAGCTGCTCCTTTGCTTCTGAGGCCCGTGCTTCAGTCCATTCGCACACTAGGGCCACATGTGGGATATTTTTGAAAACAGCAGAATCTTGGCAATAATTATTGAGTTGCATTTCTTGGGTAAAACCTTATTTGTTACAGATTTATTTTTTCATTACAAATAAATGTTGGCAAAAAAAATAATTTGGGAATTTCACGTCTACTTTGCATTAATTCCTGAGAAACACCTAAGAGCTTAAAACACTTTCTAAATGCGGTTTTGAATAGTTTGAGGGGTGCGGTTTTCGAAATGGGGTGATTTATGGGGACTTTCTAATATATAAGGCCCTAAAAGCCACTTCAGAACTGAACTGGTCACTGAAAAAATAAGCTTTTGAATTTTTCTTGAAAATGTGAGAAATTGCTGCGAAAGTTCTAAGCCTTGTAACGTCGTAGAAAAATAAAAGAATGTTCAAAAAATGATGCAGACATAAAGACATATGGGATATGTGAAATAGTAACTATTGTGTGTGGTATTACTATCTGTTTTACAAGGAGCTACATTTAAATTGAGAAAAATGCTATTTTTTGCAAATTTTCGCTTAATTTTCGTGTTTTTCCACAAAGAAATATTGAATTTATCGACCACATTTTGTCACTAACATAAAGTCCAATATGTCACAAGAAAACAATTTCAGAATTGCTTGGATAGGTGAAAGCATTTCAGAGTTATTACCACATAAAGTGACACATGTCAGATTTGAAAAAATGGGGCTGGTCCTGAAGGCCAAAATGAGCTTGGTCCTGAAGGAGTTAAAGAACTTAGTTCAGTTATTTCTGTCCCCTCTTCATAATATTCAGAGATTCTCTAGTGACTGCTATAGTGCCAAGGGATTGGCGCAGGGCAAATGTGGTGTCTATTTTCAAAAAGGGCTCTAGGTCTTCCCCGGGTAATTATAGACCAGTAAGCTTAACATCCATCGTGGGGAAAATGTTTGAGGGACTATATACAGGATTATGTGACAAAAAATAGTATTATAAGTGACAGCCAGCACGGTTTTACTAAGGACAGAAGTTGTCAAACCAACCTGATTTGTTTTTATGAAAAGGTAAGTAGAAGCCTAGACAGAGGGGCCGCTGTGGGTATAGTGTTTTTGGACTCTGCAAAGGCATTTGACCCTGTCCCTCTGTTAGAAGAATTTTCCATACTGTATCAATAATGATTCAAGTTTTCATCCCAATAAGAGTTTTATTCTCATCGATGAGGAGACTGAATGTCTGACTTCATTCCATAAGCACAGGTTTATATACACATATCAATGCATATTGCAGTACAGACCAACTGAAAAAACGTTTCTGGCTTTCCTGTCACATGAAATGTTACACTTCAGAAAGAGATTAGGTCAGTTGGACTTCCTCTGGAGATTGCAATCTTTATTAAGAAATCCAACCGTCTCTCACACTTAAGAATATAACATATTTAACCCTTTGTTAACTAAAGCATTTTCTGGGAAACCTTGCATGCACATTTAATATCTATTGCATGAAGTAAGAATAAATGAAAAATAAAACTTTTCTAACATTCCCTCCTGTTATAAATTTATCAAGAAATGTTTTGTAAGATTATCCAGGAAAAGGTTCTCTTCTTTTGAATCTCTTGGCACATTGTCTTTGTCACAGAGGTCTCAATTAACCCGTTAGTGACCGCCAATACGCCTTTTCACGTCAGTCATTAACGGGCTTTATTCTGATGCATATGCCTTTTTACGGCACTGCATCAGGATAAAGTAAACCGAGCAGGGAGCCGTCAAATCTCCCTGCTCTCAGCTGCCAGAGGCAGCTGAGGGCTGGGGGTGTCCCTGCTCTGCCGTGTGAGATCGATATAAGTATCGATCTCACCCGTTGCACCACATCTGAGTTGTTTTGGAGAGAGGGAGGGAGATCCCTCTCTCTCCCACCGACACCCGGCGATACGATCGCTGAGTGTCTGTGTCTCCAATGGCAGCCAGGGGCCTAATAAAGGCCCCCAGGTCTGCCTGGAGCAAATGCCTGCTAGATCATGCCGGAGGCATGACCTAGCAGATGCCTGTCTGTTTTAAACAGACAGGCAGTAATACACTGCAATACAAAAGTATTGCAGTGTATTATAATAGCGATCGGAGAATCGCATATTAAAGTCCCCTAGTGGGACTAGTAAAAAAGTTAAAAAAAAGTTTCATAAAGTTAATTTAAAAAAAAATGAAAAACCTACCTATTCCCCTTACAAAATGCTTTACTATTAAAAAGCCAAAATAAGGTAAAAAAGTTACACATATTTGGTATCGCCGCATCCGTAATGACCCCGACTATAAATCTATTACATTATTTAACCCGCACGGTGAACGCCGTAAAAAATTTAATAAAAAACTATGGAAAAATTGCTTTTTTCTGTGAATCCTGACTTTAAAAAAATGTGATAAAAAGTGATCAAAAAGTCGCATCTACTCCAAAATGGTACCAATAAAAACTACAATTCTTCCCGCAAAAAAAAAGCCCTCATACAACTGCATCGGTGGAACAATAAAAAAGTTATGGCTCGTCAAATATGGAGACACAAAAACAAATAATTTTGAAAAAATAGCGTTTTTACTGTGCAAAAGTAGTAAAACATACAAAAACGATACAAATTTGGTATCGTTGCAATCGTAAAAACCCGCTGAATAAAGTTATTGTGTTATTTATATCACACGGTAAACGGCGTAGATTTAAGACGCGAAAAAGAGTGGCAAAATGTCAGTTTTTTTCTATTCCCCCCCCCCCAAAAAAAAGTTAATAAAAGTTAATCAATAAATAATATGTACCTCAAAATGGTGCTATTAAAAAACACAACTTGTCCCGCAAAAAAAAAGACCTTATACAGCTATGTCGACGCAAAAATAAAAAGGTTATAGCTCTTGGAATGCGACGATGGAAAAACGTAAAAAATGGCTTGGTCATTAAGGTTTAAAATAGGCTGGTCATTAAGGGGTTAACCTTTGGATCAATCTTCTTATGCAGAGTATCGCATCCACAAACAGTCAATATACTGGTAACAACGGCAATGGTCATAAGTACAGATGTTGCCAGGCCAGTCCATTTTCCAAACTACCCCTCAATCCATGAGGTGAAGATGTCATTTATTCTGGAGTTTTCCGCAAGCTCTTCGGACAGGGAATTGAGTCCTTCCATTGCCTTGGTAATAATGCCATCAGGAGCTGTATTATTGGGAATAAAAGTACAACAGAAAATACAAACATTATGCAGACACCCCCTTTTTCTGCTAGTAACATATCCAGGGCCATTCTATTTTGCCATGTCATTAAAGATGTAGGTCCCAACTGATCTGCAATGCCCTTTATTACATCTCTGGCATAATTAACAAATCTCTGTTGATTGTAATAAATATAATTAATCCAGTCGACATTCTTATTTATCGTAGACCACCAGAAAAGTACAGACTCGAAGCCTGATGCAATCTGATTTTGGGCCTTAAACTCATTTGGCCCCCCTCGGGGTACTCCTATTTCATCTATGTATATTCTATGGTCAAAGGAACCTCCAGGAATAGACTGCTTATAGCGATTCAGATAGTCTCTAGGGCTTTTTCTCATTCTCTGAAACTCAGGTGCTACAAACAAGTGGAACGGCATCAGAAGCTGAACCAGAGTACAGCCTCCCTGCCACTTGGCCTTCCTTTCTCCACATAGCCACCAGAGATCAGTCCTTGCCCTTGTCTGGTTGGTAAATCAATTAGAGGAGTAATTACCATTATTGGTCACAAAACTCTTCAGTGAGGTTCCCTTACTTTCTTACCTTGCCCATTCCTCAGAAAGCAGGTGCAGTTGCCTGGGTAAGCAACTACTAAGGGAGGGATTTCATCTCTCCCCACAGGTGGGTACAATAAAGAGAATGTCTTACATAATTTATCACCTGGATTATATGATGCATTATATAAAGATAACACACATTGCAGACCTTGTGGGTTCTCCTTATCTGATAGCCTGAAATGTATAGTAGCCAGATGTGGCCTGAATTTTGCACAAGCGATACAGTTAGTTCTATTATTTTGGATTGCAGTGTATCTCATCCAGGCTAACCATCCATGTTTATCACTGTAACCTGTTTCTAATGTCGATTTATCTTCATAAGTAAAGTTGGCCAGATAAACTTTAGAGGGTAGGTCTATCTTTGGAACTAAAAAACTTTCAGTTGCATCCTTTTTCTTAACTTCAATAAAAAAATTCCCTTTAGCGTCAGTACCTGAAACCTATAGCATATAGTCCCTTATCCTTTTAATTAGGGTATTTACATAGATAGTACAAATGTACTTATCTGAATATGCTAGTTTATAAGCTATGTTTCTATCCTTACATTGATCTATAACACAGCGCAGAAATCTATTTCATATGTTGCATTCTTACCTTCAGTGAAATTAAAATATTTAACTCTCCAAGCTAAGTCTTTAGGGAATCCTACCCTGACCCTGTTTCCCAGGGATCCCATACCTTAAGTTGACACACCTTGGACCCCCATAGGATACCTAGAATAACATATAACATTTGGCCTTGTCTCCTCCCAGGCTCTGGATGTTTTCTTCGCTGAAGTTTGAGGCCAGTCACTTCTAACAAATGACCACCCTTTGTAATCAGTCTTTTATAGCCTAGGAGGATAGTGGCAATTCCCTAACTACATTACAGTGTGATAAGTGTATCCAAGAGGTACGTTTGGCTATCTTTATGGCCGTAGGTGTGGTAAGCAGAACCTGATATGATCTTTTTCAACGAAAATAATATCCAATTTCCTGGCTTCACAGGTTCAGGTACAGGGTCACCTGGAATACAATTAGAGATAGAAACTTCCTTGTTGGTTAGCATTTTTGCCATATATTCAGCAAGTGTAAAATCAAACTCTTCATCCATCCTAGAGAATGGATGTAACTGTGGTATTACAAATAGTCTACCCATTTGGTGAATACATCAATAATCACTAAACAATATTTCTTCCCTTTTGAGTTTCACATAAGAACTAAGGTAAAAAATAACTAATTTTAATAACATGTGAAATCAGCATTAATATACTTGTCTTAAAGGAATAGTGTCACGAAATTTTTTTTTTTAACATCAGTTTGATTTTAGTCTTTTATTAAAAACTTTTATATTTATTTGTGTGTTTGTGTTTTACTTTTTTTTTTTTACACTTTTTCTTCCCTATGGGGGCTGCCATTTTTTACTCCATTTCTGTATGTGTTGATTAACGACACATACAGACATGGAATACGGCAGCTTACAGTCCCATAGTGAATGCGAACGGGGCCCGTTCCATCCACTATGGCGTACGCCGTCTGTGTGGGAACGGCGCATGCGCCGCTCCCACACAGTCCAAGTTGAACTGAGCGCCGTCCGGCGCCATTTTCCTGTAGACCGGAAGTCGCGGCCGGACAGTAAGATTACTACTTCCGGTCGCGGCTTCCGGACTTGTGCACTTGGAGCAGCAGCAGACGGAGCGGATGGACCGGAGGGAGCGGCGGCGGCAGGAGCAGGTAAGTGATTTCTATGTATGTTCGTGTTTCAGTGTGTGTTTACTAGTGTATGTAAACCTACTACACTGTGTGTTAGCTCAAAAAATGGCGACACACAGTGTAGGAGGTTTGACCGTTCAATCCCCTCGTTTCTCCCGGCACTAGCCAGGATAAAGGAGGGGGGGATTCTGAGAGCTCACTAGAGCGAGGGATTTTTTTCCAATTTTGCGGCATAAAGCAATGTGGTTGCTTTACCACATGCAATGCTGCAATTTTGGGAATTGCTCCATCTAGTGACCAGTGCTGGGAAATATTATAAATTAGAATCTAATTTATAATATTTCCTGACTCGTGAAAAAAATAAAAAAAATTAGAACAATGTTTAATCACCTACACACTAATTGTTTAACTAAAATAAAAAATTTTTTTTTGCTAACAACACATTCCCTTTAAAGAAACAATATCTTTATTATTCACTACATAAGAACAACATGGGGTCTCCAGACAAGATGACTGCTGCACAAAATGAATTAATCTAAACATTATTTTAATCACTTTCATTTTTCCCACCTTTTGTTTATTTTAGGACATTTTGTACCCAAGCCAGGTACCAAAAATAGGGCTTATCCCCCTTATGGACTTTATTTTCTTAGCTTGCTCTATCCTGCATAATGCCAAAAAGGTCTATACAATGGCAACAGGTTGGGTCACTACTTGGCAAATGCCCCCTTGGGCAGCATTCAAAACATAAAACACATAATCTGTAACAGTGTCCAATCTGTCGGCAACTTTCTCTATAGTATGAGCATTCTTTACTGCTAAACCTACTAACATTGGCAATAATCCCAACTTCTACTACCATGGTACATATTGGTCATAATTGTCGCACTGTCACTTACTGTCCTAATGGGACTTTTACCCCTGCAGATATAACAGGTTGTGGGCAGCATCTTTCTCAAACCTAAAGACACCCAGGTCACATAACCTCCGGGCTCTCATTGCTGCCATGTACTTCTTACTTATGAGTGACAACAACCAGTGACCTTCACCTCCTAACTCCACATAAAATAACTCAAGTTGTTATTCACAGTACCACGGCATGTTTACATGCATTATAATTATAAACTTCAGACAATCTAAACAATAGGGTCTCAACTAATAAAATAATACTATCACCAATCTCATGCTATCACCTTTCAGGTTTGGGTCCCATCAGTTCATTGACCAGTCCTGTACATCAAATCAAACAAACAAACAAACAAACAATCAATCAAACAAACACCTTTTATATAAGAAAAACTTCTCTGTCCCTCTGGACAGGGCACATAGAAATATGTAGTTACTGGGTAAATTTTATGTCACACTTGGTGTTACCCTTTTCAGCAGGATTTATACCTTGATCTGAGCTGATTATCTGTAACATCTTCTACTCACAGAAATATTCACAGATACCATACGTTTTATCTGACAAGTGTCTCAAACCCATTTTTTTTCCCTTCAAATTAACACCCTTATACATATACCTAATATCTTAGGAAGCAAAAACAACTTCAATAAAATCCATACAAATATGTTAGAATGGATATTGTGGATTTGGGAACTGTCCACTCTTTGGTCTTACATTCCCCTGTAGATTATGTTTGGCGCATGTTAAACAAGTTAAACAAAAATTTTAGAGTAGTTAGTAAAGCCATATGCCGTGAACACTTTAGATATGATTTCTACTATCCCCCCTGTTGAGACATGGCTTGTCCGATGGCTCAATATAGCTTCATATCTGAATAAGTTGCTGGGTAGGATGTATTTGTTCTTACAAGATCCATCTACAAACAGTATGAGATCACTATCTAGTAGTGTAATATCTTTAATATTTGATCTTGGTAACACGCTTTCTGCTATGGAGGATAGGCAATCAAGTGGTGCACCATCCTCCGCAGTAGACATCAAGGTCGTAAAATTTAAAGTGGTACATCTTTTTATCATAAATAACACCAATGTGGTGGAAGCTCTTATAGCTTCTGCGGCGGCTACAACTGATTGAACACAGGGAGGTAAGGCTCCAGCTACTGGGTCAAGTTTTGATGAGTAGTAAGCTAGAGGTCTATCGTTTCCCCCATACTCCTGTGTTAGCACTGAAGTCATATATCCATTTTTACAATCTACAGTTTGAATTAAAAAAAAAATCTTTGTTTTTTTTTTTTTTTTTAATAATCAGTTAGTCCAATCACTGAAGAGCCTACAAGAACCTGTTTTATCTGAAAATAAAATGCCTCTTCATAAATCAAACACATTAATGTTCCTGTAATATCAGCATAATTGGCTATCCAACTCCTGCAGAAGTTAGTCATACCCAAAAAGGACATCATTTGTCTTTTTTTCAGTGGTTTCGGTGCTTGGAGTATTACTGACTTTCTTCCTTCATACAGATGTTTACCTTCTTGGATAATATGGTGTATAGAATGCCTGTGTGTTACCGAGGCTAGTAAGTATATGCCCTAATACTTCTCCTGTTTAGTGGGTTCTTCTGTCACTCTCAATTACTTCAGGGACCCCATGTCGGCATACTACGTCACTGAGTATTTTTCTAGCTGTGTTTTTAGCTATGTTTTTGGTGACTGGCCATGCCTCAGGCCAATTCGAAAACACGTCAGTACATATGAGGACATATTCATATACACCTACCTTGGGTAGCTGTATGTAGTCCACCTGCAGTCGCTGGAAGGAGTAATCAGGGCGAGGCGTGTGCTTACTGGGTGTTTTTATAATTTTATCGGGGTTGTGTCTGACGCATATCAGGCAACCCTCTACATGTCGAGCAGCTGCGTTTTGAGATTCAGGTGCAAACCAGTGTTGTATTGGTTTGCCTGCTGCAGTCAGAAAGCCTCTTGCTCGGCATATTGTGTCATAATGTGCGACTCCAAAGGTGTACCTTGAGTCTGTATAGATGCTCACCCTTTTACCTGTGCCCATCTTACATGCTTCTGCGAGTGCCATGAGTTCTGCCTCTTGGGCAGAGCTGCTGGAGGGCAGTGACTTTTTCAGCACTGTCTTACCTTGCTGGACTACTGCATACCCGGAGGTGAAATGTCCTGTCTGCTCATTCCAGTATCTGGATCCGTCTACAAAATACTGAACATCATAGTTAGTCAAAGGTACATCAGTGACACCTGGTAACCCTTGGGCTTCAAATTGCATTAAACTGTGACAATTAGACTCATGTTCCATATCAAACAAGTCATTGTCAATTGCAAGTTCGTACATTAAGGAAACTGTATTTATAACTTTAAAACCTGATTTTACACCGCTAACTTTAATTAATTACTTAAAAAGTCAGTCTATTTACACAATCTTGTACTTTAGTTCAATGTTCTAGGACTTTTTACACACTAATTTTACATATAATAATAATAATTTGAAATTCAATTAATTCAGTTCTTAATCTGTATTGAGAAAAACATCTGACATCAAACAGTACACAATTTCATTTCCTCCTCAGACTAGTCTGCAACACACACACACACACACACACACACACACACACACACACACTGTATACATGGACACACACCCTGCATACATGGGCACACACACTGTATACATGTCTACATCGTACTTCTCGTCATCATCCACCTTACTCATTGCAATGTACCTATCTGTATTACGCTTTATCACTAGTACAGTCACTGTTATCGAATGCTATTATTTTATGCACATACTATACATATCAACATTTATTGACACACTCTTCTATAGTTCTGCTTTTCCGTTCATTTCATGGTCTTTCAACCAGCCAGCATTTTGTTCTATTAAAGTTTTTCATCTTGAACTATATAAACAACCTTCTTCTAACCTTCCTGATCATTTTAACATTCTGTCAGAACCTTCTACCTTGTTCTCCTTTGTGAGATTCTTCCAACTGTCGACTTACACAATCAAAACCACACTTCTCTTTTTCCTTCACTAAATTATAACATTCAATTACCCTCAAATTCCTTTTAAATCCAAGTTTGCCACACCCTTATCATCATCATCATCATCATCATCATCGTACATTTACCACATCTAATTTGTGCATATACTTAACATCCCCTTCTAAAGGTATATTTTAATACTTTTTAACACAAACAACCACATCCTGAAACTGTTCCTGATACGTTACACATGTTACAAGCAGTGTCCTTTTGAAAGGAAATCTAATTTAGCAATTTTAGTATATGTCTCTCTCTCTATTTAATGGACACCTAAATGGCGTATTTTAGGGATATATACAGTTTGCCTCCTTCTAGGTCCGTTAATAATATGGCAATAGTTTTTTTGGGTTTTTTTTTCTAGAATAGTAGTCTTATGTATATTTAATTTAAACACTTTTAATATGAAAAGATTTGATTAACTTTGTATCCTTTATCAATTATTTTGACTATTCTCCAACCTTCAGTAGAAATAGCCAACATTAATCCAAACAGACACTCAGAATAAAACATTCTAAAACAATCTGGTGTGCCTTTGTCCTTTTATAATATTTTTAAATATCTTAATCATCACAAATATAGTAAATAATAAAAGACCAACCAAACTTAATGAGAAGCCTTCGGGACAATAGATGTTAATCCACTTTTTTGCTACGTGACAATTTGACTTACTAATATTCATTTATCCCTTTATACTATTATTTGTTCTTGGTTCTATGATCTGACTCTAATTTGATCTAATTCAAAGAGTCTTGTAGAATTTTGATGGTCAGTTGGGAATATTGAATAACTGTGTTCACTGCACCTTATAAATAAGGCTGCTTACCAAAACGTTATTCTCCCTGGACTGTAGTACTCGCTGCACTCTAGACGCCTAGAGCCGCTTACCAAAACACAGTCCCAAGACAGTAATGTCGCTCACCCAAGGTGACCACGGCGAGAAAATGTGAAAGACTGTCTCAACCCTCACTTTTATCACATTTAGATAAGACACATAATTAACGATTAACAAACAGACAAATTCGATATGAATAACAAAACCTACTATCATATTCTATATTTCTGTATACCTCGTATATCTTGACCACAAGGTATTTTCACCAAAGTTTCACAGTACACACACAAAACACAACAAAATTTACAAGTATTATGCTGATCAGTCATATACTTCATGTTCCTGGGTGTTTTAACAGTATTTTTCCTACTGATTTGTCCTTGTAACAATTTTACAAAGGACCATTCCTAATTGGACTCCCTTATACACACACAGGGTTTTATTTATTTAACCCTCATACAATCAATCTTCACAGTCAAGGAGTCTCATATATGTTTAATCTACAGGGTGGGCCATTTATATGGATACACCTAAATAAAATGGGAATGGTTGGTGATATTAACTTCCTGTTTGTGGCACATTAGTATATGGGAGGGGGGAAACTTTTCAAGCTGGGTGTTGACAATGGCGGCCATTTTGAAGTCGGCCATTTAGTATCCAACTTTAGTTTTTTCAATGGGAAGAGGGTCATGTGACACATCAAACTTATCGAGAATTTCACAAGAAAAACAATGGTGTGCTTGGTTTTAACGTTACTTTATTCTTTCATAAGTTATTTATGTCATTATGGGTGTCAGGTCCGAGCATTCCTAGATGAACAGTTTCCTGGAAAGTGGATTGGTCGTCGTGTGCCAGTTGAATGGCCCCCTAGGTGTCCCGATCTGACCCCCTTAGACTTTTATCTTTGGGGTCATCTGAAGGCAATTGTCTATGCTGTGAAGATACGACATGTGCAGCAACTGAAACTACGGATACTGGAAGCCTGTGCTAGCATTTCTTCTGCGGTGTTGCTATCAGTGTGTGAAGAGTGGGAGAAGAGGGTTGCATTGACAATCCAACACAATGGGCAGCACTTTGAACACATTTTATAAGTGGTCAGAAACTTGTAAATAACTCATGAAAGAATAAAGTAACGTTAAAACAAAGCACACCATTGTTTTTCTTGTGAAATTCTCTTCCCATTGAAAAAAATTAAGTTGGATACTAAATGGCTGACTTCAAAATGGCCACCATGGTCAACACCCAGCTTGAAAAGTTTCCCCCCTCCCATATACTAATGTGCCACAAACAGGAAGTTAATATCACCAACCATTCCCATTTTATTTAGGTGTATCCATATAAATGGCCCACCCTGTATAACAACCATTTCTTTCAACTGCACCAAAAAAATACTTGATTATATTAAATATTCTGGTGTCAGGGGCGTTGTGCTGCTCATAGGCGTAATGTTATAGACTGAGATTTGTGACGTTATTTTCTATGCAAGTAATTAGTGCTCCAGGTGCCATCTAGTGGCCAGTGTTAGTAATTTCCTCCTTTGTGTAATTTCTTGTTTTCCCCACCCATGAGAAGGTGAAAGGCATTCTGGGAAGAAGAAGGGCAGTCTCTTCTATATCTGCTCTGAGAGAAGACCATTTTGATTCATTCCATCCCTCTCGTCCAAGTATAGTGGGTAAGCAGATAGATGGTTTATATTACTGGCTATCAGCAGCCACAGGAATACTGTTAGGACAGTATTCACTCTGTTACATGGGACTGTAATATATCAGTTGGTGTAGTTGTGAAGCTCGGCCTAGCCTCATGGTCAGCCATGTATGGTCCTATACTGTATTTGTACTGCCATACACTGTTCATACTGTACTATAACTGTTATTTCTACTGTTTATTTGTATATAGGCTTAATATATATCAGCCTGTTACCTGTATATGTAGTACATTTATTCAATGTGCCTTGTTCTTATGTATTGCTGTAATCTAATGGCATGTATATTCTTGTTTGTTCCTCAGTTTTACCCTAATCCTACGACCAGTTAATAAAGCTACAGACTTTCAACCAGTCTCATTTATTGGCTAGTAGGAAGGTGTTTAGCTGCCTGTCGAGCTCCACATAGACCCCGGGGGTGCGTGAAGTGGGGGCAGGACAGTAAAACGACTGCTGGAATCAAGAAGGAAAGGATTAAGACTACACTGAGGTCTGCTATTGTCTACGCAGTCACCTGCAAACAGGCAACATGGTGATCTCTACGGTTAAACTATGTCACGAAGCCAGACATCTCTCAAGACAAGATCACATGTCAGTTTTTTTCGTTTTCTTTTTGTTTGTTTTTTTTCTATCACATAACCTTATAACATCTAAATATGAAAAATAATAAAAACACATATATACAAAATTATATTACCGTTATTCAGATGAAAACTCGAATCCTCAATTCTCCTTACTATGTTCTTTTAAAAAGCGTCACTCCACCTCGTCTCTCCGTCTGACCGGCTTCTTTTTAACGGTAATTTAACCGGAGGTCTTTGAATTAAGTGAGTATTTTGATGACTCACCCCGTGCGCGGTGTACAGTCCTCGGGTGGGCGAGGGTCTGGAGATATTGGTTTCCGGCTTCGAAGGACCAAGATGTTAGAAGAATTTTCCATACTGTATCAATAATGATTCAAGTTTTCATCCCAATACGAGTTTTATTCTCATCGATGAGGAGACTGAATGTCGGACTTCATTCCATAAGCACAGGTTTATATACACATATCAATGCATATTGCAGTACAGACCAACTGAAAAACCGTTTGTGGCTTTCCTGTCACATGAAATGTTAGGCTGGGTTCACACGACCTATTTTCAGGCGTAAACGAGGCATATTATGCCTCGATTTCCGCCTGAAAATACGGCTCCAATACGTCGGCAAACATCTGCCCATTCATTTGAATGGGTTTGCAGACGTACTGTGCCGACGACCTGTCATTTACGCGTCGTCGTTTGACAGCTGTCAAACGACGACGCGTAAATTGACTGCCTCGGCAAAGAAGTGCAGGGCACTTCTTTGCAACGTAATTTGAGCCGTTCTTCATTGAACTCAATGAAGAGCAGCTCAAGATTTACGAGTGTCACACACGCCTCGCATAATACGAGGAGGAGCATTTACGTGTGAAACGAGGCAGCTGTTTTCTCTTGAAAACAGTCTGTCTTTTCACACGTAAATGCCTGCTATTGTGTGCACATACCCTTACACTTCAGAATGAGATTAGGTCAGTTGGACTTCCTCTGGAGATTGCAATCTTTATTAAGAAATCCAACCGTCTCTCACACTTAAGAATATAACATATTTAACCCTTTGTTAACTAAAGCATTTTCTGGGAACCCTGCATGCACATTTAATATCTATTGCATGAAGTAAGAATAAATTTAAAATAAAACTTTTCTAACACCCTCATAGACATCTAATGGGTAAATTAAGGTTTATAGGTTTAGAAAATATAGTTTGTAATTGGATAAAAATTGGCTCAAGGACCGTATCCAGAGAGTTGTGGTCAATGATTCCTACTCTGAATGGTCACCGGTTATAAGTGGTGTACCCCAAGATTCAGTGCTGGGACCACTATTATTCAACTTATTTATTAATGATATAGAGGATGGGATTAATAGCACTATTTCTATTTTTGCAGAGGACACCAAGCTATGTAATATTGTTCAGCCTATAGAAGTTGTTAGTAAGTTGCAAGCTGATTTGGACGCACTGAGTGTTTGGGGATCCACTTGGCAAATGAGGTTTAATGTATATAAATGTAAAGTTACGCATCTGGGTACCAACAATCTGCATGCATCATATGTCCTAGGGGGAGCTATACTGGGAGAGTCACTTGATGAGAAGGATCTGGGTGGACTTGTAGATCATAAACTAAATAACAGCATGCAATGTCAATCAGCTGCTTCTAAGGCCAGCAAGACATTGTCGTGTATTAAAAGAGACATGGACTCGCGGGACAGGGATATAATATTACCACTTTACAAAGCATTAGTGAGGCCTCATCTAGAATATGCAGTTCAGTTCTGGGCTCCAGTTCATAGAAAGGATGCCCTGGAGTTGGAAAAATTACAAAGAAGAGCAACGAAACTAATAAGAGGCATGGAGAATCTAAGTTATGAGGGAAGATTAATAGAATTAAACATATTTAGCCTTGAAAAGTGATGACTAAGGCGGGATTCACACGACCGGGTCGTTCCCGAGCCCGAGTGTCGGCCGGTAAAATCGGCCATTTTGCCCGGCCGGTTTGCATAAAGTTATGCATCCGTGCCGGGCCGGGCAGATCCGGACAGTGACATCAGCGGCAGCTCCTGAAGGGGAATCCCCATGTGTTCGGGGATTCCGCTTCAGGAGTTTCCCCTGATGTCACTGCCCAGATATGGACAGAGACATCAAGCGCTCTGTCCAGGAGCGGAATCCCCGAAAACACGGGGATTCCGCTCCTTCAAGGAGCTAAAGTGCGGCTAGCACATAGCAGAGCGGGGAGATACCTCCCTGCTCTGCTATAGTGGCGTCGCTGCAGTAGTAGCAGTCGCAGCAGCAGCAGCTGCTGCTACTAGCGGCGCCATCGAAGGTGTCGCCGAGCCAGGGTGCTTTTAACAAGCAGGGGAAGGGAGCCAGCGCAGCGCTCCCTCCACCTGCTGTACACCCCGGCCCTGCCACACAGTGTACAGCGATGCCATTCGTCAGAATGGCATCAACTCCTCCTCCTCACATGCACTCTGCGCTGTGAGGAGGAGGAGATAGAGCGCAAGCGCCGGGAAACCCGGCCATCACTCGGAACACATTCCGGTGGTGGCCGTGTAATACCCGGCCCCATAGACTTCTATGGGAGCCGGGCGGCCGGGTGCCCGGGCAAAGATAGAGCATGTCCTATTTTTTGACGGCCGGATTTCCCGGCCGTCAAAAAATCGGTCGTGTGAATAGCCCCATTAGGGGTCTATCATTCCTAATGCAGCCGGGTGCCGGCCGATTTATGAACGGCCGGCACCCGGCCGGGAAACCCTGCCGTGTGAATGAGGCCTAAGGGGGGACATTATTAACTTATAGAAATATATTAATGGCACATACAAAAAATATAGTGAAAACCTGTTCCACGAAAAACCCCCTCAAAAGACAAGGGGCACACCCTCCGTCTGGAGAAAAAAAATTCAATATGCGGAGGCGACAGGCCTTCTTTACTGTGAGAACTGTGAGTCTATGGAATAGCCTACCGCAGGAGCTGGTCACAGCAGGGGCAGTAGATGGCTTTAAAAAAAGCTTAGATAATTTCCTAGAATGAAAAAATATTAGCTCCTATGTTAATGTGTAGAATTTTTTTTCATCCTTGCCCTTTTTTCCCATCCCTTGGTTGAACTTGATGGAAATATGTCTTTTTTCAACCGTACAAACTATGTAACCATGTAACTATATGTAACCTCGTATTAAAATTGTTTGTACTCTTTGATTTACACAACATGTCTACCACTTTGATGTACATAAGTATTTACCCCCTAAAAGTGATGTTTTTTTTTAACTTCTTGCCTTGATGCATTATGTTGGCCTGCGTGCCGATGTGTGTGCTTCCTCATGTATGCACTTTATTATCTTCTGCTTAATGGTCAAAAGGAAAATAAAAGAATTTATTAAAAAAAATTGAAATATGCTAATGTGGCTCTAATAGCCAAATAGGAGGTGACTCGTTCTTTTCACTCTGGGTGGTGTAATGTTTTCTGTATGACGCTGTCGAAGAGCCTGTTCACATCACCGTTCACTTTCCGTTCCGTCCGAGGTTTCCGTCGGGTGAACCCCGCAACGGAAAGTGAAACTGAAACCACAGCTTCCGTTTCAGTCAACATTGATATCAATGGTGACGGAAACATCGCTAATGGTTTCCGTTCGTCACTATTCCATCAGGTTTCCGTTTTAACGACGGAATCAATAGCGTCGATAGAGTCGACTGCGCTATTGATTCCATTGGAAAAACGGAAGTCTGCCGGAATGGTGACGAAGGGAAACCATTAGCGATGTTTCCGTCACCATTGATATCAATGGTGACTGAAACAGAAGCTGTGGTTTCAGTTTCACTTTCCGTTGCGGGGTTCACCCGACAGAAACCTCCGACGGAAAGCGAACGGTGATGTGAACAGGCCCTAATCGGCATACTACTTCTCCCCATTCCCTGCCCAGCAACACAGCCTGATCTTACAGTATACCCGACTGTGTATTCAACTGGCGATATCTCTGGTTGTTTCACAGCTCTTTCATATGCCACCAGAACCACTGTTCTAGGTGGTCCACAGCCCGAGATATGGCTGTTTTAAGTGATCCCCCTTCCCTCCCGCCTCAGTGTCTCACACTGTGTGAAGCAGCGTGATGCTGATAGGACAGCATCAGAGGCTGTGAGGTAGCTCCACCTCAGGAGAATCGCTGCTGTGATCTCCCACTTGTCTAATAAAGGCTAATTTATATATTTAGAAAAAAGCTCATAACTTTTAAAATAATAAACGTTTTGGGACGCAATTTTCACTAGCATTATCTGTGTGACAGCTCCTATTAGATTAGCTAGGAGATTGGGCATTACTAAACTAGTGAAAGATCCTCTTTAAGGCCTTTCAGTACAGGTGTATTTGAGCAACTTGTGGTACAGTATGTGTCTCATACTGATTATATTCATTGTTACTCTGGTGACCCCTGGTGGTATAACTAGTTTATTACAGTGACTATTTCATTATCCATAAAAAAAAAAAAAATTATGGCTGAATTCTGCAAAGGATTCACTGGTGCGATATATGAGTAAAATATAATATTTATTTATAACTCTCTAAAAACAGGGGTACAATCACCACTGTGAAAAAGCCCCACCGTGTGTATAAAAACGTATTAAATAGTAAACACTGAGTTCTAATTCAATTGTGAACCTACTATAGCTCAGTGTTAAACAAGAATATCAATACGGAATCAGCATTTGAAAAGTGGGCATAACAATAGTCTTGACCCTAATTCACACTAGAGTCCGTGATAACCGCACCGGAAGCTTCTAGTGTTGAGGTAAACAAACAATGCTAGTGTTCCCTATGCTAAAAAATTCCTATTCACAACCGACCCTACGCGTTTCAATACTCATCATCAGGGGTCTGTAGCTTGGTCACTCTGGCCGGGATGCCAGCGATATTTAGTTCAGCAGCAGGTATTCTGCTGTACACCACGGAAGCATGCTCGCATAGATGTCAGCGGCATGCTTCATTCTGGGACTCTAAGTTATTTAAAGCATCTGACTCCTCCCCCTGTCCTCGGCACCGCCAATCGAAACAGCCAATCACACTCACCAATCGAATTCGTGACACCTGTCCATGTGACTCCCGGCCATCTGCTGACAGCCAGGAACCAACATCGACCGCATCAATTGCCGAACGCGCAGGCGCAGTAGAGGCCACAAACGAATCGCCCATGCTGCCGGGAACTCACCACTGCAAGGAAGGAGTATAACGATATTAAGAGTTTGGGTAAGTGTTGCGGGTCAGCTCAAAACCCGCAGCTGGACTGCCATTGATAAAACAACTACACTGTAAGTACTGTGTAGATAAATGAGTGTCTACCCCACTATGAAGTGTCATTGGAACACCTGCTGAATAAGGACCATAGCCAGACTGCCCATACGATGATTATTATTGATGAAGAGTCCACCTATCATGACGGCCATGTGGGTATCTTGCTCTCCTGAAGGGATAACTGGCCATGGAAATGCATGTTTGAATGAAAAATGCATGTTTAAATAAAACATGCATAATTTGTCTGCTCATTTAAACCCCCTGGTTGTACACTCGCCAATCTATAGATCCACTGGGCTTCCTTTCGCAGTATGAGGTTGTCCCAGTCACCTCCCCGTTTGGGAGGCCTAATGAGTTCAATTGCTTGAAATTTAAGACATTCTGCACGACCCTGATGTGTAGCGTGTACATGTTTAGATATAGGAGTATCTCTAGAATTCGCAATGTCGCCAACATGTTCTCTGATCCGGCGCCGAAACTGCCGCACCGTTTTTCCCACATAATTCAGTGGACATGGATATGTTATCAGATATACCACCCCTGCTGTTTTACAATTGACAAAATCACGAATGTCATATTCCAATTGCGTAACGACACTCCTGAACTTGTCACCTTTTTGAATAAAATCACAAGCCTTGCACCTGCCACATCTATGTGTGCCTGGTATTTGTCTGTCCAGCCATGTTCCTTTTGGTGCAATGGGGTCAAAACAACTATGCATAAATCTGTCTCTGATGTTTTTCCCTCTCCGGAATGTGACTGAAGGCCATTGCGTGATCTGATCTATCAAATCTGCATCAGTACTAAGAATACGCCAATACCTCTTCAGGATCTCCATAATTTCACATTGTTTAGAATCATAAGTACCTATGAGTCTCGTAACTCTCTCTTCCCTCCGTTGTCTAGGAACAAGAAGACTCTGCCTGTCCGCATCTCTCGCTCCCACATAGGCCTTTCTGATCACTCCCTTAGGGAAACCTCTATCCTTCAATCTGGTTGTGAGTTCCTGTGCCTGTCTCTCAAAGTCGTCCATGGAGCTGCAATTCCGGCGTACTCTCATGAACTGACCTTTGGGGATACCGCGTTTGAGGGGATAAGGATGACAACTGTTCCATTGCAAGAAACTGTTGGTTGCTGTTTCCTTACGATGTACTTGAGTGCGGATTGTACCCTCTGATGTTTTTATAATTTTAAGGTCTAAGAAAGACAGTTCCTGATTGCTGATTTCACATGTGAACCTTAGCCCTAGATCGTTCTGGTTAAGGGCAGCCACAAACATATTGAATTCTTCCACTGTTGAATTCCAGAACAGTAGCACGTCATCAATATATCTGATCCAGATCCCTATTGACGAAGTCCACTTGGAAAAACTCTCCCCAAAAACAATTGTCTCCTCCCACCAGCCAAGAAATAAATTTGCATAGGTGGGAGCAGTTGGACTCCCCATTGCTGTACCACATTGCTGGTGAAAAATCCTGTCTTCAAAGATAAATACATTTTTCTCCAGCACAAAATGTAATAACTGCAGAACTAGCTGGTTATGAGCCACAAATTGAGTACCTCTAGATCTCAAGAAGTACTCTACCGCTTCACAGCCAAGTTTGTGTGGAATGGAGGAATACAAAGCCTCTACATCCAGGCTAGCCAGGAAAGTACTGCGTTCCAAAGTGATACCTTCAATTTGTTTCAAAACATCCATGGTATCACGTACATATGATGTTAAACCCAGTACAAACGGACGCAACACCTGATCTATATAAGTGCTTACATTTTGAGTTAGATTGTTTATGCCTGAAACAATGGGTCTGCCACGTAAGGGGGGATACCCTTTGTGGATTTTGGGCAGGCTATAAAAACATGCCATGATGGGAAATTGTGGAAATAAGAAATTAAATTCACTAGCACTGATCAAGGACCTGCTTTTTGCATCACCCAAAATG
The DNA here is from genome assembly GCF_050947455.1 of Rhinoderma darwinii. Classification (NCBI taxonomy): domain Eukaryota; kingdom Metazoa; phylum Chordata; class Amphibia; order Anura; family Rhinodermatidae; genus Rhinoderma; species Rhinoderma darwinii. Next base: position 234,097,656 of record NC_134687.1, on the reverse strand, counting down.
CCCAAAAGCTCCTTTTTGAACAGTGCTGTGGGATTATCCTTTAAGATGGTATAACAGTTAGGATTGAGCAAAATGTCCTCACACATTTTTTTATAGTCTTCCCTGCTCATAACCACGATGTTCCCACCCTTATCGGATGCTTTCAGAACAATATTTAGTTTTTTCTCCAATGTGGTTAGGGCTAGCCGTTCAGACTTAGACAAATTGTTGCCAATACCCCTCATATCCTGACTCAATAGTTTGATCTCCTCTCCCACCATGTCAACAAATAAGTCCACATTAGTGAAATCTCCTATTGGTGGCAGCTTCCTACTCTTAGTCTTTAAATTAGTAAACGGGCCTTGTCCTGGGGCTCTACTTGACTCCTCCAGTAGCCCCTCCAAGGCCTCAAGGCCTTCCAAGTCAGATATTTCTAAACCCATTTCCATACATTTTTTTTCTATTATGATGTTTAATTTTTTTTATCCTTTTGAGTTTTCGAGCAAACAAATTTAAGTCCTTTATCCAGGTAAATGAATCAAACCTCACTGTGGGGACGAATGAAAGCCCCTTCTCTAATAACATAGTCTCAGATGCGCTAAGATTATACTCAGATAAATTGATGATTTGTAACTTATCTGTATCTCTTCCCTTCACTAATCCTTTTGTCCCCTCAGCATGTAGCGGGAAATGGGGGGATTGTTGGCTAAAAAATTATTGCCACTATTGGAAGAGGCTCTGGCCCTACCTCTACTCCTGCCTCTAGCACCACCCCTAAATCTCTGTCTACCACCACCAGTCCCAAAGAAAGGACCCACTCTTTCAGAGTCTGTTGTCTCACTCCCAGATGTAGATGGGTCAGAGTCTCTTGGACCCCTATTAAGTTGTTGGTGTTGTTGTTGCTGTTCGTTGACAAAATCGTAAGCTTTTTTCTCCCTAAATTCCTGCAAATCTCTCTGGAACTGGAAGTGCTTACGCTCTTTTAAATGATTGGTAAACCTCTCTAGAGTTTGTTGTAGGATTTTGTCTTTTTTCTCAAAGCCAGGGGTATCGACCAGAGTCTTAGCCGTCTCAATTTCTTTTTTAAGGTCAGCACTAATGTGATCAAACTGGATTTTCTCTTCCTCAACCAAAATTTGCATTAGTCTCAGTGAACTCCCTGTGATCTCCTGTTCCCACCTCTCTTTTATATTAGATGTTTTTAATCTGGAAGCAGGGGCAATAGGTATTCTTAGGCCTCTAGGTACTATTTTATTCTTGAGATAGTTCTCCAGACTCTGGATCTCCCACCAACTCCTTGTCTACCACCACCAGTCCCAAAGAAAGGACCCACTCTTTCAGAGTCTGTTGTCTCACTCTCAGATGTAGATGGGTCAGAGTCTCTTGGTCCCCTATTAAGTTGAATTCTGCAAACCCTACTTTCTTTTAGGGGTAATTACTGTAATTCACTATATAGTTTATACATTTTTCTGTTTATAAAATGTAGTCTGCATTAGAATCTGTGACAATATGCGCTAGTGGTCCCATGTAAATAACAGTATAACTGGTTCTCAGTCAACCTTGATCGTCAACACCTTGCCACCGCAGCATTTTTTTAAGTTTTTACATTCCTGGGGTTTCTTCTCCCCTTCTTCCAAAATCCATAACTTGTTTTGCGAGCCGAGTTGTAGTTTATCACGGGACCATTTATTGTGCTGTAATATACTGAGATACTGGAGAAAAATCTTTGTGGGATGGAATGGGAAAAAAACTGTGATTCCTCTAGAGAGCCATAACTCTTACCCCACCCCCCCCCCGATCAATTTTATGTAAATGTGAAACAAATAATGAAAAATATGCAGATTGCATATGTATTAACCCCCTTTGATATAAAACCTCTAAGGGTCCATTCACATGTTGAGGTATGATTGGAACTGCATCGAGAATCGCATGTGTTTTTACCATGATTTTGGTTTGTTTTTTTAATGCGGTTTTGGTATAAAAACAAAACCCAAAAAAATCGCACCACCTCGTGGTAAAACCACATGCGATTCTAACCGTACCCCAATGCGTCAATGGAAGCTAAATGAGGTCTGCTCAAACCATTTACCTTCAGAAGTCACATAATTATTCAAATAAGGTCTCCTTGTGTCCAATCAAAGTGTCACATGATGTCACATGATGTCAGTATACACATACCTGTACTGAAAGGCCTTAAGTCTGCAACACCACTAAGCAAGAAACATGAAGACCAAGGAGCTCTCCATATATATCAGGGTTAGGTTATTAAAAAAATATCCTAAACTTTGGACATCCCATGGGGTACCATTAAATCCATTATAACAAAATGGAAAAAATGCCACAACCTGACAATAGGTCGCCCACCCAAACTCACAGACCAGGCAAGGAGGGCATTAATCAGAGATTTAACAAAGACACCAACGAGAACACTAAAGGAGCTCTAAATATCTACAGCGGAGAAGGACCACTATAAGGGTATGTTCCCACAGGCAGGAGACGCAACAGAATCTGCAGCAGAATTTTCAAAAAACCTCAGGTAATTCAGTCACAAAAATCTGAAGCAAACAGTGCGTTTTTGCTGTGTATATTGCTGTGGTGTTTGCTGCAGATTTAGGCCTTGTTCACACAGCACAGATTTGCTGCAGACTTTGCATTTATTATTTAAGCCCAAACAAGTAACGTAAACATATAAATATATAAAGGAAGCCTTATGGGTCTGCTCTCCTGGATCCAATTCTGGTTTTGGCTCTGGTTCTGCAAATTATGGAACAGGTCCTATTGTCCGCATTTGCGGTCGGTCTCACCCATTCTAGTGTGTAGGTCTGCAAAGAAAAAACTGACAGCACTCGAAAGCCACTACTAGTGGCCCACTAGGTTCCATATTTTGCATTACGCAAAATGGAAATGGTCGTGTTCATGATACCTTACTTGAAAGCGTTGAAGCAGCCTGGAAGAATGGACCAAAATCCCGGTGTCTAGATGTGCTAAGCTTATGGAGACATACCCCAAGAGACTTGCATCTGTAATTGCAGCAAAAGGTGTTCACTTTTAGGGGTTAAATACTTATTCTACATCAAAGTGGTAGACATGTGTAAATCAGTACAAACAATTTAAATACGAGGTTGCAATGCAAGAAAACAGGAAAAACACCAATCGGGGCGAATTCTTTTGCAGGGCACTGTATTTGGGGTTGGGCCCTACTTTTGCACCCTAATACCATAAAATGGTAGACAATCTTGAGCAGAGCATGCTGCTCACTGAGCAAGCAGTTAGTGGTATAGAACTGGAGGGTGAAGACGTGGGTCAGCAGGATCAGGCAAGTAGCTTGGTTAATGTAGTTAGGGGCAGTAGAAAGGGGTCCAAGAAAGGAAGGTCAATCCTGTTTCTGACATTCCAAGCAAAATTGCCAAGTTGGGTGATGATGCGAGGGTGTTGGTCTCAGAAATGGCAGCCCTAGTGGATACTGATCTCCCTAACAGCCGGGAGAACAGCCCAGCTAGTAGTCGGCGGGATGGAAATGCAGGTAAGGCAAGACATCTAGTAGTTGTAGGGGATTCTATAATCAGGAAGACGGATAGAATAATTTGTCTCCAAGACCGCCTCAACCGAATGGTTTGCTGTCTCCCTGGTGCCAGGGTTCGACATGTGGTGGAACGGGTGGATAAATTACTGGGAGGGGCTGGTGATGATCCAGCTGTTGTGGTCCATGTGGGAACCAACGACAGAATAAATGGTAGGTGAGGAGCCTTAAGAATAATTTTAAAGAACTAGGCCACAAGCTGAAGAGAAGTACCTCCAAGGTTGTATTCTCAGGAATACTGCCTGTGCCATGCGCATCACAGGAAAGACAGCGGGAGCTCAGGGAGTTAAATGCATGGCTTAAGTCTTGGTGTAGAGTAGAAGGCTTTGGGTTCCTAGAGCACTGGGATGACTTTTCATTGGGGTACAAACGGTATTCTGCAGATGATTCTCATCTAAATGGAAGGGAGTCCGCTGTGCTGGAGGAATGAATTCTAGCAGGGTTGGGTGAGTATTTAACCTAGGGCTGAGGAGGGAGGTCAATGTAGAAAATAAAGGGGTAGATAGGTTAGAGAGGGTGAGACTATATTGGTGGGGGGAGAAATAGACTGTGGGGAGAGGACTAGACAATAGGATAAGGAGATCCTTTTGTTACAAAACAGCAATGAAAATAAAAATGCCCAAAATAATGTCAAATAATCACATTTCTGATACCAAACATGGCAATTTGAAATGCAAGTTAAAGTGTATGTTCACAAATGCCAGAAGTCTGGCAAGCAAAATGGGGGAGCTGGAGGCCTTAGTACTGGAGGAACATATAGATATAGTTCGTGTTGCTGAAACATGGCTAGACTCTTCTCATGACTGGGCTGTAAATCTACAGGGTTTTTCACTGTTTCGGAAAGACAGGGCGAATAGGAAAGATGGTGGTTTATGTCTGTATGTGAGAAGTGATATGAAGGCGAGTGTGAAAGAGACAATAGTGGATGAATACTGTGAGGAGATTGAAACCTTGTGGGTAGAATTACAAAAAGAGGTAATCACTGAAAAAATTACTTTTGGTGTAATCTATAGACCCCCGACTATAACTGAGGAGATGGAAGGTCAGATATAGAAACAGATAGAGCGGGCAGCACAGGGGGGTACTGTAGTGATAGTGAGAGACTTTAAGTACCAGGATATTAATTGGCGTCATGGTTCGGCTTCAACTTCGAAGGGGAGAAATTTCCTCAACCTGTTGCAAGAAAATTTTATGGGACAGTTTGTGGAGGACCCGACTAGAGTTGAAGCTCTGTTGGGTCTGGTCATTTCTAATAAAGCAGAGCTTGTTGGAAATGTCAATGTTCGTGAAAACCTCGGTAACAGTGATCACAATATAGTTATATTTTACCTATACTGTAAAAAACAAACACAGGCTAGGAGGGCAAAAACACTTGATTTTAAGAAGGCCAATTTCGCCAGGATGAGGACTGCAATTCAGGATATAGACTGGGAAGAACTAATGTCAAATAATGGGACAAATGATGAATGGAAGATTTTCAAATCTAGTTTGGGTAATTATAGTGCAAAATTTCCTATAGGTAACAAGTATAAATGACTAAAATTAAACCCCACATGGCTTACACCTTCTGTAAAAAGGGCGATATATGACAAGAAAGGGCATTTGAAAAAGTCAAATCTGAGGTTACAGCTGTAGTAAATTATAAAGAGCTTAAAAAGGCTCTGTCATCACATTATAAGTGCCCTATCTCCTACATAAGCTGATCGGCGCTGTAATGTAGATAACAACACTGTTTTTTATTTTGAAAAACAATCATTTTTGAGTAAGTTATGAGCAATTTTAGATTTATGCTAATTACTTTCTTAATGCCCAACTGGGCGTTTTTTAACTTTTGACCAAGTGGGCGTTAAAAGAGGAGTGTATGACGCTGACCAATCAGCATCATACACTTAACTCCATTTGTACTCAGCACAGCGTGATCTAGCGAGATCACGCTGTGCTGTCACATACACTCACATTAACTTTACTAAAGTGTCTTGACAGTGAATAGACATCACCTCCAGCACTTCGGTAAAGTTTGTGTGGGACGTAATCGCTACACAGCGTGATCTCGCGAGATCACGCTATGAATGACCGCAGTAGCGTGATCTTGCGAGATCATGCTGTGCAGCAATTAAGTCCTACACAAACTTTACCGAAGTGTCGGGATTGTCAATAGCCATTGCGTGCTGGCTGGAGGTGATATCTATGCGCTCTCAAGACACTTCAGTAAAGTTAATGTGGGTGTGTGTGACAGCACAGCATGATGCCACTAGATCACGCTGATTGGTCAGTGTCATACTCTCCTCTTTACAACGCCCACTTGGTCAAAAGTTAAAAAACGCCCAGTTGGGCATTAAGAAAGTAATTTGCATAAATCTAAAATTGCTCATAACTTCCTCAAAAATGATAGTTTTTCAAAATAAGAAGCAGTGTTGTTATCAACATTACAGCGCCGATCAGATTATGTAGGAGATAGGGTACTTATAATGTGGTGACAGAGCCTCTTTACTAAAATCTGCAAAAAAGTAGTAAAATCAGCAAAAATACAAAATGAAAGGCAGGTGGCCATGGATACTAAAACAAATCCCCAAAAATTAATCAAGTATATAAATGCAAAGAAGCTGTCACGAAGGGTCTGTGGACCCACTGGGCCGTACCGCCTTGGCGGTAAGGCAGCTGGCCAACGGGGCGCCGATCAATGTCTATAGTTCGTATAGCTACCTGTGGCAGCTCGGACAGCAGTAAGGCAGGCTCGGCTGGGACAAGGCAGCAGGCAGACGTCAGGCGCGGTGAAGCAGGTCAGACGTGGGATACAGCACGACAGGACTTTGGCAAAGCACAGTGCTCGACCAGGATAGTATGGAATGCAGGGAACAGGAACACACTAGGAGGCCATCACACAAACTTGCGAAATTATATACCCGGGTAATTATAGACCAGTTAGCTTAACAACAATCGTGGGAAAAATGTTTGAGGGACTATATACAGGATTATGTGACAAAAAATAGTATTATAAGCGTCAGCCAGCACGGTTTTTACTAAAGACCGAAGTTGTCAAACCAATTTGATTTGTTTTTATAAAGAGGTGAGCAGAAGCCTAGACAGAGGGGCCGCTGTGGATATAGTGTTTTTGGACTTTGCAAAGGCATTTGACACTGTCCCTCATAGACGTATAATGGGTAAATTAAGGACTATAGGTTTAGTCTTAGGTTTATCGGCTCAAGGACCGTATCCAGAGAGTTGTGGTCAATGATTCCTACTCTGAATGCTCCCCGGTTATAAGTGGTGTACCCCAGGGTTCCGTGCTGGGACCACTATTATTCAACTTATTTATTAATGATATAGAGGATGGGATTAATAGCACTATTTGTATTTTTGCAGATGACACCAAGCCATGTAGTATAGTTCAGCCTATAGAAGATGTTAGTAAGTTGCAAGCTGATTTGGACGCACTAAGTGTTTGGGCATCCACTTAGTAAATGAGGTCTAATGTAGATAAATGTAAAGTTATGCATCTGGGTACCAACAATCTGCATGCAACATATGTCCTAGGGGGAGCTATACTGGGAGAGTCACTTGTTGAGAAGGATCTGGGTGTACTTGCAGATTATAAACTAAATAACAGCATGCAATGTCAATCAGCTGCTCCAAAGGCCAGCAAGATATTGTCGTGTATTAAAAGAGGCATGGACTCGCGGGACAGGGATATAATATTACCACTTTATAAAGCATTAGTGCAGTCTCATCTAGAATATGCAGTTCAGTTCTGGGCTCCATTTCATAGAAAGGATGCCCTGGAGTTGGAAAAAATTCAAAGAAGAGCAACTAAACTAATAAGAGGCATGGAGAATCTAAGTTATCAGGGAAGATTAAAACCTTAAGGACGCAGCCTAGTTTTGGCCTTAAGGCTCAGAGCCCATTTTTCAAATCTGACATATTTCACTTTATGTGGTAATAACGTCGGAATGCTTAAACCTACCCAAGCGATTCTGAGATTGTTTTCTCGTGACACATTGGGCTTCATGTTCGTGGTAAAATTTGGTCGATATATTCAGTGTTTATTGGTGAAAAATTGCAAAATTTAGAGAAAATTTTGAAAAAATTGCATTTTTCAGAATTTAAATGCATCTGCTTGTAAAACAGACGGTTATACCACCCAAAATAGTTACTAGTTCAGATTTCCCATATGTCTACTTTAGATTGGCATCGTTTTTTGAACATTATTTTATTTTTCTTGGACGTTACAAGGCTTAGAACATAAACCGCAATTTCTCATATTTTTAAGAAAATTTCAAAAGCCTTTTTTTTAAGGTACCTCTTGAGTTCTGAAGTGGCTTTGTGGGGCCTATGTATTAGAAACCCTGATAAAACACACCGTTTTAAAAACTAGACCCCTCAAAGTATTCAAAACAGCAGTTATAAAGTTTTTAACCCTTCAGGCATTTCACAGGAATTAAAGCAAAGTGGAGGTGAAATTTGCAAATTTCATTTTTCTTGCTGAATTTCAATTTTATTCATTTTTTTTTCTGTAACACAGAAGGTTTTACCAGAGAAACACTACTAAATATGTATTGTCCAGATTCTGCAGTTTTTAGAAATGTCCCACATGTGGCTCTAGTGCGCTCGTGGACTAAAACACAAGCCCTAGAAGCAAAGAAGCACCTAGTGCATTTTGAGTCCTCTTTTTTATTAGAATATATTTTAGGCAGCATGCCAGGTTTGAAGAGGTGTTGAGGTGTCAAAACAGTAGGAATCCCCCAATAGTGACCCCATTTTGGAAACTACACCCCTCAAGGAATTCATTTAGGGTTGTTGTTACCATTTTGACCTCACAGTTTTTTCACAGCACGTATTTGAATTGGGCTCTGAAATGAAAAAAATTTCATTTTTTCCAATAAAATGTCATTTGTGATCAAAATTTATTATTTTCACAGGGAACAAAATACCCCATTTTGTTGCCCAATTTGTCCTTAGTGTGGCAATACCCCATTTGTGGTGATAAACTGCCGTTTGGGCCCATGGGAGGGCTCAGAAGGAAAGGAGCGCTATATGTTTGTTGGAGTCCAGATTTTGTTGGATTGGTTTTCGGGTGCCATGTCGCATTTGCAGAGCCTCAGAGGTATTAAAGCAATGGAAACCCACCAAAAGTGACCCCATTTTGGAAACTACACCCCTCAAGGAATTCATTTATGTTTGTTGTTAGCATTTTGACCACACAGTTTTTTCACAGCACCTATTTCAATTGGGCTGTGACATTTAAAAAATGACATTTTTTCCAATAAGATGTAATTTTTTACCAAAATTTCTTATTTTCACAGGGAACAAAATACTCAATTTTGTTGCCCAATTTCTCCTGAGTGCGGCAATACCCCATTTGTGGTGATAAACTGCCGTTTGGGCCCATGGGAGGCCTCAGAAGGGAAGGAGCGCTGTGTGTTCTTTGGAGTACAGATTTTGCTGGTTTGGTTTTCGGGTGCCATGTCGCATTTGCAGAGCCCCAGAGGTATCAAAGCAATAGAAACCCACCACAAATGACCCCATTTTGGAAACTACACCCCTCAAGGAATTCATTTATGGGTGTTGTGACCATTTTGACCCCATAGTTTTTTCACAGAACTTATTTGAATTGGGCTGGGAATGAAAACAAAATTATTTTTGTCAAATAATATGTAGTTTTGGCTGAAAATTTCTTATTTTCACAAGAAACAAAATACCCCATTCTGTTGCGCAATTTGTTCTGAGTGCCGCAATACCCCATTTGTTGTGATGAACTGCCGTTTGGGCCCATGGGAGGGCTCAGAAGGAAAGGACCACCATTTGGCCTACTCAGGATTTTCTAGTGCGAAGTCATGTATGCAGAAGCCCCTGAGGTACCAGTACAGTTGAAACCCGCAAGAAGTGACCCCGTTTTAAAAACTACACCCTTAAGGCATTCATCTAGAGGTGTAGTGAGCATTTTGACCGGAGACCTACACCCCATAAACTGTAATGTGGGTTCTCCCGGGTATGGCAATACCCTACATGTGGCTGTTATCAGCTGCCTGGACACACAGCAGGGCTCAGAGGGGAAAGACAAGGGGGGATAAGCTGTGCGGGGGGGCGTCAGGGTAAGTAAAACTGGGGTAAATTATAAACCAAGGGATGTATGATAAATTTTAAAACACTTTCATACAGAGCTCTGGTTATTCGGGACACGTGTCACATTGATATATTGTGTCCTCCCTTATCCCCCTCTTATAGCAGACTTTGCACCTCTTTTGACTTTTTCCCTTCTTGCCAGTTTGGGGAACTTCTCCTGGAAAGTGTTGCCCTGGTACGATGCGTGTGGGCTCGCTTCCAGAAGTACTGGGTGCCCCCCCTTCTTGGTCCCTAAAGATTAGGTTCTTGATAATCACCTCTTGAAATTCCAGGAAAGTTCCCGTCTGGCCTGCACATCGACGTAGCATGTACGCATTGTACAAAGCCATCTGTATGATGTGCCCGGCCAGCTTCTTATACCACACCGCATGGCGCTGTAGGGCTTCAGGGCTTGATCTTACAAGTCCATCCCTCCCATGTACCTATTGTAGTCCAGGATGCAGTCTGGTTTGGGGGTGGCCTTTCCTTCATATATCCTAAACCTGTAGGTATACCCTGATGCACTCTCACAGCTTATACATCTTCACGCCATACCTTGCCCTCTTACCCGGCAGGTACTCGCGGAATGCTTGGGAAAACCGGGCACTGGAACGGTCTAATAGGGGTCTCCGTTTATACAAACGGTCAAAACTGGGGTCATCTCGGGGTGGGCACGGTTCATTATCAGTATAATGTAAGAAGCCAAGTATTGCCTCATTTATTTATTTTTTTAGCTTCCAGTTCAGTTCTGAAGTTGCTTTGAGGGGCCCATATATTAGAAACCCCTATCAAATACCCCATTTTAGAAACTAGACCCCTCAAAGTATTCACAACAGCATGTAGAAAGTTTATGAACCCTTTAGGTGTTTCACAAAAATTTAGAGCAAAGTAGAGGTGAAATTTACATTTTTTTTTTTGTCAGAAAATCCTCTTTATACCATTTTTTTTTATAACACAAAAGGTTTTATCAGAGAAACACAACTCAATATTTATTGCCCAGATTCTGCAGTTTTGAGAAATATCCCACATGTGGCCCTAGTGTGGTAATGGACTGAAGCACTGGCCTCCGAAGCAAAGGAGCACCTAGTGGATTTTGAGGCCTCTTTTTTATTAGGCACCATGTCCGGTTTGAAGAGGTCTTGTGGTACCAAAACATTGGAAACCCCCCAAAAGTGACCCCATTTTGGAAACTAGACCCCTTGAGGAATCCATTGTAGTTTTCTTGGGGTGCATGCAGCTTTTTGATCAGTTTTTATTCTATTTTTAGGTGGCGTGGTGACTAATAAACAGCAATTCTACTATTGTTTTTTTTTTCTTTTTTTTTTTACAGCGTTCACCGTGCGCTATAGATGACATATTCACTTCATTCTGCGGGGCGATACGATTACGGCGATACCAGATGTTTATAGGTTTTTTTTATGTCTTATGGCGTTTGCACAATAAAATACGTTTTGTAAAAAATCATTTACTTTTTGTGTTGCCTTATTCTAAGAGCCAGAACGTTTTTATTTTTCAATCAATAAAGCCGTGCGAGGACTTATTTTTTGCGTAACGAACTGTAGTTTCCATCAGTACCATTTTTAGGTACATGCGACTTTTTGATCTCTTTTTATTCCATTTTTTGGGAGGTGAAGTGACCAAAGAATTGTGATTGTGGTTCGGTTTATTATTATTTTATTTTACGGCGTTCACCGTGCGGGATAAATAATGAAATAATTTTGTAGTTCAGGCCGTTACGGACGCGGCGATACCAATTATGTATAGTTTATTTGTTTGTTTATATATTTTTATTAATAATAAATGACTGATAAGGGAAAAGGGGGGATTTTTACTTTTATTACTTTTAAATCTTTTATTTTCTTATTTTTACACATCTTTTTTTAACTTTTTTTTTACTTTATTACTTTGTCCCACTAGGGGACATGAGGGCAGGAGGCCCTGATCGCTATTCTAATACACTGCACTACATGCGTAGTGCAGTGTATTAGAACTGTCAGCTACTCACTGACAGCAAGCATAGTGGGTCCTGACGTTGTCAGGACCCACTAGGCTTCCGTCTATGGCATAGCCGGACGCCATTGTTTGGTGTCCGGTTGCCATAGTCACCATCGCCGGCCGCTATCGCGTAGCAGGCCGGCGATGGCAGCTTAACCCCTAAAAAGCCGCGATCTCTATAGAACGCGGCTTTTAAGGGGTTAATCAGCGGGGACACAGCAATCGGTCCCCGCTGTAGGAGCTGTGACAGCTGCTGAACAAGACAGCAGCGTCACAGCTCCTATATGTGTCGGGAGGACGGCCGAAACGGCCGTTACTCCCGAGACGTACTATTACGGCATGGAGCGCGAACGATACAGCTGCCATGACGTAATAGTACGTCAAGGAGCGGGAAGGGGTTAATAGAATTAAACCTATATAGTCTTAAAATGAGATGACCAAGGGGGGACATGATGAACTTATATAAATATAGGCATGGCACATACAAAAAATATTGTGAAATCCTGTTCCATGTAAAACACCCTCACAAAACAAGGGGGCACTCCCTCCGTCTGGAAAAAAAAAAATTCAATCTGCAGAGGCGACAAGCCTACTTTACTGTGAGAACTGTGAATCTATGGAATAGCCAACCGCAGGAGCTGGTCACAGTAGCTACAGTAGATGGCTTTAAAAAAGGCTTAGATCATTTCCTAGAACAAAAAAATATCAGCTCCTATGTCAATGTGTAGAAATGTTTCCCTTCCGTTTTCCCATTCCTTAGTTGAACTTGATAGACATGTGTCTTTTTTCAACCATACTAACTCTATAACTATGTAACAAGGGGGGGGCTGTGTGGGTCTATTTACAAGGGGGGGGGGCTGTGTGGATCTATTTACAAGGGGGCTGTGTGGAGCTATTTACAAGGGGAAGCTCTGTGGGGCTATTTACAAGGGGGAGCTGTGTGGAGCTATTTACAAGGGGGAACTGTGTGGAGCTATTTACAAGGGGGGCTGTGTGGCGCTATCTACAAGGGGGTGTGTGTCGTGCTATTCAAAAGGGGAAGCTTTGTGGCGCTATCTACAGTGGGCACAAAGGGGGCACGGTTACTGATGGGGCACTTTTATTGTGTCGAGCACTAAGGGATCATTATTAACCCCTTCCCGACATTTGCCGTACATGTACGTCATGGAAAGCATTGACTTCCCGCATCTTGCCGTACATGTACGCCGAATGTTTGGGACCGGCTCAGAAGCTGAGCCGGTGCCATCATCACCGGATCTCAACTGTATCTTACAGCTGACATCCGGCTGTAACGGCGGGGACCGAAATTAGCTTCGATCCCCGCCATTAACCCCTTAAGTGCAGCGCTCAAACGCGATCGCTGCACTTAAGGTGTTTGCAGCTCATCGGAACCCCAGTAATGAAATTGCCGGGGTTCCGGTGGCTGCAATGGCAACCGGAGGCCTAATACTGGCCTCCCGGTCTGCCTAGCACCGAAGCCGGTCAAGATCCGCCCGGCGGCGGAGCCTGATCGGCTTCCGTAGCTGCCGGCAAGATGGCGCCGGGTCAGGAGCTGATCCGGCGTCATCAGCGGTGGAAGTCAGCCGTACTGTACAGCTGACATCCACCTGTAACGGCAGGAACCGGAGCTAGCTCCGATCCCTGCCATTAACCCCTTCGATGCAGCAATCGAAAGCGATTGCTGCATCGTAGCGGTTACTAGCAGATCGCCAGCCCTGACAGGCAATCAGGACTGGCGACTGCTGTTATGGCAACAGGAGACACAATGGTCTCCTGCTCTGCCATTACGGAAGCCGATTTGGGCCCCGCCGGGAGGCGAAGCCTAATCGGCTTGCTGTCAGTGAATGACTGACAGATCTAATACATTGCACTACATAGGTAGTGCAATGTATTAGAAAAAAAAAAATCTGACCGTTGGACCTTCAAGTCCCCTAGTGGGACTTGAGAAAAAGTGTAAAAAAAGTATAAAAAAGTGTAAAAAAAAGTGCAAAAAATAAAAGTTTGAAAACAATACAAGTTTCAAGTAATGAAATAAAACACAATCCCCCTTTTACACTTATCAAGTCCTTTATTATTGAAAAATAATAATAAACCATATGTATTTGGTATCGCCACGACCGTAACGACCGGAGGTATCAAAATATTATATTATTTATTGCACGCTGTGAACAGCGTAAAAAAAAAACGTAAAAAACGTTACCAGAGTTTCTGTTTTTTGGTCACTTTGCCCTACAAATGTTAGAATAAAAAGTGATCAAAAAGTCGCACGTATCCAAAAATGATACCTATAAAAACTATAGCTCGTCCCGCAAAAAACAAGCCCTCATACACCTCCGTCGACAAAAAAATTAAAAAGTTATGGTTCTCATAACTTGGCGACAGAAAAAATACATTCTTTTTACAAAAGTTACTTTATTGTGCAAAAAGTTGTAAAACATAAAAAAGTGCTATAAATTTGGTATCGCCGGAATCGTACTGACCCACAGAATAAAGTTAACATGTAATTTATAATGCGTGGTGAACGCTGTATAAAAAAAACGAAAAAAGCTGTGCCAGAATTGCGTTTTTTTGTTTACCTGGCATCCCAAAAAATAGGATAAAAGGTGATCAAAAAGTGTACCCCAAAATGGTACCAATAATAACTACAGCTCGTCCCGCAACAAACCAGCCCTCATACCACTACGTCTATGAAAAATAAAATTAGTTATGGCTCCAATAAGTCAGGAAATAAAAAAATATGCAGTTGTGCCCGAGGGGAACATTTCTTCTGTTTGAAGAGGCGATTTATCAAGGACCTAAAATTAGGGAACCAGGAAAGGGAGGGCCCAAACATATCCGCTGGAAGCGACGGTGCCCGTATTATACCAGGAACACTTTCCCAGCAAAATTCCCCAAACTGCAAAGGCGCGGAATGTGCACCAAAAGGGGGATAAGAAAGGACGCCATTTATCAGTGCGACACTGGCCTGTGCGGAAAGGATTGCTTCACAGCGTAACACACATCTATGGATCATTTTATTGTTTTTTTTTACCCCATTATTATACCACCTGACTATGCCCCTTATATACTCCGCCCCGCTTACATATGCCCTACATTATAAACGGAAACACCAGTAAGACTCCAAACAAAACTACTACCAAGCAAAATCCACGCTCCAAAAGCCAAATGGCATTTCCTCCCATCTGAACCCTACAGCGTCCCCAAACAGCAGTTTCCTTCCACATATATGGCACCGTCATACCCGGGAGAACCCTTTTAGCAATTTTTGGGGTGTGTGTCTCCAGTGGCATAAGCTGGGCACGACATATTTGCCACTGAATGGCATATCTAGGGAAAAATATAAATTTTGAATTTGCACCATCCACAGCGCATTCATTTATGGAAAAGACCTGTGGGGTGAAAATGCTCACTACACCCCTTAATAAATGCCTTGAGGGGTGCAGTTTCCAAATGGGGTCACTTCTCAGGGGTTTATTTTTATTATTTCACATCAGAGCCTCTGCAGTTGTGAGCCAATACTTTGTAAATCGCCAAATTAGGCCTCAATTTGACATGGTACGCTTTCACTCCTGAGCCTGGTCGACTGTCCAGGCAAGAGATTAGGGCCACATGTAGGGTGATTCTAAAACCAGGAAACCCAGCATAATAATTAGAGAGCTGTCTTGTTATGGTGGCACAAGCTGGGCACCACATATTAGCATATCTACGGAAAAAAATCCCATTTTCACTCTGCAACATCGAGTGCACACCAATTTCTGCCAATCACCTGCAGGGTTAAAATGCTTACTACACCCCTAGGTAAATGCATTGAGGAGTGTAGTTTCCAAAATGGGGTCACTTCTGGGGGGTTTCCACTGTTTTGGGCCCACAGGCGCCCAGAAACCAATCCAGCAACATCTGCACTCCAAATGGCGGTCCTTCCCTTCTGAGCCCTGCCGTGTGCCCAAACAGCAGTTTATGACCACATATGGGGTATTGTCGTACTCGGGAGAAATTGCTTTACAAATGTTGGGTTCTTTTTTTTCCTTTATTTGTTGCGAAAATGAAAAAATTTGAGCTAAAGCTACGTCTTATTGAAGAAAAAGGATTGTTTTTATTTTCACTGCCCAATTCTAATAAATTCTATGAAACATCTGTGGGGTCAAAATGCTCACTACACCCCTAGATGAATTCCTCAAGAGGTGTAGTTTCCTAAATGGAGTCACTTTTTGGGCGTTTTCATTGTTTTTATCCCCTCAGGGGCATTGCAAATGTGACATGGCCTCCGCAAACCATTCCTGCTTAATGTGATCTCCAAAAGCCAAATAGCGCTCTTTCCCTTCTAAGCCACGCCGTGTCTTCAAACAGCCGTTTATTACCACATGTGGGGCATTGTTTTACTCGGGAGAAATTGCTTTACAAATTTTGTGGTGCTTTTTCTCCTTCAGTCCTTGTGGAAATGGGAAAAAATAAGCTAAACCTACATTTTCTTTGAAAAAATGTAGATTTTTATTTTCAGGGCCTACTTCCAATAATTTCTGCAAAAAAACTGTGGGGTCAAATCGCTCACTATACCCCTAGATAATTTCCTCAATGGGTGTAGTCTCCAAAATGGGGTCTCTTGTGGGGGGTTTCCACTGTTTTGTCTCCTCAGGGACTTCGTAAATGTGGCATGGCCTCCGCAAACCATTCCTGCTAAATGTGATCTCCAAAAGCCAAATGGCACTCCATCCCTTCTAAGCCCTGCCGTGTGTTCAAACAGCCGGTTATTGCCACATGTGGGGTATTGTTCGACTCGGGAGAAATTGCTTTACAAATTTTGCGGTGCTTTTTCTCCTTCAGTCCTTGTGGAAATGAGAAAAAATTAGCTAAACCTACATTTTCTTTGAAAAAATTTAGATTGTCATTTTCAGGGCCTACTTCCAATAATTTATGCAAAAAACCTGTTGGGTCAAAACGCTCACTATACCCCTAGATAATTTCCTCAATGGGTGTAGTTTCCAAAATGGGGTCACTTGTGGGGGGTTTCCACTGTTTTGTCCCCTCAGGGGCTTTGTAAATGTGACATGGCCTCCGCAAACCATTCCTGCTAAACTTGAGCTCCAAAAGCCAAATAGCGCTCTTTCCCTTCTCAGCCACGCCGTGTCTCCAAACAACCGTTTATTACCACATGTGGGGTATTGTTTTACTCGGGAGAAATTGCTTTACAAATTTTACGGTGCTTTTTCTCCTTTAGTCCTTGTGGAAATGAGAAAAAAAATCGCTAAACCTACATTTTCTTTGAAAAAATGTTGATTTTAATTTTCATGGTCTACTTCCAATAATTTCTGTAAAAAACCTATGCGGTCAAAATGCTCACTGTACCCATAGATAATTTCCTTGAGGTGTGTAGTTTCCCAGATGGGGTCACTTTTGGTGGATTTTGACTGTTTTGGCACCGCAATAGCCCTTCAAACCTGACATGGTGCCTAAAATTTATTCTAACAAAAATAAGGCCCCAAAATCCACTAGGTGCTCCTTTGCTTCTGAGGCCGGTGCTTCAGTCCAGTAGCACGCTACGGCCACATGTGGGATATTTCCTAAAACTGCAGAAACTGGGCAACAAATATTGAGTTGCATTTCTCTGGTAAAACCTTCTGTGTTATAAAAAAAATTGTATTAAAAATTTATTTCTGCAAAAAAATATGAAATTTGTAAATTTCACCTCTACTTTGCTTTAATTCCTGTGAAATGTGTAAAGGGTTAAGACATTTTCTAAATGCTGTTTTGAATACTTTGAGGGGTGAAGTTTTTAAAATGGGGTGACTTTTTATATAAGGCCCTCAAAGCCACTTCACAACTGAACTGGCCCCTGTAAAAATGGCCTTTTGACATTTTCTTGAAAATGTGAGAAAGTGCTGCTAAAGTTCTAAGCCTTGTGATGTCATAGAAAAATAAAAGGATGTTCAAAAAACGATACCAATCTAAAGTAGACATATGGGGGATGTTAATTAGCAACAATTTTGTGTGGTATAACTGCCTGTATTACAAGCAGATACATTTAAATTGAGAAAAATGCTAATTTTTGCAATTTTTCGCTAAATTTTGGTGTTTTTCACAATTAAATACTGAACATATCGAGCAAATTTTGCCAGTAACTTAAAGTCCAATGTGTCACGAGAAAACATTCTCAGAATCGCTTGGATAGGTGAAAGCATTCTGGAGTTATTACCACATAAAGTGACACATGTCAGATTTGAAAAATGAGGCTCGGTCAGGAAGGTCAAAAGTGGCTAAAGAGGGAAGAGGTTAATATTTGGGACACTGTGGACTACGAGTTTGTTTAGAGGATGGGGTATAGGCTTGGAGGGTGCTGGAAAAGTGAGACACCAATATGTCTGTGTGCCAAATTCGGCAGAGACAAGTCGTGGCTGGAATAAGTCGTCACAGTGGTCTGGGCCGGATGGAGAAAAATGGGAAAGTGAACAACTAATCAGAGAAAACATCACCAAAGTTAGCGGGGGAAAGCTACAAGCGGGGCTGTGATTGGTGAGTCACTCCTAGAACACTGCACAGTGTTGTGTCTGTAAAAATTTGGTCTGTCCGTGATTTTTAGCTCAGTTGTTCAGAAATTTCTGAAGTGGAGGTTGGCAACCCTGAGTCTTGTGTTTCCTTGCCATTACTGACTCCTTTCCTGACGTTATCTACAGATGCTGCGACAAGGGAAATCTTCTTAGTGTCGGAAGACTCTAACCCCTTCTCTCTGCAGCCAATTTTCATTTTTTAATTTTAATTTTAATTTTTTCTTCCCCGCTTTCCAAAAGCCATAACTTTCTAATTTTTCCATCAACATAGCCATATGAGGGCTTGTTTTTTGCTAGACGAGTTATCATTTTTATGCCACCATTTATCGTACTATATAATGTACTGGGAAACTGAAAAAAAATTATTTGTGGAGAAAGAAAATGAAAATGGCAAAACACAGCAATTTCAATATTGTATTTTGGGTTCCAGTTTTTTGGGTTCCAGTGCGGTAAAAACGACGTTAACTTTATTCTACAAGTCCATGCGATGACAGTGATACCTCATTTATCTTGTTTTTTTTTAATGGTTTACAACAGCAATACCAGTTATGTTAATAGACATTTTTTTTAACTTTACTTTAGGAAAAAATGTAAAACGTTTTTTTTTTAACTTTTAATATATATATTTTCATGCTCCAGATGCAATTGTGGTATTACATTTTCTTGGAGCATGTTAAGGTACAGGTCTGAGGTAATTGTTGTATTGTAGAAGATAGGTCCAATTACCCCTTTACATGAAAGGGCCATCCAAACTGTAACCCCAGGTTGATTCAACTGTTTTTAAATTGTTGCAAGGGGGATTTCTGTTGAGTAATAAACACCGTTGTGCCTATCAACAGCACCTGAAAGATATTTTTCTAATAATGCCACCTCCTTGTGTTTCTTCATACAAAATTGCCTCTCAAAATTGTAGTTACACTGTTTGGAAATCTACCCCTGCATGGATCTTAGGCATATGCAACTTATGCATCCCCCTGCATGTATGTATGTATGTAAGTAAGTATGTATGTATGTATGTATGTATGTGTGTGTGTGTGTGTGTGTGTGTGTGTGTGTGTGTGTGTGTATGTATGTATGTATGTATGTATACAAATATATATCTTTAACTGTATTTAAACTTTCACTGCATTTAACTTTATTTTATTAGTTCCCCTAGGGGACTTCAACCAGCAATGTATTGCAGTATATTGTGATTTCTACAGGCTCCTTTTGGCTCCCTTTGGCAGGTAGGGCTTAATTGGAGCACAAGAATGGCAGACCTGGGGGCCTTTACTAGGCCTCCAGGCTGCCATGACAACCATCAGCACCCTGCTATTGGGAGGGCTGACGGGTTCTTGTAGGGGGCTGCCCCTCTTTCTAACGGCTTAGATCAGTGGTCCCCAACCAACGGGCCGTGGACCAATATCGGGCCGTGGATCATTTGGTACCGAGCTGCGGTATCCGGTGGCTGCAGGGAATTTTGTGCGCAGTTTTTCGCCCGGAATATCCGCTGCGGAAAACGTCAGCATTTAGCTGGCCTGACTTTATCATCCCAGGAGATCGCTGCAGCCTGTGATTGGCTGCAGTGGCGTTCACATGGGATGAAATGTCATCCCAGTAGGCCGGCCCTCTGACATCATCCAGGCCGGGATCCTGGGATGACATTTCATTCCATGTGACCACCGCTACAGCCTGTGATTGGCTGCAGCGGTCACATGGGATGAAACGTCATCCCAGGAGGCCGGCCTGGAGGAAGAAACACAGACTTCCGGGTAAGTAAAAGATGTTTTTTTCTGAGTTGCAGTTTTTTTGGTGTAATCGATGTGATTCTGCCGCAATAAACGCAACAACTGCTATTTGTTGTGGGTTTTACCTACCCATTGAATACAATGGGGAAAACCCACAAGAAAATAAGCAGCGTTTACGCAATTACAATTGACATGCTGCAGAATAAATCTCTGCACCACAGGTCAATTTCTGAGCATTTTTCCGCTCACTATTTACGCAGCATGTGGCTGAGATTTGTTCCATCTCATCCACTTTGCTGCTACTTTATTATGCTGTGGTTTTTCCGCGACTAATTCCGTGGCAACTAAGTTGTTAAACGGGCAAGATCAAAGTGAGGTTTTATTCCGCCTACTGCAGTGAGGTGTCGACTGTAACATACAGCCGACACCTGCTTAGTATGGAGCACGCTCAGCCCATGAGCCTGCTCTATACTTTCCCTTGGTAACTGCCACCTACATGTACGTGGCATGTCGTTAAAGGGTTAAAATCGGAAATCTTAACAGGAACAGCACATGTAATGTGGGGTTACTCGAGTGGTTCCCCTTTAATAAAACACAATTGCAGACCAAATAAATGTTGAACAAGTTATCTTTACTGAACACAACAGTCTTTATGAGGCACGGCAAGATTAAAGTTACTACACTTAGAGTGGCACAGTTACTAGTACCTTATTAAAATGTCTAACCACATAAACACTTTTTTTAAACAGAGCTATCCCCTGTTGCAGGTCTCTACTTAGTCTCACACCTCCTTCACAACTTTCTTGCCTTTTTGTCAGACTGATTCTTCCTTCTCGTATCTTTCTCTATGCGCTTTATTCCCACCTTCAGGTTCTAGCCTTTAGGGTCCTGTGTCTTCCATTGGAACTACCCCACACTTCAAGGGTTTACTATCTCCTGGACATCGCCGTCCAAAATTCTACCCCTGACCACGCCAACACTTTTATCAGGAGGGCTGCACACTCTGCCCCATGTCTTTTCCTACACTTTCAGTCAATCCAGGAACAGTGTAGCCTTTCGACTAGGGCCCTGACTCTCCAGGGTTATACACCACTACCTTGTCCAATTAGTATTCCAGTAGTTTAGTCTTTCCCAGGACTACAACTACTAGACGCGTCTCAGGCCTACAGAGCCACTAGTCCCCACTGTAATGTTCCTCACAGGCCCGCCAATCCGGGAATCACTCTATTCCCCACCAGACCTCACTATATACTTCCCCCAGGTTTGAGCATTGTACCGCTCATCCACCCACTGGTTTCCACTCCTGGGCTGACTATTTCTACAGCCCCAGCAGACTCCACAGGGCTACCACTCTGACTGACAAAATATTCTGACACCAGCACCGCTTCATCGATGTCCTGTTCAGTACTCCATCAGACCACCTTCCTCCACGGCCTGCTTCTGTCAGCTCAGACTATACAAGTATCCCAATAGTTCACCGACTGCTCCATAACTCCTACTTTAATTGACAAAACAGCAGTCTCGACTTCTAGCTCCGAGCATAGGCCTTCATCACCCCTCTGGTACTCGATGCCCGCAGCTGCAGTCACCAGCCTTTCCCTTCCTCACTGCAGGAAGACAAGCCCACTCTAGTCACCAGGTTTCTCCCTTACTCCAGCAGCCCATCCAGCACATCACGTGGTTCACCTTCTCACTTAAATTTTGGGAGCCAATCACTCCCTTATATGGACTCCTCTCGGTCCCGCCTCCGATCAGCGCAGTGGCACAGCGCAACAGTGTAACCATGTTTCCTCCTTGCCAGGTTTAACCTCTTCCAGGGCCTGCCAGTCCCTCCCTCCTCCTCTGTTACCGCTTCCCTGAAGCCTTTACTCCACCGATAACAGCACCGTGTGATCGACAGTACCACAAGGCATCGCGGCCTGTCCTTCTTCTGGGTGCTGCAAGAGAAAACATCACATTTACAAGATATTAGAATTCAGGTGTCCTAACAGCCTCTTTAGATGTCAGGTAACTATTTGAAATAAAGGATACATTGACAGTCCATAGACTAGTTGGAGGGGGCACATTGTTCGTTCTCCTTACACACAGGGAGGAAATTGGTGGTGGCCTTGGCATTTAGAATGGGGGAGCAGGTATCTTGCACTGGTGGGGGCCACAGCATATAACACTCTGCATCTCCTCTGCTAATCATGTATGCCTGTGGACAGTGCACAACAGGGCACAACAAATGCTCCTGACCCATGTCCGGTAGGATAAGCTTGAAGTGTGAGTATATTACTTTATTTTTGCCTCCTAATACTTATTTTTAGGAAAAGTGTAATAGAGTGTACAAATTGCAAAAGAAAATTGTCAGCATCGTATAGTAAGGCACTATGCCAGCACAGTATTGCCAAAACAGTATCTGAAAAATCACCATCTTGGTTTAAGAATATCAAGTCTATGATCAAATGTGAAATATATGGCTCTTTGAAGGGGCTTTCCAAACCGTCTGATCTATCGAGTAATAACCACTGCCCAAAATCTTCTTAACTTTCAAATGTTATCAATCATTATAGCCATATCATTATTAGGTTTCCTGACTACCTGCATCCAAGCATTAAATGGGACTCAATTCCATAAACGGGTTCTTCAGTGAGGGATGCAGAACTGGGGAGTTGTTCAAAGTCAGTAGGATGAAATCTTTGTAATCTCCCACAGCACTATCTCATCACTAAAGTGGTGGTTCAAAAAGGAGAACCAGTATCGGAGCGTACCTTGGGTCATTCCATTCCATCAATTAGAACCACAGATTGCAAATGGAGCCAATCTCTCTGTGGTCTTTCTTCAAACCAGAAAGAACAAATAGCGACAATAGAAGTCCCGCAACAAATAACTTCATTTATAATAGGGCAGCATATAAAAATATTCTCAGATAATGATAACCTTGATAAAAGTTTAATAAAAAATCTTTATCTTAGCAGAAAAGAACTTCTGCTCCCAGACAGAGGTCTACCAAAGGAATTTAGAAAACAGGGAGACAAACTTCCTAAGCACACACACCTGAGATCAAGCTGAATGGTATCTAAAGTAAGATTTTGGAAGTGGGGAATCCCAAAAATAAACTTAGATGGCACAAGGGCGTTTCGGAAAGTATAAAAATTTTACTCCCTAAATCCAATCGACCTTCTCACAGCAGTGGGCACTCTGGCCCACATTTATTATTTAGTTTCTGCCTGATTTTGGCAGAAATTACACAGGTTAAAAAGTAGCATTTTAAATTGAAGCAAATTTGCGGAAAAATTTGTGACACTTGTCTTTTCACTCCAAAAAAGAAAACATGCAAGAAAAGTAAATGCATTTTGGGACTCATTTATGAAAGCCAAATGTAAGGCTGCTCACAGCAGGCATAAAAAGAAATTCAAAGTTAAACAATTCTAATCAAAAGGTTTATTAAGCGGCGTGTGACTTTTAATTGATGTTAAGCAATTCTCAACAACTGCGTTCTCCAGTTTCATTGGTGCAAAATACGCCATAATTAATGAATGTTGTATTGTACTGCATTCACAAGCCTAAAATTGATACATGACAGTGGCTTATGAAATGCAAGTTTTAAAATATGAAGGTTTTTCAGATGGGGTGATCACTCCACTTCAAAAACTCACAACATTTCGAATTTATTCTCGAATATTGAAAACCTTGTTCTTAGTACTCGGAAGGTACAAATTTCAATTTTAACCCTTGGTGCTATGTAGTTAGCGCCAAGCACCATTAATTTATTACACGGCGATGGTGGGGGCACAGGAGCTGTGCCCGTACCATCCGCAGCATGTGTCAGCTCTATATAACAGCTGATACGCTGTTGCAATGGTTGGTATCGGAGATAACACCGATCCCAGCCGTTTAACCCCTCAGATGCCTCGGTCAATAGTGCCATTATACGATTTATTATTTACTGGGGTAAAAAGTGGCCGCAATTACCTGAGACAGAAAGAGTATTATTATTTTCTAGGAGGCACAAAGTGGAAATTATTACTTTGCAGGGGGCCCGAAGGTCTGGTAGGCACAATGTAGGTCCTGAGTATAGGCCATCAATTTCTTATAACTAGAAAACCCCTTTAAAAAGGGGGCATTAATACTATCAAGGCTGCATTATGGCTGTCTAGGGGGCACAAATGGGGTACTATTACTTTGTAGCGGGCATTATTACTATGAGGGGGCACAAAAAGGACATTGAGGGGCACTAAGAGGAGCACTTTTACTGTGGCCTAAAGTGGATACTATTACTGTTTGTAAGAACTTAGAAGATCACTATGGCTGTGTGGGGTACAAAATATGGTAATATATCTTTGTGGGGCAAAAAGGGGCAAATCACTGTGTCACAAAGGGTTCGTGGACCCACTGGGCCGTACCGTCTTGGCGGTAAGGCAGCTGGCCAACAAGACACAGGTCAAAGTCTATAGTTCGTATAGGGTACCTGTAGCAGCTCGGACAGAAGCAAGGCAGGCTAGGCTGGAACTTGGCAGCAGGTGGACGTCAGGTGTGGAGAAGCAGGTCAGGCGTAGAATACAGCACAGCATGGCTATAGCTCAGCACTAGATCAGGATACAGGTTACAGGAACAGGAACAGAAAACACTGGGAGCAGGAAACACTAGGGGGCCATTTGCAAGACAAATTAGGAATACAACAACAAAGCTCAGGAATAGAACTAGGGGGCTGGACCCCTCTTATAGTCCAGAGTACTCACGGGTCAAAGTTCAGGAATGAGGTCCGGTGCGCGTGCTGCTCCTTTAAGAGTGGGCACGAGTGTGCGCGCGCACCCTACGGGATCCGGCAGTGGTGAGTAGACGCGAGCGCTGGCTTCTCCTGAGGAGGAGGGTAGGGCCAACGCTTGCCGACTCGTGGCTGCGGCTGTCAGGGGGATAATGGAGCTGACAGCCCGCAGCCACGGACATGACACACTGATTGTGACTGAAGAGTAAAATTTGTATACTTTATTAATATCTCGCTAAAATCAGGGGTACAATCACCACCGTGACAAAAGCCCAACGTGCTCAATAAATTTGAAAAAAATTAGTATTTCATTCACGGATTCTAGTGCGAAACCTGCTAAATAAATATACTCATATGATGCATGGGGTTAGAGCGTTTAAGCATTGGTGTTGCAGTGAATCACCCCCAAACGTGCACCGAAATAACCAGGCAAGAGCTCCTGGGAACATCAGTGTCAGGGTAAAGATATCGATAACGCTGTCACCTATGCTAAATTCCCCTTCTCATATTTGTATATATACATATTTATGAAATCTTGTATTATCTAGCAAAGGAGTACTTTTGAAGACAAGGGTGTCATGATCAAGAGGAAACAACCAGAACAATCCCTCACATGGAACCCCAAGATTATGTCAACTGAGAGATTAAGGGCTCATGCATACAGCAAAGCCAGTACAGTCTGGGCCCATATCTGTCTATGGTTAGTGTATTATGGATCTGTACTACATGGATACATAATATGGCAGTGTGCATGGACCATAACCCAAACAAAAGTAAACAAAATAATTTTCCTGTCTTTCAAGTGTAACGTTTTCATTGTTGTGATAGTGTGACTGTTCCAGTCACTTCCTCACTAATAGTAAATTATTAGGCTGTGTTCACACTGCTGTCAGTCTTTGTTCAGAGCCTCTGTCGCCAGTCCAGACCGGCCGGACCGAGCCGCAGGCCAAGGGGGAGACCCCATGGCGAGGGGAAGAGGAAGGGGAGGAGCCGAGGGACATGAGGTCTGTGTTAGACGGCGCTCTGTGCTTAGCGCCAGTCTAACCCGGAAGTAGCAAGGAGCTAGTTGTCCCGCACGCCCTCCCATTTTGGTCTTTGTTTAGTTGTTTTTTCGTTGTTCTGAGGTAAAAGGGGGGGTGGGGGTTGTGGTTGTTAAATTGTTTTGGATTTAATTTTATTGTACTATTAGTACAGTGTCACGGCAGTGTGGCGGGGTTGGGTGTCCTTGGAGTTGGTAAAATTTGGTGGGGAAGTGACTAATAGTAGGGATGGTCCCTCCCAAAATTATGTTCTGGTGGATTTGGGCTCCTGCTGGGTGGTGTCCCAAGGAGTAAATACATGTGACGTTTTAGCCATCTGCGGTTGCTCACGGTGCCCCTGAGCCTGTGTTTTTTGGCGGCTGGGGGTAAAATTACAATTGTATGGGCTTCAAGGACCTCCCTCCCCAATTTTATGTAAATTGTGGTTATTTATTTCCTGTGTATTGATGTGTGGAATTATTTTTTGTTTGTTAATAAAATGGCTGCTGTGGCCAATTCATTCCAAGCAAAGTCTCTGTGTCTTATTGGGCTAGTTAGCTTAGGGGAAGGGGGGAGATGCAAGGGGGATGAATTAGTGCAGTAGCGTGAGGTAAGGTAAGACAGGACTGCACTCTATTATCCCTTGTCATGTCAGATTTGATGTGAAGAATAGTGCTGCATTCAGTGATATTTTCACACAGGAAGCTGACAGATCCAGCAAAGCGTTGTGGCTTCCGTCATACAGAGTGTACAGTTCTGCGGAAAAATGAAGTAGAATTGTTATTATTGCAAATCTTTTTTTTTTTTACTAGCTGGGTAACCAATAAACCAGGGGCGTAGCTAGCGGGGGCAGGCGGGGCCACCTCCTCCTGCACTATAATTGTACCTGCGTCTATAGGACACAGGTACAATTAGAAGCAATGAATGCCGGGTACGTTCTGTGCCCGGCCATTCAGCTCTTTTCTACAAGTGAAGCGGTATCGCGCTTCCATCGTTGAAAGGCGCTGACTGACAGGGAAAGTCATTCCGCCCAGCCAATCAGCGCCTTTCATAGATGCTTCGTTCAACCCCAGGAGACCTGCGCAGAAGAGAGCAGGTCTCCATTGCTGCCGGCTGGCATGGGAGTGGGATTAAGGTGAGTTTGAATAGTTTGTTATTTTATTGTAATAAAAAAGTGTGTGGCTTTATCTACAAGGGGGGCTATATCTACGGGGGTGACTTTATCTACAGGGGGGCTTTATCTACAGGGGGGCTTTATCTATGGGGGGCTTTATCTATGAGGGGGGCTCTATCTACAGGGGGGGCTATATACTGGAGTGGGCTATCTATGGAGCACCATATACAGGGGTGGGCTATATCTACAGGGGGGCTATATACAGGGGTGGGCTATCTATGGAGCACTATATACAGGGGTGGGCTATATCTACAGGTGGCTGTATACAGGGGTGGGCTATCTGTGGAGCACTATATACAGGGGTGGACTATCTGTGGAGCACTATATACAGGGGTGGACTATATGTGGAGCACTATATACAGGGGTGGACTATATGTGGAGCACTATATACAGGGGTGGGCTATATCTACAGGGGGCTATATACAGGGGTGGGCTATTTGTGGAGCACTATAGGGGGAGCTATTTGTGGGACACTATATACAGGGGTGGGCTATATGGGGGCACTATCTACAAGGGGCTCTATGGCAGGCACTATCTATAGGGGGCACGGTGTGTGTGTGTGTGAGACACAGTGTATGGTACTATTAGAATTAGAGGTGCAGTGTATGGCGCTCTTATATTTAGGGGCGTAGTGTGTGGTATAATGAGAACTTTATCTTTATTTATAGGTGTAGAAATGTTGGAAAAGTGAGAAGCTGAAGACATCTGAGCGGCAAACTGCAGAAATGGTCTGTGACCGGGAGTCATCATAGAGGTCTGGACCGGATGAGAAAAAGAACTAGAATCTGAGACGTCACCGGTGAGTCACTTAATGTAAATGTTTATTATGCCTCTAATCAGTAATGTAGTCACTGTATGATCTGCAGCGAAATGATGGGTGGTATGATTATGATATGATTTATTTTTAGTGAAACAGCAACTCTCAGCATATCCTCACCAGTGTTCGGGCCATGCTGGGAGCTGTAGTTTTACGCTGTACATACCTATACGGCAGGGGTTGCACTAAATTGAGCTGTATTTGTGCTGGTGTTGTATTTATGTACTGAGCTTGGTTCTGGTGCTGTATATATGTACTGAGCTTGGTTCTGGTGTTGTGTATAGAACTATATTGCTTGTAAAATGTACAAATGTTTTTATGCTCGAGTTACATAAAAAGAAATGTGGAAAAGAAATGACACGTCGATTGGTAGAGAAAACAAACACGGCGAGGGGGAAGGAAATGTCGGGAAAGAGGTTTGGGGGGGGGCGCCAAACTGAATCTTTGCCCCGGGTGCTGAAGAACCTAGCTACGCCTCTGAGTAAACATACTACAGCACATTTTGGGGGAACAAATCCATGATAAAACATTTCTGAAAATCATTTTATTGTTTTACACAGAGCATTTTAATGTTTCTCAATAATTATATTAAAGCTGAAGGGCAAGAATTACAGTAGACTTGAAATATGTTCCAGTTTGCAGTGTCATAGGAAAAGAACCCTGATGGTGCCTGTAATAAAAGAACTCAAGCCAATCAAATTCCACTCAAAGGTATTCCTTATATGGAAATTTGGCAACACGAGGCCATTTCTTCAGGCAGGATGAAGTAATCCGTCTAGGAAATTAGTTTAAGTAATGTGTAGTACTTTCTATGGATAAGCACCAATACAGTAAATGAGTATGGGAGTGTTATAAGTCCAGTGGCTCAGAAAAAACTTATCAATATAAATAACGTCTAATATGTGTATATATATATATATATATATATATATACATATATATATATATATATATATATATATATATATATATATACACATATACAGTGAAGGAAATAAGTATTTGATCCCTTGCTGATTTTGTACGTTTGCCCACTGTCAAAGACATGAACAGTCTAGAATTTTTAGGCTAGGTTAATTTTACCAGTGAGAGATAGATTATATAAAAAAAATAAAAAAAAATAACATTGTCAAAATTATATATATTTATTTGCATTGTGCACAGAGAAATAAGTATTTGATCCCTTTGGCAAACAGGACTTAATAATTGGTGGCAAAACCCTTGTTGGCACGCACAGCAGTCAGACATTTTTAGTAGTTGATGATGAGGTTTGCACACATGTTAGATGGAATTTTGGCCCACTCCTCTTTGCAGATCATCTGTAAATCATTAAGATTTCGAGGCTGTCACTTGGCAACTCGGATCTTCAGCTCCCTCCATAAGTTTTCGATGGGATTAAGGTCTGGATACTGGCTAGGCCACTCCATGACCTTAAAGAGGCTCTGTCACCAGATTTTGCAACCCCTATCTGCTATTGCAGCAGATCGGCGCTGCAATGTAGATTACAGTAACGTTTTTATTTTTAAAAAACGAGCATTTTTGGCCAAGTTATGACCATTTTTGTTTTTATGCAAATGAGGCTTGCAAAAGTCCAAGTGGGCGTTTTTAAAGTAAAAGTCCAAGTGGGCGTGTATTATGTGCGTACATCGGGGCGTTTTTACTACTTTTACTAGCTGGGCGTTCTGATGAGAAGTATCATCCACTTCTCTTCAGAACGCCCAGCTTCTGGCAGTGCAGACACAGCCGTGTTCTCGAGAGATCACGCTGTGTCGTCACTCACAGGTCCTGCATCGTGTCGGACGAGCGAGGACACATCGGCACCAGAGGCTACAGTTGATTCTGCAGCAGCATCGGCGTTTGCAGGTAAGTCGATGTAGCTACTTACCTGCAAACGCCGATGCTGCTGCAGAATCAACTGTAGCCTCTGGTGCCGATGTGTCCTCGCTCGTCCGACACGATGCAGGACCTGTGAGTGACGACACAGCGTGATCTCTCGAGAACACCGCTGTGTCTGCACTGCCAGAAGCTGGGCGTTCTGAAGAGAAGTGGATGATACTTCTCGTCAGAACGCCCAGCTAGTAAAAGTAGTAAAAACGCCCTGATGTACGCACATAATACACGCCCACTTGGACTTTTACTTTAAACACGCCCACTTGGACTTTTTCAAGCCTCATTTGCATAAAAACAAAAATGGTCATAACTTGGCCAAAAATGCTCGTTTTTTAAAAATAAAAACGTTACTGTAATCTACATTGCAGCGCCTATCTGCTGCAATAGCAGATAGGGGTTGCAAAATCTGGTGACAGAGCCTCTTTAATGTGCTTCTTTTTGAGCCACTCCTTTGTTGCCTTGGCTGTATGTTTCGGGTAATTGTCGTGCTGGAAGACCCAGCCACAAGCCATTTTTAATGTCCTGGTGGAGGGAAGGAGGTTGTCACTCAGGATTTGACGGTACATGGCTCCATCCATTCTCCCATTGATGCGGTGAAGTAGTCCTGTGCCCTTAGCAGAGAAACACCCCCAAAACATAATGTTTCCACCTCGA
This sequence comes from Rhinoderma darwinii, assembly GCF_050947455.1. Classification (NCBI taxonomy): domain Eukaryota; kingdom Metazoa; phylum Chordata; class Amphibia; order Anura; family Rhinodermatidae; genus Rhinoderma; species Rhinoderma darwinii. The sequence continues at coordinate 234,067,430 of NC_134687.1, read as the reverse complement.
TGCTTCACAGTGGGGACGGTGTTCTTTGGGTCATAGGCAGCATTTCTCTTCCTCCAAAAACGGCGAGTTGAGTTAATGCCAAAGAGCACCTTCTCCCACAGCACCTTCTCCCAATCACTCTCAGAATCATCCAGATGTTCATTTGCAAACTTCAGATGGGCCTGTACATGTGCCTTCTTGAGCAGGGGGACCTTGCGGGCACTGCAGGATTTCAATCCATTACGGCGTAATGTGTTACCAATGGTTTTCTTGGTGACTGTGGTCCCAGCTGCCTTGAGATCATTAACAAGTTCCCCCGTGTAGTTTTCGGCTGAGCTCTCACCTTCCTCAGGATCAAGGATACCCCACGAGGTGAGATTTTGCATGGAGCCCCAGATCGATGTCGATTGACAGTCATTTTGTATGTCTTCCATTTTCTTACTATTGCACCAACAGTTGTCTCCTTCTCACCCAGCGTCTTACTTATGGTTTTGTAGCCCATTCCAGCCTTGTGCAGGTCTATGATCTTGTCCCTGACATCCTTAGAAAGCTCTTTGGTCTTGCCCATGTTGTAGAGGTTAGAGTCAGACTGATTAATTGAGTCTGTGGACAGGAGTCTTTTATACAGGTGACCATGTAAGAGCTGTCTTTACTGCAGGCACCAAGTTGATTTGGAGCATGTAACTGGTCTGGAGGAGGCTGAACTCTTAATGGTTGGTAGGGGATCAAATACTTATTTCTCTGCGCACAATGCAAATAAATATATATAATTTTGACAATGTGATTTTCTTATTTTTTTTTTATATAATCTATCTCTCACTGGTAAAATTAACCTAGCCTAAAAATTCTAGACTGTTCATGACTTTGACAGTGGGCAAACTTACAAAATCAGCAAGGGATCAAATACTTATTTCCTCCACTGTATATAGTTAAAGGGGCTCTCTTATTTGTAGTAAATAAAGTTTAATAATGTAAGCATAAAAAAACCTTGTTGTGGTTAGGGGCCAAACTGCTTCTTCACTCTTTAAACGAGGGGTGGGGAACCTTTTTTCTGCCAAGGGCCATTTGGATATTTATAATATCATTCGCGGGCCATACAAAATCATCAACTTAAAAATGAGCCTGCTAAATTTGGCCAAACATTTGATTAACTCACCCCTAATGTGATGGCTGGGTCCTGTCACATTTGTAACAGCTTGTAGCACAAAAACCACAGAAGCAACGGCGGTCAGAGTGAGGCCAGTGTGTGCTGTGACGGGAGTGGACCAGTCCAGTCACACCTGACGTGAGTTCAGGTGACCGGACTGGTCCAATCTCAGGCCGGCACGCACCGACCTCATGCAGACCGCCGCCGCCATACTTGGCTCCGTCCGGACTCCTCCTGCTCTTAAATGTGAGTGAGTAGGGCGGACGAAGCCACATAGCGAATGACGCGGCGGCAGCGCATTCTGTGTGCTGTCGTGCCAGATCAAATGATCTTGCAGGCCTTATATGGTCCGCGCAGTGGTGGATTAAATAGACCATAGGCCCTGGGCTGTTACCCAACAGTTGGGCCCCCCTTCTCCACCAACGCCCTGTAACTATTGTTAACACTTCCTTTTTGTCCAGGATTTAACAAATGGGTGTTACGACTCCCCTTGTCAAAAGGTTGTGTCCCTACATACTGACAGTCTCCAACCATCGCTGACAGTATCGCACTGTGTAGGGACACATCCTCCTGACAAGGGGAATAGTAACACTAATTTGTCTATCAGTCCTGGACTGCACAAAGACTTTTTGTGAAATACAAGGATTTCCTATAATAAACATGTCAGGAGAGATAACAGATAATATATAAATATAGTGACTCACAGGTGACGATGTAGTTTTTTTTCCTTTGTTCTACTCCATCCAGTTCAGATTTCATGACGACTTCTCCTGGCCATGACCCATTTCTGCGCGATTTGGCACTCAGATGTCTTCGCGCTCCTCACTTTTCCACACCTCTAAACAAAGATAAAATTATCATGGTGCCACACACTGTGCCCCTAAATATAATAGCACCAAACACTGCGCCCCTAAATAAAATAGTACCAAACGCTGTGTCTCTAAATATTATAGCACCATAGCCTGCGCCCCTGAATATAATTGTGTCAAACACTGTAAAGTAAAGCATCGCATACACACAGCCCCTGTAGATAGCGCCACACACAGCCCCCTGAACATAGCGCCACACACAGCCCCTGTAGATAGCATCACACACACATCCCCCTATAGATAGCGCCACCCCCCTGTGGATATCACCACACCCCCCCTGTAGAGAGCGCCACACACTCTCCCCTGTCGATAGCGCTACCCCCCCTCTGGATAGCGCGACACACCCCCTGTGGGTAGCGCCACACACATCCCCCTGTAGATAGCAATACACACAGTCCTACCTATATATAGCGCCACACACAACCCTCTGTAGATAGCACCACACCCCCTGCAGATAGCGCCACCCGCAGTCCCTGTAGATAGCGTCACACACAGACCCATGTAGATAGCGCCACACAGACCCCCTGTAGATAGTATCACACACAGCCCCCTGTATATAGCGCCACACACCCCCTGTGGGTAGCGCCACACACATCCCCCTGTAGATAGCAATACACACAGTCCTACCTATATATAGCGCCACACACAACCCTCTGTAGATAGCACCACACCCCCTGCAGATAGCGCCACCCGCAGTCCCTTTAGATAGCGTCACACACAGACCCATGTAGATAGCGCCACACAGACCCCCTGTAGATAGTATCACACACAGCCCCCTGTATATAGCACCACACACACCCCCTGTAGATAGAGCCACACACTGCCCCCCTGTAGATAGCGCTACACACAGACCCCTGTAAATAGTGCTACACAGCCCTCACCCTCTTTAAATAGTGCCACACTGCCCCCTGTAGATAGCGCTACATACAGATCACTGTAAATAGCGTCACACAGCCCTCCCCCTTTTGTATATAGTGCCACACAGCCCCTCCTTGTATTTAGTGCTACACAGCAATCCCCCCTTAGATATAGTGATATACAGCGCTCCCCCCTTCTATATAGTGCTATACAGCAATCCCCCCTTGTATATAGTGCCACACAGTGCCACCCCCTCTTGTATATAGTGCTACACGGCACCTCTCCGCCTTGGACCTGCTGCTCTTGTAATTGCTCAGTATAATGTCCCTCATAGCTGCCCCCACAGTATAATGTCCCCCATAGCTGCCTCCACAGTATATTGCCACCAATAGCTGCCCCATACAGTATAATAGCCCCATACAATATAATGCCCAACATAGCAGCCCCATACACTATAATGCCCCATACAGTATAATGTTCTCCATAGCTGCCCCATACTGTATAATGCTCTCCATAACTGCCCCATACAGTATAATGCCCCTATAGCTGCCCCATACAGTATAATGCCCCCATAGCTGCCAAACAGTATAATGCCCTCCATAGCTGCCCTATACAGTATAATGCCCCCTCTAGCTGCCCCATACAGTATAATGCTCTCCATAGCTGCCCTATACTGTACAATGCTCTCCATAGCTGCCCCATACTGTACAATGCTCTCCATAGCTGCCCTATACTGTATAATGCTCTCCATAGCTGCCCCATACTGTATAATGCCCCTATAGCTGCCCCATACAGTATAATGCCCCCTATAGCTGCCCCATACAGTATAATGCCCTCCATAGCTGCCACACAGTATAATGCCCTCCATAGCTGTCCTATACAGTAATATTTTCCCATATGTATGGGTATGTGTATGTCCATGGCCACGGGCCGTCGGGTTTACTCACCTCCCTACGCCCGCAGCCATGGATCCGTGAGTGCTGGTCCCCATCTCCTTCCTAGGAGATGCCAGTGCTCACTTCCTCTCCAATCTGCTGTGTCCCGTAGGGTGCGCGCGCACGCTCGTGCCCGCTCTTAAAGGGCCGCCGCACGCACCTGTAAAACAATCATCATTTTCAACCACATTATTTCCTGGTCTATAAGAAGGCCCCAGCCCTTCTGATCCTTGCCTGAGCGTGGTTAGTTATTCCCAAGTCTGTCTTGCAAATGGTCCCTTAGTGTTTCCCGTTCCAGTTGTATCCCATGCCCTGTTCCTGTATCCCGTGCTGTGTTCTTGTTCCTGTGCCTACTAGTTGGAGTCGTGTCTACTGCACCTGCTGTTGCTTTTCCACGTCCTGCGTCATCTACCACGTCCAGAAGGATTCGCTACGTCTGGCGCAAACTGCGGCACCTGTGTCATCTGCCACGTCCTGAGGGATTCGCCCCATCTGGCGCAACCTGCGGCACCTGCTGTCATCCGCCACATCTGGCGTTACCTGCTGCACCGATCTCCATCCGTGCCAGAGCTGCTGCCACTGTCTGGACTATCCAGGTACCTTTGTGCGAGACTTTGTATTTCTGGGGTTCCTGTTGTTTGACCAGCTGCCTCCCAGCTACGGCGGTGCGGCCTAGTGGGTCCACATACCCACAAACTGTGACAGTACGCTCAGGCCATGGAACCCGCTGGTCAACCTGAGACCTTGATGACACAAGCCATGCTGGCCGAGATGGAGGATCTCCAGTCACAGCAAGACCAACTCCTCCTGTCGGTCAACGCCATTGCCGATCGGTTGCTTGCTCCAACCACAGTCGTCACCGTACCCATTCCTGCTGTTCCTCCTGCTAAACTTTCTGTCTGTACCAGTGCCGACGCCCTGTGCTTCTTGCCGCTACCTCCACGCTATGACAGAGACCCGAGGTCCTGCAGGGGATTTTTGAATCAGTGCCTGATCCACTTCAGACTTCATGCCAGGTCCTTCTCTTCGGATGACGTCAGAATCGCCTTCATCATCTCTCTCCTTACTGGCAGAGCCCTGGCATGGGCTAATCCTCTGTGGGAACATCATGGACCAGAGACCCGTGACTTGCAGTGCTTCTTACCGATCTTCCGCTCAATTTTTCAGGAACCTGGGAGAGTTTCTTCGGCTGCTGCATCTCTGCTGATCCTACACCAGGGAGACCTCTCCGTGGGCGCATATGCCATTCAGTTCTGTATCCTGGCTGCTGAGTTAACCTGGAACAACGAGGCTTTGGTGGCCACATTCTGGCAGGGACTGTCTTCAAGGATTAAGGACGAGCTGGCTGCTCGCGATCTGCCATCTAGCCTGGACGATCTTATCCTACTCGCCACCTGGGTTGACATGAGGTTCCGGGAGCGTTCCCAAGAGGTTTTCCGGGAGAGAGAACTTCCTAGGCTGGATTCTACTTTCCAGCAATCCTCCTCAGTCATCCCACCAGAGGATCCTATGCAGAGTAACCATGTCAAATTGTATATCCAGGAGAAACAACGCAGACGCACTTCTGGACTTTGTCTGTATTGCGGCCTCAGAGGCCATATTGTGCGTCTGTGTCCCCAGATCCAGAGAGACCCCATTGCCTAGGATTGGTTGGAGAGAAAACCCTAGGTAGAACGGTACCTAATAAAGCATTCTGTTCCAAGCGGACTATTCCTGTGACCCTAGTATCCGGCGAGAGTACACATCGGTTTTCTGCCTATCTTGACTCTGGGTCTGCGGGAAACTTCATCCAAAAGGCGCTGGTGGATCATCTTCAGTTGCCCACAGTTACCCTAGAGACATCTTTGGCTGTTGCCTCAGTGAATTGACTGCCTCTGCCGGATCCCATCGTTTCTAAAACCAAGCCGTTGAAGCTCCAGGTTGGAGTCCATCATTCTGAACTGATTTCTTTCCTTGTTTTGCCCATCAATCCTGTTCTGCTGGGCCTGCCTTGGCTTCGAATACATGCCCCAGTCCTGGACTGAAATTCTGGAGAGGTTCTCCAATGGGGCTCCAAGTGCCTTGGTCATTGTCTGTTGCAGATCCATCCTGTCCAGCCTCCTCTACCTCAGTCACTGGCGGGACTACCCCCCCAGTTTGCTCAGTTTGCAGATGCTTTCAGCAAAAGGGAGGCTGAGATGCTGCCTCCACATCGGACTTATGACTGCCCCATTGAACTGGTTCCTAATGCCTCTCTCCCCCGTCACAGAGTATATCCTCTCTCCTTGCCAGAGTCTTTATCCATGTCGGCCTATATCAAGGAGAATTTGGAGAGGGGTTTCATACGAAAGTCTTCCTCCCCGGCCGGGGCTGGATTCTTCTTCGTTAAAAAGAATTACGGATCCCTTCGACCCTGCATTGACTACCGTGGTCTCAACCAGATCACGGTCAAGAACAAATACCCGTTGCCACTTATATCCGAGCTGTTTTATCGCATTAGAGTAGTCCAAAAATTTTCTAAGCTAGACCTGCGGGGGGCTTATAACATAATCCGGATTCGCCGGGCTGACGAATGGAAGATGGCATTTAACACTCGGGAAGGGCACTACGAATTCCTAGTGATGCCCTTCGGACTGTGTAACGCTCCCGCAGTGTTTCAGGAATTCGTTAATGATATCTTCTGAGATCTCCTCTATGTCTGCGTTGTTGTTTATCTCTATGATATTTTGATTTTCTCCCCAGATCCAACGACTCATCGGAGGCATGTCCGTCAAATTCTACTGCGATTAAGAGAGAATCGTTTATACGCCAAGCTGGAGAAGTGCGTCTTTGAGAGGAGTTTTCTGCCCTTCCTGGGCTACATCATCTCGGATCAAGGTCTCAAGATGGATCCTGAGAAGGTGAGAGCTGTTCTGGAGCAGCCCCGTCCTCAAGGCCTAAGGGCCATACAGCGGTTCCTGGGATTCGCCAATTTCTACCGGCAGTTTATTCCAAACTTCTCATCTCTGACGGCTCCCATCTCTACCATTACCAAGAAGGGTGCGAACGCCAAGGTGTGGACTCCAGAGGCAGAGTCCGCATTTATTAGTCTCAATAAAGCCTGACGTATCTCAGCAGTTCTCATTGGAGGTGGATGCTTCCTCTGTTGGGGCAGGTGCACTTCTGTTCCAGAGGAGCTCCAAAGGAAAGGCAGTAGTATGTGGCTACTACTCAAGACTTTTTTCTTCTGCTGAGCGCAATTACTCGATTGGAGATCGGGAGCTACTGGCCATCAAATTGGCTCTGGAGGAGTGGAGACATCTTCTAGAGGGCGCAGCTTACCCCATCCGGATCTACACCGACCACAAGAACCTTACCTACCTTCAGTCCGCTCAATGACTAAATTCCCGTCAAGCCAGGTGGTCGCTGTTCTTTACCCGTTTCCAATTTGTGCTCCACTACCGTCCCGCTGACAAGGATGTGAGGGCCGATGCCCTCCCCCGATCGTTTGAGACAGAAGACACGGTGGAGTCCCTTCAGACTATCATAGACCCGTCCTGCATTGTCACTGCTAATCCTCTGCAGGTTAGAGACATCCCTCCGAGGAGGACGTTTGTTCGGTTGGCAGACAGGTGAAGAATTCTCCACTGGGGACACAGTTCTAAACTGGCTGGGCACGCTGGTGTCCGTAAGACCTGAGACCTGATTGCTCGTCACTTATGGTGGCCAACGCTGCCCAAGGATGTTGTGGACTTTGTCTCTTCCTGCACGGTGTGTGCTTCTAACAAAGTTTCTCACTCCAAGCCTGCCGGCCTGCTTCAACCTCTGCCTGTACCCAATGCCCCCTGGAAGCACATTGCGATGGACTTTGTCACAGACCTTCCCCCCTCAGCAGGATGCAACACTGTCTGGGTGGTGGTGGACCGGTTCTCTAAGATGGCACATTTTATCCTGCTGACCGGCCTACCTTCTGCTCCCCGACTGGCGAGTCTCTTCCTTCAACACATCTTTCGCTTGCATGGCTTGCCTCTTCACATTGTGTCCGACCGGGGGGGGGTTCAATTTACCTCAAAGTTCTGGAGAGCCCTCTGTAAACTCCTGGATGTGAGATTGGATTTCTCGGCCTATCACCCCCAGTCCAATGGGCAAGTTGAGAGGATCAACCAGATCATGGATAATTATCTCCGCCACTTCATCTCTTTACAGCACGATAACTGGGTACAACTTCTTCCATGGGCCGAGTTCTCGTACAACAACCACACAAGTGAGTCCACCACTTCAACTCCATTTCACATTGTGTACAGTCAACATCCTAGAGTCCCTCTTCCAGTGTCGACCACATCTCAGGTACCCGCTGCTGACTCTGCATTTGGGGACTTTCTGCAAATCTGGCAACAGACCCGGTCCCCTATTTTGCTGGCAGTCGATCGCATGAAGCGAAAAGCAGATACAGAGAAAAAAGCCACCTCAGTATCTTCTGGGTACCAAAGTCTGGCTTTCCTCTCAGAACATTCGTTTGAAGATGCCTTCATACAAGTTTGCTCCCAGGTTCCTTGGTCCTTTTGAGATTCTGCAACAAATAAACCCTGTCTCCTATAAGCTGCGGCTGCCTCCTACCCTCAGAATCCCCAACTCCTTTCATGTGTCCCTCCTGAAACCTGTGGTCCTGAACCGCTAAGGCAAGACTTCTAGTTCCACAGTTGCTCCCAGCGGTTCTTCTGGGTGAGGGAGATCCTGGACTGCAAGGGGGTAGGAGGAAGGACTTTCTATTTGGTGGACTGGAGAGGGTTTGGTCCTGAGGAGAGGTCCTGGGAGCTGGAGGAGAACCTCAGTGCTCCGGCTCTCATTAAGAAATTCCTCTCTCGCTCTGGCCCGTCTATGGCCACGGGCCGTCGGGTTTACTCACCTCCCGATGCCCGCAGCCATGGTTCCGTGAGCGCTGGTCCCCATCTCCTGCCTAGGAGACGCCAGCGCTCACTTCCGCTCCGGTATGCTGTGTACCGTAGGGTGCGCGCACATGCTCGTGCCTGTCACGGGCACAGGGTATGTGGACCCACTAGGCCGCTCCGCCGTAGCGGGGAGGCAGCTGACCAGGTCACAGTCTAAGCAGAAGTAAATGGCAGACAGTATGCTTGGGTACCTGAAATAGTCCGGGCGGTGGCTGTGGCTTCAGCGCGGATGGAGGCAGGTGCGGCAAGTGGTGCCAGACGTGGTGGGCAGTATCCGATGACACTTGACGTGGCAGGTGGCACTTGACGTGGCAGAAGGCACTTGACGTGGCAGATGGCACTTGACGTGGCAGAAGACACTTAACGTGGCAGATGGCACTTGACGTGGCAGATGGCACTTGACGTGGTAGAAGACACTTGAACGCGGGTAGGCACAGGAACAACACGGAATACAGGAACGGTAACAGGGCAGGGGTAACAGCTGGAACGGGAGACACTACGGAACCATTTGCGAGACAGACTGGGAAAGACTAACAACGCTCTGGCAAGGATTAGAAGACCAGGGGCCTTCTTATAGACCAGGAAATCGTGGCAGTTGATGGTGATGACGATTTCCTAATTGCGCGCGCTGGCCCTTTAAGGCCGGGCGCGAGCGTGCGCGTGCACCCTACGGGATCCAGCCGAACGGAGCGGAAGTGAGCGCTGGCATCTCCTAGGAGGGAGACGGAGGCCAGCGCTCACAGATCCATGGCTGCGGGCGTCGGGAGGTGAGTAAACCCGACGGCCCGCGGCCATGGGCGCTACAGTATCCCCCCTCTTACGCCCCCTCTTCTTGGGGCCAGAGTGAGAGAGGAACTTTTTAATAAGAGCAGGAGCACTGAGGTTCTCTTCTGGCTCCCAGGACCTCCCCTCAGGACCAAACCCTCTCCAGTCCACCAAATAGAAAGTCCTTCATCCTACTCTCTTGCGGTCCAGGATCTCCTTTACCTCAAATACATCAGAAGGACCGCTGGGAGCAACTGTGGAACTAGAGGTCTTGCTGTAGCAGTTCAGGACCACTGGTTTCAGGAGGGACACATGGAAGGAGTTAGGGATTCTGAGGGTAGGAGGCAGCCGCAGCTTATAGGAGACAGGGTTAATTTGTTGCAGGACCTCGAAAGGACCAAGGAACCTGGGAGCGAACTTGTATGAGGGCACCCTCAAGCGAATGTTCCGAGAGGACAGCCAGACTTTAGTCCCCGGAAGATACTGAGGCGGCTCTCTTCTCCTAGTATATGCCTTTCGCTTCATGCGTTCGACCGCCAGCAAAATAGAGGACCGGGTCTGTTGCCAGATTTGCAGGAAGTCCCCATATGCAGAGTCAGCAGCGGGTACCTGAGATGAAGTCGACACAGGAATTGGGACTTTGGGATGTTGACTGTACACGATGTGAAACGGAGTGGAAGTGGTGGACTCACTTGTGTGGTTGTTGTATGAAAACTCCGCCCATGGAAGAAGCTGTACCCAGTTATCGTGCTGTGAAGAGATGAAGTGGCGGAGGTAATTTTCCATGACCTGGTTGATCCTCTCAACTTGCCCATTGGACTGGGGGTGATAGGCAGAGGAAAAGTCCAAACTCACATCGAGGAGTTTACAGAGGGCTCTCCAGAACTTGGAGGTAAACTGAACCCCCCGGTCGGACACAATGTGAAGAGGCAAGCCATGCAAGCGGAAGATGTGCAGAATGAAGAGACTTGCCAGTCGAGGAGCAGAGGGTAGGCCGGGCAGCGGGATAAAATGTGCCATCTTAGAGAACCGGTCCACCACCACCCAGATGGTGTTGCATCCTGCTGAGAGAGGAAGGTCCGTGACGAAGTCCATAGCAATGTGCTGCCAGGGGGCACTGGGTACAGGCAGAGGTTGAAGCAGGCTGGCAGGCTTGCTGTGAGTCACTTTGTTGGAGGCACACACCGTGCAAACAGAGACAAAGTCCAGAACATCCTTAGGTAGCGTGGGCCACCAGAAGTGACGAGCGACCAGGTCTTGGGTTTTACGGACACCAGCGTGCCCAGCCAGTTTAGAACAGTGTCCCCAGCGGGGAATTCTTTTTCGGTCTGCCAACCGAACAAAAGTTCTCCCCGGAGGGATATCTCTAAGCTGCAGAGGATTGGCGGTGACAACGCAGGATGGGTCTATGATCGTCTGAAGGGACTCCACCATGTCTTCCGTCTCAAATGATCTGGACAGGGCATCGGCCCTCACATTCTTGTCAGCGGGACGGTAGTGGAGCAGAAATTGGAAACGGGTGAAGAACAGTGACCACCTGGCTTGACGGGGATTCAGTCGTTGAGCAGACTGAAGGTAAGTAAGATTCTTGTGGTCGGTGAAGATCAGGATGGGGTGAGCAGCGCCCTCCAGAAGGTGTCTCCACTCCTCCAGGGCCAATTTGATAGCCAGTAGCTCCCGATCTCCAATGGAATAGTTGCGCTCAGCAGAGGAAAACAGTCTTGAGTAGTAGCCACATACTACTGCCTTTCCTTTGGAGCTCCTCTGGAACAGAAGTGCGCCTGCACCAACAGAGGAAGCATCCACTTCCAGTGAAAACTGCCGAGATACGTCAGGGTGATGGAGGATTGAAGCTGAAGTGAAGGCTTTCTTGAGACTAATGAATGCGGACTCTGCCTCTGGAGTTCACACCTTGGCGTTCACACCCTTCTTGGTAAGGGTAGAGATGGGGGCCGTCAGAGAAGAAAAGTTCGGAATAAACTGCCGGTAGAAGTTGGCGAAACCCAGGAACCGCTGTATGGCCCTTAGGCCTTGAGGACGTGGCCATTCCAGGACAGACTTTAGCTTCTCAGGGTCCATCTTGAGGCCTTGATCCGAGATGACTAAGCCCAGGAAGGGCAAAGACCTCTTTTCAAAGGTGCATTTCTCTAACTTGGCATACAAGCGATTCTCTCTTAGTCGCAGAAGAACTTGACGAACATGCCTCCGATGGGTCATCAGATCTGGGGAGAAAATTAGAATATCATCGAGATAAACTACAACACATGTATAGAGGAGATCTCGGAAGATGTCATTAACGAACTCCTGAAATACTGCGGGAGCGTTACACAGTCCGAAGGGCATCACTAGGTATTCGTAGTGCCCATCGCGGGTGTTAAATGCCGTCTTCCATTCGTCACCCCGGCGAATCTGGATTAGATTATAGGCCCCCCGCAGATCTAGCTTGGAACATTTTTTGGCTCCTCGTATGCGATCAAACAGCTCGGAAATGAGTGGCAACGGGTACTTGTTCTTGACCGTGATCTGATTGAGACCGCGGTAATCAATGCAGGGTCGGAGAGATCCATCTCTCTTTTTAACGAAAAAGAATCCTGCCCCGGCCGGGGAGGAAGATTTTCGAATAAAACCCCTCTCCAAGTTCTCCTTGATATAGGCTGACATCGATAAAGTCTCTGGCAAGGAGAGTGTAATGGCAGGAAGGAGGTGAAGGGAAAGTGAGCCCTAATCTACCCACCGCCCTGTCCCTGCCTACTTGCAACGACCCGCCCTAGGCGACGAGGTACAACTGGGCGGCGGTCCCTACGCTGGCTAAGTGCACTGGAAGACAAACAGGGAACACGCAAGGGAAGGGGCAGTAGCCACGGAACGCCACGAGGAAACGGGGCGGCGAACGAACAGTCAGGACCAGGACGAAGTGAGTACACCCGAGCGGGCACGGAGACCGAAGCAAGCCAGGGCAAGCAAAGCAGGTCAAGCAGAACTGCAGCAAGGCAGAAGCACGGCAGAAGCAGGCTGGAGCAAGCAGCAGTGGGGCCAGGAATCCAAAAGAATTACAAGCACTGAGGGAGAGCACAGGGCAGGTAATAAAGGGCAGGGGGCGGAGCTAACTCCGAGAGACCAGGCCGCGATAGGCTCTCCCACTCCTGAGCCTGCCACCCTGGTTGGTGGGAGATGGTGTCAGTCGGACAGGTCTGGCCTCAGGTGTGGATTGATTAATCCCAGGAGTATAGCTAGATGAAGTACCTGGCAGATCCCTAACAGTACTCCCCCTTTTATGAGGGGCCACCGGACCCTTACTAAGGGGACCCGGTTTAGTGGGGAAGAGGAGGTGGAACCTCCTGATCAATACCCCAGCGTGAACATCACAGGCAGGTACCCAAGTCCTCTCCTCCGGCCCGTATCCTCTCCAATGGACCAGGTACTGGAGGGAGCCCTGGACCATCCTACTGTCCATAATCTTGGCCACCTCGAATTCCACCCCCTCAGGCGTGAGAACGGGAACAGGAGGTATCCTCGAGGGGGACCAGGACGGGGAGCAGCGTTTAAGGAGGGAGGCATGGAAGACGTCATGTATGCGAAAGGATGGGGGGAGCTCCAGACGGAAGGATACAGGGTTGAGGACTTCAATGATCTTATAAGGTCCAATGAATCAGGGAGCAAACTTCCTGGACGGGACCTTAAGGCGCAAGTTCCTGGACGACAACCAGACCAAATCCCCGACGACAAACCGGGGGTTAGCAGAACGTCTACTATCCGCCTGAATCTTTTGTGCGCTCTGGGACGCCTCTAGGTTCTTCTGAACCTGGGCCCAGACAGTGCACAGTTCCCGATGAACCTCCTCTACCTCAGGATTATTGGAACAACCAGGGGAGACGGAGGAGAACCTTGGGTTAAACCCGAAATTACAGAAAAACGGGGAGACCCCTGACGAGTTACTGACCCGGTTATTCAGGGAAAATTCAGCAAGGGGAAGGAATGAGACCCAATCGAATTGACAGTCAGAGATAAAACACCTTAAATATTGTTCCAGGGATTGGTTGGTCCTTTCCGTTTGGCCATTAGTTTCGGGATGGAAGGCGGAGGAGAAGGACAGATCAATCTCCAACTTTTTACAAAAAGCTCTCCAAAATAAGGAAACAAATTGTACCCCTCTGTCAGAAACGATATTGACTGGGGCCCCATGGAGACGCAGGATGTGTTTCACAAACAAAGAAGCTAACGTCTTGGCGTTAGGTAGCTTCTTAAGGGGCACAAAGTGGCACATCTTGCTGAAGCGGTCGACTACCACCCACACCACCGACTTGCCCTGAGATGGAGGCAAATCGGTGATAAAATCCATGGAGATATGGGTCCAAGGTCTCTGGGGAATGGGCAAGGAACGTAGTAGGCCCGCAGGTCGGGACCTAGGGGTTTTGGACCTAGCGCAAACCTCACAAGCGGCGACGTAAGCCCTAACATCTTTAGGCAACCCAGGCCACCAATAGTTTCTGGTAATGAGGTGTTTGGTGCCCAAGATGCCAGGATGACCAGATAGAGCGGAGTCATGGTTTTCCCTGAGTACCCTCAGCCGGTATTGCAGGGGAACAAACAGTTTGTCCCCAGGGACGTTCCCGGGAGCTGCAACCTGATCAGCCGCGATATCAGAAGCTAAATCAGAATCCGTGGCAGAGACGATTATACCAGGGGGTAAAATACAAGCGGGATCCTTCTCGGAAGGAGGATTGGCCATGAAACTACGTGACAGAGCGTCAGCCTTAATATTCTTGGACCCAGCCCTATAGGTAACCAAGAAATTAAATCTGGTAAAGAATAGTGCCCACCGAGCTTGTCTAGGATTAAGCCTCCGGGCCGATTCTAGGAAAACCAGATTCTTGTGATCCGTAAGGACCGTTACCTGGTGTCTGGCCCCCTCCAGGAAGTGCCGCCACTCCTCAAAAGCCCATTTAATGGCTAGAAGTTCGCGGTTGCCAATATCATAGTTACTCTCCGTGGGCGAAAACTTCCTAGAGAAGTAAGCACAGGGGCGGAGATGGGTGAGGGAGCTGGTACCCTGGGACAAGACGGCCCCCACTCCCACCTCGGAAGCGTCAACCTCCACAATAAATGGCTCCTCTTGGTTGGGCTGAATCAGCACGGGGGCCGAGATAAAGCACTTCTTGAGAGTCTCAAAGGCCTGGACGGCCTCAGGGGGCCAATGGAGGACATCGGCACCCTTGCGGGTGAAGTCCGTAAGAGGCTTAGCGACGACCGAGAAGTTGGCAATAAATCTCCTGTAATAGTTGGCGAACCCTAAAAAACACTGTAACGCCTTAAGGGAGGCAGGTTGGACCCATTCCGCCACAGCTTGAACCTTGGCAGGGTCCATGCGGAATTCATGAGGAGTGAGGATTTGCCCTAAAAATGGTATCTCCTGTACCCCAAAGACACATTTTTCAGTCTTAGCAAACAGATTATTCTCCCGAAGGACCTGGAGCACCTTCCTGACATGCTCCACGTGGGAGGACCAGTCCTTGGAAAACACCAGTATGTCATCAAGGTACACAACAAGAAAATTACCCAGGTACTCTCTCAGGATTTCATTAATAAAATTCTGGAAGACAGCAGGGGCATTACACAACCCAAAGGGCATGACCAGGTATTCGAAATGACCCTCGGGTGTGTTGAACGCAGTTTTCCACTCATCCCCCTCTTTGATGCGGATAAGGTTATATGCCCCCCGTAGATCGAACTTAGAAAACCATTGGGCTCCCTGAACCTGATTAAAAAGATCCGGAATCAAAGGAAGTGGGTACTGGTTCCTTACGGTGACCTTATTCAGGTTACGATAATCAATGCACGGCCTAAGACCACCATCCTTCTTCCCCACGAAGAAGAAGCCAGCACCTACAGGAGAAGTCGAGGGGCGAATGAAACCCTTGGCCAGGCATTCTTGGATATACACCCTCATCGCTTCACGTTCAGGACATGAAAGATTAAATATCCTACCCTTAGGAAGCTTGGCACCAGGCACCAAATCGATAGCGCAATCGTAATCTCTATGGGGGGGCAACACCTCGGAGGCCTCCTTAGAAAACACATCGGCGAAGTCCTGAACAAACTCAGGAAGCGTGTTTACCTCCTCCCGGGGAGAAATAGAGTTAACAGAAAGACATGACATAAGACATTCATTACCCCATTTGGTGAGATCCCCAGTATTCCAATCAAATGTGGGATTATGCAACTGCAACCAGGGAAGGCCTAAAACCAGATCAGACGATAATCCCTGCATCACCAGTACAGAGCACTGCTCCAAATGCATGGAGCCAACAAGGAGTTCAAAAACAGGAGTATGCTGAGTAAAATAACCATTAGCAAGGGGGGTTGAGTCGATACCTACTACAGGGATAGGATAAGGTAAATTAATACAAGGCATCTTTAGAGACATAGCAAATTCCACAGACATGATATTAGCAGATGAGCCAGAATCCACGAAAGCACTGCCCGTGGCAGACCGGCCAGCAAACGAGACCTGAAAGGGAAGCAAAATTTTATTGCGTTTCACATTAACGGGAAATACCTGTGCGCCCAAGTGACCTCCCCGATGATCACTTAGGCGCGGAAGTTTTCCGGCTTCTTATTCTTGCGCCTGGGACAGGTGTTCAGTAGATGCTTGTCGTCCCCACAGTAGAAGCAGAGACCATTCATTCTGCGAAACTCCCTACGTTGTCGAGGGGACATGGAGGCCCCGAGTTGCATAGGTACCTCCGAGTCCTCCGTGGAGGGGCGAGGAGACGGGACCTCGGGGGGAATCGCAGAAAAGTCAGAGGGGAGCACACTGAAGCGTTCTAGCTGACGTTCCCTGAGACGTCGGTCAAGTCGTACTGCTAGGGCCATAACCTGGTCAAGGGAGTCAGGCGAGGGGTAGCTAACCAGCAGATCCTTCAGGGCGTCAGATAATCCTAACCTAAACTGGCACCTTAGGGCCGGATCGTTCCACTGAGAAGCTACGCACCACTTCCTAAAATCAGAACAGTATTCCTCAACCGGTCTCCTACCCTGACGTAAGGTCACCAGCTGACTCTCGGCTAAAGCAGTCCTGTCAGTCTCGTCGTAAATGAGTCCGAGGGCAGAGAAAAAACGATCAACAGAGGAAAGTTCAGGGGCGTCAGGAGCCAAGGAGAAGGCCCACTCTTGGGGCCCTTCCTGGAGTCGGGATATGATGATACCCACCCGCTGGTTCTCGGAACCTGAGGAGTGGGGCTTTAGGCGGAAATACAGTCTGCAACTCTCCCGGAAGGAGAGAAACGTCTTACGGTCCCCTGAAAACCGGTCAGGTAACTTGAGGTCGGGTTCTAGAGGTGAGGTGAGGGGTACTACTAAAGCAGCGTCACCCTGATTGACCCTTTGGGCCAGGGCCTGGACCTGTAGGGAGAGGCCCTGCATCTGCTGGGTCAGGGTCTCAAGGGGGTCCATGATAGCGTCAGCGTAGGAGAAATGGTAGACTAGGTAAGGGCTTGTAATTATGTAATGGCAGGAAGGAGGTGAAGGGAAAGTGAGCCCTAATCTACCCACCGCCCTGTCCCTGCCTACTTGCAACGACCCGCCCTAGGCGACGAGGTACAACTGGGCGGCGGTCCCTACGCTGGCTAAGTGCACTGGAAGACAAACAGGGAACACGCAAGGGAAGGGGCAGTAGCCACGGAACGCCACGAGGAAACGGGGCGGCGAACGAACAGTCAGGACCAGGACGAAGTGAGTACACCCGAGCGGGCACGGAGACCGAAGCAAGCCAGGGCAAGCAAAGCAGGTCAAGCAGAACTGCAGCAAGGCAGAAGCACGGCAGAAGCAGGCTGGAGCAAGCAGCAGTGGGGCCAGGAATCCAAAAGAATTACAAGCACTGAGGGAGAGCACAGGGCAGGTAATAAAGGGCAGGGGGCGGAGCTAACTCCGAGAGACCAGGCCGCGATAGGCTCTCCCACTCCTGAGCCTGCCACCCTGGTTGGTGGGAGATGGTGTCAGTCGGACAGGTCTGGCCTCAGGTGTGGATTGATTAATCCCAGGAGTATAGCTAGATGAAGTACCTGGCAGATCCCTAACAGAGAGAGGATATACTTGCCCACGGGGAAGAGCAGCATTGGGAACCAGTTCAATGGGACAGTCGTAATTCCGATGTGGAGGCAACGTCTCAGCGTCTCGTTTGCAAAAGACATCCGCAAAACTGGCATACTGAGAAGGTAGATCGGAGAGTGACTGAGGCAGAGGAGGCACAACTGGACGGACTTGTAACAGGCAATGGCTATGGCATCTGGAACCCCATTGAAGAACTTCTCCAGAACTCCAGTCGAGTGTCGGGGCGTGTAGACGGAGCCATGGCAGACCCAGCAGGATAGGATTGATAGCCTTGGGTAGTACCAGGAATGAGATCTGTTCCGAGTGAAGAGCTCCGACCCGTAGTGTCAACGGCTCAGTGATGAGCATGATCGGATCAGGCAACGGTAGACCATTCACAGAAGCAACTGCCAGGGGTCTCTCCAGACGGACTGTGGGTAGTTGAAACCGGTCCACTAGATCCTGGTGGATAAAATTAGCAGCCGCTCCAGAGTCAAGATAGGCGGAGGAAGGATGTGATGCCTGTCCGGTGACGATGGCCACAGGTATCGACAATTTGGAAGAGGTTTTAACGTTTGGAGACGTTCCACCTAGAGTTGCCTCTCCAATCAACCCTAGGTACTGGAGTTTCCCGGTTTCTGTGAGCATTGGTGCACAAAATGACCCTTGAGGCCACAATACATACAAAGTCCAGAGGAGCGTCTGCGCTGCTTCTCCTGTTCAGATAACCGGACTCTGTCTACCTGCATGGGTTCCTCAGGTAGCGCACTAGGAGTGGACAATAGTGGTCTCTGGGCAGAGGGTGCTGGTCTGTGGGCCCGGCTCTCCTGACGAACCTCTTGAGAGCGCTCCCGGATTCTCATGTCAACCCGGGTGGCTAACAGGATGAGGGCATCCAAGGTAGAAGGAAGGTCGCGGGCTGCCAGTTCGTCCTTGATGTGAGAGGACAGTCCCTGCCAGAAGGTCGCCACCAGTGCCTCATTGTTCCATGCCAGCTCGGCTGCTAAGGTACGGAAGGAGATAGCATACTCCCCTACTGTGGAGCCCTCTTGCTTGAGGGTCAGCAGAGTGGCTGCGGCAGAGGATGTTCGACCGGGCTCCTTGAACACGGCACGAAAGGACTGCAGGAACAAGGCTAGGTCCGCGGATACAGGTCCTTGTTGCTCCAAAATTGGGTTTGCCCATGCGAGGGCCTTGCCAGCGAGGAGGGAGATAATAAATGCCACTTTGGCCTCCTCGGAGGGGAAGAGATTAGGCCGTAGCCTAAAATGCACTGTGCATTGGTTGAGAAATCCTCTACATGCTCTGGGGTCACCGTCGTAGCGAGGAGGAAGAGGCAGAGGAACTGAGGATCCGGAACAAACAGGGGGAGCAACAGGCAGTGGCACGGCAACAGCTTCAGGGGGAAGAACCTGGGGTGGAACAGCGAGTAGATCCAGGCGGACCAGGATAGAATTCACCGCCTCAAGGAGTTGATCCTGACGTGTGCGGAGGTCCTGCATCTCTGTCTGAATCTTCTGTACTGGGGTCTTGGGCTGGCCAGCGGGTTCCATGGCCTGAGCATACGGTCACGGGCACAGGGTATGTGGACCCACTAGGCCGCTCCGCCGTAGCGGGGAGGCAGCTGACCAGGTCACAGTCTAAGCAGAAGTAAATGGCAGACAGTATGCTTGGGTACCTGAAATAGTCCGGGCGGTGGCTGTGGATTCAGCACGGATGGAGGCAGGTGCGGCAAGTGGCGCCAGACGTGGCGGGCAGTATCCGATGACACTTGACGTGGCAGGTGGCACTTGACGTGGCAGATGGCACTTGACGTGGCAGATGGCACTTCACGTGGCAGAAGACACTTGACGTGGCAGATGGCACTTGACGTGGCAGAAGGCACTTGACGTGGCAGATGGCACTTGACGTGGCAGAAGACACTTGACGTGGCAGATGGCACTTGACGTGGTAGAAGACACTTGAACGCGGGTAGGCACAGGAACAACACGGAATACAGGAACGGTAACAGGGCACGGGTAACAGCTGGAACGGGAGACACTACGGAACCATTTGCGAGACAGACTGGGAAAGACTAACAACGCTCGGGCAAGGACTAGAAGGCCAGGGGCCTTCTTATAGACCAGGAAATCGTGGCAGTTGATGGTGATGACGATTTCCTAATTGCGCGCGCTGGCCCTTTAAGGCCGGGCGCGAGCGTACGCGCGCACCATACGGGATCCAGCCGAACGGAGCGGAAGTGAGCGCTGGCATCTCCTAGGAGGGAGACGGAGGCCAGCGCTCACAGATCCATGGCTGCGGGCGTCGGGAGGTGAGTAAACCCGACGGCCCGCGGCCATTGGCGCTACAGTGCCCGCTCTTAAAGGGCCAGCGTGCGCACCTGTAAAACAATCATCATTATCAACCACATGATTAACTGGTCTATAATAAGGCCCCAGCCCTTCTGATCCTTGCCTGAGCATTGTTAGTTATTCCCAAGTCTGTTTTGCAAATGGTCCCTTAGTGTTTCCCATTCCAGTTTTTTCCCGTGCCCTGTTACCTGTTCCTGTATCCCGTGCTGTGTTCTTGTTCCTGTGCCTACTAGTTGGAGTCGTGTCTACTGCACCTGCTGTTGCTTTTCCACGTCCCGTGTCATCTGCCACGTCCAGAGGGATTCACCATGTCTGGCGCAACCTGCGGCACCTGTGTCATCTGCCATGTCCTGAGGGATTCGCCACATCTGGCGCAACTTGCAGCACCTGCTGTCATCCGCCACGTCTGGCGTTACCTGCTGCACCCACCTCCATCCGTGCCAGAACTGCTGCCACTGTCTGGACTATCCAGGTATCCTTGTGCGGGACTTTGTATTTACTGGGGTTCCTGTTGTTTGGCCAGCTGCCTCCCTGCTACGGCGGTGCGGCCTAGTGGGTCCACATACCCACAAACCATGGCAGTATGTACCTTATAAAAAAAATCATAACATAATTACTTACCTGTTCCCACGACGGGTGGAGGATGCATCTCCTCCTCTGCACTGTCCCATGAGTGACTCGGTGCAGACAGGCGCGATGACGTCACTGCATCGTGCCTGCAAGCGCCGAGCCGCTCACGGCAGAGTGAATGCTGGAGCGAGGCTCCAGCATTCAACCTAACAGAATCTGCGTCCTGAGGACGCAGATTCAGTTGGAAGCGGGACCAGAACGGGCAGCGATGTGTGGCAACAGGGGCCCTTTTTAGGGGTCCGGTCGCAACCGCGACCGTTGCGACCCCTATAGCTACACCACTCCCCACAGCGGTAGTTAGCAGCGCTAGAGCGCTGCATAGTTTTTTAAGATTATGTGCGATTCGAACCACCCATATGATGATCCGCCATTGGGTCCGCGGGCCGGAGGTTCCGCACCCCTGCTTTAAACTATGTTGTTGCAAGATATCCAAGGATGATGTCCCGGACAGAGAAGGCAGATCTTTGATTGTTTCCTCTACATATGTCTTTCCTCTCTGCTGGTCCCCTTGCCTATGTTGGGACATCATTGCACACAACCATCAGCATTGCAAAACATTATTGTTACAGATGCACAGGCACAGACTATTTATTTCTTATCACTCTAGTTACTTATTTATTCAGTGTATATATATTTTTATATGTGCGTGTATCCTCGACTGCTGTGCACAACTACTAGCAGTATAAAACATCACATGTCCCAGGACGCCCTGGTGTTGTCACAAAGGGTCCCATTTTAACATTTCTTCACCAAGAAGAGGGACAGTCCACCCCCATTATTGATGGCCATGGGGTTCCCAGTAGTTAGATCCTACTGATCAGGCATTTATGACATATTCAGTGGGTATGCCATAAAAATATATAGACGGAAAACCCCTTTAGGTTATTTAGAGATGAACAGCCATCTAGCAGCTACAGCTCACCTGTAACTATGTTCCTGACCTGATTTCTACAGTCAGAGATAAGAACATTTTACTAGTGCAGACTTGACATCTTGGGACTATGGATCACTGCCAGTAATTTAAGACTATACTATGAGGTTGGTAAGTCAGTAGCTACATGGCAGTGGCCGCTGTAGCTACGTATGCAAGTTACAGCAGAGGTTAAAAAAAATAATGCACATGTTTGCAGGATATATGACTATTTATTTAGTAAAATCTCTTAAATCTATGCCACATCCACAACTAATATAATTCCCTGCTAGTCACAACTGCACCAGCTCACCATGAAGTTTGATCAGTATCAGGTGTCTTGGAATGTATGGAATGTCTGTGCTCTCTGTATTTCCTTTGTCCAAGTTCTTTTTACAGACATTGTATGGAATTCATGAGGAAAAGGTGATTGTAGGTGCAGCGAAAATGAGTCACACAATGGAGGAAAACATTGTGCATTTAAATGGTCAACTCAAGAGAATATTTAAGAAACGGAGATACATGCTTATAGATGGCAAAATGGAGATGACCACACTAGACTGGTGCATAAGGTGTAACATCAATATTAATCCCATTGATTAATAATAATTAACTAATTAATTAATTAATAAATGTATATATTTATTTATATAGCAGCAACATATTCCACAGCACTTTACAATTCAGAGGGTAACATAGTGACAGAATGAATGAACAATTCAAAGGAGGACCCTGCTCACAAGAGCTTACAATCTATAATGAAATAAGGGCGACACAAAATGTAAAAAGTGCTTGTTAAGTACAATGGTCCAGCCATCTTTTATACATATCGGGTAGTACACATGAGCGTTGGTCTTAATGACCAAGCATTTTTTTCTTTTTCGTTTTTTCATCTTCACATTCCAAGAGTCATAACGTTTTCATTTTTCTGTCGACATAGCCGTATGAGGGCTTGTTTTTTGTGGAATAAGTTGTTTTTTTCCAATAATAACGTTTTATTGAGGTTTTATAGAAAGGCAATAGAATGATAGCATTAGGAGTAAAAACTACAGAGTACACAGGATACAAGTAACTATTAGGACTCACATTCAGAAGACCAGTGTCATATCATCTACAGTAGAAAAACAAATTGAATAATAAGGTAGTATGAACGTTTTGGTTTTGTTCTTTTCACTGTCACCGAACATCGAGGGAGGAGACTAATAAGTAGAAGAGGGTGAGAAGTCTCACAGCAAAATACTAATTATGATTTTCAGACAGAGTTGGGTCTTCACACCAAAGGTGTTTAAAGAGGCTCTGTCACCAGATTTTGCAACCCCTATCTGCTATTGCAGCAGATAGGCGCTGCAATGTAGATTACAGTAACGTTTTTATTTTTAAAAAACTAGCATTTTTGGCCAAGTTATGACCATTTTTATATTTATGCAAATGAGGCTTGCAAAAGTACAACTGGGCGTGTTGAAAAGTAAAAGTACAACTGGGCGTGTATTATGTGCGTACATCGGGGCGTTTTTACTACTTTTACTAGCTGGACGTTCTGATGAGAAGTATCATCCACTTCTCTTCAGAACGCCCAGCTTCTGGCAGTGCAGACACACAGCCGTGTTCTCGAGAGATCACGCTGTGACGTCACTTCCCCAGGTCCTGCATCGTGTCAGACGAGCGAGGACACATCGGCACCACAGGCTACAGATGATTCTGCAGCAGCATCGGCGTTTGCAGGTAAATCGATGTAGCTACTTACCTGCAAACGCTGATGCTGCTGCAGAATCAACTGTGGCCTCTGGTGCCGATGTGGCCGACACGATGCAGGACCTGTGAGTGACGTCACAGATCTGCACTGCCAGAAGCTGGGCGTTCTGAAGAGAAGTGGATGATACTTCTCATCAGAAAGCCCAGCTAGTAAAAGTAGTAAACACGCCCCGATGTATGCACATAATACACGCCCAGTTGTACTTTTACTTTTCAACACGCCCAGTTGTACTTTTGCAAGCCTCATTTGCATAAATACAAAAATGGCCATAACTTGGCCAAAAATGCTCGTTTTTTTAAAATAAAAACGTTACTGTGATCTACATTGCAGCGCCTATCTGCTGCAATAGCAGATAGGGGTTGCAAAATCTGGTGACAGAGCCTCTTTAAAGCAGTCATTTTCGCAAAACGCAAACCAGGGTTCCCAGTTCTTGTGGTACTTGGCATGAGAATTAAATTCTAAATGTGAGAACTCTTCCATTCTCGCAAGTTGGGCTCCTTTACTAAGCCAGTGACTTATTGGCGGCGCAGCCTCGTCTTCCAATACAGTGGTATCTGAGATTTGGCTGCAGAAAAGGGTTGTAACCATAGCTCCTTGGGAGTCCCCCTAGGGTAAGTTGGCCGCATGTTTAAGAGCAACGCTCAGGGAGTAATATCGATGGAGGAGTGTGTGAAGTATTAAGGGTATTCCGTATATGTTCCAAGTAAGGAAAAGTTTTCTCACATTCCCACCATAAGTGTAGATAAGTTCCCGGGGCTTTATTACATGTCCAGCAGTTAGGGGAGATTTCAGTACATATTTTATTTAACACACAAGGAGTCTTATACCACCTAGAGGTCAGTTTGTATGAGGAGTCTTGTAATTTAATACATCTAGAGCAGGGGTCTCAAACTCGGCCGCAAATTGACGGGCCGCATTACTTTCAAATTTGATACAATACAAAGTTATTGTTAATCAATTAGTTATTTGATCTATTATAACACTATATTACTATAATAATAATAATACTACATTACTATAATACCGCTAGAACCCCAGAGCCGGAGTCCCGGAGCAGAGCACTAGTATATGCTCTGCGCCGGAACTCTGGGGAAGCCATTAACATCAGTGTCCATATATGGACAGTGATGTCAGGGGCTTGCCCAGAGCTGGAGTCCCAGAGCAGAGCCGCTTCTAGCAATCTGCCTGGGATTCCAGCTCTGCTCCTGACATCACTGTCCATATATGGACATGGATGTCAGGGGCAACCCCGGAGCTGGAGTCCCGGGCAGAGAACTAGTAGGCTCTTCCTGGGACTCCAGCTGTGCTCCTGACATCACTGGGACTGCTGATCTGGGGAAGCCCCTGACATCACTGTCGATGTATGGATAGCAACGTCAGAGGCTTCCCCAGAGTCCCAGAGCAGAGCCTATACTAGAGCTCTGCCCGGGACTCCAGCTCTGGGGAAGCCCCAGACATCGCTGTCCATATGTGGACAGCGATGTCAGAAGATTCCACAGAGTCGCGGAGCAGAGCCTATATTAGCGCTCTGCTCGGGACTCCGGCTTTGGGGAAGCCCCAGACATCGCTGTCCATATGTAGACAGCAATGTCAGGGAATTCCAGAGTCCCGGAGCAGAGTCTGTACTAGCGGCTTTGTGTCCCGCGGGCCGCAGATGTCCGCGTGCTTGAGACCCCTGATCTAGAGGTTCCAAAGCAGTTTCTAAAAATCTCCTTGAAGTAGTATTCAGATCCAACTACCAAGATTAAGATAGATAGATACATACATACAGAGGACCGGACAGTCTCCAAACCTACTAGTTTGTGACAGCACAAGGTCTTAGACCCGACAAGTTGTTTTTTTTTTCCAATGGCAGCATTTGCTTATCTTTTATTAACTTTTTTTCGGGAGGGAATTAAAAAAAACAACAACAGCTATTCCAGCAATGTTTTTCGCGTTTTAACTATGTTACGTTCACTATGCGGCGTAAATAACATGTTTCCTTTATTTTGTAGGTCAATTTTATTACAGCAATACCAAATACGTAGAGGTTTTTTATGTTTTACTACGTTTGCACAATAAAAACTTTGAAACAAAAATAATTTGTTTTTGCTTCGTCGCAATCTAGGAGCCATAACTTTTCCTATTTCTGTCGATGTAGCCATATGTGGTTTTTTTTGTGGGACAAGGTGTAGTTTTCATTGGTACTATTTTGTGGTACATGGGACTTATTGATTAACTTTTATTATATTTTTTTAGGGGGGAATGGAATCACTGTTGTTTTTTGCATTTTTTTGTGCGGTGATCATGATTTGGTTTAATAAATGTATTAATGTGGTTTTTTACACTTTTACTAAGTAAAACTACTTTTTATGGAAAAAAATGGGTTTAATTTATTTTTACTGTGCACCTTTTTTTTTTTTTTTAATTAACTATATTTAACTGTTTTTCATTTTCTTTATTTGTCTCACAAAGGGATTTCACAGCTTGATGTTCTGATCGCTGATATAATGTTTTGGTATACTCAGTGTACCAAGGCATTAAATGCCTCTGGCACGGCCTAATAAGCATATAGTAATGGCAGGCCTGGGGGCCATTGCTAGGCCCCCAGCTGCCATGGCAACCCATCGGCGGCTGGCGATTGCGGATGAGTGACAGAGGGAGCCCCCTCCCTCTGTAAACCACTTAGATGTCACGGTCGCTATTGACTGCGGCATTTAAGGGTTTAAACGGTCGGGAATGGTGGTTTCTCCAATCCAAGCCATTGCAACAGGAGTCCGGCTTGCAGTCACAGTTGGGCTGCCGCGGTAATCGTGCAGACACAGCTTCAGTGCCTGCACAATCACCATTACGTACATGCACGTCGGAGTGCGGGAAAGTGACACTTCCCAGGACATGCATTTATGTGATAATGCCGAAAGGGGTTAAAACTGTGAGTGTTGGGAACTAATCTTGTTGTCCAGGGTAGCGCATTACAGAGGACTGGTGCAGCACTAGAGAAGTCTTGGAGATGGTAGTGGGAGGTTCAGATTATGGAGGATGTTATTCTTAGATCGTTGGCAGAAGGTAGAGCATGGATAGGGTGGTAGACAGAGATGAGGGAGGAAATGTAAGGAGCTGCCCATCTGAATATAACTGCACTAGCAACGTGAATAAATGAAATCTGCTGCTCTGGATCATGAGGGCTTAAAGAGGACCTGTCACTAGGTCATATAAGTTGAACTGGTTGACTGACCGAATATCAAGTGGAGACATAGGCTGTATGGCAAGTCACCATAGGATGCCCTGGGCAGCCACAAGTTTTGGTAAAAACTACCGATATCTGCCCTAAGGGACAGGGTAAGTGGGAAATTGGCTGAACTCCACAATTTGTATAGTTATTTATATTTATTATTGCATTATCCTGAGGAAAGAGGCCACTGCCATTAGAAAATAACATTTCATGAAGGGGTGTACTTGATCTGTAGCAATGTTTAGGTAGGTGATACGTGTCAAAATAACATCCACATGAATGCCAGGACCCAAGGTTTCCCAGCAGAACATTGTCCAGAGCATCACACTGCCCCTGTCGGCTTCCTTCAATAGTGTATCCTGGTGCTATCTCTTCCCCAGGTAAACAACAAACACGCACCCGGCCATCCACATGTTATAAAAGAAAATGTGATTCAGTGGAACAGGTCACCTTCTTCCATTTCTACATGGTCAAGTTCTGATGCTCACATGCCCATTGTAGGTGCTTGGTGGTGGACAGGGGTCAGCATGGATACTCTGACTGGTCTGAACAGCCCCAGATGCAGCAAGTGTGTTCTAATACCTTTCTATTACAGCCAGCATTCACTTTTTCAGAAATTTGTGTTACAGTAGTTCTTCTGTGGCATTGACCCAGACGGGCAAGCTTTCGGTTCATCCGTTGTCCTTCCTTGGACGGCTTTTGGTAGGTACTAACCCATGGATACAGGAAACAACCCACAAGATCTGCCATTTTGAAGATGCTCTGACCCAATAGTCTAGCCATCACAATTTGGCCCTATCGAAATCGATCAGATCTTTACGCTTGCCCATTTTTCCTGCTTTGAACACATCAACTTCAAGAACTGACTGTTCACTTGCTGCCTAATTTGTATCATCCCTTGACAGGAGACATTAAAACAAGATAATCAAAATGATTCACTTCACCTGTCAGTGGTCTTAATGTTATGGCTGTGCCTGATTTGGTCTTGGGGTACTTATAGTTCTCAATTTACATGTAAAGTCTATTTGTATACAGGTAACAAAATTAAAGAATGTTCACAATTTCTTCCATAATCCTTCTCTAGTTTGCACAGATTAACGATTAGCTTACATTTGGCCTGTAGCTGTGAATTATTAACAATAGGTTATAAATAAAACATGGATTAAAAAAAACTATTTAAAGTAACATTGGTCAATCCGTAAAAATGAAGACCAAAGATCAGTCTAATGAAATGAAAGATAAAATTATCGACATACTCAACATAGGAAAAGCTTACAAAATAATATCACGTTTTTTGATATCCCAGTGAGCACTGGTGAATCAATTTAGCGGAAATAGGAGCTTCATTATATATAGGCACTGCCTGGAGCATTTTGACCAAAATTCAAAACCTAAGTAAGCAAAAAAATAAATAGGAAAATGATCCCATGGCCACAGCAAAATAGTAGTGGGTGAATAACTAAAAGATGAATCTTTTACAATGTCCAAGCCAAGAAATCAAACCAATTTGGAATCTATGGTACTAGTCGACAAGCGTCATCCAGCAAATCTTCCAAGAAGAAAGGGCAAAAGCAATGTGCAAAGCTGGTAGAAACTTACCCCAACAGACAAAAAGTTGGTCTTACAAAGTACAATTTTGAAGAGGATGAATAGCATGGTCTGCAGCGCTATTCTTGCTATCAAACACATCAGAACCCCAATAAAGACATGATGGACCCCTTTATAGGTTAATGGGATCATGCCGGCCATGGCTCAATTAAGATTTGAAGCCATAATTGTAGTGTAAATATATCCTTAGGCTAAATTCACACCATGTCACATACATAGACACATACCAACATGGTATATCTGTATGAACAGGTCTCATTTTGGAGGATTGGTGCATTTGCTAGGGCATGGCCATCATCCAGCAGAGTTGTCAGTGTGAACTGCTGCCATGTTTTGTATAGCCAAGCATGTATAAGGCAAAACACATATTGCCCAATTCAACACAGATTCTGAATATATTTGCTCAGAGAGCGAGTTTTTAAATAAAGCAAATTTCTATACTATAGTACTTAAAGCAATGATCACCAAACATTGCTGAACAGTCTACATACTATGAATTGTAGTATTAGTGAGCTCCAGTTTTTTTCAGAACTGCTCTGAACTGTTAAAGGGGTTGTCCCACGAAAATCATGTATCACCTATTCACAGACTAAGTAAAAAATGGTCCCGTGTACCCCCGTTTCTATGTAGCAGAGGACACTCATGCGCATTACTGCTTCATTAGTTTTTTATGGTACTCACAGGGATAGTTGAGCGTTGTAGTCAACTATTTCCGTCAGTCCATAAAGAATGAATTGAGCGCACACATGTTCACCGCACAAGTCAAATAGGGGACACAGGACCCTCGTTCTCATGATCGCTGGGGTCCCATTAGTTGGACCTTCCGTGATCATACATTTATCACCTATGCTGTGGATAGGTGATAAATTATTTTATTTGGACAACCCCTTTAAAGGGGTATTCTGCTTTTAGCATATAGGGATAATGTAAACAGCATTGGTTGGTTGAGTAGGGACAGTGTTTCGTGGTAGTTTATCCACTGCTGTATATGCAGCTATAAGGACAACCCAACCCCACATCCAGAAGCCTAAATTAAAGCACCCAATGTAAAATCTGTAACATGGCCCCCCACATACCATGTGCCATTAATGATACTGGTGCCTCCTTATGTGGCAGAGGGGCCTTTGGGCCCCTTAGGGCCCATGTTCAACTCTGCAGCCCTATATCTACACCCTGTCCGCTGCCTATGTTTGTGCTACAGGACTGCCTGCTCTCTAAATGTCACCGGAAACAGATGCAGGTCCATGTTTGTGCCAATTATTGTGAATCTCCAGTTCTATCACATCCCAATGGTGCTCCACTGGATTGAGATCTGGTGACACTAGAATACACTAGTCTCATTGTCATGTTTGTGGACCCAGCATGCAATGACATGGATATTAGTGCCATCCACAAAATCGCCCAAACAGTGCCAACCACACTGGTGAGTGCGTCTACAGGAAGAGATAAGCGGTTCCTAAGTAGCATTGTGGATCTCTGTATCTGACGTCATAATGTACCGATTATACAGTGAAGGAAATAAGTATTTGATCCCTTGCTGATTTTGTAAGTGTGCCCACTGTCAAAGTCATGAACAGTCTAGAATTTTTAGGCTAGGTTAATTTTACCAGTGAGAGATAGATTATATTTAAAAAAAAAAGAAAATCACATAGTCAAAATTATATATATTTATTTGCATTGTGCACAGAGAAATAAGTATTTGATCCCCTACCAACCATTAAGAGTTCAGCCTCCTCCAGACCAGTTACACGCTCCAAATCAACTTGGTGCCTGCATTAAAGACAGCTGTCTTACATGGTCACCTGTATAAAAGACTCCTGTCCACAGACTCAATTAATCAGTCTGACTCTAACCTCTACAACATGGGCAAGACCAAAGAGCTTTCTAAGGATGTCAGAGACAAGATCATAGACCTGCACAAGGCTGGAATGGGCTACAAAACCATAAGTAAGACGCTGGGTGAGAAGGAGACAACTGTTGGTGCAATAGTAAGAAAATGGAAGACATACAAAATGACTGTCAATCCACATCGATCTGGGGCTCCATGCAAAATCTCACCTCGTGGGGTATCCTTGATCCTGAGGAAGGTGAGAGCTCAGCCGAAAACTACACGGGGGGAACTTGTTAATGATCTCAAGGCAGCTGGGACCACAGTCACCAAGAAAACCATTGGTAACACATTACGCCGTAATGGATTAAAATCCTGCAGTGCCCGCAAGGTCCCCCTGCTCAAGAAGGCACATGTACAGGCCCGTCTGAAGTTTGCAAATGAACATCTGGATGATTCTGAGAGTGATTGGGAGAAGGTGCTGTGATCAGATGAGACTAAAATTGAGCTCTTTAGCATTAACTCAACTCGCCGTGTTTGGAGGAAGAGAAATGCTGCCTATAACCCAAAGAACACTGTCCCCACTGTCAAGCATGGAGGTGGAAACATTATGTTTTGGGGGTGTTTCTCTGCTAAGGACACAGGACTACTTCACCGCATCAATGGGAGAATGGATGGAGCCATGCACTGTCAAATCCTGAGTGACAACCTCCTTCCCTCCACCAGGACATTAAAAATGGCTCGTGGCTGGGTCTTCCAGCACGACAATGACCCGAAACATACAGCCAAGGCAACAAAGGAGTGGCTCAAAAAGAAGCACATTAAGGTCATGGAGTGGCCTAGCCAGTCTCCAGACCTTAATCCCATCGAAAACTTATGGAGGGAGCTGAAGATCCGAGTTGCCAAGCGACAGCCTCGAAATCTTAATGATTTACAGATGATCTGCAAAGAGGAGTGGGCCAAAATTCCATCTAACATGTGTGCAAACCTCATCATCAACTACAAAAAACGTCTGACTGCTGTGCTTGCCAACAAGGGTTTTGCCAACAAGTATTAAGTCTTGTTTGCCAAAGGGATCAAATACTTATTTCTCTGTGCACAATGCAAATAAATATATATAATTTTGACAATGTGATTTTCTGTTTTTTTTTTATTTATATATATATAATCTATCTCTCACTGGTAAAATTAACCTAGCTTAAAAATTCTAGACTGTTCATGTTTTTACAGTGGGCAAACTTACAAAATCAGCAAGGGATCAAATACTTATTTCCTTCACTGTACACGTTTTTATACTATTATCACAAACATGTCAATAGGAAAATCCCATTGTTGTGTTTTTATCTGCATGTATATCCATTAGACTTATATAGACAGTATGTAGTATATTTAGAATTCTTAGGGTATGTTCACACGGCCTATTTACGGACGTAATTCGGGCGTTTTTGCCCCGAATTACGTCTGAAAATAGCGCCTCAATAGCGCTGACAAACATCTGCCCATTGAAAGCAATGGGCAGACGTTTGTCTGTTCACACGAGGCGTAAATTTACGCGCCGCTGTCAAATGACGGCGCGTAAATAGACGCCCGCGTCAAAGAAGTGACCTGTCACTTCTTTGGCCGTAATTGGAGCCGTTATTCATTGACTCCAATGAATAGCAGCGCTAATTACGGCCGTAATAGACGCGGCGTTCAAGCGCCTGCACATGCCGGTACGGCTGAAATTACGGGGATGTTTTCAGGCTGAAACATCCCCGTAATTTCAGCCGTAACGGACGCCCTCGTGTGAACATACCCTTAGACATATGATAGTGGGCAAAGTCCTATTTGAACCACCAGACTCAGCGTTCTCTATAGAGACTACCATGTTGCTATTCTGCACGCCGGTGACTGTCTTGCGCCTTACGTCTGGAGACAGCTGCAATTATAGCCGTAAGCACTAGATGGCGCTTGATTTCCACAGACACCAGCAGGGAAGTGCAGTTTCACTTGTGATATGTCTCCTTCCCAGTCAGTCCCCACCCTGTGATTTTAGAGGGAGGGGTAAGAAGCAGGTTAAGAGTCATCTCCACAGAGAAGGAGAACTGACAATATAGCAGCGAGGCGCCGGCACTCCGCCTTCACCAAAGACATCCCCTCATTCTCAGTCCAGGGGAGAGCAGACGTCTTCACAGACAATAGCTGCATCCCCTCCCTGCGGCGCCTTCTATCTGCCACCATTGCCGTAGTATCATTGTATCGGCAGGAGGGAGGCGGGAAGGCAGCGCTAGCTTGTGGCCGTCATTTTTTCCCGGCACCTTCCTCCTATGGAGGGGGGTGAAGAAGCATGTCCTGGCCGTCACCATGTCAGCGGGCGGCTCCTGTGTGTGAGTGGAGGTGCCGTGCTGTGTGCTCCAGCCTCCTCCTCCCTCCAGTCCTGAGGCGGTGCCACCATCGCTGCACTAGGCTGTCAGTATCACATGCAGGGTGTGTGGTGAATGGTGAAGAGCGCACCATGATGCATCAGCAGCGCTGACAGGCGCCCCCTCCCCGTCTTCATGATGATGGCAGCAACAGCAGCACCAAAGGATGCCTGTGACCTGAAGACTGCCAGGCTATGGAGGGACGCGGCTCTGCGCTCCAGGAAACTGCGGAGCAGCCTCCGCCAGCTCACCCTGAGCTGCAGCGAGCAGAACAAGCTCATCCTCCCGGAGGACCTGGGCGATGTGGAGGTGTTGAATCTGGGCAACAACTCCCTGGAGGACGTGCCCGATGGCTTGCGGAGCCTGTCTGCGGGCAACCTGCACGTCCTTATCCTGCGCAGGAACAAGCTCCTCAGCGTCCCCTCTGCTGTGTACGAGCTGGGCAGGCTCACCGAGCTGGACATGAGCCACAACCGGCTGACCTGCCTGACAGAAGCGGTGGGGTTGCTGAGCCAGATGAAGAAGCTGTGCCTGAGCCACAACAAGCTGCAGACCTTGCCCAGGCAGATCGGCTCCCTGGTGCACCTGGAGGAGCTGGACGTGAGCTTCAACCGTATGAGCCACCTTCCTGACACCATGCAGAGGCTAGCCCGCCTCAGAGCCCTGGACCTGGACCACAACCAGATGGGCAGCTTCCCTCAGCAGATCCTGCAGCTACCTGCACTGGAGGAGCTGGACTTCTCTGGTAACAAGATGCTCTGCAGCAGCTGCTCCGGCTCCCTTCCTGATGGCATACGGGCCATGAAGCCTCTGAAGATATTGTGGCTGAGCAGCACTGGCCTCTGCGACTTGCAGGACTCTTTCTGTGAGCTGGACAATTTAGAAAGCCTCATGCTGGACAACAATAACCTGTCGTCCTTACCTGGGGGCTTCTGGGGGCTGCAGAAGCTGAGGATGATTAACCTGTCCTCCAACACCTTCCAGGAATTCCCCAGGACCCTGCTGCGTCTCCAGGAGCTGGAGGAGGTCTACCTGAGCCGGAATCTATTGACTGTGCTGCCAGAGGGCATTTCCAGCTTGTTCAGGCTGGTCACTTTGTGGCTGGATAACAACCGAATAAGGTACCTGCCAGACACCATTGTGGAGCTCGGCTTACTGGAGGAGCTGGTATTGCAAGGTAACCAAATAGCCATTCTCCCAGATAACTTTGGGAAATTGTCCAAAGTCAATATCTGGAAGATCAAAGACAACCCTTTAATTCAGCCTCCTTATGAGGTGTGTATGAAAGGGATCCCTTACATTGCTGCTTATCAGAAAGAACTTGCCCATTCACAGCCTGCAGTCAAGCCAAGGTTAAAATTAGTCCTCACAGGCCTGAAGGATGCTGGCAAAACTGTGCTGAGACATTGCCTGACTGATGGTCAGCAAGCCAGCTGCATTCTGGGAAATACAGGGATTGAGGTCACTAACTGGACAGCTGATGCAGAGCGAGGACTTACTTTTATAGTGTATGACTTAGCTGGGGACCAGAGCTATGACATCATCAACCCTTTCTTCCTCTCCCCCGGTGCTTTATATATCCTAGCAGTTAATCTAAAGTCCTATGTTTCTAAGCGCTTTTATACATCTGTAGGCTATTTTCTACATTTTATCAGTGCCAAGGTACCACATGCAGTTGTATGCATAGTAGGGACTCATGCAGATTTATGTCAGGAGATGGACATTGAGGAGAAATGTCTTGATATACACCACCAGATAGCTCTACAGGAGAAGAAGGATTCGGAGACCTTACAAAATCTGGCACAGACTGTTGATGAAGCTCTCAGCCAAGACTATGACATGCGTGCCTCAAACCCTCATGCATCTTATTATGGGGTCAATGATAAGAATCTGAGGAGGAAGAAAGCCCAGTTCCAATATTTAATGAATAACCGTCTTCAGATCCTCTCCCCGGTCCTCTGTGTCAGTTGCCACAATCACTCTAATATTAGGCGCTTGAGGGAAAAGCTCCTTTCTGTGGCGGAACACAGAGAGATTTTTCCAAATTTGCATAGAGTTCTTCCCAAATCCTGGCAAATGCTGGAAGAATTGCACTTTAAACCTCAGGAGCTCTGGCTGACCTGGTGGGACTCGGCTCGCCTAGGCCTACAGGCGGGCCTAACTGAGGACCGGCTGCAGAGTGCCCTATCCTACTTACACGAGAGCGGCAAGCTGCTCTACTTTGAAGACAATGCAACTCTTAAAGAGTATGTTTTTCATAATCTGACAAAACTGATCGACATTTTGAATGTCTTTTTCCAGAGGGATGCCTCTGTGCTATTACAGAAACTTATGGGTGACCCTAATGTGGACGACTTGAGGGTCACCCAGTTACATCATTACGTGGAAGGGTTTCTTCTTCATGGACTGTTGCCCACTCATGTCATTAAGTTACTACTTAAGCCGCATATCAAAACACAACAAGACTTGCAGCTCATACTAGAACTTCTGGAGAAGATGGGACTCTGTTACTGTATCAATAAACCCAAGTCTAAACCATTGAATGGGGCCACTGCTTGGTATAAGTTCCCATGTTATGTAAAGAACGAGGTGCCTCACGCAGAGGCTTGGATCAATGGTACAAACATATCAGGACAATCTCTTGCGGTTGAACAGCTACAGATAGAATACAGCTTTCCATTTATATTCCCACCTGGCTTGTTTGCCCGCTTTACTGTCCAGATCAATAGTCATATAGTGCACCGTTCAGATGGAAAGTTTCAGATTTTTGCCTACAGGGGGAAAGTGCCAGTTGTGGTGAGCTTTCGACCATCAAAAGGAGCCTTACAGTCCGACATTTTGTCTATTGCCAGCCATGCCTCACTGCCTAATATATGGACTGCATGGCAGGCAATAACACCCTTGGTGGAAGAACTGAATGCACTATTACAAGAATGGCCAGGCCTATACTACACAGTACATGTTCTATGCTCCAAGTGCCTTAAGAGAGGATCACCAAATCCACACACCTTCCCAGGTAAGATTTTGTTTGTCATTTGGAAAACTTTTATAGACGATGCTGTTCATTTCAAGTAATTTTTCACTATGATGTTTTGTTTAATGGATTGTGCTAGGAGGCATTGGAACATGTATATTGAGTTTGTTATAAAAAAAAAAAAAAAAATGTGCAAAAAAAAATATTCTTCGATGTGGCCACCTTAAGATGCAAATATGTCGGTTCTGGTTTGAAATGTAATGGATTGTTTTCTTGACCGTCTGAATGTCCCACAACAATGTTCTTCACCAGTACATCTAGTAAGCAGATCGGCGCCGTACTATTACGGTGCTTTGATTGAGTGGGCACTGTCATTGTGCCCACTCAATCAGGAGCAGGACTACGGCTGTAATACACCGCATCGGTCCTGTGTAAACGACGGAAATCTTAGAAACCTCTGATGTTCGTAGTATGACCTCCTGCATGCTGCGATCAAAGCAGACTGCAGCATACAAGAGGAAAACAAAGGGGGATCCCCATTTGTTAATATCACAGGGATATCCTGTAAATGATCTAGACCCATACGCAGATAGATCGTAGTCCAACATATTTGTACCCAAAATTGTTCTTTATTTTGATGCTGTTATGAGACATGTTACAGTTGTTTCCAAGACTCCATACTGAATATATGTACGATGACTAGATTTACAAATGTAATTTACAATTAAGGGGTATTCCCACATTAGGCATTTATGGCATATCCACGGAATATGCCATTAATGTCTGATAGATACGGGTCAAAGCTCTAGGACCCGCAACGATCTCGAGAACAGAAATCACCCGACCCAGCCGCATACAGCCAGATGAGGTAACCGCAACTCCAGAATTTCTCATCGTAATTAAGCATTAAAGGGGTTTTCCCAGAATCATAAATTATCACTTAACCACAGAATAGGTAATAATTTTCGCTGGGACCCTCACCGAACGCGAAAATGGGGGTCCCAAACCCCCAGATACTCCTCACTGCGCCCTCTGCAGTGAGGAGGAGCTTGAATGGAGCGGTGGTCAAGCATGCGGCCGCTGCTCTATTCATTGCTTATAAGAATGATACAAACAGCCGAGTGCTGTACTCGGCTGTTTCGTCATTGCCATAGACTTTGAATGGAGTGGCAGCCTGCATGCTTGACCGCCGCTCCATTTAACGTCCGCCTCACTGCGGTCGAGCAGTGAGGAGAAACGGAGGGTTCGGGACCCCCATTCTCACGATCGATGGTGGCCCCTAGCGATCAGAAAATTATCAGAGATCCTGTGGATGGGTGATAGTTTATGATTCTGGGAAAACCCCTCTAAGGAGTCTGTCACACCCCACAATGAGTAACTTCGCAGCTGCAAGTGGGTGACAATTCTGGATTCTTGTGGAGATCAATTAGCCCAGCTAAAACAAGGCCTCATACAAGTATGTCGTCCTCAGATAAAAAAAAGTTATGACCGCAAGAATGCTGAGAGGTAAAAGCGATAAAATTCTTTAGTACCTTAAGGCAAAAAATGGCTGGGTCTTCAAGGGGTTAAACATCTTTCTTAATAATAATAATTTCTTAACATCTTAGAAATAAAGCTGGTTAGTCATGAATGCAGAAGAGCATGTAAACAATGGATGTTTTCTTTCCGGTTGCCGTGGTTATGATCAGAGGCATCTAGTGTAGACTGTAGAAGATATGCTTATGTGTATACGTAGATTCATGGGCATAACCATGGCAACCATAATGAAAGTATCCATGGTTTATATTGCTAGTTTCAACAAAATCAAAAATAATCTCCATTAGTAATAAGGTTATTATTACAAAGTTAGATCCTTTTTCTAATTCGTGAAAAAAAAACCTGCCTAGATGATAGTTTTCTGAATCTTTAGTTCAGAAAATAGTGTTTATTAAATTCAGTCCTAAAGTTCTGATCTCATGACTTTGTCATAAGGCCGGGTCAACACGTAGCGGAAATACTGCAGATTTTTGTGTGGATTTGCATAATTGTCACCCACTTGCAGGTGCGAAGTTATTCGTTGTGGAGTCTGAAAGACCGTTTAATGGTTAATTACCATTAGAAATTCTGGAGTTGGGGTCCTCTCACCCAGGGGGATGGGGCTGGGACGAGTGATTCCAGTTCTCAAGATAGTTGCAGACTTTTATGGCATGTCTCGTGGATCTTCCATAAATGTCTAAGGTGGGAATACCCCTATAAATTATATTTGTGAAACTATGTACCAGAGGTTATACTCCTTTATGAATATATATATATATATTTAGTATTGAGTCTTGGAAACAGCTGCAACGTGTCCCATAATAGCATCACTAGACGTTTTCCTGTTTCTTTTGAGGTCATTGACACATGTTTTCACATTGAGATGTTTTCTAACAAAATGATTTAGATAAAAACATAACACAGCCTATAAGTGGAGGATGAGGATGTTCTGACATCTTGGCTCGTATGATCTAGAGTACATGCAGGCTATATCAGGGACTATAGAAGAGCCTAATCCTAGATGATGTAGAACAGACCTATGAAGGTAAGAGAAACTGGCAAAGATATCAAAGTTTGGCTGGTTTCCTTTAGTATGGATTGATTACTCTAAAATTAGCGGCTATCGCAGATATTATTTTTTTGTAACTGCGATCGGTTTTCTTTTCTCCTCTCATGCGGTTGCCATTACAAACGACAGGCAAATGGCGACACGATCATTTTTGGGTCAGCATAAAAGATGCGATCAATGACAAATGAGCGAATTATCAGTGATCGTTCGCTAGATGCACATGTTCACATTGGCCAATGATTGGGAATATTCACTCACACTAACAATCGTTCAGACGATTATCGCCCCCGTGTAAAAGGCATTTAAAGGGGTATTCCGAGAATCGACAATTATTACCTATCCACCGGATAGGTGGTCATTGACTGACTGATCACTGCCGGACCGCTGGGACCCTACTGATCACGGGAACTGAGGTCTGAAACCCCTTCCTTTCTGCTCAACGCACTCCCGCAGTGATGGGGAGATTGAATGGAGCAGTGGTCGAGCATTTGCCCGCGGCTTCATTCAATGTCTATGGGACTGATGGAGACAGCAGATCTGTTTTTCAGATTCATTTTTAGCCTATTAGAAGCAATTGTTTGTGGATTTCTCAGTTATTTCTTTACTTGTTCTGAAATTGTTGATCTGATTCCAAGTAACACTTTGAAAAGGCTGAAAATCCAGCTTGCGCTCGGATTGAAGGTGCCCACCCCAAAGCCTTAGGCCAGGGCTACACCTAGAATTTTTGTAGCGCTACTGATTGATTTTAACTATTGAGCTACAGCTGTAGTGCAGGTAAATAAAGTCCCAGGCAATTTTGAGGACTGCAGCTGCAGGGCTTAACCCCTTAATGACCGGACCATTTTGCACGTTAATGACCAAGGATTTTTTTTTTTTTTTTCACGGTCGCATTCCAAGAGTCGTAACTTTTTTTTTATTCCGTCGACATAGCCGTATAAGGGCTTGTTTTTTGCGGGACGAGTTGTAGTTTGTAATTGTACCATTTTTAGATGCTTATAATATATTGATTAACTTTTATTAACTTTATTTAAGGAGAGAATTGAAAATAAGCAGCTATTCCAGCATTAATTTTCACGTTATAAATTTACGCCGTTTACTATGCAGCGTAAATAACATGTTAACTTTATGCTATGGGTCGGCACGATTACGGGGATACCAAATATGTAAAGGTTTTGTTTTTTCTACGTTTGCACAATAAAAAGCCTTTTAGAAAAAAATTACTTGTTTTTGCATCGCCGCATTCCAAAAGCCGTAATTTTTTTATTTTTCCGTCGATGTGGCCGTATGTGGGCTTGATTTTTGCGGGACAATGTGTAGTTTTCATTAGTACTATTTTGGGGTACATAGGACTTATAGATTAACTTTTATTTTTTATGGGGAGAATTTTGACGTTGTTTTTTGCGTTTTCTTTGGACGCCGTTCATCCGGCGGTTTAATTAATCTGTTCATTTTATTGTTCAAGTTGTTACGATCGCGGGGATACCATGTATGTGTTATTTGTTTTGACAGTTTTACTAAATAAAACCACTTTTTGGGCCAAAAAAGTAGTTTTATTTGACTTTGACTGTAATTTTATTTCTTTTTTTTTTCACAAACTTTATTTAACTGTTTTTACATTTTTATTTCTTTTTTTGTCCCACCAGGGGACTTCACTATGCGATCTGCTAATCGCATATATAATTCTTTGGTATACTTCGTATACCGAAGCATTATTGCCTGTCAGTGTAAAACTGACAGGCAACCTATTAGGTCATGCCTCCGGCATGGCCTAACAGGCAGATGCTGAAGACAGACCTGGGGGTCTTTGTTCGACCCCCGGCTGTCATGGAAACCCGACGGCGACCCGCGATTTGTTTGCGGGGGCGCCGATCGGGTGACAGAGGGAGCTCCCTCTCTCTGTCAAACACATTAGATGTTGCTGTCACTATTGACAGCGGCATTTAATGGGTTAAACTGCCGGAATCGGAGCGCGCTTTCGATTCCCGCAGGAGCCAGGCTGTGTATAACAGCCGTGCTCCTGCCGCTGATCGAGTGGGTACAGTGGCAGTACCCGCACCATCTGAGGACGGATATATCCGTCCTTCGGCGTTAAGGAGTTAAACAAAATAACATTTTTAATAAAACTATATTTGAAATATGTTTAGTATGCCAAAACACATGCATTACATAAAAAAAAAAAGTCATGAAAGGTTTTCATAGCGTTTAAACCAGTGCCCCAAAAAAGTGTCCTGTATGACTACTGGGTACATGTCTAGACATAACTGTGAGTAATGGTTACTTCTTAGCTATCCCTGAATATCGCTTGTAAATTGTGCTCTCAAAGTCTGTCCCATAAAATATAGGGGGACTGTCCTAAAAGGGTAAGGCTATATTCACACGACATTATAAAAAAATCTCCATTAAAAACCGATCAGCTGTCAGTTTTTCATGGCCATTTTGCATCAGTGTGTCTCTCTAAATTTTCATCCATTTCCAGCCTGCCTGTCCATCTTTCAAGGCTGTTCAAAAAAAAAAAAAAAGGATGGATTTAATTTGTCTGTTGTTTATTTTTGTCCCAACCCCCTGAAAACACCACAGTGCCCATGTAGATAGTGCTTCAATGTCCCTGTAGATAATGCCCACATAGTACCACAGTGTCCACATAGTACCGGAGTGTCCACATAGTACCGCAGCGTCCAAATAGTGCCACAGTGCCCAAATAGTACCACAGTACCCACATATAAAGTGCCAGTGCCCACATAGTACTACAGTGCCCATGTAGATAACGCCACAGTGTCCCCTGTAGATAGTGCCACACTCCCCCAAATTAGGGTTGTCACGATACCAGAATTTGGACTTCGATACTGATACTTCGTGTAGTATGGCGATACTCGATACCAAAACGATACTTTGCCAACAATAGTAAAAATAAAAAAAAGTTCTTTCATTTTCTGATGTGAGGCACGAGGAGTGATGAATTTTGGACCTCCATGTGCTTCACATTAATAGTAATTAACCCCATACATGATGGGGTTAATTACTATTACTGTGCGGCACATGGAGGTTCAAAATTCATAATACCTCGTGCCTCATATTAAGTGAAAGAAAGCAGTTTTTATTTTATAACCGCGTCAAAATCATAAATGATATATTTTTGTTATTACCGTTGCGACGATTCCAAATATGTGTATATTTTGTGTATTGAGACTTGTTTTAATGTTTGTTGTAAAAATGTGTTCATTTTTTTTTTTATTTAACATTACTTTTATTTTTATTTTTATGTAACATTACTTTTATTTATTTTATTACTTTTTTTTTATTTTTAAACTTTAATGTACTAGCATATATGTATGTACTGATAATACACAGGCAGTTGTTAGGACATAGCGAAGTGTGCCCTAACAACAGGAAATATGGTCAGACAGCCCTGAGGTCCTCAATGGACCCTGGGCTGTCTGTCCATATATGGTATGTCCTTTGATCGCGTCACAGGGATTCCTTGTGATGCCCCCCCCCCTTCTCATTTTCCCCTTGAATGCTGCGGTCCGCTTTGATCGCAGCATTCAAGGGAATAGTGGCGGAGATGAGAGGTTTCTCTGATCTCCATCGTTAGAGCTGGGCTGTGTAATATAACCATTGCCCTGCCCTGACAATAAGTGCGTGCGCGATCAGCATGAGGTGAGGTAGCCGGCACTGAAGACAACATGGGGCGTTTTGCAGTGCGCCTGCCATGTTCTGTCTTCAGTGCCGGCGCTCATTAGTGCAGCGCTGGTCGCATCACATCATGCTGACCGCATGCGCACTTGTCAGGAGCGGGGCAATGGATGTATTACACAACCGCAGCCCGGCTCTGACTAAATTCATGTGTTACAATACTAAGCTGTGTGGCCGCATAGCTTCGTATAGAAATACATTATGGTATTGAACCGTTTGGGGGTGCACGGTATCGAAATAGTGTCGAAATTTCGATGCATTGTGAAACCCTACCCAAAATAGCACCCCCCTGTAGAAAGGACGCCCCCTGTAGATACCAGCCCCTTCCCTGTAGATAGTGCCACTGTAGCTCATTGTAGGAGCGGAATCCCTCTGGCCTGGGATACCTCATAGATGTGACGTCAGGAGAATTCCTCAGTGACGTCAGGAGAGCGGAATCCCCAGCCAGAGCGGGCCAGGGATTCCACTCCAGGAGTAACCACTTGACGTCACTGTCCATATATGGATAGTGACACCTTAGGCTTCTCCAGGAGCGGAATCCCCTGCCAGAGCCGGGTCTGGCTGTTGGGGATTCCGCTCCTATTGGGAGCTACAGTGGCGCTATCTAAGGGGGGATGGGGGGGTTTGCTATCTTCAGGCAAGGGGGTGCTATCTACATGGAGGGGTGCAATATACAAGACTGGAGTCCCCGGCCAGAGATCTTTCGATGCTCTGGCCGGGGATTCCATTGTTGAAAGCTCTGACTTCACTGTCCTTATATGGACAGTAATGTCAAGGGCTTCCCCGGGCTCAGTGCTCAAAGTAGTGCTGTGTGTGGGAAGTCTTCGGCCAGGATCCGTTTTTACCGGCCATTACAAGAATTGTTTCCTGAAAAACGGCCTGTAAAAACGACTCTATTGACTTCTATGGGAGCCGTCTGGCCGTGAAAACGGCCAAAAATAAGACATATCCTATTTTTTGACAGCCAATATTCATGGGCCATTAAAAAAACGGCCGTGTAAATACACCCATAGAACTTCATTGTTCTAAAAAATCGGCCATCACACGGAAGTGTGGATATTCTGGAATGGGCAGATTTTTTTAATTGTCTTTGTGCCTCGGTTCTTTGTGCACCTGTTTTCTTGGCGCATATGTTGTTGGCCAAAGCGTGCTTCAGAAAAAACCTTGATATGTGACATGCTCGCTGTGTCCGTGGTGGATTTGTCGAGTCCTGAAATGCGGCAGATTTATTACTTGCATGTGCCAGTTTTGTGCCGCCAGTTTTTATACTAATCTAAAGTATACCACCCAATAGGTGTAAAGAAGGGAAGGAGTCTAACATGCGCCATATCTATCAAACAGCGTGCACGTCATTAAAAATATTTGGCGCATCCTCAGTCTAACACCTCTAGCTTTAGGGTGTACTCACGTTGAAGTATGTGCCTTGTATTTCCTCAGACAAATTTCTCTAGTTCTTGCATTGCAAAATATTTTTCCAATAGGCATACATTGTAAAGTTTTCCGCAATAATATTTTTACGCTGTGAAATTACAAGGCACCTACGCCACGTGTGAGTGCACCCTATCAATCGATCGATCTATCGGCCATTATTAATAAATCTGCCCTTATCTGTATCTCTGTGTACAGGTAGTCGTTCATATAGAACGATCTATGATACTAAATTGCCTTAACCATTTCAGTAATTGTGAATATCTCCTCTTTTATACCTTGTGGTGTAAATATATATTTAGAACAGGATTAGAGTAGAAATCCAATTTATACTGGAAAATAAAAATATAATAAATGCCATAAAAACTTTTGTTTTTCATGATTTCAATTGCTAGGTAGTGGGATGAAACAATTTTTTGCCTCTGTTCACAGATATTCATGCTTACGCATGATTGATGATTTACAGAAATGTTAATGGTTTAAACTTTTATTATTATTATTAATAATAACCGTTTAATAATTGCTTATTCCTTTTTTTTTTTTTTTTTTTTTTTTAGTTTTATGGTGTGAAGGTAAAATTGTAGCATGAAAGTATTTAGGCTCTTTAGGGTATTTGCAGAAATGTTCAGCATCGGATCTGGATACGATTGGCACAAAAAGCTGCTGTTCGTAGAACAGTCGCTAAATGAAGTTGTTACGGAAAGAAGAATAATTTGTGTTCTCCACAGATGCATAGATACATGGACATAACTGTACTGCGGCGCTCGAGAACCTCGTTCTTACACAGATGATTTACTGCACAGCTCAAGACTAAACATTTTCTCGCTCTGGCAGTAGGCCTTAGAGATTCCTTGAATAACTTGGTGTTGGATTAAAGTCAGCTCCAGTATGCGCGCCATGGCTAAGCACACTGTGTCTGTGATCGTGACGTGTGCACGCTAGCATACCTACATCTCGGGATAGTCCTTTCTTGTGACCCATGTCCCTCTTTGCTTCTGAAAATTCCTGTTTTTGGAACTGATCAAGAGATTTGTGTTAATAAATGTACTATATTGCCGTAGTCTCGTTCCTAGGTCCCACCCTGTACACTGTTTTTTGTGTTTTTATTACTATTTCATGCATATATATTTGTTTATTTAGCTGACTTTTGTGGTAATGGATAAAGAATGAATTAGTGGATCTTTTGCCTTATAAATATTTACCGTCTCTCTTTGACCATGTGAAATGTAGGGAGGTATGACGCTCTAGTTTGGCATTTGTGACCTTGGCTAGTAACGGTAGCTTGTAACACTAATGCACAGACACAACTCCCATTATGCAGCTATTTGTTGTAGCTGTGACATGCAGAGTTAACATGAAAGAATTGTTGGTTCTGGACATTGTTTTGTGGATACAGGACTACGAGTACGTGTACACAGTGCTTTGTGCTTCTGATGATACTGAA
Source organism: Rhinoderma darwinii (assembly GCF_050947455.1). Taxonomy (NCBI): domain Eukaryota; kingdom Metazoa; phylum Chordata; class Amphibia; order Anura; family Rhinodermatidae; genus Rhinoderma; species Rhinoderma darwinii. The sequence goes on along the minus strand of NC_134687.1, from coordinate 234,023,066 downwards.
AGCTCTCCGCTGAATAGACTTTTTTGGTTTGACTAGTCGAGCACAAAGGAATTCCTGCTGTTTATTCTTTGGAAATGCTTCCATGAGGAAGCTTAAAGTAAACCTGCCACTCAGAAGGAATGTAAACCCATCAAGTATCAGAGCATAGTTTCTATATAGAAATGGTGCGCCGCTAGTTTACAATTGATAACTCTCTTGTATAATCCGGTCCAGTTTTTATAACAATATCTATGTTTAGTGGATCCAAAAAGTAGGAAAAGTATAAAGAAAATACTGATATTTCTTCTTTCCTTTGTATCCATTCCTGTGTTTGGCTAAAAAAAAAAACGACATCAAAAACAGCATGTGTGATTCCAGCCCTAGGCCTCGGCATTATGACGGAGACGCCAAAATGAAACTAGATTGTGTGCCATGTATAACACTGTAATCTCTAAAGCTGGCCATACAAATCAGAGAAAAGCCGATCTCGTCGATCGGCCAACTGTCTATGCTGTCGGCGGAAAGAAGGACTTGGCATTTTGGATTTCAACATGCCTGATCCTTAGTTTCCACAGAAGATAAGCCACTGCTGCAGGAGTCTAGCAGCTGCTTATACCTCTCTCCAATAGCTATCTAATGTGTATGGCCAGCTTTAGAATCACTGAGGACTAACTGTGCTTCTAGAGGGGGATGTGGTTCAATATACAGCATCCAATGGAGCATACAGTTTGTTTTTAATAGGGACACTGTAGGGCTAGGTGAGTCATTTAATTTATTCCAATCATTTGCCGTTTCAATGCTCCATTGTTTGTTTTTTAACAAAATCAGAAAATCTAACTTTGGCCTGACCCCCACGGCAGTGGCTTCTCATCCGCCGCTGCCAATTCTTGGAGGTGTTGACATCACGTCGTCCCGTGTCTGTGCCCTCACAAGACCGCTTTCATGCTTCTTCCAAAGTGCACAGAACGCAGATGGGTGACCGGGAAGGGCATGTGTAGCGTCTGTCTTGAGAGGGGGTATCTTTTCTGGGGACTCTGGTCCATTTTGTGGATGACTGGTCTGGGGTTCGTATTGATAGTGTTATCTGCTCTGGGGTCTCTCAAGGAGTGGGTCTGCTCTGGGATCTCTGAGGGTGCCTGCTCTGGGGTCTCTGTTGAAGGGGGGATGCCTGCAATAGGGTCTGTTTGGTCCATTTTGTGAACGGCTGGTCTGGGGTCTGTCTTGATAGGCAGTGTCTGCTCTGGGGTCTCTGTTGAGTGAGGTCTGCTCTGGGGTCTGTGTTTTAGGGGGGGTTTGTCTGATCCATTTTGTGAATGGCTGGTCTGTGTTGAGTGGGGGTCTAGTCTGTCTGGAAAGGGGGTGTCTGCTCTAAATAGCGGCAAAATTCCGTAAATTCTAGTACGTACATAGGTATATTTGATTGTTTGTAATAAGTGTACGCATCTAAATAGTGAGTGTGCATGTTTTGTAGGTAATTAATGTGTGTTCCACAATGTTGTGAGTGTGCATGTGTAGTGAATATGCGTACGTGTGTGTGTGTACAATGCATTCGAAAAGTCTTTGGACCCTTTAAATGTTTTCACAGTTTGTTATGTTGAGGCCTTGTGCTATAATTTAAAAAAAATTCAAGCTTTTCCCCATCTTTCTGCACTCAATACCCCTTGGGGAAAAACTTGATTTTTTTTTTATTTTAGCACAAGGCCTCAACATAACAAAGTGAAAGGGTATGAATACATTTTCCGAATGCACTGTATGTATGTAGTAAATGAGAAAATGTATGTATGTGTGCATGTAGTAGTAAGAATGTATGTGTCGGTACATCTGGGCATACCTTGCTATAATGAGCGTGCCTATGTGTAGTGTATATCTGAAAGTGTATACATAGTAAGTATTCATGTATGTAGTGAGTGTGCACGTGCATCTATGTAGGACATCATGAACTGTTAGGCCTTGTTCACACAGTGTAGATTTGCTTCAAATTTTGCATGCATTATTTAAGCCAAAACTAGTATTCGATCCAGGAGAACAGACCTATAAGGCCTTTCTATCTATATATATATATATATATATATATATATCTTCTGTTTAGGTTCTGTTCCTAGTTTTGGCTTATGCAATATCTGCAGCAACTCTTTGCAACTGAAAATCGGTTCTACTCATCTGAATAGAACTTGCAGAAATCCATACACCTGCTGCAGAGAGAACCGCATTCAGATTAAAGGAAATTTCTGCAACAAAATCGTGACAGCACCCTAATACGGCCCTGTTTCCAGGTGATTCTACTGAAATTTTATTTTTAGGCCATATCGCCCTGCCCTATGTTTTGGTATGTTTTATAGTTAATTTAGCAAGAAAAAAAATTATCAGAATTATAATTTACAATTGTCCATAAATGTAAAAAAAAAAAAAGATTTATTTTAGGCCCTAGGACGCTGTTTTATGAAGATAAAAATATAACACTATGCATGCCTTCTTGGGAATGAACGAACACCTTATTAATGTTCCATATGCTGGGCAGGGAAGCAGTTAAAGTTTCCCTATATTCAATATTTATACAGTATATGCACCACCATATGAATCCAACAGAATAAAAATTGTGCCATGTTTCATCAGAGCTATTCTCCTCTAGAGGCATTGGCTCGCAGGACAACGGTGGGAAATTAGATTCTTTACCATTCCTTGATACCGGATCTCTGCCACTCATGATAGGAACAATTCTGCTAATAGAAAAATATTAAGGCATTACCGTATGTGAAGTTGCCTAATACATAAGCATATGTTCACCCAAGGTAAAGATCGTTTTCTTTTCATTATATATGTGTGTGTTTTCATCACTGACATGTGCCTGACATAGAAATAATGGTGGATCTTATCCATTGGGCAGATCAATGTGTGACTTAGACATTAATTACCAGTGACTGCAAGCCTCATTTTACATGCAAAGTTGACATTTCAGCCCAACCGTTTCTTGTACACTTGTTTTTATGTGCAGGTTCAAAGAGACTAGGCGTGGCACATGAGTGTGTATTGTAGCGAAGAAGGAAATAGTGACAGTAAATAGAGTATTGCGTGATTTATAAAGCATGTGAGGCAGCATTTCCTGCACCACATAGGAAAAATGGCACACAGTGATGTCATAACTGCGCCATGTTAACTATTACTACCACTTAAATTGCCACAGCATAGTTATTTTGAACGGTGGTACGGATGATATGATTAAATATATCACATTACTACTTTCTGTAGCTTCCTGAAGGCTACGTTAGGCTGATCACTGTGGGTCCAACTTCAGAAACCTCCGGCAATCGGTAGCAAGCCCCGGCTGCCCGTTCACTTCTTCTGCAGTGGAAAGGCTACACCTATTGATGCTTTTGAAAGATACGTTCCTTACTTACAGATCAGTCTTTTAAAAATGCACTTTCAAAATAGTGTAGTCGCTAAGTGGCCACAAAAGGTATTCATGATCTATATTTAGCACTGAACAAATCCCAGGAGCCAAGTAGCCAATGAGAAATTGGTTGGCGGTGCCTAACTTATTGGGTTATTTTCTATGGAGATCTATGGGAGTTCTTTTTGCCTGGCTGCTAGAAAAAGAAAATACTCTACTGGCTCTTGGAATAGTCTTATATGCTTTTTAAAATCTACAGAACCCTCTACTTTAAATTAGATCTTCACCGGTGCCCAGCCCTTAGTTACGGCCCTGCCCTTTCCATGTGTTCCCTAGCTTATAGAACCTATAATACCTAGACTTGTCAATTTTCACTTTAGCAATTTAAACGTGTCATCCTGGAATCGACAATTATCACATGATGGATAATAATTGTCTGATTGTTGGGAGGCCCAGCGATTGTACCCCACTGATCGCGAGAACAGGTGTACCCCCAGATCCTCCTAAGTGTAACCCAACAGAGAGAAGGAGCTTGAATGGAGCGGCAGTTGAGCATTCACCCGCTTCTCCATTCATTGTCTGTGACTGTCGGAAATAGCGAGCGCTGCACTCATCATTCCCATAGACTTTGAATAGAACGACAGCGGATATTCTCGATTGCCACTCCATTCAATGCCCTCCTCACTGCAGTATAACTGTGCAGAGGAACGAAGGGGTTCGGACCTCTGTTCTCATGATTGGTGGGGATCCCAGTGATCAGACAATTATCACCTATCCTGTGGATAAGTCATAATTGTCGATTCTGGGAATACCCCATTAATGCTATGTGCACACTGCTTTTGCGGCATACGTTCGATGCATGTGGCGGTATGCCAAAAAAGTGTCGTCCTGCGCCAACATACCACTTTCTCAACTGCACTAAAAAGCACAGTCGACTAGGTTTCTTTGCGGGCTCCCGCTGCACTGAAAAGTATATAGTGGGCAGTATAGGTTTGTTATGAATGGGACCCAATTGGTATCTTTGTAAAATTTTTACCTTCTATAAATCACTTCAATGTGGCACAAATCCGTACATAAATATGGTTTACGGGCACGAAAATGTCTCATTTACCCCTCCTTTTTTCAGACCTAGACATTTTCTAAAGCTTCACAAATGTTCCTTGCAAATATCCAGTGGAGATGTGGAATTATTGACTCAACAGAAAAAAGTTTGTCCCATTCTCTACCTGTTTTCTGGCATTTGTCCAGTCCTACAACATTACACATAGTTTCCATCTTTTGCAGAAATGGGAATTGAATAGGCTTCCCACAGTATTAATATTATATGGCATTATGCCTTGTTCCCATCCTTCATTACTTCTGTTCTTTTCATTTGTAGGTGGAGATGTTAGTTCTTCTCTTTAAGGCTAGATTCACACGAGCATGGGGAAACTGGGACGTGAAAAACGTGGCGTTTTTCACGTCCGAGGGGGCCCCCGTGCGGGTCCTGTTTTCATGGATCCCCATAGACTTTAGCCTATGGAGGGATCCATGAAAACGGAAGATAATAGGACGGCCCCATTGAAAAACATGCGTCCGTGTGACGGCCATTGTTTTAACGGCCATCACACGGACGTATTCAACGCTCGTGTGAATAAGGTCTTACATAGAACCCAATTCGGAAACTAGACACCACCTCAAAACTTTCCCGTACACAGGAAAATCCCACTCGAATTTGACATAATTAAACTATTGAGCTGAAAATCCAGTGCAGATGTCTGTAGTATGCGGATTCTAGAAGGCTTGTATCTGGCAGAAAGCTTTTATAGACTTCAGCTAAAGATATGATCATTAACATACCCTTCTGTTTTCTGTCTCATTTGATGTCATGTAACATTAGACATTCCCGCTGCACTGTTAGTTATGCTCAAATTAAGAAAATGCATTAGAGGAGCTCTTAGTGTGCGCTGTGTGACCTCCTGGACTAAAATGACTTGTACACAATCTTCTGTATTGCCTCTTACTAGTAATAGATGCTGGTTTCTATAGAGCTACTGTAGATTTGCAGAATAAATGATATCATATTTATCCGGATACCCATTAGTGTTTAATTCACAACTGTATACTATAGGACTTCTCTGTGTTTATGGTACAATTTGCCTAAAATTGACATGACTGATGTAGCAACCCAGTAGTCTTAACCCCTTAATGACCAGCCTATTTTAAACCTTAATGACTAAGCTATTTTTTACGTTTTTCCATCGTCGCATTCCAAGAGCTATAACTCTTTTATTTTTGCGTCGACATAGCTGTATAAGGTCTTGTTTTTTGCGGGACAAGTTGTATTTTTTAATAGCACCATTTTGAGGTACATATTATTTATTGATTAACTTTTATTAACTTTTTTTGGGGGGGGCATAGAAAAAAATCTGAAATTGTTCCACTCTTTTTTGCGTCCTAAATCTACGCAGTTTACCGTGTGATATAAATAACACAATAAGTTTATTCAGCGGGTTGTTACGATTGCAACGATACCAAATTTGTATAGTTTTTGTATGTTTTACTACTTTTACACAGTAAAAACGCTTTTTTTTCACAATTATTTGTTTTTGTGTCTCCATATTTGAAGAGCCGTAACGTTTTTATTTTTTCGCCGATGCAGTTGAATGAGGGCTTTTTTTTTGCGGGACGACTTGTAATTTTTATTGGTACCATTTTGGAGTAGATGCGACTTTTTGATCACTTTTTAATCAAATTTTTTTTAAAAGTCAGGATTCACAGAAAACAGCAATTTGTCCGTCGTTTTTTATTTAATTTTTTACGGCGTTCACCGTGCGGGTTAAGTAATGTAATAGCTTTATAGTCGAGGTCGTTACGGACGCGGCGATACCAAATATGTGTAACTTTTTAACTTTATTTTGGTTTTTAATACTAAAGCAGTTTGTCAGGGGAAAAAGTGGGTTTTTCATTTTTTTTTTTTTTCAAATTTTTTTTTAATTAACTTTTTATTAAACTTTTTTACTAGTCCCACTAGGGGACTTCACTGTGCGATCCTCTGATCGCTATTATAATACACTGCAATACTTTTGTATTGCAGTGTATTATGCCTGTCCGTTTAAAACGGACAGGCATCTGCTAGGTCATGCCTGCGGCATGATCTAGCAGGCAGTCGCTACAGGCAGACCTGGGGGCCTTTATTAGGCCCCCGGCTGCCATCGCAGACACAGACACTCGGCGATCTTATCGCCGGGTGTCGGGATGAGAGGGAGCTCCCTCCCTCTCTCCAAAACCACTCAGATGCGGTGCTCGCTATTGAGCACCGCATCTGAGGGGTTAAACGGGTGAGATCGATACTAATATCGATCTCACCCGGCAGAGCAGGTACGCCCCCAGCCCTCAGCTGCCTCTGGCAGCTGAGAGCAGGGAGATTTGACAGTTCCCTTCTCTGTTTACTTATTCCGATGCAGCGACGTAAAAAGTCTATGGCATCGGAATAAGGCCCGTTAGTGACCAACGTAAAAAGACTATGGGCCGGTCACTAACTGGTTAATAAAAGCTCACTAGACCGAATTTAGAAATGTGAGTATATGTATGTAAATGTTATAAAAACAACTGCTATTACAATTCACAGAATTGTATATTGGTGTTCTGGAGGTAGAAGTGATCATGCGAACAGACTTTTTCAGGACTTCTAGTCAGTGATGACATTACAATCCTCCTCAATCCGAGCTAAAATGACTGCTATATACAACCATAAATTTCATCGAACCGTACAGCACATTAAGATATAATCCACTTAATTGAGTAATGAGTAATTCGGGGTGTTGTCTAGTGCTTTTCAGTGTACGGAAAATGGAAAGTTGAATAACAGAGATTGTGGTCCACTTCTATTCTTCAAAACAGGCACAGGAGATAGCGGAGGGGAGAATGGGAGAAAAGATGGTAGTGTTTTACAAGAAGGTGTGCACAATATTACCCTGTAATCCAGAACTCATGAAGATTTGTGAAATCTGCTTCATGACTCCTAGTGAGTCAGACTCTGTTGGTGTATACTAAATGCACTCATGTCCGTACAGGCATTTTTTGCTATCGCTTTATAACGCATTAAACTGTTGTGTAAGGGGCAGTTTTGATCATTTTTAGACTGTTTTGAGTCAATAGTTTTGAGTTTTGAGTTCAAGTCCAGGCTGGATTTTCAGCATTTTATCAGTGTCTACCGGTTATTTTATTCACTCGGTGCAGATTTGTTGCAGAAGTTTCTGCGACTGAAGAATCCATTCCATACATCTAAATGGGGCTGTTTCTGCAAGATCCTTTCAGATGAATGTCCCAGTCCAGATATTTCTGAACTTTAGACATGTTGGCTGATTCATTCTTAAAATGAGCTTACACTCTCTACAGGTGAACCCTTTTGCTTATGGTTTTGGTAAACTTCTTCTTTTATGGCAGAACTAAAGATCTTACACGTGCTTTGGGTTGTTGGTACATGTTTGTCAATGAGTAGACAACTATCTTATTGGCAGACTAAACGCCATTTAAACGGTGCTTGTTTCCTCCATTCACTCAGCAATGATCAGAATGCCGGCAGCACATCTACCTGTGTAAGCAAGACAAGCGACCAAAAGATCCGTTTTTTTCGGCTGATCACTGCCCTGTTTACACCGTCTTGTTCGTGAGATCATCGGCCATGTAAAAGAAGCAGTTTTTCGGCACATTATTACACTGAGAACGAGAATGCGGGCAGTCACAATGGGACAGCCTTAGGATATCCATTAAGGAGTCCAATGTTTTTATAGCGTAACCAGGATTTTGTATGTCCTATTTATTTATTATTTCCACTTCTAAAGTAGGTCAGTTAATCTATTAACATAAATATAAAATACAAAAAAACACATGGATATTAAACAGTTTTGCAGCCCTACAGACCAGAATATGTATTTTATAGATTGCTGCACTTCTACTTATGCATAAAATATATAGCCACGACATATGCAGCTGTATTCCATACAGTTGGATATTTTACCCATCAATTGCTTTTTAATACAGTAAAAAAAATACAAATAAAAAAAATTATGCCAATGTATAGCACTCGAACGTATACTAAAGTCTTTTGCTATATGTTGAAGAAAGACTGTATATGTGTACGGCATTTACTACTCCTTGTCAATGAATTAGAATATCATCAAAAAGTTAATTTATTTCAGTAATTCAATTAAAAAAGTGAAACTCGTATATCATATAGATTCATTACACACAGAGGGATCTATTTCCAGCATTTTTTTCTTTTAATGTTGATAAATATGGTTAACCGTTAATGACAACCAAACATTTAGTGTCTCAGAAAATTAGAATATTAAATAAGCCCAATTTCAAAAATGATTTTTAATACCGAAATGTTGGCCTACTGAAAAGTCTGTACAGTATTTGCCCTCAATACTTGGTCGGAGCTCCTTTTGCATGAATTACTGCATCAATGCGGCGTGGCATGGAGGCGATCAGCCTGTGGCACTGCTGAGGGGTTATGGAATGCCAGGTTGCTTTGATATCGGCCTTCAGCTCGTCTGCATTGTTGGGTCTGGTGTCTCCTCTTCCTCTTGACAATACCACATAGATTCTCTATAGGGTTTGTGTCCGGTGAGTTTGCTGGCCAATCAAGCACAGTGATACTGTGGTTATTAAACCAGGTGTTGGTGCTTTTGGCAGTGTGGGCAGGTGCCAAGTGCTGCTGGAAAATGAAATCCGCATCTCCATAAAGCTTATCAGCAGAGGGAAGCATGAAGTGCTCTAAAATTTCTGGTAGGGGGCTGTGTTGACTCTGGAAGTGATAGAACACAGTGGACCAACACCAGCAGATGACATGGCTCCCCAAACCATCACTGACTGTGGAAACTTCACACTGGACCTGTAATGATGGGGTAAGGAGACAGACAGGTGAGCCCTAATCTACCCGCCACTCAGTCCCTGCCTACTTGCACGACCCGTCCTAGGCGACGGCGTACAACTGGGCGACGGTCCTTACGCTCAATACGCGCACGAGAGACAAACAGACAAGGGTACACAGAAGCTAAGGGAAATGGGGCATTTGCCCACGGCAACAAGAGTAGTGAACGAGTAAAACCAGGAGTGTACGAGGTACCAAACGCAGAGCAGGAGCGTCGTCCGTAAAGCCAGGGTCAAAATGAAGCTTAGGTCAATAGTAATAGCTGGAACAGCAGAGCCAGGAAACGAGAGAATCCCAGGCAAAGACAAGAAGCAAATGAAGGTATACATAGACCGAGGGCAGGAGCTAGAACCGTCTGGCCAGGCTGTGATAGGGTCTCCCACTCCTCAGCCTACCAGCCTGAGTGGTAGCAGATCGAGTCACTCTATCAGACCTAGGAGCAGATGCAGACTGATTAACCACGGGCGTCGACACAGAAGCTGTGTCTGGCAGATCCTTTACAGGACCGCAAGCAACTTGGATTGACGCCTCTCCACTCTTCCTCCAGACTCTGGGACCTTGATTTCCAAATGAAATGCAAAATTTACTTTCATCTGAAATCAGGACTTTGGACCACTGAGCTGCAGTATTGGTCCACTTTGGTCCAGAGTCAGCACAGCCGTCTACCAGGACATTTTACAGCACTTCATGCTTCCCTCTGCTGACAAGCTTTATGGAGATGCTGATCTCATTTTCCAGAAGGACTTGGCACCTGTCCACACTGCCAAAAGTACCAATAAATCTATAGAATATAAGTTTCACATTTTGAATTGAATTACTGAAATAAATTAACTTTTTGATGATATTCTAATTCATTGAGAAGGACTAGTATATTAAATCTATTATGGTTTTCCATTAGCTTGTTTTCAGCTTTTGCTTATTGTAAATATTTCCAATATTACGGAAGTAGTAATTACACTTCTCATGAAACATTTTCATTATTTAGTTTAACAAACTTTAAACTGATGAGCCAAAGCATTAGTCAAGTAATTTTACATTGGGTTCTCATGTTTGCTCAGTGAATATCAGATGTGTTCACCAGACGCTTATCTTTTCTGCCTGGACATATCCATCACCTAAATGAAGTTTTGTCATTTGCACGAAGGAAAGTCTATCTGCACATCCGTCCGCTATGGAATTTCTCAAACTATGAATATTTACCTGATGATTGCTAACTGTAGATATAGCTACAGAGGTTGAAATGTAACTGCGCGAATAGGTTGCTCCATTGTATTTTCAAGCCGGAGACTGACAACATATATCCAGGTAACACTACCTTGTATGTGCAGTATATCCCAAATGCTTGCTGTGCTACTGGTCCTCTGTGAAATCTGCCAATAGAGAGGTTCCACGTACAGTGATCACCATGTAGCAGAAATCTGCTGTAGTGCGCTGTGTTACCTGCATGCTACCATCTATGTACCTGTAGCCTAAAACATGCATTAAATGGAATGGCAAGAACCAAAACCGGGAAATAGAAATGTACACTTACAGAAACTATCTGCAAATAACTACTCATGATAATTATCAGAGTAGATGCAGAGAAGTAATGGGATAAGTAAGTGGGGATGTATGGGGAGTATTCTATAATTGTCTCACCAGGGACCATAAACTGATCAATATCTTCCTACTTTACCACCATCCTATACTATCTGTCTGTATGCATAATAAACTTGGCTTCTTGTAATCAAAAATACGTCAGAGGAACAAAACATTTCCTAGTAACCAGTTAAGGGCCTGTTCACATCAGTGTTTGGTTTCCGTTGTTCAGTTCCATTCAACATTTTTATCGGAGGGACCAATTAATGGAAAGCCGAACGGAAACTATAGCTTCCGTTTGCATTACCAATGGTTTCAATGGTAATGTTTCCGTTCCATAAAGTTTCACATTTTTTTTCACGGACACAATAGCGTAGTCGACAGCACTTTTGTTTCCGTGAAAAAAAACTGAAACTTTACGGAACAGAGACAAGCGGAAACCAAATGCAACGGAAGCATTACCATGGGTGAACGGAAACCAAATGCTGATGTGAACACACCCTAAGGCTCTGTTCACATCTGCGTCGGGGTCTCGTTCTGGCGTTCCGTTCGGGCGTTTCGTAGTCGAATACGCTATTGCTTCCGGCAAAACGACGGGTCCGGCGCACAACAGAGACAAATGGAAACCATGGGCACCGGATCCGTCACCATTGAAATCAATGGTGATAGAAATGGCAGTTTGTGTCTGTTCGGGGTCCCGTTCTGATGGAAAGCTCCGACGGAATGTCAGAACGGGACCCCAACGCAGATGTGAACAAAGCCTAAATCCGATTTTTCATTCTTCCACTGCGGTTTAGAGAATGAAAGCTGAACTCTGCTTGGTTGCTGTGGGCAGCTTGAGCACAGTTGCCCCAACTTTCTCACATGAGTATACAGTGTTACATTAATACACATTTGTTACGTTTGTGCAAAATTAATTTCCAATGTGTTTGTTTGAGATGTATCTTTTTTCCGTATTAGTTATTAGTATATTTTCCTTTTTATAGATCATCTTTGCGAATTAGCTGAAGTTTTTTTGGTTTCCTACTACAACTAAACTTCTAGATATTAGACTACTTACCAGAGTAATGGCTTAGTGGAGCGAGGCTGTATCTGTAACAACCTGCAGCCGGCTGACTTCCAAAAGATGATCTGTTCAAAATTTGATCTGCCATGTTGGATTTGTCTGTTTGTAATCTCTGATATTTTTGATTTGAATGTCCGATTTCGGCGAGAAAGCATTATGACAGAGCAAGCTTTTCCCACTAGGGGCTATTTTTACTGAGTTCATTATACTGTACTAAAAAAGAAACACACCGTATGTGTGTCCGTTTTCAGAAATGTTTGTGAAGGGCCTATCCGGTAAAACTGAAGTTGTATGACCAGACATCCAATGTATATGGTCAGTTTCTCAATGGAAGGTATTTGCAGAACACCGCGGAAAGTAAAAATATCAATGTATACTGCAATTCTATTCCATCAGGGAACATTTCATATGTGGAAGAAAATGAAAATCAATGAGAAGGATTGAAAGTGAGAAGCTGTGATGAGTCATTCTGGCTCCAAGTCCTGTCAATCTGCCAGTAAACTGAACAATTACTATAACATTAGTAGAGTATTTAGCTTACCTAACAGGAAGGTGGGGAGCTCTGAAATAGGATTTACAAGCCACATCGTCCCACCTTTGTGACTGTTCCCCTCTCGGCTGGGCTGAGACCTGTCCGTTACTAGCTGCGGCTTAGTAAAACTCTGTACGGTTTACTATAACTAATAGGAGCCATGTTAAGAAGATGAGTGGAGGTCATTTCATTTCATTTTCCATGTTTCTGAGGTAAAAACTGCTCAAAAGTCATTTTAGTGGTAGATTTCGGTCTGCAAAAATGGGGCAATTTTATTGTAATAAAGATCAGCAGTTACATGCAGAGCTATTGAATCCAGCACCTATGAACAATTCCGTCAAACATACCTGTCAATAGATAATACATCTAGTATACTTGGTGCATTACTGAAATGTCACAAAATAAATGAGATGTCACATCTTACAACTCCAGTGTGCTTCACCTCACCCCTAAATATCCCTTGTAATGGGTGCTGGGAGTCATGATTATGCTTTATACCAACAGAGCAGCCTAGCGTCTCACACCGAAGCAACAGTACAGCTTTTACAATCCTAATATCAAAATGCTTTTTTTTTTTGTTTTGTTTTGTTTTTTTAAGTGATCGCCTGTAAGAGTGTGATGGTTTTTCATTCTATCCGGTAGAGAGTCAACCATCATTACTGTGCATAAATACACTGTTGGGACTGGTGGAGTAACAAGACCTAAATGGACTGCGTAATTTCTCCCCAGGATAATGTCCAATAAGCTGCAGGGCAATGTTGTAAACGGAATATAATATTTTTGCCTTATAAGTCAACAAGTTTGTAAATGTACAGATTGAAATAAAAAAGGGCATTGATAAATATGCCCTTGTGTGTCTGTCTTCACATGCTGCCAGGAAATCGGACTAAAGTATATAGGTTTTAATTGGCTACAATCCTGATTTCTTGATATAGTAGTGCCGGAGCATTTAGGCTATGGCTACGTGGCAACATCTGCCCTTGCTGCTGCACAGTAGACCGCATCCTACATGTGACTATGCCACACTAGTGAGATATTCTGTGCCCTATTGTATAGCAGTCGCATTACATCTTACATGTTTCTAGAAGGGTATGATTTAGTTATTTTTGTTCTGATAGGATCTGACATGAATATAAAATTACATTACGTCTATTGTTTCCATTTAACTCTAGCCTTCGTTCCAGGTAAATTTTGGAAAACCCTTTCACTGTTCTAGACGTGAGAAAATAAAGATCTTTTAAAGAAGACCTCCAGTGGAAACACAACTTTCCATGTTTGCATTCCCCACCTGACTATATATCACGCTCTACACTTTTATGTAAACTGGACTTACTTTTTGAACTGCTGCCTTGTCTGTGCTTTAAAAAAAGCCTCCACCTTGAGTCTTAGATTTCCACAGCTTTCTCTTCCTGTCTGCTTTGCTATTAATCCCATGATGCTTCAGCACAGCATCACATAACTAGCTAAAGACCATACCATTTCTGCATGCTGGGGGACACTGTGATTATCATTCTCTCTATATTCTCCTAAATAAGCTGAGAAATCATAAGTATACAGACAGGGAGGCTGCCCTATATTCTTCTACATCACACTAGTCAAACCTGTGGCCTTCCAGCTGTTGCAAGGCTACAACTCCCAGAATGCCTTAAAAGCATGCAGCAGCCAGGGAATGCTTGGGAGTTCTAGTTTTGCAACCGCTGGAGGGCCACAGGTTTGACACCACTGTTCTACATTATACCTGTGTGACAGGAACCTGTCTTTAGTATCAGTGGTAGCTGATGACAGAAGTTTCTGTCCCCCCCCCTGTGCAAAACTAGTGTGGTACAGGAACTACTGAAGCCTGTGATGGGTGACACACAGATCTTCATAGAATCGAGTAGAGAATGCGTGTCACCGAGCCAGATTCACGCTGCTGCTAAGCAACCATCCCGGTCTGATATATAGAGATAGAAGCAGCAAGAAACATAACAGGTGAGAGATTGACACATGGAATACCATAACGGTACACCTGGGGAAAATTTAGTTTTGGCGAGAGTGTCCCTTTAAATAAACCTACAGTATATTTACACTGCTGTGGCCCGCTGCTTCAGCCGGCACTGGGCGTCACTTCCCATGGCCAATTATGGCAAGGCACTGTGGATGCAAAACATTATATTCAAACTTAATTGTAGTTCTATGAATAGTGCGATCTCATTATGTGGCCCTTGGGCTCAAAAATATATGCACCCCTATCTTTGGGCACCCTGAATATAATGTAGTCCTGAAAACTTTAATTGAAGCTAAAGTGTTCATCACTGATCAAATGAATGGCCATAACACTAAGCCAGACAGTTGCTAAGTCGTCTAGCAGTACATACAAGTGCACTGTAAAGTGGAGGCATTAGATAGGAAGGAATGACCTCACTCTGTAGATGACTTTGTTAATCACGACTGACTGTGGATTGTTTTATGAATAATGAATTAGTCTGGAAAAGAACATCCTGCAAGACACACTTCTAAAAATACAGAGCTATGCTGTCCGGAATGTTCTTCATTTTATGGCTATGTTACTGCCAGGGTGTGTAAGAGACCTACTAGTTTGATATTCTTTATTCTTGGATATTAGAAGCTATACACTGTTCAATAATAGGACTACTTTGTTTATACTCTGGGTTCTTACAATTCCTTGGTTGGTTTTTTCATCTTAAGATCCATATAAATAAATTGTAAGTTCTGACAGCTCTTGTTTTAATAACGGCCCAAAATGTGTCCCAAAAATGATTATAATAATCAGAAATGTACAATTTTTTTTAAATTTTGTTGCCAGTTTGAGATACCTTGACTTTTTACTAGGCCATCTTGGCACATAGGCTACCTGACTTCCTCGATTTTGTTGAGCCCTAAGGCCCTGTTCATATCACATTTGTGATGTATGTTTAGCGAGTGCACCAGGAAAGCTACCGACATACACGCTATAGGTGTTAATTGGGCTCCAATACCCAGTGGAGGCTAAAAGAATGTAATTTTGGCCTCCGTCTGGCTGGTATATGTTGGTGTACTTT
This sequence comes from Rhinoderma darwinii, assembly GCF_050947455.1. Lineage (NCBI taxonomy): Eukaryota > Metazoa > Chordata > Amphibia > Anura > Rhinodermatidae > Rhinoderma > Rhinoderma darwinii. The sequence continues at coordinate 234,007,562 of NC_134687.1, read as the reverse complement.
TTTTTTTTTTTCCCGAGTTATGGAATAGCGTAGTAGACTCTGCTATTCCATACAACAGGATCCTGCAAGAAAAGTATACAACGTGGTATTTTTCCAATACATTAACTAGTTGCCGACACAGGATGAGAACACTCGTCCTGAGTGGCAGGTGCTTGGCACATTAGGACGAGTATTCTCGTCCTCTGTGACAGCCAGTCTCCCGCGCGCCATGATGAGCGGGGCAACGGCTGTAATATGCAGCCGCAGCCCCGCTCTAACAGCGGAGAGAAGAGAAACCTTGGTCTCTCCGCCGTTAACCCCTTTAATGCCGCCAACAAAGCTGAGCACGGCATTCAAAGTGAATAGGAGAAGGGGGGACTGCCCTTTCTTCACGTCACAGGACACGATCAAGGCCCATAAGTTGTATGGCCAGGCAGCCTAGGGTCCATTGAAGGACCCCAGGGCTGTCTGACCATATTCCCTGTTAGGGCTTGCTGAGGTATGTCCTAACAACTGCCTGTGTACAATCAGTACACAGGCTAATGTACTGGCATATAGATATATGCCAATACTTTAAAGTTAAACAATTTCAAATATAAAATCCCTCTATGGGATTTTAAAAAAAAAGTTACATTAATTTAAAAAAAAAAAAATTGTAAAAAAATACACAAATACAATTTTGTTACAATGAATAAACTTTTTAAAATATAAGTCCCACAACATGAAATAATATAGACATATTTGGCATCGCCACGACCGTAACAACCTGTACAACAAATGTATGAAATTATTTATGATCGGTGTAAGGTGTAAAAAAAAAAACATTAACTGGGTTTTTTTTTCTTCTACATTTTTGCCAAAATAATATAAGTTATATAAATTAAACGATAATGTATTCGTACCAAAAAATGGTACCTACATAAATACAACTTGTCCCGCAAAAAAAAAAAAGTCATGCAACTACGTCGTACAAAAAAATTATAAGCGCCGGGATGCAAAGAGGGAAATATAAAAAAATTGTTCTGTCCTCAAGGCCACAATTGTCCGTGTCCTTAAGGGGTTAAACTGATACGCCATGAGCTTTTCAATAGTATTTCATGACGTATATGTTAAACAGATGTCATAATAGTCTATGGGTTACGGATAACACTGTTAGGCAGTTACATAGTTACATAGTTACATAGTTCGTACGGCTGAAAAAAGACACATGTCCATCAAGTCCAACCAAGGGAAGGGAAAAGGGAAGGAAAAATTTCTACACATAGGAGCTAATATTTTTTTGTTCTAGGAAATTATCTAACCCTTTTTTAAAGCCATCTACTGTCCCTGCTGTGACCAGCTCCTGCGGTAGGCTATTCCATAAATTCACCGTTCTTACTGTAAAGAAGCCTTGTCGCCTCTGCAGCGTGAACCTTTTTTTCTCCAGACGGAGGGAGTGCCCCCTTGTTTTTTGAGGGGGTTTTACAAGGAACAGGATATCACCATATTTTTTGTATGTGCCATTAATATATTTATATAAGTTAATCATGTCCCCCCTTAGTCGTCTTTTTTCAAGGCTAAATAGGTTTAATTCTTTCAATCTTTTCTCATAACTTAAATTCTCCATGCCCCTTATTAGCTTCGTTGCTCTTCTTTGTATTTTTTCCAACTCCAGGGCATCCTTTCTATGAACTGGAGCCCAGAACTGAACTGCATATTCTAGATGGGGCCTCACTAATGCTTTGTAAAGTGGCAATATTACATCTCTGTCCCGCGAGTCCATGCCTCTTTTAATACACGACAATATCTTGCTGGCCTTTGAAGCAGCTGATTGACACTGCATGCTGTTATTGAGTTTATGATTTACAAGAACACCCAGATCCTTCTCAACAAGTGAATCCGCCAGTGTAGCTCCCCCTAGGACATATGATGCATGCAGGTTGTTGGTACCCAGATGCATAACTTTACATTTATCTACATTAAACTTCATCTGCCAAGTGGACGCCCAAACACTTAGTTTGTTTAAATCTGCCTGTAATTCATGAACATCTTCCATAGTCTGAACTATATTACATAGCTTGGTGTCATCTGCAAAAATAGAAATAGTGCTATTAATCCCATCCTCTATATCATTAATAAATAAGTTGAATAGTAGTGGTCCCAGCACTGAACCCTGGGGTACACCACTTATAACCGGTGACCATTCAGAGAAGGAATCATTGACCACAACTCTCTGGATACGGTCCTTGAGCCAATTCTCAATCCAATTACAAACTATATTTTCTAAACCTATAGTCCGTAATTTACCCATTAGGCGTCTATGGGGGACAGTGTCAAATGCCTTTGCAAAGTCCAAAAACACTAAATCCACAGCGGCCCCTCTGTCTAGACTTCTGCTTACCTCTTCATAAAAACAGATTAGGTTAGTTTGACAACTTCTGTCCTTAGTAAAACCATGCTGGCTGTCACTTATAATGCTATTTATTGTCACATAATCCTGTATATAGTCCCTCAATAGCCCCTCAAACATTTTCCCCACGATGGATGTTAAGCTTACTGGTCTATAATTACCCGGGGAAGACCTAGAGCCCTTTTTGAAAATAGGCACCACATTTGCCCTGCGCCAGTCCCTTGGCACTATACCAGTCACTAGAGATTCTCTGAATATTATGAAAAGGGGGACAGAAATAACTGAACTAAGCTCTTTAAGAATTCTAGGGTGTAACCCATCTGGTCCCGGAGCCTTGTGCACATTTATTTTATTTAATTTAGCTTGGACCATCTCTACATTCATCCAATTCAGTATATCAGCCGATATATTAACAGCACTGGCACCGGCTACATCAGCTGCTCTTTCTTCAGTTGTATATACAGAGCTAAAGAACCCATTTAGTAACTCTGCCTTCTCTTGATCCCCTGTGATCAACTCCCCATTACCATTATCTAGGGGTCCTACATGTTCAGACCTTGGCTTTTTTGCATTTATATGCTTGAAGAATTTTTTAGGATTTGTTTTACTATCCTTGGCCACCTGCCTTTCATTTTGTATTTTTGCTAATTTTATTACATTTTTACAGATTTTATTAAGCTCTTTATATTTTACAAAGGCTACAGCTGTACCCTCAGATTTGTATTTTTTAAATGCCCTTTTTTTGTCATGTATTGCCCCTTTCACAGAAGGTGTAAGCCATGTGGGGTTTAATTTGAGTCGTTTATACTTATTACCTGTAGGAATAAATTTTGCACTATAATAACTCAAAGTAGATTTGAAAATCTCCCATTTATCATTTGTTCCATTATTTGACATTAGTTCTTCCCAGTCCATATCCTGAATTGCAGCCCTCATCCTGGGGAAATTGGCTTTCTTAAAATTAAATGTTTTTGCCCTCCCAGCCTGCGTTTGTTTTTTACAGTATAGGTAAAATGTAACTATATTGTGATCACTGTTACCGAGGTTTTCACGAACATTGACATTCCCAACAAGATCTGCATTATTAGAAATGACCAGATCCAACAGAGCTTCACCTCTAGTCGGGTCTTCCACAAACTGGCCCATAAAATTTTCCTGCAACAGGTTGAGGAAATGTCTCCCCTTTGCAGTTGAAGCCGAACCATGACACCAATTAATATCCCGGAAATTAAAATCTCCCATTATCACTACAGTACCCGCCTGTGCAGCCCGCTCCATCTGTTTATATAGCTGAACTTCCATCTCCTCAGTTATATTGGGGGGTCTATAGATTACACCATAAGTAATTTTTTCAGTGTTTACCTCCCTTTCTAGTTCCACCCACAAGGTTTCAACCTCCTCACAGTCTTCACCCACTATTGTCTCTTTCACACTCGCCTTCATATCACTTCTCACATACAGACATACACCACCACCTTTCCTATTTGTCCTGTCTTTACGAAAAAGTGTAAAACCCTGTAGATTTACAGCCCAGTCATGTGAAGAGTCCAGCCATGTTTCAGCAACACCAACTATATCTATATTTTCTTCCAGTATCAAGGCCTCCAGCTCCCCCATTTTACTTGCTAGACTTCTGGCATTTGTGAACATACACTTTAACTTGCCTGTCAGTTTTTCACTTTTATTATCAGAAATGTGATTTGACATTAATCGGTCCTTTTTATTTACACTGATGTTTTGTAACGAAAGGATCTCCTTATCCTGTTGTCTAGTCCTCTCCCCACATTCTGTTGGGAGCTTTTTTCCGGGGTATACTCTAAATGAAGACCAAAAAACGGGATTCACATTGTGAAATCACACTGTGCTTGTGCGTACACCAAACGTATCCATAAGCGCCCATTTACCCGACATAGGGAAAAAGCGTGTCCATTTGGCCACCGTTTTATACCTTTCTTTCAACTGTATGGAATAGTGTAGTCCACTGTGCTACAACCAGCAAAAATGTATACATGTGGGAGCCTTTGGTTGACTGCTGTCACTGTATGCCTTTACAGTGGGATCAGTCTGTGGTATACATTGAGAAATTTTCATTTATGTGTAATAATAAATACACTAATAGTAATCTGTTACACATGCATGTAAATTCCTCAAACCTTTTTCGCCAAAAAAAGATTTATTAATTCCGAACATCCTGCATTTCTGTGGTGGTCTTTATGTATTTTATTAACAAAGTAATGTCTATACTTCGAACAAGGGTCATTGGTGTAAAAAAATGGATCAAAACGCCATTTGTAGAATTCCAGTTTGTTTATAAACCATTCATATCACCGTCACAATCTCAAGTTTTCTGCATGCACTTCTGATTTGTTTGCACGCGATCATTTATGTCAACCTTGGCTTACATAGGCTAATGATAAGACTATGAAACTGAGTGCTCTTTGTAACGCAAACGAAGAGTCACCAAAAAGGTAACTTTTTATACCAGATAAGACCTTTTGACGTGCAGGAAAACCTTTCATACAACATATGTCTGTAGGTACCTTGCCCATTGATATCAATGGAGAGCAATGTGGATACATAATTCCCGTCCAACCAAACTGTTTTAAAAGCCGAGGGAGCTTATCCACCCCACAATGGATTCATTGTGTACATTTTTTTTTTTCCTACTAGTGGGATGTAAACTGGCATCATAACAATAAAGAGCTTCTGTGCTAAAAATTTAAGCATATCTTAATTGGACAACATTCCCTTATTCGGAATTTCCACCTTTTGGAACCCATTTAAGGGTTTTATTTGGAAATCAGTAGAATATAGACTTGTGTACACCCCTCAGTACATTGAAACGGTAGCCTTTACTCTGCTACTATTTAAATTGCCTGTAGTCCTGCTTACTTCACCCACACAAAGTTTGACTGACGCGTTTTGCTGTATAAACATACATGCAGGGAAAGCTGTTAATTACTCTGTGTGGTGGGGGGGGGGGGGGGGGAAGCAGGACTCACAGACTTACTCTATGGCCCACATTTATTATACAGTTTATACCTGATTTAGGCGGAAATTGAACAACATAAAAAATTGCATCTAAAATTTGTTCAAAATTTCTAACATTTGTCTTTTCACTTCAAACCATTAAACAGGCGAGTAAAGGTGAGCGTGGTCAAGCTGTAAACAAACTTTTAGCCTAGTTTATTAAATGAAAATTTGAAAAATAGCATAGATTAGTGGGGCAAAAGTTAGTAGGCGCAAAATGAAATTCATACAGTCAGACAATTCCAAACGCATCCGAATTATTAAGAGCTATGTGCCTCTTCATTAGGTGCAAATCTCACCAACTGCCCTCTGGCCCTTCATTGGCTCAAAACACGTCATTAATAAATATGGATCTATGAGTCCTGACCACATTAGAAAATCTTCTGCTACCCTCAGATAGGAGACAACTCACTTTGATATAGGGCTTGTCCATACACAACAGAATTGCTGCAGAAAGTTTATGCAGCAATTCTGTTTGAAAGTCAAAGGCTTTCCGCTGCGGCAAAAATGCACCATTTCCTGCGGTTTTTGCAGCAGAAAGTGGTGCGTATTTTGCGGCGTTTTTTTACAATGCTAGGAGATGCTGACATCTCTGAAAAACGCAGCAATTCTGTCCACATTACGTAGCAGGAATTGACATGCTGCGGTCTGAAAAATACCCAACGCAGGTCAATTTCGGCTTGGAAATTTTACGCAGCATGTGGATAAGATTTGTTAAATCTCATCCACTATGCTGCTACTGAATTCTGCTGCGTTTTTTCCGGCCGGAAATAAAACGCGGCATTTCTGTTACGTGTGGACGAGCCTATAGAGGACAAGTTTACAATCTGGTATTCCTGGAACCATAGAGTCACCCTGTAAAATTATTTCCTAATATAATGTATCAGAAAATGCTACTATATTCAGTTTATATGGCCTACGGAGCAGCAGGGGAGAATTTGATTTCTCATTAGTTTCCCAGAAGGGCAGTTCTAATAACTTTCATATTATATTTAATTGCCAAAAATGTAATTCACATAATCGATCTTCACGTTAAGACCTTATTCACATGAACGTGTCCGTTTTGCGCATGTAAAAAACGCAGCATTTTTCCTGTGTTGCAGTTCCGTGTGACATCAGTGTATGGTGCGTGTCTGCTTTTTTTACGCGTGTATGTCATCCGTATGTCACGCGTTTCACGTCAGCAAAGTAAACTGAAGGAGGTGTTTTTCTTTTTTTCATAATTTCTTTAGCAACTCTTGCGTGAATCACGGATGTGCGTCCGTGTGCTGTCCGTGAATTCAATGGGTGCGGGATGCGCAAAAAACGCACAAGTATAGGACATGCAGTGAGTTTCACGCAGTGGACACACGCTGCGTGAAAAATACTGAATGTCCCATTGACTTGCATAGGTCCGTGTGACGTGCGTTATTTTCATGCGCGTGACACGGACATGAAATACTCTCGTGTGAGTTAGGCCTAAGAGAAGTATGCTGAAAAGTTACGTATATTTTTAGTAAGCAGTCAGAGTTAAAAACTGACTGCTTTTTACAATGAGTAGGGGAAATTCCTCTTTTTGAAAAATGTAATTGTTCCAGTAAGGGCAACAGTACAAATAAATGAATAATCTTTGTGTTCGTACTCCTAGAAACTCTTGGCAGAGCAGAGGATAACTTGTGTTTCATAGGCTCTTACTCATAGCTGAATGATTCATCTTAAAGGAAATCTATCAGTAGTTTTGAGGGGTCCAAACTGCTGACACTTCCATATAGGACAGGCAGAGCAGTGTAACCAGACCTGGGGTAAGGGTCATGCAGGTTACATGACCCAGAAATCCACGTTTTAAAGTCCCAGCACTGCGATCGCAAGTGCCCCTTCATGTTCAGTGCTCCGGGCTCTCTTCACTGAATGCTCCCTACTTTGAAAAGTACCATACTTGAGATCCTAGTCTTTTAAAAACGTTTTCAAAAGTTTGCCATACACGTAGGGTTGCTACCTTTTCCACCCAAAAATACCTACTATGTTTACAGCATGTTTCACATGACCGTTTTTTTGTAGCCACGAAATCAGCATGTTTAAATATACCCTACACGGTTAAAAAGTGGGTATGGCATTGGGGTGTTACTACACACATAGGTCAGACAGACATCAACTCGGCCAGTATCCTCCACCCTCTGCTCTTGAGGCCTTATTTACACGAACGTGTGCGTTTTGCACACGTAAAAAAAAGCAACGTTTTGTGCGCGTTGTAGTTCCGTGTGTCATCAGTGAATGGTGCGTGGCTGCTGGCTTTTCACGCATATGCCATCCTTATGACACGCGGTTTTGATGTTTAGAAAAAGAAATGAAGGAAGTGCTTTTATTTTTTTCCTTCATTTCTTTATCTACTGTTGCGCGAATCACGCGCGACACACGGAAGTGCTTCCCTGTGCTGCACGTGATTTTCACGCACCCATTGGGCGCGTGATGCGTGAAAAACGGCCAAATATAGGACATGCCGTGAGTTTTACGCAGCGGACACACGCTGCATGAAAATCTCTCTGTGCTAGTAGTATATGATCATTGATCGTTCTGCAGACCAGTGGATGACCAGGCTTCCCTCCACAGGAGCAAGGAAATTAGATGTTGTCACATACTTCCTGCAGTGTCTGTCGCTAGGCAACAGGCCAAACATATTTAGGTGCTGTCTAGCCAGCAGAGAGACTACAAAATTATTCATTAGGGAGTTTCGGTGACTTTGTAATGATTAATTATACGGGAAAACGGTTTTTCTAGGTTTTCCCTTAAAATGATCCAGTCACTGAGGCAGCACGTTTAGTCTCAGAAGCTTGAAGTTGCCCGTGAAGATACAATTTTAGTTGTTCTTGTTCACATCACATTCTTGTTTCACATACATACAATCATAAATCGTTTCTTATCACTGGTGACTGCATATTTGAACTTTGTCTTTGTGGCAGACCTGAGTCCCTGCACGTTTTTTTTTACTCTAGTAAAAAGTATGATCTGTGCCCTGCATGTGTCATATAGTGAAAGGCTACTACAGAACAATCGTTGCTTTTATTGAGACCTGTAACCTATGTTTGCTCAAGAAATATGCAAATATTTGTGTCATTGACCTACCTCATGATATATTAGCGTGTCCAACTGACAGACGTTAACCATTACTTTCCTCTTTTGTCTGTTTATAGCGTACTATAATTTTACTCCTGTACTTATGTCATATTTAAAGAAATTGTTCAAATATTGTAATTAAATGTTAATAACAATAATAGAGACAAAAAGTTACTAATGTATGAATGAGATTTATCATAATTAACCCCTTAATGACTGGGCCATTTTGCACGTTAATGACCAAGGATTATTTTTTGTTTTTTCACGGTCGCATTCCAAGAGTCGTAACTTTTCTTTATTCCGTCGACATAGCCGTAAAAGGGCTTGTTTTTTGCGGGACGAGTTGTATTTTGTAATTGTACCATTTTTAGATGCTTATAATATATCGATTAACTTTTATTAACTTTATTTTATGAGAGAATTGAAAATAAGCAGCTATTCCAGCATTGATTTTCACGTTATAAATTTACGCCGTTTACTATGCAGCGTAAATAACATGTTAACTTTATTCTATGGGTCGGCACGATTACGGGGATACAAAATATGTAAAGGTTTTATATGTTTTCCTACGTTTGCCCAATAAAAACCCTTTTATAAAAAAAATACTTGTTTCTGCATCGCCGCATTCCAAGAGCCGTAACTTTTTTATTTTTCGGTCAATGTGGCCGTTTGGGGGCTTGATTTTTGCAGGCCAAGGTGTAGTTTTCATTAGTACTATTTTGGGGTACATAGGACTTAACTTTTATTTAATTTTTTATGGGGGGAATGGGAGAAGAGATAATTTTGCCGTTGTTTTTTTGGACGCTGTTCATCCGGCAGTTTAAATAATGTGTTCATTTTATTGTTCAAGTCGTTACGATCGCAGGGATACCATATATGTGTATGTTATTTGTTATTGACAGCGGCATTTAATGGGTTAAACTGCCGGAATTGGACCAATTCGATTCCGGTAGTTGCGGCAGGAGCCAGGCTGTGTATAAGGGTATGTGCACACGTAGTGACCAAAAACGTCTGAAAATATGGAGCGGTTTTCAAGGGAAAACAGCCCCTGATTTTCAGACGTTTTTTGAGCAACTCGCGTTTTTCGCGGCTTTTTTTACGTCCGTTTTTGGAGCTGTTTTCATTGGAGTCTATCAGAAAACGGCTCCAAAAACGTCCAAAGAAGTGCCCTGCACTTCTTTGACGAGGCAGTCATTTTACGCGTCGTCGTTTGACAGCTGTCAAACGACGACGCGTAAATGACAGGTCGTCGGCACAGTACGTCGGCAAACCCATTCAAATGAATGGGCAGATGTTTGCTGACGTATTGGAGCCGTATTTTCAGGCGTAAATCGAGGCATAATATGTGTGAACCCAGCCTAACAGCCGTGCTCCTGGCGCTGATCGCGTGGGTACACTGGCAGTACCCACGCGATCAGAGGACGGATATATCTGTCCTTTTGCGGGAACTAACTCCTTCACAGGACGGATATATCCGTCCTTCGTCGTAAAGGGGTTAAGCAGCACGGTTTGCGGTGGAAAATATCTGCAGCGTCTGATCTTTAGGCATCCAGTACACTTCAGTGATTTTCTTCAGTGTGCTATCTGTTTTTTTAACTGATGGCACACTGACCCATTCATTTCTTTGCACACTTTTGTTATTTTCGCGGATCCGTTTGTCCGTTCCGCAAATTATAGAACAGGTCCTATTCCTATCAGTTTTTGCGGATCAGTCTCAGCAATTCTATTCATTGGAAGCCATCCGTGTGCGGTCTGTGTTTTGTGGATCTGTTATTTGCGGCCGTATAAAGGGCCACGGATTTGTGTTAGGCCTAATACTTTTATGTGTTAGGCCTCATGCACACGAACGTGTTTTTGCGTCTGCAATTTATCTGAAAGTGCGGATGAATTGCGGACCCTTTAATTTCTATGGGCCCATACACACGACCGTGATTTACACGGACCGTGTGGGGGTTTCACTAGTGGACCGCAAAAACTCAGGACAAGTAATTTTACGATCTGCAATTGCGGTCCGGCACCATTGAAATGAATATGCACATAAAAGATATGCAGTCAGTGATTGCGAACGGCCCGCGGATGGCACTCCGTGGCCGTCCGTGCCCGTAATCATCCTTCTTCGCTCGTTTGGCGCCTCTGCCCAAACTCCGCCTCCTGACGTCAGCCGCTACGTCCCCCCACGTGGTCAAGCCGCTCCCCCCTGACGTGCCGTTGTTCCCGGGCTGTGGCTGCGGACGTGTTCATGAGGCCTTAACCCCTTCCCGCTCCTTGACGTACTATTACGTCATGGCAGCTGTATCGTTCGCGCTCCATGCCGTAATAGTACGTCTCGGGAGTAACGGCCGTTTCGGCCGTCCTCCCGACACATACAGGAGCTGTGACGCTGCTGTCTTGTTCAGCAGCTGTCACAGCTCCTACAGCGGGGACCGATCGCTGTGTCCCCGCTGATTAACCCCTTAAAAGCCGCGTTCTATAGAGATCGCGGCTTTTTAGGGGTTAAGCTGCCATCGCCGGCCTGCTACGCGATAGCGGCCGGCGATGGTGACTATGGCAACCGGACACCAAACAATGGCGTCCGGCTATGCCATAGACGGAAGCCTAGTGGGTCCTGACAACGTCAGGACCCACTATGCTTGCTGTCAGTGAGTAGCTGACAGTTCTAATACACTGCACTACGCATGTAGTGCAGTGTATTAGAATAGCGATCAGGGCCTCCTGCCCTCATGTCCCCTAGTGGGACAAAGTAATAAAGTAAAAAAAAAGTTAAAAAAAGATGTGTAAAAATAAGAAAATAAAAGTTTTAAAAGTAATAAAAGTAAAAGTCCCACTTTTTCCCTTATCAGTCCTTTATTATTAATAAAAATATATAAACAAACAAATAAACTATACATAATTGGTATCGCCGCGTCCGTAACGGCCTGAGCTACAAAATTATTTTGTTATTTATCCCGCACGGTGAACGCCGTAAAAAAAAATATTAATAAACCGTACCACAATCACAATTGTTTGGTCACTTCACCTCCCAAAAAATGGAATAAAAAGAGATCAAAAAGTCGCATGTACCTAAAAATGGTACTGATGGAAAATACAGTTCGTTACGCAAAAAAAAAGTCCTCGCACGCCTTTATTGATTGAAAAATAAAAACGTTCTGGCTCTTAGAATAAGGTAACACAAAAAGTGAATGATTGTTTACAAAACGTATTTTATTGTGCAAACGCCATAAGACATAAAAAAAAACTATAAACATCTGGTATCGCCGTGATCGTATCGCCCCGCAGAATAAAGTGAATATGTCATTTATAGCGCACGGTGAACGCTGTAAAAAAAAAAGTATACAAAAACAATAGTAGAATTGCTGTTTATTAGTCACCACGCCACCTAAAAATGGAATAAAAACTGATCAAAAAGCCGCATGCACCCCAAGAAAACTACAATGGATTCCTCAAGGGGTCTAGTTTCCAAATTGGGGTCACTTTTGGGGGGTTTCCAATGTTTTGGCACCACAAGAGCTCTTCAAACCGGACATGGTGCCTAATAAAAAAGAGGGCTCAAAATCCGCTAGGTGCTCCTTTGCTTCGGAGGCCGGTGCTTCAGTCCATTACCGCCCGAGGGCCACATGTGGGATATTTCTCTAAACTGCAGAATCTGGGCAATAAGTATTGAGTTGCGTTTCTCTGATAAATCCTTTTGTGTTATAAAAAAAATGGTATAAAAAGAGTAAATTTCACCTCTACTTTGCTCTAAATTTCTGTGAAACACCTAAAGGGTTCATAAACTTTCTAAATGCTGTTGTGAATACTTTGAGGGGTCTAGTTTCTAAAATGGGGTGTTTGATAGGGGTTTCTAATACATGGGCCCCTCAAAGCAACTTCAGAAATGAACTGGAACCTAAAAAAATAAATAAATGAGGCAATACTTCGCTTCTTACATTATACTGATAATGAGCCGTGCCCACTCCGAGATGACCCCAGTTTTGACCGTTTGTATAAACGGAGACCCCTATTAGACCGTTCCAGTGCCCGGTTTTCCCAAGCATACACCCCCGAGAAGTGTTTTTCTATTGATGAGTCCCTGGTACATTTTAAAGGGAGGGTTCAATTCCGCCAGTACCTGCCAGGTAAGAGGGCAAGGTATGGCGTGAAGATGTATAAGCTGTGCGAGAGTGCATCAGGGTATACCTACAGGTTTAGGATATATGAAGGAAAGGCCACCCCCAAACCAGACTGCATCCTGGACTACAATAGGTACATGGGAGGGATGGACTTGTCAAATCAAGTCCTGAAGCCCTACAGCGCCATGCGGTGTGGTATAAGAAGCTGGCCGGGCACATCATACAGATGGCTTTGTACAATGCGTATGTGCTACGTCGATGTGCAGGCCAGAGGGGAACTTTCCTGGAATTTCAAGATCTAATCTTTAGGGACCAGGAAGGGGGGGCACCCAGTACTTCTGGAAGCGAGGCCACACGCATCGTACCAGGGCAACACTTTCCAGGAGAAGGTCCCCAAACCGGTGGAAAGGGAAAGAGTCAAAAGAGGTGCAGAGTCTGCTATAAGAGGGGGATAAGGAAGAACACAATATACCAATGTGACACGTGTCCCGAAAAACCAGGGCTCTGTATAAAAGATTGTTTTAAAATGTATCATACATCCCTTGATTTTTAATTTACCCTGATGCACTCCGCACAGCTTACCCCCCTCATCTTTCCCTTCTGAGCCCTGCCGTATGCCCAGGCAGCTGATAACAGCCACATGTAGGGTATTGTCGTACCCAGGAGAACCCACATTACAATTTAAGGGGTGTATATCTCCGGTGGCGCATGCTGGGCACACTATATTGGACACTGAAATGGCATATACATATATAAAATTGCAAATCTCACACTGCACCATCTGCTGCGCATTATCTTTTACACAGTACCTGTGGGGTCAAAATGCTCACTACACCTCTAGATGAATGTCTTAAGGGGTGTAGTTTTTAAAATGGGGTCACTTCTCGGGGGTTTCAACTGTACTGGTACCTCAGGGGCTTCTGCACACATGACTTAGCACCAGAAAAGCTCCAGTAGGCCAAATGGTGGTCCTTTCCTTCTGAGCCCTCCCATGGGCCCAAACGGCAGTTTATCACCACAAATGGGGTATTGCCGCACTAAGGACAAATTGGGCAACAAAATGGGGTATGTTGTTCCCTGTGAAAATAAGAAATTTTGATCAAAAATGACATCTTATTGGAAAAAATATAATTTTTTTCATTTCACAGCCCAATTCAAATAGGTGCTGTGAAAAACCTGTGCGGTCAAAATGATAACAAAAACCATAAATGAATTCCTTGAGGGGTGTAGTTTCCAAAATGGGGTCACTTCGGGTGGGTTTCCATTGCTTTGATACCTCTGGGGCTCTGCAAATGCGACATGGCACCCGAAAACCAATCCAGCAAAATCTGGACTCCAACAAACACATAGCGCTCCTTTCCTTCTGAGCCCTCCCATGGGCCCAAACGGCAGTTTATCACCACAAATGGGGTATTGCCGCACTAAGGACAAATTGGGCAACAAAATGGGGTATGTTGTTCCCTGTGAAAATAAGAAAATTTGATCAAAAATGACATTTTATTGGAAAAAATATCATTTTTTTCATTTCACAGCCCAATTCAAATAGGTGCTGTGAAAAACCTGTGCGGTCAAAATGATAACAAAAACCATAAATGAATTCCTTGAGGGGTGTAATTTCCAAAATGGGGTCACTTCTGGTGGGTTTCCATTGTTTTGATACCTCAACGCCTCTTCAAACCGGGCATGCTGCCTAAAATATATTCTAATAAAAAAGAGGCCTCAAAATGCACTAGGTGCTTCTTTGCTTCTAGGGCTTGTGTTTTAGTCCACGAGCGCAGTAGGGCCACATGTGGGACATTTCTAAAAACTGCAGAATCTGGACAATACATATTTAGTAGTGTTTCTCTGGTAAAACCTTCTCTGTTACTAAAAAAAAATTGAATAAAATTGAAATTCAGCAGAAAAAATGAAATTTGCAAATTTCATTTCCACTTTGCTTTAATTCCTGTGAAATGCCTGAAGGGTTAAAAAACTTTCTATATGCTGTTTTGAATACTTTGAGGGGTCTAGTTTTTAAAATGGGGTGTTTTATGGGGGTTTCTAATACATAGGCCCCTCAAATCCACTTCAGAACTGAACTGGCACCTTCAAAAAAAGGCTTTTGAAATTTTCTTAAGAATATGAGAAATTGCTGTTTATGTTCTAAACCTTGTAACGTCCAAGAAAAATAAAATAATGTTCAAAAAACGATGCCAATCTAAAGTAGACATATGGGAAATGTGAACTAGTAACTATTTTGGGTGGTATAACCGTCTGTTTTTCAAGCAGATGCATTTAAATTCTGAAAAATGCTATTTTTTGAAAATTTTCTCTAAATTTTGCAATTTTTCACAAATAAAGACTGAATATATCGACCAAATTTTACCACGAACATGAAGCCCAAAGTGTCACGAGAAAACAATCTCAGAATCGCTTGGATAGGTTTAAGCATTCCGACGTTATTACCACATAAAGTGAAATATGTCAGATTTGAAAAATGGGCTCTGAGCCTTAAGGCCCAAACTAGGCTGCGTCCTTAAGGGGTTAAACTCTGACTGACTAGCCACAGTGTACAAATAACACTCCATCTGTTCTATATAACTATATATTTCATACTGGTCAGCACATACTTGGTTAAAAATTGTTTCTTCTTCCCAACATTATCAGCAGCAAGAAGAAACCTAAGTAAGCCTGCTAGTGACACAACTTGTGTGGTGCCCTAAGCTCAGGTTCTTCTGAACTATTGGAAGGGTCACTTGGCCTTTGGCATCCTCCTTGAGCTGCAATGCGGTTCATATTTCTTTAGATCTCACTAGTGATATGATATAGTTATTATTGTGAATATCGGATTACTTGTTTTTTTTTTTTTAAGATAATGTCAAGTATACAGATTTTTTTTTTTATGACACTTTAAAAGTGCAAAATTTGTTACTATTCGTTATTGTACACCAGAGTTTTCAGGGATGAATTTGTTTTTACTGTTTGGTTTTATTCGCCTTGAGATTGTGAAAAGATGTTAATATCTGAAAGCAAATGATAAATCCGTTTCGGTAGATTCTTGTCATTCAGATCTTGGGCTATATTCACATGACTGGGTGTCAAATCGGCCGGGAAAAAAAGCCAACATGATGTTCAAAGACATTTTAGAGAGATCAGGGAGGGCATTAACGCTGGGCTTCCAGAGTCCAAAATTAACTAGTATTAACCTGCCAACTCTTCAAAATTGCATTGTATAGGTCTCACTATTGAAACGTTCACATCAATTAGGCCAGTTTACATATAGCGTCCAAAATTTGAAGGTTGTCAGGACCACCTCCGTTTTTAAAATGAGTAACTCTTCATTTCATGGTGGGGAATTGTCCTGATAAATCTCAGAGATCCTGTGAATCATATGTACATCTGTATCGAGGAATAATGCCATAAATCCTGGCCAACCTTATAGGATCCAAAATATATGGGAGGTATTGATCAGAAATTGGTGTTGCATTGTCCGACTTGTAATATTATAGCTAGAATTTATTTATAGATGTGTACAGCCCTAGACGAATTATATATGGTAACAGTAATGTAATGGCCTGGCTTCCTCTTACTAATGTCAAGGCCTTTAGAGCACAGTAAACATAGATCTGAGCTACAGCATTGCCATTGATCTGCCCAATCCATGCCATATCCAATCTGGAGCACAAACACCTATAGTAATAGGATCCCCATTTTTTTAGTTCCATATTGATTTATTTAACGGATTTAAAAAGATCTTCATGGAAAATTCATTCAATGACAAAGAAATTGGGAACCACAAAGTGAATGGACACCATATTTTGACAGTCCCAAGATTTTGCGATATGATGCCTAAAATGTTGAGTTGTATTCGTAATGGAGATCATGCAGAGAGTGTATATGAGACTGTGTGTGTGTGTGTGTGTGTGTGTGTGTAATATATATATATATATATATATATATATATATAATCTCCCTAAAGCAGAACTTCTCATCCTTCAATCCATAGATCTCTGCTTGTTAAATCATCCTTGAGATGCCCTATATGGTGCAAGTCTGTGGGCATATCCACACATAAAAACATCCTCTTTTCCCTACTAGCGGGTGTTTGATGCCCGTTACAGTATTCTCATTTATTTTTGTACGTCGAATTGATCAATTAAAAATGTTTATATTGCTTCCAGTGTAATTGTTTTATATTTTTAACTGCTCAAGGGTGGATGCCACTGCTGCCAATTCTAGCTTTCCATCCATTGACCCTATAACTGGAAGGAAGTATAAATAAAAATGATTTATATGTAAAGCATAGTCCTATATTTATTAGTAGTACACTAACCTATGAGAACACAGAAAAGGTACTAGTAAGCTGAAACGTTGTGTTGACATCGACAATTTGTTTTTATCATTGTATATTCTAAACATAGTTGGACTTTTTGGAGAACTGGTTACCAGTGAGATGTATGGTACAGCTTTTAAGGTTGTATGATCCCTGATTCTGTTCCTCTGCAAGTTCTGGATGACTTTGACTTTTCCTGATTTCACCTCTTGGAGATTGGACACTTTCCCAAGGCTGACAGTCAAGATGCAACTTCTGCAAAACCTGGGCATGAGCACCGTGGTATATTTACAATCACTATGCCAACTGCATGACAGAGTCTCATCATGTTCCTTTTTCTAGCTGGTGTAAATCACGCTGATATATTGAAGGGACTGTTAACTTTTATACTCTGTAATATTCACTTTAAGTTATACATTATTTTATTCATTTTTCAATCAATATTAATTCACATAGGATCTAAAAGACTGAAAATCTAGATAGTAAATCTAATAATATGGAAAGTTCTAACATGCAATCTGTAAGTATCAAGGCATTTTCACAGAAACCTGAGTATAAAATAGGGAATGTTGATTATCGCTGCCACTTGACTGCTGCCATGTTAACCGTCACTGGGCTACAGACTAATTGAGGGCCGTTTATAGCCTGTGCCCGATAGGCAAGCTGTAGACTATTACATATGTAGACCACACAGGCCCGCTGCAATACTGTATTATGCAGTTCACAGCAGGAATACAATGCATACTGGGAGACCTTTTATAAAATGCGTCATTATGCAAAAAAAAAATTCTGTTTAATTATTTTTTTTGTAATATTGACTGCATCAAATTAGTGCACAGATATGTGAGAATTTGTTTTATATGTTGGAAAATTTTGCGTACGCTTTATAAAATTAAGTGATCTAGGTTACTAAAGAGAGGAAGGTGAAATTGGATTCCCTGTAGTAAACTGGAAAATGTGTTCTTTAATTTAAATGGGTTGTCCACTTTCAGCAAAATAATGTTAATTTTTGTATAATTAAAATGTATACAATTTCCAATATACTTTCTGTATTCATTTCTCACAATTTTCAAAATCTGGAACATTCATTGTTTACTTCCAGTGGATAAAATTCTGTCCATGGTCATGTGATCGACACACAGGTGCACTGCTCGTTACAGTATGTATATCAGAGCTGCGTCTTCTAACGACTCCAGCACCTGTGTCTCCATCACATGACCATGAACAGAATTTTATCCACTGAAAGTAAACAATGAATGATCCTACTGAATAACAACAAGCAGAGATCTTGAAAGCGGTGAGGAATTAATACAGAAAGTATATTGTAAAAATGTTAACTTTTTTTTTAATTTTTACAAAAATGTATATCAATTTACTGAAACCGGACGACTACTTTATTCTCAGAAAGTGCTTATCGCTAAGATTGAATTGTGTGCGCTCTTAATGATGCCTTTCCTGAGTAATTCAGCAAAACAAAATATGTCATTTATATATAAATATGTTAACACATGGAAATGTATCATTCTACTTATTATGTGTAAACAAAGTTCCTAATATATGTAATAATTATTTACATAATCTACTTACAAGGTAGCAACTTGCCTCCAACCAGAGGTGTGACTAGAACAATTGGCGCCGCTGATTGTAGGAGAGTCCATTGTCCTAACTGCCGATGGGCATCTATTCAAATATCTATCTGACATTGCAGCGCTCGGACCAAAAAGGCTTGTGCAGCCTTGCTGTTGGCTATCATACTGTACATGGCAGCCCATATTCTTCCTAAAGCTACATGGCGAGATTACATTTGTAGCTATTTTACACATATATGCACATAAGACAGTTGATATTGCCTTTTGTTTTTGGCATGGAAACCTTAGTCCGTGCACCCAAAAGATGGAGTTCATAGTAGAATTTAGGATCTATGGCAAGCAGGTGACCCATTTCAAATCACAATACAGAAGAAAGACGTATTAATTGAATTTCTTGACCCTTGTGTTTCTTAGGCACTAAAACTGATGTATTTCCCAATGTTAGTACAATATTTATTCTATGGATAACATGATATACCCTTGTTATTGAGTAAATTGATAACTTTTTTTAAGAGAGACGCGACGTTGCACAGAATTGTTCTATTTCAGCACACTGTATTGTATTGGCACTGCCTTGCTTGCCCTGTCCTAAAGACGTGATGTCTTGCAGTTGTACATTTTCTTATAGTGGGACTTAGCGTATCACAAACACAGTGGAAATTGAAACCCATCAAACGAAAATAAACGGAGAATCCGTGACCCCCCCCCCCTACTCTTTCCCCTTAACCTTTCCATGTTCCAGGTCCACAAACATTGAGGTGCTAAAAATGCTGATTAAGCGCTCTGAGCTGGGCAACTAATCCTATTAAATGCCACTTATATTTGGCACATGCTTGCTGTCTACTGTACAAGGGAATCGGACACCTCTCATCGTATGCCTTCTGACACATCTCCAAAATGCTGATCAGTATATCTTACAATTTCAGTCGCTACAACAAAGTGTAAAGGGAGGGGACACATGTTTATTTACTTTAAAGGGGGGCAAACACATGGTACCCATTTCTAAAAGTTGTTGAATAAACTATGAAAGCAACTTTATAGCAAGTTTAAATATTTCTAAAATAATATTACTTAAAATGGACATGCTACAACATCTATTTTATTTCTTATCCAGCAGTTAAAGCAATAATAAAGATGTATGGTAGATAGACACTTATTTTTTTTTTCCTGTACCTTAGAATTTGTCCTCTCTTTTATTTGCATCTTAGGCTATGTTCACATCTGTGTTGTGCTGTTCCGTTGTTCTGCCTTGTCAGAGGAGCAGAACAAGGGAATGACAGAACCAACTATTCCGTTACACAACGGACACCGCCGGTTGCAGACGGACCCCATTAAAGTAAAATCCATCAGCGTGTCCGTGATTTTACTGCGCTATTGTGTCCGGTAAAACCCTGCTGGATCTGCGACGGAGGCCCCTAACATCAATTTAGTAATGCATGCCTGTTTTATTTATTTGTAGTACGCTTTTACCCACCTAATGTCAAGGAAGCAATACCCAAAAAAATGCACCAAATACAAAAAAATCATTGGCGCTTATATGATGTCACTGTTGCCCATAGAAACTTATAAGATTCCAGGTTATCAGAGCAGGTTTCAAAAAAAAGGAAAGAAGTGATTTGATTGGCTGCTACGGTTTTTATGCATGATGCCCAAAGTGTAAATGGAAATTCCTATTTTGTCACTGTTCTTTAGCATCAAAGTACAAACTATCTTGTTATTCGCGTTCACTGCTATATAAATAAAATGGCATTTCAGTCTGTTGCCAGTGAGCAAGTGACGACCAACTGACAGTAAAGCCCTTCCCGCAAAATTACGTACATTTACGTCATAGAATGACTTCAGTTAAAGGGGTTGGCCACTATCGGCATACAATTTCAAAAGTGCCCCAGACAAAGAAAGCCCTAATGAATTTGTTATGAGGGCAAATAAAGTAAATAATATATGATTTATGTGACCTCTCCACCTTACCATAGTCCAGTAGCAGCGCTCTCTCTCTGCAGGCTTGTGTGGGCAGGACATGTTAAAAATGAAAGTGAAAATCCCAGCATGCAACATTCCCAGCACATCCTTCTCTGCTTGTCATCTTGTGAGAAGTATGTATATATCTCACATATATATCAATATAAGATATATACATACTGTACAGATATATATATATTTTTTTTTTTCTTACATATATAGATATATATTTGAGATAGATATCTACTGTACATATATCCAAAGAATGAGCAGCAACTCCAATATTGAGGGTGAAAAAAAGTGGGTACTTTATTGCCCGTGCAACGTTTCAGCTCCGTTCACTGGAGCCTTTCTCAAGCAAAGCTTGAGTACAAACTATCTTGTTATTAGCGTTCACTACTATATAAATAAAATGGCATTTCAGTCTTTTGCCAGTGAGCAAGTGACGACCAACTGACAGTAAAGCCCTTCCCGCAAAATTACGTACATTTACGTCATAGAATATATGTATAGGTATTTTTTTTTATCTGGCAGTTCAATTTATATACATTTATATTTTCTCTCACCTAAATAACAATATAAAGACCCCTTATGGCCAATCTTTATTAAAAATGTCAGACTACAGAGTTTCCCAACCTTTTTGGACTTGAGGCACCCTAGGAAAAAAAGATAATTTTCCTCAGGGCACCCTAGAGACTGAAAACGGCTAAAAACAAGCACTCCACTCTTAGAGTATGTTCACACAGCGTTTTTTGTAAGGCAGAAAAAATCTGCCCCAAAATTCATTCAGGAATTTGAGGCAGATTTTGAATTGCCAGTGTTATTTCACGTTTTTTTTGCCTGTGTTTTTTTTGTGCCATTAAATCTAATGCAAAAGACGCAGGCAAAAAAGCACTCCAAACGAGTGCCGCAGGTTCTTTCTGCCTCCTATTAATTTCAATTGGAGGTCAGAGGTCGAAACCACTTGAAGACCATCAGCCCCCACTCACAGTAAAATGACCATCAGCCCCTCACTTCCACTAAAATGACCATCAGCCTGCCACTCACAGATGCCCCTTGTAGGTAGTCACCCAGCCCCCTTGTAGGTAGTGCCACACAGCCCCCTTGTAGGTAGTGCCACACATATATGGACAGTGACATCAGGGGCAACCCCTGAAGCGGAATCCCCGCCCACAGCATTGCCGGCGCTGTGGCCGGGGATTCCATTGCAGGTGAAGCCCCTGGCGTCTCTGTCCATTTATGGATAGTGATGTCATGGGCTTCTCCTGGAGACTAATCACCGGCCACCAGACGGCATGGATGAGCTGAATCTTCTGCCTCTCCATGGCGCGCGCTACCATCATGGGCTTCTCCTGGAGACGAATTACCGGCCACCACTCCGTAATGCTGTGAACGGGGATTCCGCTTCAGGAGTTGCTCCTGATGTCACTGTTCATGTATGGACAGAGCCATCAAGCACTCCGTCCAGGAGCGGTATCCCCGGCCACAGGGGGATTCCACTCCTTCAGGGAGCTACGGTGGCACTATGTATAGGAAGGAGGGATGGTGGGGTGCCATCTACAGAGGTGGGGGTTGCCATCTACAGAGTCAGGGGGTGCTATATACAAGTTGGCTGCAAAAAATTTCCTCTGTTTACGGCCCGAAAAACGGTCGAACGTAAGCCGTGTGAACATACCCTAACAGTTGTAAATGAAAATTATGTAAACGGGCATCTTCTGCAGAAGCTTCGTGTCACATTAATGACTGCACTAGCTCTATTTCCAAATAATCCGCGTAGGCCCTCAGTCATGTACTGAAGAATGCAAATCTGCAGTGTGATGACTTCCCAGCTCGAGGAAATGTTTCCTGGCAACTGCTGCTCCGCAATAGATTTAACGGAATGAACAACAACCCGCGCTGATGAACGCGGTGGAAATAAATGTTTTCAGATACCAGCACTAAATATAGTCCAAAAAAAGCTTCCCCTAGGAAATCATTTATAAGCAGTTACTAAGTTGGTATTTCATTGTTATCGTTATCTTTAATACAAAAAAATAGTTGCATGATCTCATATAAAAAGTTTCCTCTCTGTATAAGGCTGGATTCACACCCAGCGCGTTTTCAGTGGCAGATTTTTGTACCCAAAAACTCTGCAGCTTGATGTTGCTTTGAAGTCTGTAGTAAAATAGGAGAAACACTACATACAAAGCATTTTAGTTTGTAGGGTTTTTGTAGTGGTTTTTGGGTCAGTGGCAATTTTTTCAAAACACAACATGCTCTAGGTATGTCGTTTTTTTTCTTATAGGCTTCTCTGTAGGACTTTAAAATCTCCAGGACAAATGCCTGCACAATGTGACACAAAATAAAAACGGCACTAATGACGCAAGTTAAAAACGCCATTAGGAACGTTTGAAACGCATGGCAATTTTTACGTGTTTTAAACTGCTGAAAAAAAATATGGGTGAAGGAGGCCTAATAATAGCCAGCATGGGAGCCCATTTTTTCAAATCTGACATATTTCACTTTATGTGGTAATAACGTCGGAATGCTTAAACCTACCCAAGCGATTCTGAGATTGTTTTCTCGTGACACATGGGGCTTCATGTTCGTGGTAAAATTTGGTCGATATATTCAGTGTTTATTGGTGAAAAATTGCAAAGTTTAGAGAAAATTTGGAAAAAATTGCATTTTTCAGAATTTAAATGCATCTGCTTGTAAAACAGACGGTTATACCACCCAAAATAGTTACTAGTTCACATTTCCCATATGTCTACTTTGGATTGGCATCGTTTTTTGAACATTCTTTTATTTTTCTTGGACGTTACAAGGCTTAGAACATAAACAGCAATTTCTCATATGTTTAAGAAAATTTCAAAAGCCTTTTTTTTTAAGGTACCTCTTGAGTTCTGAAGTGGCTTTGTGGGGCCTATGTATTAGAAACCCTGATAAAACACCCCATTTTAAAAACTAGACCCCTCAAAGTATTCAAAACAGCATTTAGAAAGTTTTTTAACCCTTCAGACATTTCACAGAAATTAAAGCACAGTGGAGGTGAAATTTGCAAATTTCATTTTTCTTGCTGAATTTCAATTTTATTCATTTTTTTTCTGTAACACAGAAGGTTTTACCAGAGAAACACTACTAAATATGTATTGTCCAGATTCTGCCGTTTTTAGAAATGTCCCACATGTGGCTCTACTGCGCTCGTGGACTAAAACACAAGCCCTAGAAGCAAAGAAGCACCTAGTGCATTTTGAGTCCTCTTTTTTATTAGAATATATTTTAGGCAGCATGCCAGGTTTGAAGAGGTGTTGAGGTGCCAAAACAGTAGGAATCCCCCAATAGTGACCCCATTTTGGAAACTACACCCCTCAAGGAATTCATTTATGGTTGTTGTTACCATTTTGACCGCACAGTTTTTTCACAGCACGTATTTGAATTGGGCTGTGAAATGAAAAAAATTTCATTTTTTCCAATAAAATGTCATTTGTGATCAAAATTTCTTATTTTCACAGGGAACAAAATACCCCATTTTGTTGCCCAATTTGTCCTTAGTGTGGAAATACCCCATTTGTGGTGATAAACTGCCGTTTGGGCCCATGGGAGGCCTCAGAAGGGAAGGAGCGCTGTGTGTTCTTTGGAGTACAGATTTTGCTGGTTTGGTTTTCGGGTGCCATGTCGCATTTGCAGAGCCCCAGAGGTATCAAAGCAATAGAAACCAACCACAAATGACCCCATTTTGGAAACTACACCCCTCAAGGAATTCATTTATGGGTGTTGTGACCATTTTGACCCCATAGTTTTTTCACAGAACTTATTTGAATTGGGCTGGGAATGAAAACAAAATTATTTTTTTCAAATAACATGTCGTTTTGGCTGAAAATGTCTTATTTTCACAAGAAACAAAATACCCCATTCTGTTGCGCAATTTGTCCTGAGTGCCGCAATACCCCATTTGTTGTTAGAAACTGCCGTTTGGGCCCATGGGAGGGCTCAGAAGGAAAGGACCACCATTTAGCCTACTGGGGATTTTCTAGTGCGAAGTCATGTATGCAGAAGCACCTGAGGTACCAGTACAGTTGAAACCCGCAAGAAGTGACCCCGTTTTAATAACTACACCCTTAAGGCATTCATCTAGAGGTGTAGTGAGCATTTTGACCAGAGACCTACACCCCATAAACTGTAATGTGGGTTCTCCCGGGTATGGCAATACCCTACATGTGGCTGTTATCAGCTGCCTGGACACACAGCAGGGCTCAGAGGGGAAAGACGAGGGGGGATAAGCTGTGTGGAGTGCATCAGGGTAAGTAAAATTGGGGTAAATTATAAACCAAGGGATGTATGATACATTTTAAAACACTTTCATACAGAGCTCTGGTTATTCGGGACACGTGTCACATTGATATATTGTGTCCTCCCTTACCCCCTCTTATAGCAGACTTTGCACCTCTTTTGACTTTTTCCCTTCTTTCCAGTTTGGGGAACTTCTCCTGCAAAGTGTTGCCGACTTGGTACGATGCGTGTGGCCCCGCTTCCAGAAGTACTGGGTGCCCCCCCTTCTTGATCCCTAAAGATTAGGTTCTTGATAATCACCTCTTGAAATTGCAGGAAAGTTCCCGTCTGGCCTGCACATCGACGTAGCACGTACGCATTGTACAATGCCATCTGTATGATGTGCCCGGCCAGCTTCTTATACCACACCGCATGGCGCTGTAGGGCTTCAGGATTTGATCTGACAAGTCCACACCTCCCATGTACCTATTGTAGTCCAGGATGCAGTCTGGTTTGGGGGTGGCCTTTCCTTCATATAGCCTAAACCTGTAGGTATACCCTGATGCACTCTCGCACAGCTTATACATCTTCACGCCATACCTTGCCCTCTTACCCGGCAGGTACTCCCGGAATTGAACCCTCCCTTTAAAATGTACCAGGGACTCATCAATAGAAATACACGTCTCGGGGGTGTATGCTTAGGAAAACTGGGCACTGGAACGGTCTAATGGGGGTCTCCGTTTATACAAACGGTCAAAACTGGGGTCATCTCGGGGTGGGCACGGCTCATTATCAGTATAATGTAAGAAGCGAAGTATTGCCTCATTTATTTATTTTTTTAGGTTCCAGTTCAGTTCGGAAGTTGCTTTGAGGGGCCCATATATTAGAAACCCCTATCAAATATGCCATTTTAGAAACTAGACCCCTCAAAGTATTCACAACAGCATTTAGAAAGTTTATGAACCCTTTAGGTGTTTCACAGAAATTTAGAGCAAAGTAGAGGTGAAATTTACATTTTTTTTTTTTGTCAGAAAATCCTCTTTATACCATTTTTTTTTATAACACAAAAGGATTTATCACAGAAACGCAACTCAATACTTATTGCCCAGATTCTGCAGTTTTGAGAAATATCCCCCATGTGGCTCTCGGGCGGTAATGGACTGAAGCACCGGCCTCCGAAGCAAAGGACCACCTAGTGGATTTTGAGGCCTCTTTTTTTATTAGGCACCATGTCCGGTTTGAAGAGGTCTTGTGGTGCCAAAACATTGGAAACCCCCCAAAAGTGACCCCAATTTGGAAACTAGACCCCTTGAGGAATGCATTGCAGTTTTCTTGGGGTACATGCAGCTTTTTGAACAGTTTTTATTCTATTTTTAGGTGGCGTGGTGACTAAAAAACAGCAATTCTACTATTGTTCTTTTATTCTTTTTTTTTTTTACTGCGTGCACCGTGCGCTATAAATGACATATTCACTTTATTCTGCGGGGCGATACGATTACGGCGATACCAGATGTTTTTTTTTATGTCTTATGGCGTTTGCACAATAAAATACGTTTTGTAAACCATCATTTACTTTTTGTGTTTCCTTATTCTAAGAGCCAGAACGTTTTTATTTTTCCATCAATAAAGCCGTGCGAGGACTTATTTTTTGCGTAACGAACTGTAGTTTCGATCAGCACCATTTTTCGGTACATGCGACTTTTTGATCTCTTTTTATTCCATTTTTTGGGAGGTGAAGTGACCAAACAATTGTGATTGTGGTACGGTTTATTATTATTTTCTTTTACGCCGTTCACCGCAAGGGATAAATAGCGAAATAATTTTGTAGTTCAGGCCGTTACGGATGCGGCGATACCAATTATGTATAGTTTATTTGTTTGTTTATATATTTTTATTAATAATAACTTGAGGGCAGGAGGCCCTGATCGCAATTCTAATACACTGCACTACATGCGTAGTGCAGTGTATTAGAACTGTCAGCTACTCACTGACAGCAAGCATAGTGGGTCCTGACGTTGTCGGGACCCACTAGGCTTCCGTCTATGGCATAGCCGGACGCCATTGTTTGGTGTCCGGTTGCCATAGTCACCATCGCCGGCCGCTATCACGTAGCAGGCCGGCGATGGCAGCTTAACCCCTAAAAAGCCGCGATCTCTATAGAACGCGGCTTTTAAGGGGTTAATCAGCGGGGACACAGCGATCGGTCCCCGCTGTAGGAGCTGTGACAGCTGCTGAACAAGACAGCAGCTGTCACAGCTCCTGTATGTGTCGGGAGGACGGCCGAAACGGCCGTTACTCCCGAGACGTACTATTAGGTCATGGAGCGCGAACGATACAGCTGCCATGACGTAATAGTACGTCCAGGAGCGGGAAGGGGTTAAAGTTTAAAAATAAAAAGTTAAAAAAATAAAGTAATGTTACATTTAAAAAAAGCACACATTTGTTTTTTACAGTAAACATTAAAATAAGTGTCAATACATAAAATATACACATATTCGGTATTGTCGCGGCCGTAATAAATTTATAGCGTAATTTATGATGTGTACGCTGTTAGAAAGCCGTTTTTATTTTATTTTATATCACTTATTAATATGAGGCACGAGGTATTATGAATTTTGAACCTCTGTGCCTCACAAAAATAGTAATTAACTCCATCATGTACCTCACACATTAACCCAATGTTGTCCATTATGACATGATGGGGTTAATTAGTATTAATGTGAGGCACATGGAGGTTCAAAATTAATAATACCACGTGCCTCACATCAGAAAATGGAAGGACCTTTTTTATACCATCAACCTTGCAGAATATGATCGTCATAAAGCCACATAGGAAGTTGCTTTGAATATACTCAATGATAATTGTTTCAGTGCAATAACAAAGCCAAAAAAAGCAAAGGTATTAAATGACAATACATGAAAGAAATGAAAGGGACACTCGATCGTGTGATAAAGCATGCGCTTACCTTGTTGTGTTGTGCAGATGCCTGGCACAACGCTACTAGATAACTCCAATTTGCGCTGTTCATTGACGGTTCTCAAAGCTCCATTTCTTCCTATGTACCGGCTAGGTGGCAACATTACACAGGGTTATACTCCTTCATAAAGAGAATACGCTATTCTTTCTGCCACGTAGTCTTGTGATGATTTCATTTCTTGATCGACATAATACACATACACCTAGTAAATTGATTTAAGGGATTTTTCTACTTTAGGAAGTGGTGGCGTATAGTTAGGATATGATATCACTTCATCGGTGGGGGTCACTCCCTGCATTGCGATGCTCCCGGTCACCCGCTGTGCAACACAGCCCCAATCTCTTGTGAAGGGATTGATCCAGAGATATATAATTATTTCCATATTTAGAGTCTACATAAGGATTCTGATGCTTTTATACAAAGTTCTAAATTAAAATCTGGTAGCTAACCTATAAGCTCCACTCTTAGCAATCGATTTATCATTGTCTATTTTTACTACTACAGCATTACCAATTTATATTGATAATAATTAGATGGGCAGAGAGTAGAGGTTATTGTTTAGCTCATAACCACCTTTTCTGAGAATATGGGACTCAAAGTTATTAGGTAAATCTTTAGTTTTCAGTTTGTGCTCTCAGTTTATATGGAATAAGATAAAGAAAATTGAAAAGGCTCTGTAGTGTTAAAAATTTGACACTCATTTGTAACCTCTTCTATACTGAGATGGCCAAAAGCCGTATAGACCATCTCTGTAAAGTCTTTTGAAAGTGATTGTCCCATTTGGAGACCACTTTGTGTTATTCCTGCCATGTAAATGAGATAGCTGTGCTTGGCAGGCTTGCTTAGCCGACAGCTATTTCTGTTATCTCCATAATAAACATTCAACCTTGGCTGAGTGTGCATGTTAATATCAATGCCAGACTCCTCTGGTAGTGCATATCTTCCAAGGTAATAAAGGATCAGACAGACAGCAGGTCTCCATACACATAATATACTAGGCCCATCTGTCACGATGGGTGTGTGGACCCACTGGGTCATACCACCGTATCGGGATAGCAGCTGGCCAAACAGAATACCAAGGCAAAGTCAATAGTTTGAATACGGGTACCTGTGGCAATACAGACAGTAGCGATGGCAGGCTCGGATGGGACCTTGGCAGCAGACAGACACTAGACGGAGTGAAATACAGCAGGCATAGTAAACGACACAACACGACTCCAACTCTCTACGGCACAGGAATAAGGTAGCATGGGATACCTGTAGCAGGAACGGGAACACTGGGAACTGGAAACCACTAAGGGACCATTTGCACAGATAACACGGGTAAACACAAGAAAGCTCAGGCAATGAAGGAAGGGACAGGGCCCTTCTTATAGTCCAGAGTGATCATGAGAGCAATCAGTCAATCTAAAACGTGTGTGCTCCGGCCCATTAAGGCCGGGAATGAGCTTGAGCACACACCCTAGTGGTCACTGCAGGAAAGGACTGCTGCATGTGCAGGCATCTCTGGGGAGGAAGACGTCTGCAGGATGATAGGAGTCTGCGGTCTGCGACCGCGGACGTTACACTAGCCCATCTATCTTAGCGGTTTCAGATGACTTTTCTCTCATCCGTATGATTTGCAGAGAGATTGTTGTCGCCTCTTGATCAGTGGTTATAGTCAGGGTAACCAAACCATAGGGGAATTTATTAAGACAGACGTTTCATACGCCAGTCTTAAACTAAACTAAATCGGAGTGAAATGCGCCTCTTAATAAATTTGGCGCATCTTTGGCTGAAAATGCGCCATAAATTCAAATCGACGACTGCTATGAGCAGGCGTATGCTTGCACTATAATTTACGCCAATTTCTGGAGTAAGTGATAGTAAATTTGTCAAGCAGTAGGAGGCCCTGCCCCCTCCTGTCTAATCATGCCCACATTTCTTGCCACTTTTATAGACTGGTGAGAGGAGTGAAAAGTTGCAAATTTCGGCGCAAAGGAGTGTAAAAATGTGCTACTTTGCTCTGTCACTAAAGTGGTGTAAATAGGCATTTCTAGTTCTTTATTTCCGCTGAAGTGATGCCCTTTAGTATACGAATATACTGCAATACTAAACTGCAGGTTTCATCTTAGAAGCTCCTCTTTCACTTTTAATTTATTGAAAATAACCTTTTTTTTTGTTTTTCCTTGGGCAGAAGTGAGCTTGTAGAGACTGGAAGTGTAGCTTTATACGTTGGGTTATAGTCAGGCAAAATACATGTTTATTTGAAGAACGTAATAGGCTCCGCATCTCTATTCATGGTCTGTCCACTTAGTGGAAGTGCAGTATAATCCATAAAAATGAACGTCTTGGAAAAACTTGAAAGGACAAACGCTCCATAAAAAGTACAAAATGACAATGAAGGGAAATAGTTTGTCTTCTGTCACAGGAAATAATGCGCTCTGCTAGATGGCGCATGAAGCTTCCGGTACAGAACAGGGGATTCCAGGTGGCTGGGAAATAAAAGAAATGGCTGTAAATACTGCAGCACGTTGCATGACTAGACCTATACATGGATAGAAGCTTCTATGTATTCTGATTGTAAATCCACAACAAAAGAAGGTATAATATGGTGGTTATACCACCACCCAAGGAAAAGGCAGGGCGTCCCACAAGGAAATGCTCACATCTAGCATATGGCTCTGACTTACACTGTTGTATTGAAACAATGGTAAATTTGATTCCCTCAAAGGACGGGACAAGTACACATTAAATAAAATCATATTGCGTACACGCAGGCAGAAGGCAAAAGACCGTTTTGCTAACATTTATTTGTTTTGTACTTGGCCGACATTTATTTCTCATGACTGCCCCATAAACGTGCATGCTCTTCTAGGCCGATCGTGCGTGTTGTTTTCAATGAGGAAGAGTCATAAGCTGCTGCAGAGACACCTCTGGTAGCGCCTTATCTCCAGTAGGAAAAAAGGATCGGGCATGCCAGATCCTTCTTTCCCCTAACATCTTCCGTTGGTATACACATTAGATGGCTGAACGTTGTGTAATGTTAATGGCCACCTTAAGGGGGTATTCACAAGATCTCACCATTAATTTTCTATAATGCATTTTACTTTTAGTTATGCCCCCCCCCCCCCCCCCGATAATCCATACAATACCAGTTTTGTCATTTTGTTGTTACTTGACATGTCCTCCAGTAGTTCTTGACTTTCCCAGTCGAGTATGCGTGTTTTATCACTGCTGGCTGTGTATTCTTTCACTAACTCTCTCTGTGCGGCAAGTCTACATATGTGAGATTTCCGCCATGTGCAGTGAAAAGCGCTGTCTTCCTGGCATCCCTTATTCAAGCTGCCTCTCTGTATTCACTACGCGCCACTCGACTGCGTTAGGGTATGTGCACAAGCTTACTAAAAAAGTCTGAAAATACGGAGCTGTTTTCAAGGGAGAACATCTCCTGATTTTCAGCCGTTTTTTAAACAAACTCGCGTTTTTCGCTGTCCTTTTTTACGGCCGTTTTTGGAGCTGTTTTTTTTTTCTTTTATAGAGTCAATGAAAAACTGCTCCAAAAACGTCTCAAGAAGTGACATGCACTTCTTTTTCGCGAGTGTTTTTTTACACGGGAGTTTTTTCAAATTCATCTCTAGATGAATGCCTTAAGGGGTGTAGTTTTTAAAACGGGGTCACTTCATGGGGGTTTTAACTGTACTGGTACCTCAGGGGCTTCTGCATACATGACTTCGCACGAGAAAATCCCCAGTAGGCCAAATGGTGGTTCTTTCCTTCTGAGCCCTCCCATGGGCCCAAACGGCAGTTTATCACCACAAATGGGGTATTGCCGCACTCAGGACAAATTGGGCAACAAAATGGGGTATTTTATTGCTTGTGAAAGTAAGAAATTTTGAGCCAAAACGACATCTTATTGGAAAAAATTTAATTTTTTTAAATTCCCAGCCCAATTCGATCAAATTCTGTGAAAAACCTGTGGAGTCTAAATGGTCACATCACCCATAAATGAATTCCTTGAGGGTGTAGTTTCCAAAATGGGGTCAATTCTGGTGGGTTTCCATTGCTTTGATTCCTCTGGGGCTCTGCAAATGCGACATGGCACCGGAAAACCAATCCAGCAAAATCTGGACTCCAAAGAACACATAGCGCTCCTTCCATTCTGAGGCCTCGCATGGGCCCAAACGGCAGTTTATCACCACAAATGGGGTATTGCCGCACTCAGGACAAATTGGGCAACAAAGTGGGGTATTTTATTCCTTGTGAAAGTAAGAAATTTTGAGCCAAAACTACATCTTATTGGAAAAAATGACATTGTTTTAATTTCACAGCCCAATTCAAATATGTGCTGTGAAAAAACTATGGGGTCAAAATGGTAACAACAACCATAAATGAATTCCTTGAGGGGTGTAGTTTCCAAAATGGGGTAACTTTTGGGGATTCCTACTGTTTTGGCACCTCAACACCTCTCCAAACCTGGCATGGTGCCTATAATATATTCTAATAAAAAAGAGGCCCCAAAATGCACTAGGTGCTTCTTTGCTTCTGGGGCTTGTGTTTTGGTCCACGAGCACACTGGAGCCACATGTGGGACATTTCTAAAAAACTGCAGAATCTGGACAATACATATTTAGTAGTGTTTCTCTGGTAAAACCTTCTGTGTTACAGAAAAAAAATTAATAAAATTGAAATTCAGCAAGAAAAATGAAATTTGCAAATTTCACCTCCACTTTGCTTTAATTCCTGTGAAATGCCTAAAGGGTTAATAAAAACCTTTCTAAATGCTGTGTCTAATTCCATAGGCCCCTCAAAGCCACTTCAGAACTGAACAGGTACCTTAAAAAAAAAAGGGCTTTTGAAATTTTCTTAAAAATATGAGAAATTGCTGTTTATGTTCTAAGCCTTGTAACACTCAAGAAAAATAAGAGTGTTCAAAAAACTATGCAAATCTAAAGTGGACCTATGGGAAATGTGAAGTAGTAACTATTTTGGGTGGTATAATCTGTTTTATAAGCAGATGCGTTTAAATTCAGAAAAATGCTATTTTTTTCTAAATTTTTTCTAAATTGTGCAATTTTTCACAAATAAACACTGAATATATCGACCAAATTTTACCGCTAACATAAAGCCCAATGTGTCACGAGAAAACAATCTCAGAATCGCTTGGATAGGTTTAAGCATTCCGACATTATTACCACATAAAGTGAAATATGTCAGATTTGAAAAATGGGCTCTGAGCCTTAAGGCCCAAACTAGGCTGCGTCCTTAAGGTTAAGGGAATCTACAATACAGTCCTCAAAAGTAACGTATTCTATAATGATATGTGGCTATCTTATTGATATGTGACTATCTTATAAGAGCTCTGTCATCAAGAGTGATGCTTTATTGTACCTTTTACCTTACGGTTTCTGTGCTTTCATTATTTCCAGAGACCTCTTCTTTTTTCTAAAATACAAATGGTGATGATGCTTGCGAATAAGGTTTTTTTTTTCTCACAAATGTAAGCTATCATGACTGAACTAAGCGAAATGATGTAGGATAAAAGAGTTATGGTCAGCGGTTTACATACAGAGGAGTCTCTCTTGGGCTTACAACATAGAACTGAATATCCTGTTTACTGCGGTTTGTGCCATTTTCTTGAACCTGCATGACTTGTTAGCTGGAACAGTCATGATGGGATCAAAGACCTATGAAACTGGGAGAACTGGACCATTGTTTAAAGAGTATATGAATTTCTGATGTTAAGCCTTCGCCTTTAGGCCTGATTGTACGTGCTAATATGTGTGTCCTAATAATGCTAGTAGTTCCCAAGAAGAATGACATAAGCGTCTCCTCTACATGAATAATATCTAATGAGCATCGCAACACATGCTAAGAGCATGTTTGTGAGAGAAGTTTGACTAGAGCTCTGTTCAATCTATAGTACTCGAGATTGCTGTGCCGTAAGTTCTCTGGTAGTCTTTCTCTGCTACAGTAACATGTGGAAGACTAGGTACTGTAGTCCTAACCTTTAAGCTATACAGTTATTACACAACAAAAAACATACAAATTATATATATATATATATATGTAATACATATGTAATATATGTAATATAGCAAAGAGAGAGCGGCACTCCAAATGTTGGCTTAATCTAAATATTATGTTTTATTCACCCATAGTGGACAGGCAACGTTTAGACTATTCCATAGAGTCATTTTCA
Organism: Rhinoderma darwinii; assembly: GCF_050947455.1. Taxonomy (NCBI): domain Eukaryota; kingdom Metazoa; phylum Chordata; class Amphibia; order Anura; family Rhinodermatidae; genus Rhinoderma; species Rhinoderma darwinii. The sequence goes on along the minus strand of NC_134687.1, from coordinate 233,973,695 downwards.
AGCCTATGGCAGAGTCGAAACTTTGCCTGTCCACTATGGGTGAATAAAATGTGATATTTGGATTAAGCCAACATTTGGAGTGTGGCTCTCTCTTTGCTATATTCTGTTACGATCCAGGTTAGAGGTCAAAATGGTGAACTGAGTTCCCTTCTGGGATTTAAAATCCTTTGCGCAGTGCCGCCCTACTTCATTTTTCTTTGCATGTATTATGTATTATCACTCGCTATTGACATGAGTGAAAGGGGGCGATTTATCAGAGTTGCAAAATGGGATGATTATTGTCTTTCGGGCCAAGGGTGGCAGTATTTCTCAAACAGCGCAGTCTGTGAACTGTTCGTGTGCTGCTCTGGTGAAAGTATATAGTGAGTGGACAAATGGCACCATTGGAAATAACCGACAAGGAAACTGGAGCACCATTGATGTGAGAGGTGAACATCGGCTACGAAGGTGCACAGAGGACGAACAACGCGCTATAGTGGAGCAGCTCACTGTGAAAATCAACCAGGGGGCTACCAGACGTATGTCTAAAACAACAGTTCAGCGAACCCTACAGTGTATGGGGCTCTGAAGCAGATGGATGGTCACTGCCTCTTTGCTAACAAAGGAGCATCGGAAAAAAGGCTTCAATTTGCACGGCAGTACTGGAATTGGACCACCGATGATTGGCAAAAGGTTGCCTTCTCCAATGAGTCAAGTTTTCTACTTCATCGAACGGGATCGACGTTGGTGTGTCAGGCGAGAAATATCAGAAAACAAACACCCTGCAACCATTGTTGGAAGAACACAAGCTGGTGGCGGCAGCGTTCTGGTCTGGGGAATTTTTTCATGCCATTCTCTGGGCCCACTCATCCATGTAGTAGACATTCTGAACCGATTTGGGTATGAATCCATCGTTGCAGATCACATCCACCCATACATGCTGTTTGTCTTCCCTTGGGCATATGGAATCTTCTAGCAAGACAATGCGACATGGCTAGAAATGTCAGACAGAGGTTGGAAGAGCACGACCAAGACTTCCAAGTACTTCCCTGGTCCCCTAATTCGCCAGACTTTAACCCTATTGAGCATCTGTGGGACCACCTCGATCGTCTTGTTTGCTCTTTGGATCCTCCCCCACGCATCCTCCAGCAAATGTGGGATGCACTGCAGTCAGCATGGCTCTAGATACCTGAGACAACCTACCAGCACGTTATTGAGTCACTCCCAGCCCGTTTAGCTGCTGTCAGTGCTGCACACGGCGGTTACTCTGGATATTAGCTGGTGGTCATAATAATGTGACTCGACTGTGTGTATGTGTAAATATATGTAATGTTAAATTTTTCATTGCTGCACAAGCTTATCTATCATGAAATTGCTTTGTTTGTCATAAGTCTTCGAGATAAATCTAGGCCATTAATGTTCTTCATTTCTTCAAGCATGTCTGCACTATGCTGTTATCTTGTATGGAATTTATGCCAGGCTTTGCAGACTTTCAATTGACAATCTACAATACTATATAATGAATTGTTCATCTCTATAATAAGAATCCTAGCCAGAAAGATATAAAGCTGACTCACAAAAAACCTTGATATCCATCTACTGTAAGGACCCCATGCACATTCATAAAGGATTTATTCTTCACCATGATTAGAAGTGCTTCATGTGTTTTCTCCATTGTACAGTATTTATCACATCAATTTAGAATCAACTTGAAAGGGTATAGAAAATTCTTCTATTGTCTATCAATAGATCACTAGGACAGATTGTGAGAGAATGGTGACAATTGTTCATCATATGTTTTTATTTAGGAGGTCAGTTTAATATTAATTAAAAATACCAATGCTGTGAAAATATAATCATGTTAGACACTGGGTTTAAGTTTACTTCTAAACTATGTTTCCAGCTATTTGTTCAGTTTCCTGTAGAACTGAGCTTCCAAAATGTTTGCTTATAGTTGAATTTCTAGTCAGAAGGGCAGCTCTGGAGAACACACTGCGGCTCTAACAAGCAACACTGCAAATATTTCCCAGAATCCCCAAGAGTTTGTGTGTTATTATTTTGGTGGAGAGGTGCAGTAAACACCATAAAAGCAACATTAAACAATAAGGCTGGGTTCACACACAGATTTTTGACGAGTTTTTTGACGTGGAAACCGGGTCGCAAAACTCTCCAAAAACCGGCCGAAAGTGCCTCCCATTAATTTCAATAGGAGGCGGATGCGGTTTTCTCTCGCGAGCGGTGACATCAATGGGAGGCAGAGAAAGCGTATTTCGCGGAATTTTATGCCCGCGGCGCACAATGGCCGTGGGCGAATAACACCGCGAAAATGGGCGTGCAGGCAGAGGAAAATCTGCCTCAAACTTCCAAATGGAATTTTGAGGCAGAATTTGCTCCTGTAAAAAACTCTGTGTGAGCCCAGCCTAAAGGTGTTAGCATACTATATTATGTAAAAAATATACATATATATTTTTCTTTATTTGTAAATAGTCAAAGGGTTACAAAGATTTCGATTATGGAACTTTTGGATTGTCTGTCTGTCTTCAATAGAATTGCTTTTACTGGAACTTCTGTTGATACTCCAGTCTGCCATTATTAAAAATGTAGATAACCTAGAGCGTTTCTGTAGCTATCTCTTCTTAAAATGTTCATACTTCTCACAAGACTACTCATAGATGCTTGGCATGTGACATGTCAACAAATATAAAACCACTATACAAGTATAGAAAGCATTACACTACATCAAGCTCCTAGAAATAATACAAGGGGTTCCCGAATGAAAATATTTTTCAGTGATTCTTCCATAGTACTAAGGTTAGTTGCGCTAGTCTAGACTTATAGTGAATTACATATTTCTCTATTGCACTGCTAAGCTTGGTTGCATCTTCTGTTCTCACATCACATTAGTTGTCAAATTAGGACATCTTCTCTTCTATCCATTTTCCCTTTATGACCGATTTTCCATAATGTATCCTTTCATTACTGAGTGGTAGCAGCTTTTTGTTTTAGATAATGTGTGTTCATTTACTGTGCTTTCTGGGAGGCTCATGGACATTAAATTATGTTTTGTTACACAATAACATATATGGAAATTGGTACTTGAAGATGCATAAGAATTATGTATTTATCTATATAATAAAACCTAACATAAAATGGATACCTTGGACACGTATTACCACAACTGTTCAACCACATTTAAGAACAGTATTTCGATCTCTGATATCCATGGTTGACCTAGTCCAGCCGCTCTTTATTTGCTGGAGCGGAACAGGCTTTCTGGCACCTGTGTATTGTTAACTGGACTCAGCCCAAGAATTAATTCCTGGGAAGCCAACAAAGCTCTTTCCTTGGATAATAACTTTCCTTCTGTAATGCCCTCATCCGGTATTAGAATTAGCAGCTTAGAGACTGAAATGTATCCATCTCATTGATGTAATCTTTGAGTTAGGAGATTGGGAGACTGTACTGAGTATAGATAGACCGGGTTGAACGTTATCGAGTGGCACCAAGGAGAGTTTCCTTTTTTTTTTTTTACTCATTTTGTTTATTTCTTTCTGTATTGTTGTAATGTCCACTGGGGATGTGGACCCACTTGGCTACTCTGCCGTAACGGAGTAGATGCTGGTCAGATTGCAGGTAGTGGAAGCAGGCTGGTGCAGGGTAGCTGGATGCAGGCTGGTGCAGGGTAGCTGGAAGCAGGGTAGCTGGATGCAAGCTGGTGCAGGGTAGCTGGAAGCAGGCTGGTGCAGGGTACCTGGAAGCAGAGTAGCTGGATTCAGGCTGGTGCAGGGTAGCTGGATGCAGGCTGGTGCAGGGTAGCTGGATGCAGGCTGGTGCAGGGTAGCTGGAAGCAGGCTGGTGCAGGGTAGCTGGAAGCAGGCTTGTGCAGGGTAGCTGGAAGCAGGCTGGTGCAGGGTAGCTGGAAGCAGGCTGGTCCAGGGTAGCTGGAAGCAGGCTGGTCCAGGGTAGCTGGAATCAGGGTAGTTGGATGCAGGGTACCTGGAAGCAGCGTAGCTGGATGCAGGCTGGTGCAGGGTAGCTGGAAGCAGGGTAGCTGGATGCAAGCTGGTGCAGGGTAGCTGGAAGCAGGCTGGTGCAGGGTACCTGGAAGCAGAGTAGCTGGATGCAGGCTGGTGCAGGGTACCTGGAAGCAGAGTAGCTGGAAGCAGGCTGGTGCAGGGTAGCTGGAAGCAGGCTGGTGCAGGGTACCTGGAAGCAGGGTAGCTGGATGCAGTGTACCTGGAAGCAGGGTAGTTGGTGCAGGCTAGCTGGAAGCAGGCTGGTGCAGGGTACCTGGAAGCAGGGTAGCTGGATGCAGGCTTGTGCAGAGTAGCTGGAAGCAAGCTGGTGCAGGGTAGCTGGAAGCCGGGTAGCTGGTGCAGGGTACCTGGAAGCAGGGTAGCTGGAAGCAGGCTGGTGCAGGGTAGCTGGAAGCAGGCTGGTGCAGGGTAGCTGGAAGCAGGCTGGTGCAGGGTAGCTGGAAGCAGGTTGGTGCAGGGTAGCTGGAAGCAGGCTGGTCCAGGATAGCTGGAAGCAGGCTGGTCCAGGGTAGCTGGAAGCAGGCTGGTCCAGGGTAGCTGGAAGCAGGCTGGTGCAGGGTAGCTGGAAGCAGGCTGGTGCAGGGTAGCTGGAAGCAGGCTGGTGCAGGGTAGCTGGAAGCAGGCTGGTGCAGGGTAGCTGGAAGCAGGCTGGTCCAGGGTAGCTGGAAGCAGGCTGGTGCAGGGTAGCTGGAAGCAGGCTGGTGCAGGGTAGCTGGAAGCAGGCTGGTGCAGGGTAGCTGGAAGCAGGCTGGTGCAGGGTAGCTGGAAGCAGGCTGGTGCAGGGTAGCTGGACACGTCACGGACACTGAGCATGGATACTGGATTCGTCACGGACACTGGACTTGTCACGGACACTGGTTTCACGAACCTTCTACTGAACCTTTGCAGACTAACACTGGGTTAGTAACAACATTGTTCAGGCACTGAAGAAGTGGACAGAGTTCTTTTAAGTAGTCCAGAGTCTACTGTCATAGGCAGGGAGCAATATTCCTGGTGCGCATGCTGGCCCTTTAAGAACTGGGTTGAGTGCGCGTACCCTACAGGCAAAGGCCAGGGGGGGGGGAAGCAGAGCGTGCCGGCGTTCCTGGCAAAGGAGACGCCGGCGATGAGGACACGCAAGCTGGGGGTCGCTGGGGTGAGTGAGGCCCGAGGTTGTTAGTGCTATAATTGTTAATCAAATTTTTATAAAATCCAATTCAGGAGGTGAATTTCTTTACATTGATAAAAGATTATCTATGGAATGTTGTAAATTATGTCCCTGCACAGCCAATGTCCTGATTTCAGTCGGCTCAATATTGTCAAGGTGTTGACATCACTGAGAACGCTCACATTCTTTACAGTCAAGCATGTTCATGGATGTCTGGGGGATGACTGAGTTCACATGAATAGGTAAACAAATAATCCAGTTGTAATGCACAGTGATACACCATGTATAGATACACTACAGTGTCTTGCCAAAAGTATGTGGACACCTGACCATCACCCCTATATGAACTTGTTGGACATCCTATTCCAAAACCATAGGCTTTAATATGGAGTTGGGCCTCATTTTGCGGCTATACCAGCTTAATTTTTCTGGGAAGGTGTCTTTGGGAACGTGTTAGATTGGGGTGAGGTCAGCGTTCTGCAAACCATACTCATCAAACCATGTATTTATGGACCTTGCTTTATATAGTTTCATAGTTACATAGTTACATAGTTACATAGTTAGTACGGCTGAAAAAAGACACATGTCATGCTGGAACAGAAAAGTGCCTTCTCCAAACTGTTGCCAAAAAGTTGTCTAAAATGTCTTGGTATACTGAAGCATCAACATTACTCTGGACTGGAAATAAGGGGCTTAGCCAAAAGCCTGAGAAACAGCCCCAGACCATTATTCCTTCTCCACTAAATTTCACAGTAGGCACTATATTCTGGTAGGTAGCGTTCTCCTGTCCACCAAACCCAGATTCGTTGATTAGACTGCCAGATAGTGAAACATGATTCATCGCTCTGGAGAACATGTTTCTTCTGCTCCAGGGTCAAGTGGCGGCGTGCTCTCCACCACTTCAGCAATGGCGATCTTAGGCTTTTGTGCAGCTGCTCGAACATGGAAACCCAGTGATGCAACAGAGCACAGGTGACTTTTACAGGCGACGTGCTTCAGCAATCGGCAGCCCCGCTCTGTGAGTTTGCTTGGTCTACCTCTTCGTGGCTGAGCTGTTGTTACTCCTATACGCTTCAACTTCACAATAATAGTACTTAGTTGATCTAGCAGATCAGAAGTTTCATGACCTGACTTGTGGCAAAGGTGGCGTCTCAATGTTTGTCTAAGGAGATTGCATGATTGTGTGCTTGATTTTATGCACCCGTTTGCAATGGGTATGGCTTAACCCCTTAAGGACCAGGCCATTTTTGGCCTTCATGACCAAGAATTCTTTTTAATTTTTTTGCTCCCAAGAGTCATATTTTTTTTATGTTTATGTCGACATAGCCGTATGTGGTCTTGTTATTTGCGGGATGAGTTGTATTTTTCAATTGCACAAGTTTTGGGTGTTTATATTTTATTTCTTAACTTTTATTAAAAAAAAAAAATAGGGAAGGATTTGAAAAAAAAAAACCGCTATTCCAGCATTATTTTTTGCATTTCAAATTGACACCGTTCACTATGCGGTGTAAATAAATTGTTAACTTTATTCTATGGGTCCGTACGATTACTGCGATATCAAATATGTATAGGTTTTTTATCTTTTACTGCTTTGCACGATTAAAACACTTTGTATCGCCGCTTTCCAAGAGCCGTAACTTTTTATTTTGTCCGTCGATGTAGCCATTTTTGGGTTTGTTTTTTACAGGACAAGTTGTCGTTTTTATTGGTTTCATCATGTTTTTTTGCACGGCGTTCACCGGGCTTAATTAATGTGTTAACTTTATTACTCGAGTCATTCCAATCGCGGCGATTCCATATATGTGTATGTTGTTGTTGTTGTTGTTGTTTTTTTTTTACACTTCTAGTAAATAAAACCACTTTTTATGGGGAAAAAAATGGTTTTATTTCCATTTTTACTGTAATCCTTTTTTCTTAATAAACCTTAACAGTTTTTTTATTTTTTATTTTTTTTTAGTCCTAGGGGATTTTACAATGCGATATTCTGATCGTAAATATAATGCTTTGGTATACTCCGTATACCAAAGCATTATTGCCTGTCCAGAGTAAGGCCCTATCTTGAGGCGGTTTCCGCCTCAGACACCCCATTGAAATCAATATGGGACAGAAAAAAAAGCTGCGAATAGCTGTGGCCGTTTTTTTTTTTAATGCGTTTTATGGCAAGAAACGCTCACGGTTTTTTCCTTTGCCTGTTGAAGTAAGAAGTAAAAAAAAGACTAGAAAAATGCCACAAAATACGTCTGTGTTGGAAAACCACTTAAAAGAACTGGAGCTGATTTTCCAGGCAGAATTTTCTGCCAGCAAAAAACTCAGTGTGAACAGGGCAATCATTTAGGCCTTGCCTCTGGCACAGTATAATAGCCATATAGCCAGCGCAGGCCTGGGGGCCTTTGTTAGGCTCTCGGCTGCCATGGCAACCCATCGGTGCTCAGCGTTCGCGGGCCCCGATCAGTGACAGAGGGAGCTCCCTCCCTCTGTCAAACCACTTAAATGCAGCGGTCGCTATTGACAGCAGCATTTAAGGGCTAAACGGCAGGGATTGGAGGTTTCTTTCATTCACAGCCGGGCTACCATGGTGATCGTGCGGGCACTGCTTCTTTTCATAAAGTAGCTGCTTCTAGTCATATGATTGCTGACATGATCAGAACAATGCACAAACATCATACGAATGATGAAGGCCACAGACAAATCCCAGATACGCTGCAGCATTGTCATGTTCAGGTATCACAGGGACTTGTAGCACCTTCTATTTACTGAACCCTATCCTTCTTGCCATACATGTTATTTGACATAATGTTAATGTATATGGTACACTTGTGGTATAAAATATAATTTCTCTGTCACTTGATTTTGCAGAAGGTACCTTTGCTACTCTGGTTTTGTTTGATTTGCTCCATTGTCTTTATACCCTATTGTTCTTGAATATAGTCCAAAGGTGCTAACATGAGATATGGGTTCTTTTACATGGGCAGATAAACTGCCCACAAGGAGCACCATTCAATGATATAGGAAGTCAGTTGGCGCGTGAATAATTTCATTTTCATGTAACAATGATCATGAGGTGGTTCATATGAACAATTTTTTGATATGGTAGTTGATAAAAGCACATTCATGTGACCGCTCAGAACAATGACCATTAATGATCTTAAATTGATGTTCTGATTTAGAGCCATGTTACTATTAAATTAGGGACTTGCAGTGTGAGCAGATTTGATACTTTTATGAGTGGAAATGATCTACGAATAAAGCGGGACAACATAGAGGAAATCAAATTCCTTTCCTTTTCACTGCATTTTCAGGCATGGACAGGATCCTCATCGTCACTTTGCAAAAGCGCATGAGAATACCATTTAGGGCCTAATTCAAATGGTCATGATCGGGATCTGTATCACAAAGGTTCTAAATACGTAGTTCATAGAATTCTATGGGTCCAGACCTCCATGTGTCTCTATCACGTTTTTGTAGGAAACGCATGCAGTACTACAAAGGTATTCTCCCCTAGAAGCATTGCTTTTAGGAGAGAATACAATGCCTCACAGATTCATTACATGGTGGCACACAGACTGCATAGGTCAGCATGCACCCTACCATACATGTCTGCTCACAGCATTGCTGTGTGCATGAGCCCTTACGGAATTCTGACTTCCATAAACTACTATAACTTCTAAGAGCAGTGATTCCAATAGTAACATTATATTAGGGAATTGTTCTGTAAAGGATCTGCCAGACACAGCTTCTTTGTCGACGCCCGTGGTTAATCAGCCTGCATCTGTGCCTAGGTCTGTTAGGGTATGTTCACACGAGGGCGTCCGTAACGGCTGAAATTACGGGGATGTTTCAGCCTGAAAACATCCCCGTAATTTCAGCCGTAACGGCATGTGCAGGCGCTTGAACGCCGCGTCAATTACGGACGTAATTGGCGCTGCTATTCATTGAAGTCAATGAATAACGGGTCCAATTACGGCCAAAGAAGTGACAGGTCACTTCTTTGACGCGGGCGTCTATTTACGCGCCGTCATTTGACAGCGGCGCGTAAATTACGCCTCGTGTGAACAGACAAACGTCTGCCCATTGCTTTCAATGGGCAGATGTTTGTCAGCGCTATTGAGGCGCTATTTTCAGACGTAATTCGGGGCAAAAACGCCCGAATTACGTCCGTAAATAGGCCGTGTGAACATACCCTTAGAGTGACTCCATCTGCTACCACTCAGGCTGGGAGGCTGAGGAGTGGGAGAACCTATCACAGCCTGGCCAGACGGAGCTAGATCCCGCCCTCTGTCTATTTATACCTTAATTTCCTGCTTGTCTCTGCCTGTGATTCTTTCCTCTTTCCTGGCTCTGCTGTTCCTGCTATTATTATTGACCTTGCTTAATTTTGACCCTGGCTTTACTGACTACTCTCCTGCTCTGCGTTTGGTACCTCGTACACTCCTGGTTTGACTCGGCTCGTTCACTACTCCTGTTGCTCACAGTGTTGCAGTGGGCAACTGCCCCATTTCCCTTAGTTTCTGTGGACCCTTGTCTGTTTGTCTGTCGTACACATATTGAGCGTAGGGAAGTTCTCGTATGTAACTTTTAATGATTTTGTTTGACAGAAGATTTTAAGGGTTGTCTGTAATTATTATTAGTTCTATTTTAGATTCTTGTATTGGAAGAATCAATGGGCGTCTTTGATAATTTCTTCGCTGATTTAATCGGCATCTTATGCTTTTGCATATCATGTGGTTTTTGGAGATCAGCTCTGTTTTACGATCTTATTTAAAAACATCACTCACTAAGAACATACAGTACAGAATAGAGGAATATCATGTTTATGAGCTATACAGAACATGCTGTGGTGCTAACTGTAAGATAATATTGATCAAATATTATTAATTGGGAGCATTTGTAAATATTGTGTGTAGAGTGTCAAAGCTTTCCTCATAAAAATATATCCCCAGTATATATAAGGCTGGGTTCACACAGAGTTTTTGGCAGGCGGAAATTCTGCCTTAAAATTCGGTTTGGATGTTTGAGGCAGATTTTCCTCTCCCTGCATGCCGATTATCGCGGCGTTTTTCGCCCGCGGCCATTGAGCGCCGCGGGCATAAAACTCCACAAAATACGCTTTCTCTGCCTCCCATTGATGTCAATGGGAGGTCAGAGGCGTAAACGCCCGAAGATAGGGCATGTCCCTTCTTTCTTTATGCCCGTATTTTTTACGCGGAAACTGCGCTGCAAAACTCGTCAAAAACGGCCCGAAAATGCCCCCCATTGATTTCAATGGGAGGCGGAGGCGTCTTTTCCCCGCGAACGGTAAAACCGTCTCGCGGGAGAAAGAAGGGACATGCCCTATCTTCGGGCGTTTACGCCTCTGACCTCCCATTGACATCAATGGGAGGCAGAGAAAGCGTATTTTGTGGAGTTTTATGCCCGCGGCGCTCAATGGCCGCGGGCGAAAAACGCCGCGATAATCGGCATGCAGGGAGAGGAAAATCTGCCTCAAACATCCAAACCGAATTTTAAGGCAGAATTTCCGCCTGCCAAAAACTCTGTGTGAACCCAGCCTTAGTATTCTGTGGACTTCTGTGTTAAAAAAAATAAATCCATTTCCTATGCAGATCTACGTATTCCCCAATCCTGGCAAACAATTACCTCCATAGTGACCACCTTAAAATGACTGCTGTTTTATTGAAAAATAAGAAACCGATCTACAGTAACAAAATAATAGAATGTTTAACAGCTTGATAGAAGAAGACCGCATAGAGCCACATAGTGCCCACATGGAGCCATACGCTGCATACATGGTGCCATATTGTGCCCAGATAGGGTGTGTCAAATTTTGCCCAGACAAATTGTGCAACCAGTGCCTCTATCTAGTATACAGATAATATCTACAATCATCACAGAACCAGTCCCATCCCAGAGCCATTCAAATATTACATCCACTACCATTTACTGCCTAGTCAGGACCTTTAGGACTCGGTAGAACAGGGGAGGGAAAATATCAGGACAGAGTCCAAAATATGTGACCCTCTGACTGGAACCGGAATTCATACGGGAATAATAATACTCTAATAGGGAATACATTGTTTTGACCCAAACATAGGGTCTCACAGGTCAGCTCATACCGGACTTCTAAAGCAATGTCAACCGTGCACCTACTAGAGAGCACTTGTTTGCATTCTAGAACATTTCTCGGAACATGGTTTCCCTTATTTCCAGTGTTTTATATCCAACTGTACGTGTTGAAATTGCTCAGTAGATCAGCACTGCCAGAAATACAACAGTTTATCTCCCATTACAGTCCGGTTGCCCTGTAAACATCCATCTAAAACTCTCCTAACATGGTATTGGTTACGATCTTGGATTCAATCTCTAGAAGGAATTATCATAGTTCTCTAACACGAGACAAATGTGGAAAGTCTCTGCATTTCCCAGCTTTTGTTGTGTATTAGTTTTGGTGTAAAATAGTCACAAATGAAGGCAAGCAGGGAAGGTTATTGTAAAAGCGATCTTCAGCAAGGCAGGCAAGAGAACTTTTGTGGAACTAGTGGCGCCTACGGCTGTCGTGTGCTTGGTCAGTCTCTACAGCGTACCACGGGTCAAAATAGAGCATTTCTCATTGCTACACCCATGTTTAGTGGGGCCAGTGTCACATACAGACGCGGAGATGCTCCCATATTACGTTTGTGTGAAACATAATAATGGATTTATTCTAATATTTTCTTATATGTATTTCTTTTTGTAGGAGAGTTACTGACTCAGTCAAGACCAGAAGGGTTAAAGGAAATAATCTGTCCCAAAAATGGCAGTGAGCGAGTGAACGTTGCCCTGGTTTATCCCCCCACACCTACAGTGATCAGCCCCTGCTCCAAGTGACTTCCCAATATCCCACTTCTCTGCTGCAGTATTTGTGAACTATGAAAGCAAAGATCGAAAGGAAGCAACATTTTACAAATGAGACAATCAGAGCACCCAAAAATATTTATCGAAGAATCGGGATATTGCGATATTTGGATTGCAGCAAAGGCACATCTCTTATTAACTGACAAGCAACAATTTCACTTTAAAGCTTTAAGGTAGGTGAATATTCTAGACGTCATGTGTGCAGTCAGACTTTAACCCCTTCCCGACATTTGACGTAAATGTACGTCATGGAAAGCATTGACTTCCCGCAAAATGCCGTACATTTACGTCAAATGTTTGGCACCGGCTCAGAAGCTGAGTCGGTGCCATCATCGTCGGATCTCAGCTGTATCTTACAGCTGACATCCGACTGTAACGGCGGGGACCGAAATTAGCTTCGATCCCCGCCATTAACCCCTTAAGTGCAGCGCTCAAACGCGATCGCTGCACTTAAGCTGTTTGCAGCTCATCGGAGCCCCAGCAATGAAATTGCCGGGGTTCCGGTGGCTGCAATGGCAACCGGAGGCCTAATACTGGCCTCCCGGTCTGCCTAGCACCGAAGCCGGTCAAGATCCGCCCGGCGGCGGAGCCTGATCGGCTTCCGTAGCTGCCGGCAAGATGGCGCCGGGTCAGGAGCTGATCCGGCGTCATCAGCGGTGGAAGTCAGCTGTACTGTACAGCTGACATCCACCTGTAACGGTAGGAACCGGAGCTAGCTCCGATCCCTGCCATTAACCCCTTGGATGCAGCAATCGAAAGCGATTGCTGCATCGTAGCGGTTACTAGCAGATCGCCAGCCCTGAGAGGCAATCGGGACTGACGACTGCTGTTATGGCAACAGGAGACACAATGGTCTCCTGCTCTGCCATTACGGAAGCCGATTTAGGCCCCGCCGGGAGGCGAAGCCTAATCGGCTTGCTGTCAGTGAATGACTGACAGATCTAATACATTGCACTACATAGGTAGTGCAATGTATTAGAAAAAAAAAAATCTGACCTTTTGGACCTTCAAGTCCCCTAGTGGGACTTGAAGAAAAGTGTAAAAAAAAGTATAAAAAAGTGTAAAAAAAAGTGCAAAAAATAAAAGTTTGAAAACAATAAAAGTTTCAAGTAATCAAATAAAACACAATCCCCCTTTTACTCTTATCAAGTCCTTTATTATTGAAAAATAATAATAAACCATATGTATTTGGTATCGCCACGACCATAACGACCTGAGGTATCAAAATATTATATTATTTATTGCACGCGGTGAACAGCAAAAAAAAAAACGTAAAAAACTTTACCAGAGTTTCTGTTTTTTGGTCACTTTGCCCTACAAATATTAGAATAAAAAGTCGCACGTATCCAAAAATGGTACCTATAAAAACTATAACTCGTCCCGCAAAAAACAAGCCCTCATACATCTCCGTCGACAAAAAAATTAAAAAGTTATGGTTCTCACAACTTGGCGACAGAAAAAATACATTCTTTTTACAAAAGTAATTTTATTGTGCAAAAAGTTGTAAAACATAAAAAAGTGCTATAAATTAGGTATCGCCAGAATCGTACTGACCCACAGAATAAAGTTAACATGTAATTTATAACGCATGGTGAACGCTGTATAAAAAAAAAGCTGTGCCAGAATTGCGTTTTTTTTGTTTACCTGGCATCCCAAAAAATAGGATAAACGGTGATCAAAAAGTCGCATGTACCCCAAAATGGTACCAATAATAACTACAGCTCGTCCCGCAACAAACCAGCCCTCATACCGCTACGTCTATGAAAAATAAAATTAGTTATGGCTCCAATAAGTCAGGAAATAAAAATATGCGGTTGTGCCCGAGGGAAACATTTCTTCTGTTTCAAGAGGCGATTTATCAAGGACCTAAAATTAGGGAACCAGGAAAGGGAGGGCCCAAACATATCCACTGGAAGCGACGGTGCCCGTATTATACCAGGACAACACTTTCCCAGCAAAATTCCCCAAACTACAAAAGGTGCGGAGTGTGGACCAAAAGGGGGATAAGAAATGACACCATTTATCAGTGCGACACTGGCCTGTGCGGAAAGGATTGCTTCACAGCGTAACACACATCTATGGATTATTATTATTTTTTTTATACCACCTGACTATGCCCCTTATATACTCCGCCCCGCTTACATGTACACCCACATTATAAAACACCAGCAATACTCAAACAAATATAGTACCAAGCAAAATCCGCTCTCCAAAAGCCAAATGGTGCTCCCTCGGCTCTGAAACCCACAGTGTCCCCAAACAGCAGTTTCCTTCAACATATATGGCATCGTCATACCCGGGAGAACCCTTTTAACAATTTTTGGGGTGTGTGTCTCCAGCGTCATAAGCTGGGCATGACATATTTGCCACTGAATGGCATATCTAGGGAAAAATATAAATTTTTAATTTGCACCATCCGCAGCGCATTCATTTATGGAAAAGACCTGTGGGGTGAAAATGCTCACTACACCCCTTAATAAATGCCTTGAGGGGTGCAGTTTCCATAGTGGGTTTTTTTTTTTATTATTTCACATCTGAGCCTCTGCAGTTGTGAACCAATACTTTGTAAATCGCCAAATTAGGCCTCCACTCCGCATGGTACTCTTCACTTCTGAGCCCTGTCATATGTCCAGACAAAAGATTAGGGCCACATGTAGGGTGTTTCTAAAACCGGGAAACGCCGCATAATAATTAGAGAGCTGTCTTGTTATGGTGGCACAAGCCGGGCACCACATATTGGCATATCTATGGAAAAAAATCCCATTTTCACTCTGCAACATCGAGTGAACACTAATTTCTACAAAACACCTGCAGGGTTAAAATGCTTACTACACCCCTTGGTAAATGCATTGAGGGGTGTAGTTTCCAAAATGGGGTCACTTCTGGGGGGTTTCCACTGTTTTGGGCCCACAGGCGCCCAGAAACCAATCCAGCAACATTTGCACTCCAAATGGCGGTCCTTCCCTTCTGAGCCCTGCCGTTTGCCCAAACAGCAGTTTATGACCACATATGGGGTATTGCCGTACTCTGGAGAAATTGCTTTACAAATGTTGGGTTCTTTTTTTCCTTTATTTGTTGAGAAAATGAAAAAATTTGCGCTAAAGCTACGTCTTATTGAAGAAAAAGGACTGTTTTTATTTTCAATGCCTAATTCTAATAAATTCTATGAAACATCTGTGGGGTCAAAATGCTCACTACACCCCTAGATGAATTCCTCAAGAGGTGTAGTTTCCTAAATGGAGTCCCTTTTTGGGCGTTTTCATTGTTTTGTCCCCTCAGGGGCTTTGCAAATGTGACCTGGCCTCCGCAAATCATTCCTGCTAAATGTGATCTTAAAAAGCCAAATAGTGCTCTTTCCCTTCTAAGCCCTGCCGTGTGTCCAAACAGCCGTTTATTACCACATGTGGGGTATTGTTTTACTCGGGAGAAATTGCTTTACAAATTTTGTGGTGCTTTTTCTCCTTCAGTGCTTCTGGAAATGAGAAAAAATTAGCTAAACCTAGATTTTTTTTGAAAAAATGTAGATTATTATTTTCAGGGCCTACTTCCAATAATTTATGCAAAAAACCTGTGGTGTCAAAATGCTCACTATACCCCTAGATAATTTCCTCAAGGGGTATAGTTTCCAAAATGGGGTCACTTGTGGGTGGTTTCCACTGTTTTGTCCCCTCAGGGGCTTTGTAAATGTGACATGGCCTCCGCAAACCATTCCTGCTAAATGTGAACTCGAAAAGCCAAATAGCGCTCTTTCCCTTCTCAGCTACGCCGTGTCTCCAAACAACCGTTTATTACCACATGTGATTTATTGTTTTACTCGGGAGAAATTGCTTTACAAATTTTGCAGTGCTTTTTCTCCTTTAGTCCTTGTGGAAATGAGAAAAAAAATCGCTAAACCTACATTTTCTTTGAAGAAATGTTGATTTTAATTTTCACGGCCTACTTCCAATAATTTCTGTAAAAAACCTGTGCGGTCAAAATGCTCACTACACGCCTAGATAATTTCTTTGAGGTGTCTAGTTTCCCAGATGGGGTCACTTTTGGGGGATTTTTACTGTTTTGTCACTGCAAGAGCCCTTCAAACCTGACATGGTGCCTAAAATATATTCTAACAAAAATAAGGCCCCAAAATCCACTAGGTGCTCCTTTGCTTCTGAGGCCAGTGCTTCATTCCAGTAGCACGCTCGGCCACATGTGGGATATTTCCTAAAACGGCAGAAACTGGGCAACAAATGCTGAGTTGCATTTCTCTAGTAAAACCTTCTGTGTTATAAAAAAAATTGTATTAAAAATGTATTTCTGCTGAAAAATATGAAATTTGTAAATTTCACCTCCATGTTGCTTTAATTCCTGTGAAATGTGTAAAGGGTTAAGACATTTTCTAAATGCTGTTTTGAATACTTTGAGGGGTGAAGTTTTTAAAATGGGGTGACTTTTTGGGGGTTTCTAATATATAAGGCCCTCAAAATCACTTCACAACTGAACTGGCCCCTGTAAAAATAGCCTTTTGAAATTTTCTTGAAAATGTGAGAAATTGCTGCTAAAGTTCTAAGCCTTGTGAGGTCATAGAAAAATAAAAGGATGTTCAAAAAACGATGCCAATCTAAAGTAGACATATGGGTGATGTTAATTAGCAACAATTTTGTGTGGTATAACTGCCTGTCTTACAAGCAGATACATTTAAATTGAGAAAAATGCTAATTTTTGCAATTTTTCGCTAATTTTTGGTGTTTTTAACAATTAAATACTGAACATATCGAGCAAATTTTGCCAATAACATAAAGTCCAATGTGTCACGAGAAAACAATCTCAGAATCGCTTGGATAGGTGAAAGCATTCCGGAGTTATTACCACATAAAGTGACACATGTCAGATTTGAAAAATGAGGCTCTGTCAGGAAGGTCAAAAGTGGCTAAAGAGGGAAGGGCTTAAGATGTTAAGGAGCGTACTGCAGCCTAATGCTTTTCATACCAGTGAGTTCACACAACCAGAATATTTAATGGTTAATTAGACCCTTGAAAATGAGTTGCTTTACCTTTGTGCCATTATAAAAAGTCCAGATATATCTCTCTCTTACCAATCAATAATCAAATATTGCAGCAATTTGCAAATAGTTAATCGAAGCAATGTTACTAAATCCACCTTGTAGTTTTTATAATGTCCTCCAGGTGGCAGCATGCGCCTAATCAGTTTTTCACATCAGATGACATTAACTATACTCATATAGCATCAACATATTCTGCCGCACTTTACTCTCAGGGTAACCCTACAAAATGACAAATAACGAAAAGAAATGTAAATATATATATAATGAAGACGTGAGAACCCTGCCTTTTAAGAGGTAGGCATTTAAAGGGGGTAATGGGAGGGATGCAGTAGAAATGAAGTGCAAATTTTGTCCAGTGGACCAGCGTCACCAAATATAACAATTTCGACATTCTGTTTTGTGTCTATATATGGGATTAAAGTGACACCCAGGTCCCCACAAAAAAAGAAACTAGAAATAGTAGAATGATTTTTTCCTAGTGTCCATCCCGTTGGTTCTTCTCTCTCCGTTGCCTTCTTCTCGCTCCCCGTCGTCTTCCATCCACTTGCACAGGGAGCGTAGTTTGCACATCTGAGACACGCCTCCTTCACTGCCCTCTAATGGACCAGCGCTGATGACGTCTGCACTGGTCCATCGCTACTGACGCTTCAGAGGGCAGTGAAGGAGGAGGGGGCGTGTCTCAGACTGCAGACTACACTCCCTGTGCAAGTCTGAGACAACGGCCGCCATATTGGATGGAAGGCAAGGGGTCCGAGAACGAGTCAACGGAGAGAGAAGAACCAACGGGGATGCACAGTAGTAGGTAAGTTAAAAATCATTCTACTATCGCTAGTTGTTTTTTTTGTGGGGACTGGAGGGTTGCTTTAATGATCAGTCGTTCACCAACTTTTATTTTGTCATTTTCATTCAGCACAGAAGTAAGATGTCAATAAGGCCTCATTCACACGGCCGTGCCTGTAAGCACAGACGGCAGCGGATAGTCGCCCGCGTTTTCGGGCCGTGTTCCCATACAAAGTATGGGAGCACGGACTGTAAAAAGCAAAAGATGAGACATGTCCTATTTTTTGAGGTACACTTCTACGGCCTGAACACTTTCCAGTAAATAAACGGGAAGGTGTCCGTGAACAATAGAAGTGAATACGTCCTTAATTGCGGACCGTAATTTCAGTCCGCTTTTACGGTCGTGTGCATGGGGCCTTAGACATTTTTTACATTTATAATATACACTAAAGCCTTACTAAAGTTGCCCATAGGTGCCCATTTTTGGCAGGGTCTGTTGATCTAATGTCTTTGGTCATCACCAGACGCCACCAGTTGTCCATTGTGAAAAGGATCACTTGTCTTAGATTTTTTTTCAGACAATAATCTTTTGTTCTCTCCAGGAATATAGTTGGTAGTTGGTCCCCGGCTGCTGCTCACCCTTCCTTTCTCCATACATAATTCATAATGTTTTTCAGTTTAAAAAAACAAAACACCTAGTTAACAGATTACATTAATTTCTTTGGGACTGCAAATGCGCATCAGTTCCTTTTTGATAATTTCTCTACAGGATGTGTCTTTTTGTTAGTTTTCTTTTTATTATTGTGTTCACTGGGTAACATATTTAACCCCTTCCCGCTGTGGCCACTTTTGACCTTCCTGACAGAGCCTCATTTTTCAAATCTGACATGTTTCACTTTATGTGGTAATAACTCCAGAATGCTTTTACCTATCCAAGCGATTCTGAGATTGTTTTCTCGTGACACATTGGACTTTGTTACTGGCAAAATTTGCCCGATACATTTAGTATTTAATTGTGAAAAACACCAAAATTTAGCGAAAAATTGCAAAAATTAGCATTTTTCTCAATTTAAATGTATCTGCTTGTAAGACAGGCAGTTATACCACACAAAATTGTTGCTAGTTAACATCCCCCATATGTCTACTTTAGATTGGCATCGTTTTTTGAACATCCTTTTATTTTTCTAGGACGTTACAAGGCTTAGAACTTTAGCAGCAATTTCTCACATTTGCAAGAAAATTTCAAAATGCTATTTTTACAGGGGGCAGTTCAGTTGTGAAGTGGCTTTGAGGTCCTTAGATATTAGAAACCCCCAATAAGTCACCCCATTTTAAAAACTGCACCCCTCAAAGTATTCAAAACAGCATTTAGAAAGTTTCTTAACCCTTTAGACATTGCACAATGCTATTTTTACAGGGGGCAGTTCAGTTGTGAAGTGGCTTTGAGGTCCTTAGATATTAGAAACCCCCAATAAGTCACCCCATTTTAAAAACTGCACCCCTCAAAGTATTCAAAACAGCATTTAGAAAGTTTCTTAACCCTTTAGACATTGCACAGGAATTAAGGCAAAGTAGAGGTGAAATGTACAAAGTTCATTATTTTTTTCCAGAAATTCATTTTTAATCCATTTTTTTTGTACCACAGAAGGTTTTACCAGAGAAATGCAACTCAATATTTATTGCCCAGGTTCTGCAGTTTTAGGAAATATCCCACATGTGGCTCTAGTGTGCTACTGGACTGAAGCACCGGCCTCCGAAGCAAAAGTAGCACCTAGTGGATTTTGGGCCTCCTTTTTATTAGAATATATTTTAGGCACCATGTCAGCTTTGACAAGGTCTTGTGGAACTAAAACAGTGGAAACCCCCCAAAAGTGACCCCATTTGGGAAACTACACCCCTCGAGGAATTTATTTAGGGGTGTAGCAAGAATTTTGACCCGCCAGTTTTCTGGCAAAATTTTTTGGAAATAGGCCATGAAAATGAAAATCTACGTTTTTTCAAATAAAATGTAGGTTTAGCTAATTTTTTTTCATTTCCAAAAGAACTAAAGTAGAAAAAGCACCACAACATTTGTAGAGCAATTTCTCCCGAGTAAAACAATACCCCACATGTGGTAATAAACGGTTGTTTGGACACACGGCAGGGCTTGGAAGGGAAAGAGCGCCATTTGGTTCTTGGAGCTCAAATTTAGCAGGAATGGTTTGCGGTGGCCATGTCACATTTGCATAGCCCCTGAGAGGACAAAACAGTGGAAACCCCCAACAAGTGAGCCCATTTTGGAAATTACACCCCATGAGGAAATTATCTAGGGGTACAGTGAGCAGTTTGACCCCACAGGTGTTTTACAGAACTTATTGGAAGTAGGCCGTAAAAATGAAAATCTAAATTTTTTTCAAAGAAAATGTAGGTTTAGGTATTTTTTTTTTTTCATTTCCACAAGGACTGAAGGAGAAAAAGCACCGCAACATTTGTAAAGCAATTTCTCCCTAGTAAAACAAACTTCTGTTTGGACACACGGTAGGGCTCAGAATGGAAGGAGCACCATTTGGATTTTTGAATGGTTTCTGGGCGCCATGTCACATTTGCTGAGCCCCTGTAGTACTAGTACAGTGGAAACACCCCAAAAGTGACTCCATTTGGGGAACTGCACCCCCTGAGGAATCATCTAGGGGTATATGAAAATTTTGATCCCAAAAGGTTTTTTGCTGAATTAATTAGAATTAAGCCATGAAAATGAAAAATAATAATTTATTTTTTTCCAACAAGATGTAGTTTTAGATCAACATTTTTCATTTTTACAAGGAATAGAGAAGAAAAAGCACGCCAACTTTTGTAAAGTAATTTCTCCCGAGTACGGTAACACCCCATATGTGGTTATAATCAGCTGTTTACGTATATGGGAGCATTCAGAAGAAAAGGAGCGGTATTTATCTTTTGGAGCGTAGATTTTGCTGGAATGGTTTGCGGACGCCATGTTGCATTTGCAAAACCACTGATGAACCAAACAAAAGTGACCCCGTTTTAGAGACTACACCCCTAAAGGCATTCATCAAGGGGTGTAGTGAGAATTTAGACTCCACGGGTGTTTTTCAGAAATGAATACGCAGTGGATGGTGCAAAGTGAAAATTTCAATTTTTCCACTGATATGCCCATTCACCGCACAATATGTTGCACCCCTAGAGAATCTTACCCCATAAATTGTTAAGCGGGTTCTCCCGGGTATGGTAGTGCCTT
Organism: Rhinoderma darwinii; assembly: GCF_050947455.1. Taxonomy (NCBI): domain Eukaryota; kingdom Metazoa; phylum Chordata; class Amphibia; order Anura; family Rhinodermatidae; genus Rhinoderma; species Rhinoderma darwinii. The sequence continues at coordinate 233,952,585 of NC_134687.1, read as the reverse complement.
ACTTGTGGCCATAAATTGCTGTTTGGGCACGCTGTAGTGCTAAGAAGGGAAAGACCGCCATTTTGAGCATGGATTTTGCTTGGTAGTAGTTCTGTTTGAGTTTTACTGGTATTTCAGTTTATAATGTGGGGGCATATGTAATCTGTGCGGAGTACATCAGGGCATAATAAAAGGGTATAATAATGGGGTAAATAATACAATTATCCATAGGTGTGTGTTACGATCTGAAGCGATCCGTTATGCGCAGGCCGGTGTCACACTGATAAACGATTTTCTTTCTTATCCCCCTTTTGTAACACTCTGCACCTTTTGGGGACTTTTTCTCCTTCGTAGTTTGGGAAATATTGCTGGGAAAGTTTTGCGCTGGTATAATACGGGCGCCCTCGCTTCCAGCGGATGTGCTGTGTCCCTTCCCTTTCCTAGTTCCTAAATACTAGGGCCCTGAAACTGAAGGAATGTGCCCCTCCGGCCTGCGCATTGAGATGTTTTTTCATCACCGCATTACTAGTGCCATAACTTTTTTATTTTTCAGTTGATTGAGCGGTGTGCGGGCTTGTTTTTTGCGAGACGGGCTGTAGATTTTATTGGTACCATTGTAGAACACATACGACTTTTTGATCACTTTTTATTTCATTTTTTGGTAAAGAAAATTGCCAAAAACAAGCAATTCTGGAATAGTTTTTTATTGTTTTTTTTTTTCCGGCATCCACAGTGCGCCCTAAATTACATGTTCGCTTTATTCTGCGGGTCGATACGATTACGGCGATACCAAATTTATATAGTTTTTTTTATGTATTGCAGCTTTTGCACAATAAAATCAAATTTTTTATAAAATCATTTGTTTTCAGTGTCGACATATTGTAAGACCCATAACTTTTTTATTTTTGCGTGCACAAAACGGTGTCAGGGATTATTTTTTGCGGGACGGATTGTCGTTTTTATTAGTACTATTTTGGAGTAAATGTGACTTTTTGATCACTTTTCATAGCATTTTTTGGAAGGACATGTGACCTAAAAACAAAGATTCTGGCGTTGTTTTTCATGGTTTTTTTTTGTAACGGCGTTCACCGTGCGGGATAAATTACATAATAGTTTTGTAGTTTGGGTCGTTACGAATGCGGCGATACCAATTATGTATCGTTTTTTTTTCATTTTTACGGCTTTTCCCATAATAAAAGACTTACTATGGGAAAAAAGTCAGTTTAGCTTTTTTTTTATTTGAAACGTGTTGTTTTTATTGTTTTAACACATTTTTATTACAATTTTTTAACTTTTTTGACTTGTCCCACTAGGGCACTTGAGGGCCTGATGCCCCGATCGCTACTCTAATACACTGCACTACATACGTAGTGCAGTGTATTAGCGCTGTCAGTTATTCACTGACAGCAAGCCTATGAGGACGCACCGCAGGTGGGTCCTCATCGGCTCCCGTATAAGGCAGACTCGGACGCCATTATCTGGCCTCCGATTGCCACAGCAACCCAGCGATTGCGTCACTGGGTTGCCGGTCGGGTTAAAACCTATCAGATGCTGCGCAATATTGAGCGCACCATCTGAGGGGTTAATCAGCCGGATCGGAGAATAGCTCTGGTCCTGGCAGTTACAGGAGGGTGCCAGCTGTGTAATACAGATGTCACCCCGCGGTGATGGTGCCGGCTCTGCTTCTGAGCCCGCACCATCACTGCGACGTAACTGTACTGCGGTTTGCGGGAACACCTTCCCGGCAGCGCCGTATATATACGGCGAATGTCGGGAAGGGGTTAAAGAACTCACATAAACTAAGAAGGTAGCTCACACAGAGTATTTTGCAGGCAGAAAAAAATCTTTTGACCAAAGATTTTGACCTCCCTGCACTTCTTGCTGCGGTTTTCGTGGCGTTTTTCGCCCGCGGCCATTGAGCACCGCTCGGGAAAAAAAACGCCTCCGCCTCCCATTGAAATCAATGGTGGCAGTTTTGGTAGTTTTTTGGCGCTGATTCCGATACGGGTTCCGCGGCAAAATCAGTAGCAAAAAAACTCAGTGTGAACTGGGGCTAATACAAACTGATGGAAACTGCAAGTAATGTGCCCACGCAACTCATTTTATTCGCTGCAGAGTAGGGTTGTCACGATACCAGAATTTGGACTTTGATACCGATATTTCGCGTAGTATTGCGATACTCGATACCAAAACGATACTTTTGCCAGCAATAATAAAAAAAAACAACAACTTCTTCCATTTTCGGATGTGAGGCGCGTGGTGTGATCATAAATTTTGAACCTCCATGTACCTCACATTAATAGTAATTAACCCCATCATGTTCCTCAGTCATAATGGACAACATTGGGTTAATGTGTGAGGTACATGATGGGGTTAATTACTATTAGGCCGGATTCACACGAGCGTGTGCGTTTTGCGCGCGCAAAAGGCACTTGACAGCTCTGTGTCATCCCTGTATGATGCGCGGCTGCGTGCTTTTCGCGCAGCCGCCATCATTATGACACTCCGTTTGGATGTTTGTAAACAGAAAAGCACGTGGTGCTTTCCTGTTTTCATTCATCCTTTTCATAGCTGTTGCGCGAATCACGCGCGTCCCACGGAAGTGATTTTCACGCACCCATTTACTTCAATGGGTGCGTGATGCACGAAATGCGTTCAAAGAACGGACATGTCGTGAGTTATTTGCAGCGGACTCACGCTGCGTAAAAATCACGCAACTGTCTGCACGGCCCCATAGACTAATATAGGTCCGTGCTATGCGCGTGAAAATCACGCACGTTTCACGGACGTATATCCCGTTCGTCTGAATAAGCCCTAAATGTGAGGCACATGCAGGTTCAAAATTTATAATACTTCATGCCTCACATTAATAAGTGAAAGAAAGCAGTTTATTTTATAACAGGGTAAACATTAATGACACTATAAATGTGTTATTACGGTTGCGACGATACCGTATATGTGTATATTTTATGTATCGAGACTAATTTTAATGTTTTATTGTAGCGTGTGTGTGTGTGTGTGTGTGTGTGTGTGTGTGTGTGTGTGTGTGTGTTTTTATTTAACATTACTTTATTTTTTTTATTTTACTTTTTTTTATTTTTAAACTTTAATGTACTGCCATATATCTATATGCCAGTACATTAGCCTGTGTACTGATCGTACACAGGCAGTTGTTCAGACATACCTAAGTATGCCCTAACAGGAAATATGGTCAGACAGCCCTGGGGTCCTTCAATGGACCCTGGGCTGTCTGCCCATGTATGGTATGACCCTCGATTGCGTCACAGGAATTCCCTGTGACGCGATCCAAAGGGTATCTCCCCTTCTCGTTTTCCGCTCGAATGCTGCAGTGGTGGTCAGCTTTGATCGCAGCATTCAGGGGAATAGCGGTGGAGATGAGAGGTTTCTCTGATCTCCACCGTTAGAGCGGGACTGCGGCTGTGTATTACAGTCATTGCCCCGCTCCTGACAATAAGGCCTGATTCACACGAACGCTGCGCATCTCGGACATGAAAAACTGCAGTTTTTCACCTCGGAGGTGCATCCGTGCTCAGCGCTGCAGGATGCGATGTCTCGCATCCCCCATAGTTGAGAGTCTATGGAGTGATGCGTGAAAAGATAGGACATGTCCTATTTTCACACGGACCCTTCACACGGTCTGTTGAAACAACGGATGTGTGAACGGCCACATTGAATAACATAGGTCCGTGGGACGGCCGCTGTTTCAACTGCCATCCCACGGACGTTTAACACGTTAGTGTGAATCAGGCCTAAGTGCACGCGCGATCAGCGTGAGGTGATGCGGCCGGCGCTGCACTAATGAGCGGCGGTTCAGGCACTGAAGACAGAACATGGTGGTGTTTTGTAGTGCGTCCGCCATGTTCTGTCTTCAGTACCGCCACTCATTAGTGCAGCGCTGGTGGCATCACATCATCCTGACGGTGCGCACTTGTCAATACTCAGAAGCGGGGCAATGGCTGTATCACACAGCCGCAGCCCCGCTCTCATACATTCATGTGTTACAATGCTAAGCTGTGAGGCCGCACAGCTTAGTATCGAAATACATGAAATAACGGTATCGAACCGTTTGAGGATGCACGGCATTTAAACAGTATCGAAGTTTCGATGCGTCGTGCATCCCTACTGCAGAGTGGCCCGAATAGCTGTGCACTACTGAGAAACTGCTGGCTGTTATAAATGGCAGCCAGTATTTTGCGTATTGCTCCTGCAGTGCAAAGGCAGGGAATTTACAGCGTCGCCAGTTTACTTTAAGGATCAGTTCACACGTTGCGTAAATACTGCGTTTTTTCCGCAGCGGAATTTGTTGTGGAAAATCTGCAGCAAATACAGTAGCAGCAAAGTGGATGAGATAAAACAAATCTCATCCACACGCTGCATAAATACGAAGCGGAAAAAAACGCTCAGAAATTTACCTGCGGTTCAGATTTTTATTCTCCAGCATGTCAATTGTATTTGCGTAAATGCTGCTTATTTGTTGCGGGTTTTCCCCATTGCATTCAATAGGAGGTAAAACCCACAACAAATAGCAGTTGTTGCGTTTTTTTGCAGCGGGTTCGCAACTCCCAAAAAAAACAATCTCATACTTACTCAGAAGTCTGTGTTCCTCTCTCCTGCACGGCCTCCTGGGATGACGTTTCATTCCACAGGCTGTAGCGGCGGTCACATGGGATAAAACGTCATCCCAAGAGAACGGCTGGGATGACATCAGAGGACCGGCCTCCTGGGATGACGCTTCGTCCCATGTGACCGCCACTGCAGCGGTCTCCTGGGATGAAACATAGCGGACATTCCGGGCGAAAAACTGCACCACGGTTTGGTGCGGTTTTTCGCCCAGAATTCCCTGTGGCACAGGGCGGATACGCTACGTGCTATTACGCAGCGTATCCGCCCCGTGTGAACTCAGCCTAAAAGGTGGTAATACCAATAATTGCATTATATTAGAAATTGCTAATACAAACTTAGGCCTCATTTACACGAACGTAATATACGCGCGTGCGACGCGCGTGCTTTGCACGCATGTCGTACGCACCTATATTAGTCAATGGGGCAGTTTAGACGATGCGTGAATTGCGCTCAGCGCGTGTGCGCAGAAAAAAACTCACGACATGTTCTATAATCGTGCGTTTTTCGCGCACTCACGCACCCATTGAAGTCAATGGGTGCGTGAAAACCACGCATGCCGCACGGAAGCACTTCCGTGCGAACTGCGTGATTCGCGCAAGAGCTGTCAAACTCCTGAATGTAAACAGAAAAGCACCACGTGCTTTTCTGTTTACAAACATCCAAACGGAGTGTCAAATTCGAGATGAGCGCACCGAACTTCACCGGGTTCGGCCAAACTCGTTTTGACCGAAACCGGTAAAAAATGTTCGGGTACGCGACGTCAGGAGACAGTCACTGTCCACGGTGCTGAAAGCGTTAAACTGGTTCAGCACCATGGACAGTGCCTTCCGCTCCGAAAATCCATGAACCTGTAAAAAAAAAAAGACGTTCTGACTTACCGATAACTCCGGTCCGACCTCCCGGGATGACAGTTAAGTCCAAGTGACAGCTGCAGCCAATCACAGGCCAAGCACAGGCTGCAGCCAATCACAGGCTGCAGCGGTCTCATGGACTGCGGCGTCATCCTGGGAGGTGGGGCCGGATGACAAGAGTGGGACGCGTCACCAAGGCAACGGCCGGGAGCCCGGACTGGGGGAAGCAGGAAGTTCTTGGTAAGTATGAAAGTCTTTTTTTATTCACAGGTTGGTGTATATTGTGTTCGGCATTCACTGTCGAGGGTGCTGAAAGAGTTACTGCCGATCAGTTAGCTCTTTCAGCACCTTGGACAGTGACGGGCGTCGACTAGCCTCATCTCTATGATGGCGGCTGCGCGAAAATCACGCAGCCGCGCATCATACACGGATGACACACGGAGCTGCCAAGTGCCTTTTGCGCGCGCAAAACGCACACGCTCGTGTAAATGAGGCCTTATAGTGAATAGATTTAAAGAGAATTTTAGGTGACCTGCATTAAAGTTTGCACACAAAGTAAAAAAGTTACATTTTGTGGGAGTGAAACATAGGTGTGGTAAAGCAGGATAAATGTAGTAAACTGAGTTTTATTCAAGAGTATAGGTTGGAACAAGAAGAAAACTAGAAACACCCTGGAACAGTTTAGGTCATGAAATTACATATTACCTAACCAACCACATGAAATAACAGATTCTTCATGTTTCATATACTGATAATATGATTCATAGCATAGGTACATTATGCTTTGTTTAGGGCAAATCTTCACAGGCTCTGTGACCAAAAGTGCTTTAATACGAAGTTATTTCATTTAAGTATAGCGCTACATGGCGACAGGACATTGCCCACAAGTCATAACTGAGGTAAAATCACTTCAATAATTACCAATAGGGAAAAAAGTCTTAAGCAACCATCGGCAAATTTAAAATATGGTTGAAATTTTAGCATTGGTAGTAAGTGTCCTTATGTTTTTTTTCCAGTAGGGAAACATTGAATTTAAGGCGCAATTGCAATTTTACATCGACTCGTGAGCCCGAGCTTCAACCAATGATGCATTTTTCTCAGGCATAGATTTTAAATCTAGTAACTAAGCAGTAAAAATAACTTGCCCATTTCAGTTTTCTTGTACTGGAAGTAAAGTTGTAGAACAATACAACCCTAAGGGCTTATTCAGACGAACGTATAATACGTCGGTGCTACGCACGTGTTTTTCCACGCATGTCGCACGGACCTATGTTAGTCAATGGGGCCGTTCAGACAGTCCCGTGATTTTCACGCAGCGTATGTCCGCTGCGTGAAACGCACGACATGTCCTATATTTGGCAGTGTTTCGCGCTGCACGCACCCATTGAAGTCAATGGGTGCGCGGAAACCACGCACGTCACACGGACGCACTTCCTTGTGACGCACGTGATGCGCGCTACAGTAGTCAAAACTATGAATGAAAACAGAAAAGCACCATGTGCTTTTCTGTTTACAAACATAAAAACAGTGTCATAATGATGGCGGCTGCGCGAAAATCACGCAGCCGCGCATCATATGCTGCTGACACACAGAGCTGTTAATGGACCTTTTGCACATGCAAAACGCCGTGTTTTTTGCACGTGCAAAATGCACACGCTCGTGTGAATCTGGTCTTAGGGTATGTTCACATGCTTAACAAAGAACGTCTGAAAATACGGAGCTTCAGACTCTGATCTTCAGGCATTTTTGAAGCTGAAAATGGAGCTTCTTTTAATTTGGAGCTTCTTTTGAGGCTTCTTTTCAGGCGTTTTTCATAGTGTTCAATGGAAAATCAGCTCCAAAAAACACCTCAAGAAGTGACATACTACTTTTTACAGAGCGTCTTTTTACACTACGTTTTTTAAAACAGCGGTGTAAAAAGACGCCCGATATGAACTAAATGCTGTTTTTCCCATTGATTTCAATGGGTATGTTCACACACAGTGTTTTCAGCCGATTTTCGGACCGTAAACGTCCCAAAAAAACGGCTGAAAAATCTGAAGCAGAAGAGCCTACAAACATCTGCCCATTGGTTTCAATGGGAAATATGGCGTTCTGTTCCGATGGGGCGTTTTTTACGTAGCCGTTTTCCAAAAGCGGCACGTAAAAAGACGCCCGCCAAAAAGAAGTGCATATCACTTCTTGGGACGTTTTTGGGGACGTTTTTCATTGACTCTATAGAAAAACAGCTCCAAAAACGGCCGTAAAAAACGCCGCCAAAAACGCGAGTTTGATTAAAAAATTGCTGAAAATCAGGAGCTGTTTTCCCTTTGTTTAGTAAGCGTATGAACATACCCTTAGCCTTTTGGTGTGTCCTATAGCTTCTGCCAGCTGAATTTCAACAATCACACCCAAAATGGTAGCCGGACACTGCTTAGCAATTTGAAGACACCTTTTCCTGGCTTGTAGGAGGGGGGGGGGGGGGGTGAGATTCCCTCCCACATTTACGGCAGCTGTGAGTCAGGTTGCTTTGCCTTATTCACCTTGCTGTAATTCTGGGAAGTGTTCCCTCTGTTGGCCAACATAGGAAAACATGTCAAATTATTATTTAATTTTTAATACTTTCTACCATGTGAAGAAAAAAAAAATACAGCAAAAAGCTTAAAAAATATAATAGAAATAAGTAACTTACTTAAAAAAAAAAAAAGTTTAATTCGTGACACATTCCCTTTAAAGAAAACTTGTAAAATTTAAAATGCTATTCAACCTGCAGGCTACATGTTTTAGAGCGGAGGAGCTGAGCAGATTGATATTGATTTTGTGCCAAAAGATTCAAGATAAACTGTAATGTATTTATTTAAATCCCTGCTCACTGTGGGCGGGCTCAACCATTGATTGACAGTCTTTCCTGTATGAGTGTAAATATAAAGCAGCCAATCACTAAGTAGGACCGCCCACTGGACTCTTAAGCCAAGAGTTAGCAGGGATTTATATCAATAAAATTCAGGTTATCGTGAATCTTTTACTATAGAACTTGCTATCAATCTGCTCAGCTCCTTCTGCTCTATGGCATGATATCCACAGATTGGACTGTTTGTTCGATGTTACAGGCTCCATTTAACTATGTTTCGTTCTAAAGTACTTCAGTGTTTAAGAGAAATCCTAGTTTTAGTAAGTGCCGGGCTCAAAGAGAATTGTCCGCTTCTCCATTGATAATTTTCCTTCCTATACACAAATAAAGAGATACCTGGCAATCAAGCTGAGCCAGACGGGGAGAAGTCCAGTGGACACTTCTCACCGAGCCTGGCACTTAACACTGCACTATCGGTGGTATCTGGAATAGAAAAGTGCCTAAGGCTATGTTCACATCTGCGTCAGGGCTCCGTTCCATCGGAGCTTTCAGTCGGAACGGAGCCCTGACTGAAACAAACTGAAGCCAAAAGGTTTTCGTTTCCATCACCAATGATTTCAATGGTGACGGATCCGATGCCAATGGTTTCAGTTTGTCTCCGTTGTGCAAGGGTTCCGTCGTTTTGACAGGATGAATACCGCAGTCGACTAAAATCCGGGCACCTGTCGTTATATCTTGCTACCGGTTCGCGGTTGGGGCGGCATGAAGGTGCTGACTGTTTCCATGTAATGTAAGAAAAGGAGCAATGAAATGTGTGTTACTTTCTTATTTTCTTTTGCTAATAACGCTCTTCTCTTTTCTACAGGAAACATGAAGAATTTATTAATTTATTGCTACATATGGTTTATGGGCAGATATGGATTTGCTGCATCTCTGGACACGTGAACTGTTTTTTTTATTGAAGGATGGACTTTCATGGACAATAAAGATTGTTGTTGGTGTTGGGTAATGTGCTTACTCCACTGTATAGATATCTTTCAGCTGTTATATATCACACAAGAGTTGTGGCAATTAAACATATGTTATGTTAATGGCTTCTCAGGGATTTGCTTGCCATGCACTTATAAGCCATAACATGGAACATTGTAGTATTGTGAAGATATGCTCTTTAAATGTAAAACAAAATCCACTAAAGTTCACTGGTATTTGACTTGAACAAAATATCATAAGTTTCTTTTTAAATATTCAGAAGAAAAAGCACATTAAATTTTATACATCTCACAAAATCTGTTTGGTTGTGGTAATAATGCGCACTTCTTGTCTTAAAGGGAATATAGCAACCAAATGTATAATGACAGATAACTGTCAATTCTATATAATAAAAAAAAAAGCCCTATATCTCAAGCTGGCCATACACTTGAGATTAAAGTAATCTGAAGCCGCAGATTTTCGCTGATGACCTCATGTGTATGTGGACCCCCAGACGGCAGACGTGTGGGGGAATCCAGCATGTAGGATTTTAACATGCCTGATAATTTGTTCCTGCTAGAGGTAGGCTTCTGCCAAAAGGCGTCTAGCAGCGGCCTAGTCCCTTCTTCCAATTGAAACACATAGTCATGATCGGCTGACAGCTTTCTCAATTGTCTGTCCAGCTTAATTTATGTTTATACGCTAGTATATAGTTAGTACACATATCTTACTTTAAAGAGTGCCTATCATTATACCTAACCTCGTGTTATAAAGATTAAAGGCTTATTCCCAACTTAGACATTTATAGCATATCCACAAGATATGCCCTAAATATCTGATAGATGCGGGTCCCAGCTCTGGGCCCCATACCTATGTCGAGAATGGGTGTCATCCGACCTCTTTTTTTGCCTAGTGAAGCACCTGCTGGCCGCAGATTCTAGGCAGGATCTAGTGGATAGGGGGCAGCTCATGCACACCGCGCTCTATCCATTCTGTTCTATAGGAGTTACGAAAGCAGCTGAGCAGAGTTTGCTCGACTGTTCCCGTACCCGCATGGAGTAGAATGGAGAGAGACATAAATGTCTAAAGTAAGGATTACCCCTTTAATTTAATTCCCATAATAATAGGGGTTAGACCACCGTTTCTTTACTACACATCTGTAATTCTACAGCTTACTTTGGATACTCTTGTTTGCTAAATATACAGATTTTGGCAATCGTTACTAGGGGAGCAAAGTAAAAACAGATTCATACAGGTTCATTGAATTTCTTGAGTTAGTTAGGCGGGATTCACACGACCGGGTCGCGCCCGAGTGCCGGCCGGTAAAATCGGCCATTCTGCCCGGCCGGTTTGCATAAAGTTTTGCATCCGGGCCGGGCAGATCTGGACAGTGACATCAGCGGCAACTCCTGAAGGGGAATCCCCATGTGTTCGGGGATTCCGCTTCAGGAGTTTCCCCTGATGTCACTGCCCAGATATGGACAGAGACATCAAGCGCTCTGTCCAGGAGCGGAATCCCCGAAAACACGGGGATTCCGCTCCTTCAAGGAGCTAAAGTGCGGCTAGCACATAGCAGAGCGGGGAGATACCTCCCTGCTCTGCTATAGTGGCGTCGTTGCAGTAGTAGTAGCAGCCGCCGCAGCAGCTGCTAGCGGCGCCATGGAAGGTGTCGCCGGGCCAGGGCGCTTTTAAAACAAGCAGGGGAAGGGAGCCAGCGCAGCGCTCCCTTCCACCTGCTGTACACCCCGGCCCTGCCACACAGTGTACAGCGCAAAGCCATTCGTCAGAATGGCATCAACTCCTCCTCCTCACATGCACTCTGCGCTGTGAGGAGGAGGAGATAGAGCGCAAGCGCCGGAAAACCCGGCCATCACTCGGGACACATCCCGGTGATGGCCGTGTATTACCTGGCACCATAGACTTCTATGGGAGCCGGGCGGCCGGGTACCCGGCCGAAGATAGAGTATGTCCTATTTTTTGATGGCCGTTTTCCAGGCCGTCAAAATCTGTCGTGTGAATAGCCCCATTAGGGGTCTATTATTCCTAATGCAGCCGGGTGCCGGCCGATTTATGAACGGCCGGCACCCGGCCGGGAAACCCTGTCGTGGGAATGAGGCCTTACAGCTATCCATGGTTATGGGCAGATGTAAAGAAAAACTGATCTACTCCATATACGTAAGTAACCTTACTGGATAAAGGTGCTATACGGTACTTGTGCCTCTTCAGAGCTCATTTGCTGCTCGTTTCCTCCCATCATCTGTGTCCCATAAGGCTGGGTTCACATGAGCATGTTATGTCCGTAAAGGATGGAACGTATTTCGGCCGCAAGTCCCGGACTTAACACACTGCAGGGAGCCGGGCTCCTAGCATCGTAGTTATGTACGACGCTAGGAGTCCCTGCCTCGCTGCAGGACAACTGTCCCGTACTGTAATCATGTTTTCAGTACGGGACAGTAGTTCCACGGAGAGGCAGGGACTCCTAGCATCGTACATAAGTATGATGCTAGGACCCGGCTCCCTGCAGTGTGTTCGGTCCGGGACTTGCGGCCGAAATACGTTCCGTCCTTTACGGACCGAACATGCTCGTGTGAACCCAGCCTAAGGCAACATCTTTTTTTCTGGACCATTTATGCCATTTTTTATGAATTGGAAAGGCAAAATTAAATCATAAAGATTAAAAGTGATGCATGTCTATAGCTCAGTTATATGAACACATTAGCAGCATTACTGTGACCTTTAAAATGATGATAATTACAATAACAACCTGCACAAGCTCCTCCAGTCCAGTCACGGATCTATTTGTTATCATGGACGTCGGCCCGAAATCACACAAGTTTGACTGACATTTTGGAATTTACAGGCGGCAACCTTGCCCATAAGCTGGGAAGTGGAATCCACGGATGTCCCCCTTTACTTCCTTTCACAGCAATTGTTCTGCCCCTGCTTCTGCGGCACGTCTATGTTGCAGTCTTCATGTGCTCATGAAACTGTGGAAACCTTGTACCTGCTTCTATGCAGCTTCCTGCAGGTTGGGGCTCTGTAGAGCAGGGGTGCAACTATAGGGTGTGCCGAGGATTGCATTTGTACCTATGTCCTGGTAATTGAGAAAGCACTCGCTCTCCCCCTGTCACAAGTACTCAAGAGTATATGAGCACTATATATAGTAAGGCTGGGTTCACACGACCACATTAACGTCCGTAATCGACGGACGTATTTCGGGCGGAAGTCCCGGACCGAACTCAGTGCAGGGAGCAGGGCTCATAGCATCATAGTTATGTACGATGCTAGGAGTCCCTGCCTCTCTGCAGGACAACTGTCCCGTACTGTAATCATGTTGTCAGTACGGGACAGTAGTTCCACGGAGAGGCAGGGACTCCTAGCATCGTACATAACTGTGGTGCTAGGAGCCCGGCTCCCTGGACTGAGTTCGGTCCTGGACTTCCGCCCGAAATACGTCCGTCCATTACGGACGTTAATGTGGTCGTGTGAACCCAGCCTTCGGGATGGTTGAAGTTTTGCATCAGGGCCTTAATCTTAAAGTTAGGCTACATTCACACGAGCGTGACCGATTTACGTGCGTAAAAAAATGTGTGTAAATCTGGTCCGTGTGCGTTGCGTTATTGCATCTATGCTTTGCGAGTGGTAAGTGTTTTTCATGCACTCGCAAAGCACATCTTTTTTTTCCAATGGAACTGATGTGCAAATTACGCACAGCACACGGCTTCAATGGGCGTGTAGGTGCGTGAAAATGAACCAATATAGGACATGCAGTGAGTTTCACACGATGGACTCTCGCTGCGTTAAAACTCCTGCATGTATGAACAGCCCCATTGAAATCAATGGGTCCATGTGCTGTGAGTGATTTCCATGCACAGCACACAGATGAGTTTTACGCTCGTCTGAATGAGCCTTTATGCCTATGGTCAAGAGCAGGGGTCAGCAACCTATGGCATCTGTGCCACAGCTGGCTTGAGGAGCATGGTTTGCTGGCCCACTTCCGTATCCCACTGTCCAGCACCATTGTGTGTTTGGCGGCACTGAACACAGGGAGAAAGAGCAGCGCTGCTTTGTGTGTATGGCAGCGCTGAACATTGGGAGAGCGCGCGGCACTCCATTGTCTGTTTGTCGGGTCTGAACACTGGGTGGCGCTGTATTGTGTGCTTTGCAGTACCGCTCTTTTGCCTAGTGTTCAGTGCCGCCAAGCACATAATGCAGCACTGCTCTCTCTTGATGTTCAACGTGGCCAAGATGGAGTTCAGTAGCCATTAAAATCACAGTTGTATCTGAAAAAAAAAAAAAAGATGATTTCCAGCACTCAAACTGCAGATTCAATGTAACTTTAAAAATGGGTTCAACAAGCCACTCTCTCCTTTTTTGCAGCCATCCCCCGAGCTGGTGTTCAGTAGCCACTCTCTCTCCTGTGTGCAGTAGTCGCTCTTAGTATATTCATATTATAATATGGCAGCTAGAAGCGCTAAATTAGACGATGGTTCATTTCAACTGTTGACCACTCTATGGCCTGTGTTAGCTCAGTCACCTCATATGCACCACAGATGGATTATCTTTGCAAACAAAGTCAGTGACAAGGGTGACACTGAAATGTAAGTTTAAATAACTGATGGGTTTATGTCACATACGGGGTAACGGTTTGTGTTATGACTTTCGTGTTTGCATGGTACCCTGAGTACTTCATTTTTTATATATTTTTTTTATTGTTACGCCATACAAAAATGTTTGCCTACCCCAGGTCTAGAGACATGTGTAACCAAGACCTATTGTATTCAATTGGAGAACTGTTAACATTAGTTCAGAGACCTTCATAAATACGGATACAAAGAACCTAAAAGTGGATGTACACTTTAAGTTTTACTTAGGCTTTATTCACATCGCGTTTATGGCATACGTTTAACATATACAGCGAGAAAAGCTCCTGACAGACGTTGAAACGCAGGTTGTGACGGATGCGTAACACAAAAAAGGTTGGTCAAGACATCCTAGCAAAATGAAAAATGTACAGGTGCAAGAACGCTGTGACTGCAAACAATACATGTAAAGAAAAAAACATTGCAACAACACTCTGCAAACGCTAAGACTAATACTCTGTATATAGATAAATTTGCATTACTGCTACGTTTACTGACAAGTGAGGTTGTTAGCGCACATTTTGATCGAATTGTGTTATCTCACCTGGCACGACAAGGCGACCTCTTTTAAGTAGGTCACTAACCTAAAAGTGCACCTCTGTTCTTGGTCTGAGCCTGCAGAATATACTCAGGGTAGGTAGGAACCAGCTCTACTTTGATTAAATGCATACCTCTCAACTGTCCCGAATTCAGCAGGACAGTACCGGATTACGGACAGAGTCCCTCTGTCCCGGGCCGCCGGTAGGATTTCCCAATTTTAACTATCTGCGTCCTCGGGACGCAGATACAGTTGAATTCAATGCTGAAGCAGGGAACAGTCAGCTCCATGGTTCAGCATTCACTATGTGAAGCGGCTTGGCAAAGACAGGCGCAATGCATTGACCTCATGCCTATCTGCGCTACTCCGCACAAAGCAGATCTCCTCCACTCATCATGGGAATAGGTAGGCTAGGTATTTATTTTATTATTTTTCTATTAGGCACTATGGGGCATTATACTGTATGGGGCACCTACCAAGGGAGCATTATACTGTATGGGGGCACCTAAAGGGGGCATTATAACATATGGGGCACCTGCTAAAGGGGCATTATATTGTATGGGGGCACCTGCTAAGGGGGCATTATACTGTATGGGGCACCTGTTAAGGGGGCATTATACTGAATGGGGGCACCTGCTAAGGAGGTAATATACTGTATAGGGCACCTGCTAAGGGGGCATTATACTGTATGGAGGCACTTGCTTAGAGGGAATTATATTGTATGGGGGCATCTGTTAGGGGGCATTCTACTGTATGGGGGCACCTGTTAAGGGGGCATTATACTGTATTGGGGCACCTGCAAAGGAGGCATTATACTGTATGGGTGCATCTTTGGGGCAGCTATGGAGACATTATACTGTGTGGGTGTAATGACAGGGTAGGGAGACAGACAGGTGAGCCCTAATCTACCCGCCACTCAGTCCCTGCCTACTTGCAACGACCCGTCCTAAGCGACGGGGTACAACTGGGCGACGATCCCTACGCTCAGTAAGTGCAAGACCGACAAAACAGACAGGGGTACACAGAAGCTAGGGAAACGGGGCAGCTGCCCACGGAACACCGTGAGCAACAAGAGTGGTGAACGAGCCGAGTCAAACCAGGAGAGAGCGAGGTACAAAACGCTGCGCAGGAGAGTGGTCAGAAAGCCAAGGTCAATAGCAAGCAGAGGATCAGTAGTACAAGCAGCAGCAGCAAGCCAGGAAACAAGCATAGAAGAATCACAGGCAAAGGAGGAACAGGAAAGGCAGGTATAAATAGACAGTGGGCGGGAACTAGCTCCGTCTGGCCAGGCTGTGATAGGCTCTCCCACTCCTAAGCCTGCCATCCTGAGTGGTGGAAGATGGAGTCAGTCTCACAGACATAGGAGCAGGTGCAGACTGATTGCCCACGGGCGTCGACACAGAACCTGTGTCTGGCAAATCCTTTACAGTGGGGGCAGCTATTTGGCATTATAGTGTGGGTGGCAACTATGGGGGCATTATACTGTGGGGAGGCACTATGAGAGAATGATACTGTTTGGGGGGGGGCACTAAGAAGCATGATAGTGTGTGGGGGGCACTATGGGGTCATTATACTGTGTGGGTTCTATGGGGCCATTTTACTGTGGGGAAGCACTATGGGAGCATGATACTCTGTTAGCTGATCTGGGTGTATATGGGCGGGGTTAGAGGCATGGTTCTAACGTTTGTGCCACTTTGCAATACTTGAAAGTTGGGAGGTATGTTAACCCTTGGGCACAATGAGACAAGTGCACGATCAAAAATTGAGGCAGTTACCGCATGTACAACATGAAACACAAAAAAGATTGGTCAGCATATCCTAGCAAAATTAAAAATATACAGGTGCATGTACGCTGTGACTGCAAGCAATACATGTAAAGAAAAAAACATTGCAACAGCACTCTGCAACGTCTAAGTCTACATAATACACTGTATATAGATAAATTTTCATTACTGCTACGTTTACTTACAAAAGTGAGGTTCTTATTGTGCATTTTGGTCAAATTGTGTGAGCCCATCTGCCACGACAAGGCAACTTCTTTTAAGTGGATCCCTAGCCTAAAAATACACCTCTGTTCTGGGTCCAAGTCTGCAGAATATATTCGGGGTAGGTAGGAACCCGCTCCAGGCAGGCTTTCATGTGTCTGTTATTGAGGAGGCAATATACAAAGATGGCGACAGCACTCTGCAAACACTAATGCCACCTAAACACTATAAATAATTAAATATGCATTGCTGCTGAATCTACTTACAATAGTGAGGTTCTTAGTCCACATTTTTACTGAGGAGAGGCTACTCTGCCATAAATACCAGATTGGTGGAGTCTAACTAGGCCCAGAAGACCCCTTACAGTGACAATAGACACTTTATCAGGGTCGATTCCCCATGTAACTGGGGCTGTGGGTATGAACTACATAGCGTATTTCACATTGAAATCAATGGGAACTACAATTCATTCTGTAAATCTTGACATAAGTATTCAGACCCTTTACTCAGGACAGAGTGGAAGCACCTTTGGCAGCGATAACCGCCTACAGTTTTCTTGGGTATGATGCCACAAGGTTTGGACACCTGGATTTGGGGGTTTTCTTCCATTCTTCTCTCAAGCTCTATCACGTTGGATGGGGACCGTCGGTGGACAGCCATTTTCAGGTCTCTCCAGAGATGTTCGATTGGGTTCAAGTCAGGGCTCTGGCTGGACCACTCAAGGAGTTGTCCCTAAGCCATTCCTGTGTTGTCTTGACTGTGTGCTTAGGATCATTGTCTTGTTGGAAGGTGAAGGAGTAGGCCAAATTGCACCAGTGAAATAAGGTCATGAATAATTTATTAAACAAGATTGTCATTTACTATCATACGGTAAACTGTACAGGATTGATGTAAAGACCCATAGGGTTGTTACTTTGTTATCAGCACCGTTAATGTATTGTTACTACAGACCATTTAGCTGTTGGTCCTGTTAACTATGACCGTGCTCAGTAAGTGGTTCTTCTGTACTGCACAATGAAACATTCAGAATCCCTTGATACAGTTGTTTTCAGGGACATGTAGAAGCTGAAAATGACAATCCTAAGGATTGTGCAAAAGAGGGGAAACATGATTCACTGAGAATTTTCGTAAGAATTGCAAGTGTTTAATAATACCAGTGCTCCCTCTAGTGGTAATATACGAAAAAAAATCCAAATAGCATTTACATCAGTATCAAAACAAAAATAAACGACACTATCCAAACTCATTTTAGGCTCCAGGCACATCAGATTTTGGGCGTACGTTTAGCTCCCGACATACACGCTAAACGTGTCCATAGGGCCGCTTTAGCCCAACTGAGGCTAAAAGTATGTCGGTATAGTTTACGTCAACATACTTTTTTTTTTTTGAGAATAGAATAGTATAGTAGACCATGCTTTTCCATACCAAGAGATCCCGCAAAAAAATATATACCGCTCGGTATAAGTTTTTTTTTTTATCATGATGTCTATGGGTGACATATGCCACTTTATGGCACACATCACATGTAGGCGTTCAACATACAGTGCCCACCAAAAGTTCCGGAATACCCTCATAACTTTTGAACGGCTCGAGGTAGAGGGTTGAAATTTAATGGGGTCGTAAAATCTACCAGTTAACGCCCAAAAAAAACACCCCACCCCCATGGGGGCAGCAAATTCTTAAATGGCACTTAAAAGCTCTTTTCAATACAAAAACTATGCTGCAAACAATTTTGAGATAGGATTTTTTTTCGCTGAGATATTTATCGTTAAAGTTATCATCTTTATTATCGGCTACCGCCGGTGTTAGCATTACCCAAAATGTACCGCGCGGGTAAAATCCTAAATGTCTGTGGGCGCGCGTGTGTGTGTGTGTGTGTGTGTAAAAAATGGACCTTGTCTACGATTGTAATATGATTTCATGTGTACATATTTCGGTAGTTGCTTGTGAATTTCAGAGAGCGCTAATTCGGAGAGTAATTTTCATTTTTGTACATTTCTTTTATCATATCACAAAATGCATTTGACCGAAACGGAAAGGATCACTTTATTGATGATGAGAGGGTATGGCGAAGAAAAAATAAGATCCTATCGAGAAGTAGCGGCTTTATTCAATGCCACTTATCCTATCCGTGATCCAATCTCATTGTCAACTGTTAAAAGAACTGTTCATCGTTTCGAAATAACCGGTTCAATTAAAAACACACCAAGATCCGGAAGACCCAAACATGCTAGTAATGATGAAAACGCTTTAGATGTTCTGCTCACTGTACATGATAATCCTCATACATCTGTCTCGAGTGGAGCACAACAAGCGACTACCGAAATGTGTACACATGAAATCATGTTACAATCGTAAACAAGGCCCAGTTTGTATCGCCGAGGCCGATTGTAATAATATGTAATTTAAAGTCACCTTGATGTGACATTCCCAAGCTCACACACGCGCCCACACACATTTAGGATTTTACCTGCGCAGTACAATTTGGGTAATGCTAACACCGGCGGTAGCCGATAATGAAGATGATAACTTATCCTATCTCAAAATCGTTTGCAGCATAGTTTTGGGCTTTTCAGTAGCCTTTCATAACATTTACGTTAAATGCAGGCCATTATAGTCTATTAGTGACGTATGCGTTAGGCTGGGTTCACACGAGCACATTAACGTCCGTAATCAACGGACGTATTTCGGCCGGAAGTCCCGGACCGAACTCAGTGCAGGGAGCCGGGCTCCTAGCATCATAGTTATGTACGATGCTAGGAGTCCCTGCCTCTCCGTGGAACTACTGTCCCGTACTGAAAACATGATTACAGTACGGGACAGTTGTCCTGCAGAGAGGAAGGGACTCCTAGCATCGTACATAACTATGATGCTAGGAGCCCGGCTCCCTGCACTGAGTTCGGTCCGGGACTTCCGGCCGAAATACGTCCGTCCATTACGGACGTTAATGTGCTCGTGTGAACCCAGCCTTAAAGGGATGCCAAATAGTGGCCAATAATTTTTTATTGAAATAAAAACTCTCCCACACAACCTTTGTTAACCATTTTATTAAAAAAAAAACAAAAACGTAGATCATCGAAGTAGTCCAACGAATCTACGACGTAGTCCAAACAATCCAGAGGAACCTGCAAAACAAAACAAAAAAAGTTAGTATGAAAAATAAAATTAATAATATTAATATTAATAGTTATAAATAATTTTGGTGCATCATGGAGGTCCCATGCGCCACAATAGCTAATGCAGGGACTTCTAAAGTGATCCTGCATTAGCTATTTGACCAGGGTTATTTGTGGTCACATTGAAAGCAGGTCAGTGACCTACTTTTAATGTGACTTCTGGTAAGCCCGGTCACATTAAACTTTCCATTCATAAGAAATTGATCGCCTATCCTCAACATAGGCCATCAATATTTGATCGATGGGGGTCCGCTTCCAAGCAACCCCGCCGATCAGCTGCTTTTAAGGAACAGCGGCGCTCATACGCTGCTGACCCTTCATTCCCTGTTACTACTGTGAATCCCCGTTATGCTTGTAGCCTTTGAATGGGAGAAGGCAGTAATACTGTGAACCGCTGCTACAAGCATAATGGCGATTCACAGTAGGAGCAGGGAATGAAGGGCAAGCAGCAGCGTACGAGTGCCGCTGTTCCTTCAAAATAGCTGATCGGTGGGGGTGCCGAGAATCGGAGCCCCACCGATCAGATATTGATGGGCTATCCTGTGTACTGCGCATGCCACAGAGCATGCGCAGTCCACCGCTAGAACGGCACCTGCCTAGGAGATGGGGTTGGCTCCCCTATGCTCTGAGTGTGCCGTATACCACCTGTGTATGTGTCGTGCAGAGACACATACACAGATGCTAATAAGGATGGCTGACTCCACAAAAGTAAAAACACACAAATAAATAAAGTTACATTAGGGAACACATTAAAATAAAATAAAAAATAGGCCCATAAAAGTCAACACATCTGAAATAAATAAAAAAATTCATGACGTATACGTTCTAACGTACACCTTAAACTCTATGGTGACAGATAGCACTGCTAAGACATCCGTTACAGCTTATGTTCAATGTATATGTCGGGCGTATACGTTACGTAGGCCAAAAACGTGATGTGCACATAGCCTTAATCTTTATTCGTATCTTGTTTCTGTTAGGCTGGGTTCACACGACCTATTTTCAGACGTAAACGAGGCGTATTATGCCTCGTTTTACGTCTGAAAATAGGGCTACAATACGTCGGCAAACATCTGCCCATTCATTTGAATGGGTTTGCCGACGTACTGTGCAGACAACCTGTCATTTACGCGTCGTCGTTTGACAGCTGTCAAACGACGACGCGTAAAAATACATCTTCGTCAAAAGAAGTGCAGGACACTTCTTTGCTACGTAATTTGAGCCGTTCTTCATTGAACTCAATGATGCACAGCTCAAAATTTACGGCTGTCAGAGAAGCCTCGCAAAATGCGAGGAGGAGCAATTACGGCTGAAACGAGGCAGCTGTTTTCTCCTGAAAACAGTCTGTCTTTTCAGACGTAAATACCTGCTACCATGTGCACATACCCTTAAAATATTTGATGGGATGGCTAGACTTGAGAACTATCACTTGTGCAGAAAGGAGCAGATTCAAACTTTGTTTGGAGGTGATCTATACTATTGGTTACTTTTATATATTAGGTCTCATGCACACGACCGTAGCCATGTGCGCGCCCGTGATTTTCGGGTCGGCCGGCAGCGGACTGTCAGCCGCAAGCCGCCCGCAAATCGCGGGCAATTCACATGGCCGCGGCCATTATTTTCAATGAGCCCGAACCGCAGAAGACGGCCGTAATAAGACGTGTCCGTTGTTTCTGCGGTGCAGGCTCCCGGGCCATGCACAGACCGTAAAAACTACAACTACAAACTGCAATTCTCCCGTGGATTTTCGGGGGAATTGTGGCCAAAAAAGCACGTTCGTGTGCATCCCGGGCCTTAGTCTGACAGTTTATGTCTGCCGTGACTTCTGGTCTTATAAAATTCTGGGTTATCTTTTATATCTGTGCAAGCCAGAAATGTCAGACTATCAGAATTTAAGGATTATTGGATGCACTCAGCCAGATTACAAACCTCTACAAAATAATCTACATTCATTACAATTCTAAAACATAAAATAATTGGATACATAACTATTTAACCCTTCAAGTAACTATTTGTTAGGTTCCTTGCCCATCACATATGGGAGTTCCAAGAATTATTGTCTAGGTGAAGAAGCCTTCCACTAACTTGTACATAAAGAGGAAATAAACTTTCTATGGATTATATAAAATGTCTGTAGTGTGTTCTGGAATTGGACGTGTTCATATGCAGTAATAATACCGTCTTGATACTTTTAATCGTACTAATTCACTATAATTGCCGTTTACTATGTTTATGTAAATTAGAACTGGGCGACAGTAAAGGCCCTATTACACCGGCCAATTGGCCGATGCAACGAGTGCCGATCATCGAGACAGGTCGTTGATCGGCGCTCTATTGCTCCTGTCACACGGAGCTATGTATGGGGAAGAGCTGTCGTTACTCTGATCGCTCGTCCCCATACATTATCATCATGTCGGCAGTGCGTCTCCCTGTTTACACATGTGCTGCCGACAACGATAATCTTTTACTTTTTTTAAAACGATACGATCAGCAGATGAACAAGTGTTTGTTCGTTCATCTGCTGATCGCTGCCCTTTTTACACAGGGCAATTATCGGCCACGAGCGTTTTGTGAACGCTTGTCTGCCCGATAATTGCCCAGTGTAAAACCCCCTTTAGTTAGGTGAAGAGTTTCATTCACAGAAGGAAGATACAAAATCTGTGATTCCAACAAACTTAATAAAATTTCCCTATGCACAGTCAATTTTCTTATGCATTTGCATATGAAAGGACATTTTAATCTATACATAACAAATCTATTACTAACAAAGCATAATCTCATTAAATACAACAGCCAGGTAGAGGGAATGGTAAAGGGGGTTTTACGCAGGACGATTATCGGGCAGACGAGCGTTGCCGATAATTGTCCTGTGTAAACAGGGCAGCGATCAGCAGATGAACGAGCAAACGGTCGATCATCTGCTGGTCGTATAGTTTTAAAAAAAGTAAAAGATTATCTTTGTCTGCAGCACATCTCCCTGTGTAAACAGGGAGACGCGCTGCCGACATGATAATAATGTATGGGGACGAGCGATCGGAGTAACGAGCGCTCGTCCCCATCCATAGCTCTGTGTGACCGGAGCAACGATGTCGCTTATCGGCCGGTGAGTACAGGTATAGAGTAAAAAGTAAATGGATAACAAACAATAGAAGTTGAATTTATTTCGTTTTCTGAATTGATTTTTAGAATGCATTTTTTTCCAATGTATGTTTTCATCACATATCGCTGTAATGATGACACGATTGAGGTCCATAGCTTAAAGGGTAACTAAACTTTCAGAAAACTTCTGACATGTCATAGTGACGTGTCAGAAGTTTTGAACGGTGGGGTCCAAGCACTGAGACCCCCACTGATCTCTAAAACGAAGACACAGAAGCGCTCGGGTGAGTGCTGAGCTGCTTGGTTTCTGATCCGTGTTTTCTCGGAAAACCAAGCAGTTGGTGTAGGGGCTCATAGACTTTCTATTGAGCCCGTACACCAATAGCTCGGCTTTCTGATCAAAAACATAGTGGCTTAGTGCTCACCCGAACGCTTCTGCCGCTTCGTTTTAGCAAACAGAAAACTTCTGACATCTCACTATGACATGTCAGAGGTTTGTTGAAAGTTTAGTTACACTTTAAGTGTCTTCCAACCATTTTACCTCTGGTTTCACCTATTTCCCGCTTCTATCCTTTCCTTTTTAGAAACATATATCCTACCCCTTTCATGTTTATTGTTATCAATACCTTATGTCTTCTAATTGTGCATTCTGTTCCATCCTTTATGCGCTTCAATATGCCTACCAACATTATCCCTCTCATGCATCTCCTAGAAAACCCCTGTTAACAGTCTTCAGCGTATGCACTAATCCTGCAACGCCAAAATACCTACAGCGCATGCGCCCAGTAACCAGCTCTCACACAAGATACCCCGCCCTTCTCCTTAGCGTCTATTAACCTTGGCAACGCAGGTCCGATGTGCTGCTGAAACGCTGAGCTTGAGCAAACTCCACTTTTCCTATGAAAATCCCCTAGGAAGGGGCCATTCACATATATCCGTTATCCCTATCAGTTTCCCTCCGGAATGTTGCAGAAAAGCCGGAGGGAAACGTATTCCATAGCTTTCTATGGGATCTGTTCTGGCACATGGGGCATAAGTTGTGGCGCCGGACCTGAGCAGGAGCTGGATCCAAAAACGTTATCTGCAGCGGTTTTGTCACCGGCTCCCTGGGAGGTCCAGCGTCGTATCCTATCTTACTGTATTGTTCGCCGGGTGCTGCAGAATTCAACTTCCGGCAGTATTACCAACACTCTGGCTCCTGGAGGAGCCCCTGACATCACTGTCGAAATATGGACTGTCACGTCAGGGGCTCCAGTAGCGGAATCCCCGGCTAGAGTATTGCCGACGCTCTGACCAGGGATCTCGCTACTAGAGGGAGCACCTGACGTCCCTGTCCATATAGGTACAGTGACGTCACTGGTCCTCCTGGACCGGAATCCCCGGCCAGAGCATTGGCGACGCTCTGGCCGGGATTCCGCTCCTGGAGAAGATAGTGCCACACAGTCCCCTGTAGATAGTGCCACACAGCCCCCCCCTGTAGATAGTTTCACCCACGCCCTCCTGTAGATAGTGCCACCCACGCCCCCCCATGTATATTGCGTTACCCCCCCTGTAGATAGTACCATTGGGCCTCCCTCTAGCAGCGGAATCTCCAGCCAGATCATCTGCCAAGCATGTATGGACCCGTGACACAGGGGCTCCCTCTAGGAGCAGAATCCCCAGTCAGACCGTCGGTAATGCTCTGGCATGGGGATTCCACTCCAGGAATAGCCCCTGACATTACTGTCCATATATGAACTGGGACATCAGGGGCTCCCTCTAGTAGCGGAATCCCCGGCCAGAGCGTTGCCGACGCAAAGAGAATTGTGGCATTATCTACATGGGGTGTGTGGCATTATTTACAGAGGACACTGTGGCATTATCTACAGAGGGCACTATCTACAAATTAAATTCACCTGTTTTTAAAACGGACAGTGAAAAATGGATGTAAAACAGGTCACAATCGTCTGTCAAAAATGGAAACACGGACACGGAACGGATGCAAAACTGCCCTCAAAAATGGACCAAGACGGATGTTTTTTAAGGCCAACACCTGGACCCTGTCGTGTGAATAGAAACAACAGCAATCCCGGCGTGGTGTTGGGTGGGTACGAGATGCAGGGTGGAATTGAGTAGCTGTGAAGGCGCCAAAAACTAGCTCCTCCCTGAAGTTAGGGCACTGCACTGAATATGACACACGTTATTACTACTACTACTACTACTACTACTACTACTGTGTAACTATGTGACATTACAATGTGTGTGTCAGACTTCAGTATAGTGCCAAGGGTGGAGCAGAGAAGGAGAGCCCTGACATGCCAGGATCACGTCAGAAGATTAATGAAATGACAAGTACACAACATGTATCTAATCTATCATGTATCCAATGTATCACAAACTATGCACCACTCTGATAAAATTGGCACATTTTCAGACCCTAGACTACCTTTTTGGTGGACAATTGCGGTAAGAACTGATGTTAAAAACGTATGGTAAAAACTGATGACAACCGATGACAACTGATGGTTTTGTAGTAAAAAATTGTTAAAAAGCCTGATGGCAACTGATACATTTTTACATCAGTTTTTACATCAGTTTTAATCACTTGAGAGACAAGAAAACGAATGCTGATGCAACTGATATATGTGAACACACCCTTAGGCCCCATGCACACGAATGTGCCCACAATCACGGCCCGCGATTGCAGGCACGGCCGTCTGCTGAATCCCTCTGTATGGGAGCACGGCCCGTAAAACACGAAAAAACGGACATGCTCCATACTTCCTACGACACGGACACCCATCCGTAGCAATATGGAAAGTGTCCGCGGCCAATAGAGCTGAACAGGTCTTACGGTCGTGTGCATGGGGCCTTACTGGTCGGATCACATCAGCAAACTCTTTCAGCAGCAGCTAATCCCGTCGATCTGCTCATCTACACTTCTAGCTGAAGTTCGCCACACACGTCAGTGCTTGCCTTAACACTTACAGTATGTAAGCTTGCATCTTTTCATGTATTTAAAGTTTGATGTAATCTTCCAGCTATTGTAAACCTAATTATAGACATTGTAAAACATTGTAACAACTTGTAATGTATGTTTCTCATGTTTGTTATCCATTTACTTTCCACCCTGTACCTTCCACTAATTTAACTCCTCCATTACCTGGTGCTATTTTTGTATTTAAACCCCACACCATGTAACCTCAAAATGCGTAATATACGAGAATTTAACACAAAAACTTTATCTTGACTACTACGAATTTCAGTTCTGGTCTACAATCCCGATGGTTGCGCCTGCCTATCCATGTCCTTTTTGCTAATTTCTCTCTACTAATGTGCCGATGAGCAAGCAACAATCCTCGAAGACACCAGCACCTTCAATTTCTACCATAAACCCTACAAGTTGTGTCTTCTATACAACACATATAGGTGAGCATAACTATATTTGTTTCTGTATGTGACAGATCACCGCTACATACTGTTCTATGAGACATTCTGCTCTATTGTTTTTTTATATCCAGTATCTATCATAAAATACAAGGGAAGGCGCAAACTGAAAATCAAGAAAACATTAACTTTTTCCTTCACCTTGAAGCCTGCATATCAGGGTCAGTTCCAATATGCAAGGCAAACAGCTATACTGTTGTATTCTATTCTGAATATTCCACTCTGGTATCTTCATGGTAACAATAAAATAAACTTTTCTATTAGAGCATAAATATTCGTGTACTTGAGCTTCTTTCTTTTATAATCTGTAAACAATGACGGAGAAAAAAGGGCACTGTAATGGTTTAGTATAGTACCACCTGTCCAGCATGGTGGACACAATCACAAATTACAAGGCAACACCTGTTTTGCGCTATCCGCATTTCATCTGGCGAGATTATATGGATTATACACAATAGAGTCAACAGCATACAAAAGAATTATACGCAGAATACATTAATTCATTCAGATGAGAAAAACAGGAAATTTTAAATTTGCTGAATTAATTGTTAGGGTATGTGCACACGAGAACTGTCTTTTACGTCTGAAATGACAGACTGTTTTCCGGAGAAAACAGCTGCGTCGTTTCAGATGTAAAAGCTCCTCGCATTATGCGAGGCGTCTTTGACGCCCGTAATCTTGAGCTGCTCTTCATTGACTTCAATGAAGAACGGCTCAGATTACGTTGCAAAGAAGTGCCCTGCACTTCTTTGCCGAGGCTGTCAATTTACGCGTCGTCGTTTGACAGCTGTCAAACGACAACGCGTAAATGACAGGTCGTTGGCACAGTACGTCGGCAAACCCATTCAAATGAATGGGCAGATGTTTGCCGACGTATTGTAGCCGTATTTTCAGACGTAAAACCAGGCATAATACGCCTCGTTTACGCCTGAAAATAGGTCGTGTGAACCCAGCCTTAGATCCAATATCGCTCTGTTTTCTGAAATACTATTTGACTTTCAGTCCTACTGGACTTTATTCATAAGTGTCTGATACTCTAAGATAATTAAAAATAAGGTCTGGAAGAACTGAAATATCATTTAATATTGTATATAAATGGATCGACATTAGATTAAGCAAATTTTAAATAGCTTACTTTTTCATTTGAATGAATTGAAGAGTCCCGCATTTAATTTTGTTGTGTGCTGTCATAGAACAGCCTGTATTCTGCTGAGTCTCATGAACAAGTGCAAGGTATTTGAAATTCTTTGCAGTATGGAGTCTGTATGTTCCATCTATGTTTGCATTGGTTTCCACCATGTTCTCCGGTTTTCCCCACTGCTCCAACCATAATACTGATAGGTTAATTGGCTTCCCTTGACATTGGTCCTTGTGTTTGCTTGGGTAGTGAATGGGTGCGGACACATGTGAGTGATGGCAATCTCTGTATAGCGATGTGTGTTGCGCTATATAAGCAATAGGAAATCATATTAATAATTCCCGTACGTTTTTAGCAGAATGTTCAACAATAGAAATTATTGGCATCTAGTGATGAGATTGCTGGTATTATTTTTCTCTGGGATCGTGAACTATGACTATCCTCTGGAAGAACTGGAATGATCTGTAGAGCTATGTTCCCATCTGCGTTGGAGGTGTTTGTCATTTTGATGGGAAAAATTGCACTGCATGACGTAAACTGCGCCTATCCCTTGTCCTGCCCCTGCGGGTTTGACACATTAATTTGAAATGGATCCCAACTAATCCTGACAGATACTATTGACTTATAATGAGGTCCATCAGGTTTCTGTCAGGATTCCAGTGTTTTTGACAGCAAGAATAGCACTGCATAGAACCTACAAAGAATTCCTCGCCTATGAAAAACAAGGGGTGCCTTAATGCATATAGCAACACCAAAACAGAAATATGAGAAAAAGAATGCCCAAGGCAATGAAGCAAAATATAATATATTATTGGTTTATTAAAAATATGAAAATGCAAACAATCAGTTGAAAATAGAGGAGATAGAGGGACCACACAAATATGGCCCACCACTACAAGGTATATGGAAAGCAGAATCCAAGAAGCCCTCCATTCCATACACAAACACACACATATAGAGGATGTGAATATAAGTACACGCTGGAACCCCCAAAAGGTAGTCTGTATATATGGAAAAAAGCCTCAACGATGCACGCATAAAAGGAGGGGGAAGAATGTGCAAATTACTGCACACTGTACACAGTGCAGGTAAAAAGGTAATAATAATGAAACGAGCTATTGTAAAATAATGTAATGATATATTTATTATACAGACAACTGTGCAATAGGGTACACAGTACTAGGTACAATGTCAACAACCTAAGTATACACAAATGGCAGAGTAACAAACCAAAACAGTTGTGTATGAGGAAAGTGTCATTTACCCCTAGACATGGTATTGGCATGGTGGATAACTTGGAAAAATGGCAACTGCCCCAACGCACGTTTCGCTATGCTCTAGCTTCGTCAGGAGCACTGCAGTTTACACAAATTTTTTCGTCAATAGCATTAGAGCCCTAATGGTACGAAACTCAGTACCAATGTGAATAGGGCCTAATATAGAGAATATTCAGAACCTAACTCCAACTAACCTACTTATGAGGTAAAGTCTTGAGTGTCATCATTTTTATTATATTCAGTTTTTTTTCAAATCAGCACAGAGTGCTGTTCTATCAGGGTGAGACGTAGTTTGAAACCACTGCTTTGAGCCCCAACAGAGCTTGTCCTGCCCCTGAATACATGTCATGGCTGTTTTAATTGGGTATTGTATTTTCAACGGATAAAGTTTATTCATTGTATAATGAAGAGTTATACAATTTCCCAACCCATTTTCTTTAATAATTCAACACGATTTTCAAGATCTCTACTTGCTGTCATTCAGAAGGAAACTTTATCTTTACTCCAAGTGAATAAAAATCTATTCATTGTCATGTGAGGATATGATACAAAAAAATAGAACTTTTCGTTACACATTGAATAAGCTTTTCTGTCTTAAACCATAATGCTTTAAATCACGCGCGTCGCACGGACGAATAACATGCTCGTGTAAACGAGCCCTTAGAGATATGAGAGATAAGTGAAGATTTTTGCTTTCCCTTAGTCTTACCAACAGCACAATTTTAGGGTATTTTTTTCTCTGTGTACTAGTGTCAAGGCTGTAGGGTATGTGGACCCACTAGCCAAACAACAGTCAATAACAGGCTCTCGAATATGAGTACCTGGGTAGATGATCAGGCAGATACTCCAGGTAGCAGACACGTGGTGAAGCAGGCTCAGATGATGCTTGGCGTAGCAGATGACACTGGACATGGAAGATGAAAACAGATGTGGCAGATGGCATCAGACGTGGCAGATGAGATACACACAACTCCAACAATAGGTTTAGGCTCAGGAACAAACAGCAGGATACGGGAAGGAGGATACGGGAACACTGGGAGCAGGATACAACTAAGGGACTATTTGCATAGGCGAACACAGGAATATAAAACAACGCTCAGGCAAGGAGAGGAAGGGGCGGAGTCCTTTTTAAAGTCCAGGGTGTCAATGGGTTGATTGGGAAACTTTAGACAGCTGGCCCTTTAAAGAGGCTCTGTCACCAGATTTTGCAACCCCTATCTGCTATTGCAGCAGATAGGCGCTGCAATGTAGATTACAGAAACGTTTTTATTTTTAAAAAACGAGCATTTTTGGCCAAGTTATGACCATTTTTGTAGTTATGCAAATGAGGCTTGCAAAAGTCCAAGTGGGTGTGTTTAAAAGTAAAAGTCCAAGTGGGCGTGTATTATGTGCGTACATCGGGGCGTTTTTAATACTTTTACTAGCTGGGCGCTCTGACGAGAAGTATCATCCACTTCTCTTCAGAACGCCCAGCTTCTGCCAGATCACGCTGTGACGTCACTCACAGGTCCTGCATCGTGTCAGACGAGCGAGGACACATCGGCACCAGAGGCTTCAGTTGATTCTGCAGCAGCATCGGCGTTAGCAGGTAAGTCGATGTAGCTACTTACCTGCAAACGCTGATGCTGCTGCAGAATCAACTGTAGCCTCTGGTGCCGATGTGTCCTCGCTCGTCTGACACGATGCAGGACCTGTGAGTGACGTCACAGCGTGATCTGGCAGAAGCTGGGCGTTCTGAAGAGAAGTGGATGATACTTCTCATCAGAACGCCCAGCTAGTAAAAGTATTAAAAACGCCCCGATGTACGCACATAATACACGCCCACTTGGACTTTTACTTTTAAACACACCCACTTGGACTTTTGCAAGCCTCATTTGCATAACTACAAAAATGGTCATAACTTGGCCAAAAATGCTCGTTTTTTAAAAATAAAAACGTTACTGTAATCTACATTGCAGCGCCTATCTGCTGCAATAGCAGATAGGGGTTGCAAAATATGGTGACAGAGCCTCTTTAAGGCTGGGAGAGCGCGCACACAACCTATGGGACACAGGAGAACGCTGCTGCTGTGTGTGTCGGCGTCTCTGAGGAGGGAGACGCCTATATGAAGATATAGTCCTGCGATCGTGGCTGCCAGCAAGTGGGACATCCCGGTGGTCAGCGATCATGGTCATAACAACTAGTAGGACAGATGGGATTTTTTTTTTAAATCAAATTAATCACTAATTAACTAGAGCCCCCTGACCCTATAAAAGGGCATCTGGCCCCACCCACCTTGTGTTTTTTGCTGTCCTGTGTGGACTTGGATAGATGGTTTGCTCTGCTTATTTGCTTTGCATTATGTTCCTGTTTTAATTTATTATGCTGGACTGCACTTGGAGGTGTACAAGGGTCTTTCTTAACACTATGCAATCTGTGAAGCTGTTGCTTGCAGCCTGCTATTGAATGTCTAAATTAATTTTGTTCTTGAAAGGGAATTACTGAAGGGATGTCCACAAAACATGGTTGCCGCTGATCAATACTTTCCCTTACATCCTACCAACCACTCAATATTGGGGTATTTCTGCCCCTGTGTACTAGTATGACAGTTGCAATTTTTTATTTAATCAAATTAAACATGAATTAACTAGAGCCCCCTGACCCTGTAAAGGGACATCTAGCCCCTCCTACCTTGCGTTTATTACAAAGTAGTAGCCTTAATTAGGGCGGGAAGCTTGTGCTGCTGTTAGGACTAAGTGAAAACAGAATAACGTTAGAAATCTACACTTCCCTTACGTCCTACAGCAGCACAGTAATGGGGATTTAGCAAGAAGTAACCCCATAGGTTGTCTGATGAAACTCAAAATTGACCGCTCAAGAGCTGTCTTCTCCAAGAACCAAAAATGTAGCCTATAATGGTTGATAAATATTAAGTGCAAGCTGCACAGCAAATCTGATCCAGCTGGATCAGACTTTAGTCAGCCTAGGAGTTGGACACTGCTCTACTAGAGTGGGCTTTAGAAAAATTTGAATTCTAACAATGTACGCCAGTCTAATGGCCTCTTCACTCCATCTACCCAGTGTAGGTTTGGTGGATTTTAAGACTTTGTTTCTTTCAGGAAATAATAAATGCTCAACCTTCCTGGTCTTACTCCAAGCTAAATAGATATCAAGACATTCTAGGAATGGAGATTACTTTACTCATGTGAGGAAGGCTCATGACAGAACACTGGAAGGGTGCTGACCTGACTACAGGTTACAAATGAGGGAACTTTGTAGGTTAAATTTGACAGTAGCCTTAACAAACCCATGTCATGGAGGAATCTGATGTATGGATCCACTGATGAAAAAGCTTGAAGCTCCCCTATTATCTTGATAGATGTTATGACCAGGGGCGGACATACCACATATGCAAACCATGTAGCTGCAACGTGATTTGACACTATAAACTATTGGAGAGCATGGGGTCCCATGTTACATAGTTCGTACGGTTGAAAAAAGACACATGTCCATCAAGTTCAACCAAGGGATGGGAAAAGGGAAGGGAAACATTTTTCCACATAGGAGCTAATATTTTTTTGTTCTAGGAAATTATCTAAGCTTTTTTTAAAGCCATCTACTGTCCCTGCTGTGACCAGCTCCTGCGGTAGACTATTCCATAGATTCACAGTTCTCACAGTATAGAAGTCTTGTCGCCTCTGCAGATTGAACCGTTTTTTCACCAGACGGAGGGAGTGCCCCCTTGTTTTTTGAGGGGGTTTTACATGGAACAGGATTTCACCATATTTTTGTATGTGCCATTAATATATTTATATAAATTAATGATGTCCCCCCTTAGTCGTCTTTTTTCATCGCTAAATAGGTTTAGTTCTTTTAATCTTTCCTCATAACTTAGATTCTCCATGCCCCTTATTAGCTTCGTTGCTCTTCTTTGTATTTTTTCCAACTCCAGGGCATCCTTTCTATGAGGAAAACTACAGACGGAAAAACGATGAACTCTAGCACAGACGTGATGAGTATAAATATACACATTTTATTAGAGACAGATACAAACAATTTAAAAAGTTGAGTCACACAATGAGAAGGCGTCCACCTGTGCAAGACCAGATGATATATAATAAGGGTATGAACATACATACACTACCGTTCAAAAGTTTAGGGTCACTTCGAAGTTTCCTTTTTTTTGAAAGAAAAGCACAGTTTTTTTCAATGAAGATAACATTAAATTAATCAGAAATACACTCTATACATTGTTAATGTGGTAAATGACTATTCTAGCTCCAAAAGTCTGGTTTTTAATGCAATATCTACATAGGTGTATAGAGGCCCATTTCCAGCAACCATCACTCCAGTGGTACATTGTGTTTGCTAACTGTGTTAGAAGGCTAATGGATGATTAGAAAACACCTGAAAACCCTTGTGCAATTATGTTAGCACTGCTGTAAACAGTTTTGCTGTTTAGAGGAGCTATGCAACTGACCTTCCTTTGAGCTAGTTGAGAATCTGGAGCATTCCATTTGTGGGTTCGATTAAACTCTCCAAATGGCTTGAAAAAGAGAGCTTTCATGTGAAACTCGACAATCTATTCTTGTTCTTAGAAATGAAGGCTATTCCATGCGAGAAATTGCCAAGAAACTGAAGATTTCCTACAACGGTGTGTACTACTCCCTTCAGAGGACAGCACAAACAGGCTCTAACCAGAGTAGAAAGAGAAGTGGGAGGCCCCGCTGCACAACTGAGCAACAAGACAAGTACATTAGAGTCTCTAGTTTGAGAAATAGACGCCTCACAGGTCCTCAACTGGCAGCTTCATTAAATAGTACCCGCAACACGCCAGTGTCAACGTCTACAGTGAAGAGGCGACTCCGGGATGTGAAGATATGAAGCCATATCTGAGACTGGCTAATAAAAGGAAAAGATTAATATGGGCAAAAGCACACAGACATTGGACAGAGGAAGATTGGAAAAAAGTGTTATGGACAGACGAAGTTTGAGGTGTTTGGATCACACAGAAGAACATTTGTGAGACGCAGAACATCTGAAAAGATGCTGGAAGAGTGCCTGACGCCATCTGTCAAGCATGGTGGAGGTAATGTGATGGTCTGGGGTTGCTTTGGTGCTGGTAAAGTGGGAGATTTGTACAAGGTAAAAGGGATTTTGAATAAGGAAGGCTATCACTCCATTTTGCAACGCCATGCCATACCCTGTAGACAGCGCTTGATTGGAGCCAATTTCATCCTACAACAGGACAATGACCCAAAGCACACCTCCAAATTATGCAAGAACTATTTAGGGAAGAAGCAGGCAGCTGGTATTCTATCTGTAATGGAGTGGCCAGCGCAATCACCAGATCTCAACCCCATAGAGCTGTTGTGGGAGCAGCTTGACCGTATGGTACGCAAGAAGTGCCCATCAAGCCAATCCAACTTGTGGGAGGGGCTTCTGGAAGCATGGGGTGAAATTTCTCCCGATTTACCTCAGCAAATTAACAGCAGAATGCCAAAGGTCTGCAATGCTGTAATTGCTGCAAATGGAGCATTCTTTGACGAAAGCAAAGTTTGAAGGAGAAAATTATTATTTCAAATAAAAATCATTCATTCTAACCTTGTCAATGTCTTGACTATATTTTCTAGTCATTTTGCAACTCATTTGATAAATATAAGTGTGAGTTTTCATGGAAAACACAAAATTGTCTGGGTGACCCCAAACTTTTGAACGGTAGTGTACATGTGGGAATACAGGCATATGTGTGAATAGAAGTCCAAAAAACACACACTGGCTACATCAGGTGTATACCAAAATAGTCAATATATGTATCAGTGGCAATCTAAAGTGCTTGAATGCAGGTAGCAAAAACATGTAACTATGAACCACTGTAATACACATAAATAAGGGCATAGAAGGCCCAGACAACAAACTGGAGGGCCAGAGTAATATAACACAAACACCTGTATAAGGTAGCGTACATACCCAAATTCATGGTCCCGCTCAGAGAGGTCACCAACACCCGACGCGCGTTTCGGGTGGGGGTTTGTCTCATTATTATGATGTAATACACTATATCACCACATTTAGAGATTTTCTCTTTCAGCCCACTTTGGGTACAATTGG
The DNA here is from genome assembly GCF_050947455.1 of Rhinoderma darwinii. Classification (NCBI taxonomy): domain Eukaryota; kingdom Metazoa; phylum Chordata; class Amphibia; order Anura; family Rhinodermatidae; genus Rhinoderma; species Rhinoderma darwinii. Next base: position 233,917,940 of record NC_134687.1, on the reverse strand, counting down.
TTATACATCCTTTTTATGAACTGGAGCCCAGAATTGAACTGCATATTCTAGATGAGGCCTCACTAATGCTTTGTAAAGTGGTAATATTATATCTCTCTCCCGTGAGTCCATGCCTCTTTTAATACACGACAATATCTTGCTGGCCTTTGAAGCAGCTGATTGACATTGCATGCTGTTATTTAGTTTATGATTTACAAGTACACCCACATCCTTCTCAACCTTGTTACTCCCCCAGTGTTGCTCCCCCTAGGACATATGATGCATGCAGGTTGTTGGTACCCAGGTGCATAACTTTACATTTATCTACATTAAACCTCATTTGCCAAGTGGACGCTCAAACACTTAGTTTGTTTAAATCCGCTTGCAATTCACAAACATCTTCCATAGACTGAACATTACTACATAGCTTGGTGTCATCTGCAAAAATAGAAATAGTGCTATTAATCCCATCCTCTATATCATTAATAAATAAGTTGAATAATAGTGGTCCCAGCACTGAACCCTGGGGTACACCACTTATAACCGGTGACCATTCAGAGTAGGAATCATTGACCACAACTCTCTGGATACGGTCCTTGAGCCAATTCTCAATCCAATTACAAACTATACTTTCTAAACCTATAGTCCTTAATTTACCCATTAGACGTGTAATGTTGGGGTAGGGAGACAGACAGGTGAGCCCTAATCTACCCGCCACTCAGTCCCTGCCTACTTGCATCGACCCGCCCTAGGCGACGGGGTACAACTGGGCGACGGTCCCTACACTCAATAGGTGCACGACAGACAAACAGACAAGGGTACAAAGAAGCCAGGGAAATGGGGAAGCTGCCCACGGGGACACCGTGAGCAACAAGCGAAGTGAACGAGCAGAGTCAAACCAGGAGATGAGCGAGGTACAAAAACGCAGAGCAGAAGAGTGGTCAGTAAAGCCAAGGTCAATCACAAGCAGAGGATCAGTAGTTCAAGAAGCTGCAGCAGGGCCAGGAAACCAGCAGAGAAGAAGCACAAGCAAAGGAGGAACAGGAAAGGCAGGTATAAATAGAGGGCGGGAGCTAGCTCCGTCTGGCCAGGCTGTGATAGGCTCTCCCACTCCTAAGCCTGCCATCCTGGGTGGTGGAAGATGGAGTCAGTCTCACAGACATAGAAGCAGGTGCAGACTGATTATCTATGGGCGTCGACACAGAAGTTGTGTCTGGCAGATCCTTTACAAGACGTCTATGAGGGACAGTGTCAAATGCCTTTGCAATGTCCAAAAACACTATATCCACAGCGGTCCCTCTGTCTATGATTCTGCTCACCTCTTCATAAAATCAAATCGGGTTGGTTTGACAGCTTCTGTCCTTAGTAAAAACATGCTGGCTATCACTTATAATACTATTTATTGTCACATAATTTTGTATATAGTCCCTCAATAGCCCCTCAAACATTTTCCCCACAATGGATGTTAAGCTTACTGGTCTATAATTACCCGGGGAAGGGTTTTTGAAAATAGGCACCATATTTGCCCAGCACCAGTCCCTTGGCACTATACCAGTCACTAGAGAATCTCTAAATATTATGAAGAGAGGGACAGAAATAACTGAACTAAGCTCTTTAAGAACTCTAGGGTGTAACCCATCTGGTCCGAGGGCCTTGTGTACATTTATTTTGTTTAATTTAGCTTGGACCATCTCTACATTCATCCATAACTGAACTAAGCTCTTTAAGAACTCTAGGGTGTAACCCATCTGGTCCCGGGGCCTTGTGTACATTTATTTTGTTTAATTTAGCTTGGACCATCTCTACATTCATCCAATTCAGTATATCAACTTTTCACGTCGACACTTCAGAAGAACTTTCCCCGCATGGTGCGGGGTGCTGCTGAAGCCCGGGCTGTTAGTAACAGCCTCGGGCTTCAGGGCAACGATCATATTTAACCCCTCAGATGCGGCGCTCAATAGCGAGCGCCGCATCTGAGTGATTTTAGAGGGAGGGGGTTCCCTCTCTCATCCCACTGGCATCCCCGCGTGCATCGCGGGGTGCCGATGGGTTCTACGGCAGCCTGGGGGTCTAACAATGGCCCCCAGGTCTGCCTTTAGTAATTGCCTGTTAGACCATGCCAGAGGCATGACCTAGCAGGTGCCTGTCAGTTTTACACTGACCGGCAATAATACACTGCAATACAGAAGTATTGCAGTGTATTATAATAGCGATCAAAAGTCCCCTAGTGGGACTTAAAAAAAAATAAAACAAAGTTAAATAAAGTTTGAAATAAATAAATAAATGTCCCAAGTAAAAAAAAATAAAACCCCCCACTTTTTCCCCGTACAAAATACTTTATTATGAAAAAAAGTAAAAAGTTACTCATATTTGGTATCACCGCGCCCGTAACGAACCCAACTATAAAACGATTACATTATTTAACCCGCACGGTGAACGCCGTAAAAAATATAATACAAAACAACGCCAGAATTTCTGTTTTCTGTTCATCCTGCCTTCAAAAGAATTTGATAAAAAGTGATCAAACCGTAAAAAAGTTATGGCTCTTAAAATATGGCAACACAAAAGCAAATAATTTTGATTTTTTTTTTTTTACTGTGCAAAAGTAGGAAAACATAAAAAAATCCATATAAATTTGGTATCGCCACAATCATAACGACCCGCTGAATAAAGTTATTATGTTATTTATACCACACTGTAAACGGAGTAAAATTAAGACGCAAAAATATGGCGAAATTTCTGTTTTTTTCCCAGTTCCTCACTAAAAAAGTTATTAAAAAGTTAATCAATAAATTATATGTACCCCAAAATGGTGCTATTATAAAATACAACTTGTCCCGCGAAAAAAAGTCCTTATACAGCTGTCGACGCAAAAATAAAAAAGTTATAGATCTTTGAATGCGACGATGGAAAAACGTAAAAAATTGCTCGGTCATTAAGGTTTAAAATACCTTCGGTATTAAGGGGTTAACAGCAATGGCACCGGCTACATCAGCTGCTCTTTCTTCTGTTGTATATACAGAGCTGAAGAACCCATTTAGTAACTCTTCCTTCTCTTGATCCCCTGTGACCAACTCCCCATTACCACTATCTAGGGGTCCTACATATTCAGACCTTGGCTTTTTTGCATTTATATACTTGAAGAATTTTTTGGGATTTGTTTTACTATCCTTGGCCACCTGCCTTTCATTTTGTATTTTTTCTGATTTTATTACCTTTTTACCCCCCCCCCCCACCTCCACCACCTATGTCCGTCCCTGGTTATGACTAGGAGGAAATAACCTTTTAGGATAGGGAATTATGTGGGACCTCTTCCAGAGGTGGATGAGCATAAACCTCTTAGGACTAAAGTAAAGTCCCATTTTGCCACAGTTCTGAGGATGGTAGGTCCCATTCTAGCAGACTGTTTCAGGAACCTTTTCACCAAGGGCTTTTGTGGTAAGGATCTTACCCAAAAACGGCGGACATGGACTAAATTTGGACCTTCTAAGGTCGATGAACTCAGTCCTTTTTCGAATCCTTCCTGCAGGAAGTCTAGGATGTTGTTATCCGCAGTTTGAAACTATCCACTCCTTGAGTGGAATACCAAGCTGACAAGATTAATTTGACCCTTGTGTAAGTCTGCTTGGTTTATTCAGACCTGGACTGCGAGCAGGTCTTCATACATTCATTAGATTATAATGGAAGCTGATCAACCTTCAGGCTGTCAGGTTGAATCTCTTCAGGTCCTGGCATATTTGAGTGCTCTGAAACACCAAGTTCTGCAATGGAGTAACTCTCCAGTAACACCCTCGACTCATCTGAAGGAGTTGGTCTTGCCTGATTTTCATCAATACCCTGGGTATCAAGGAAACCGGAGAGAAAATGTAGGCCAGCCTGAACCTCCTAGGCATGGTTCTGCATTCATTCCAAGGGATTCTCCCCCTGATTTAGTGAAGAGAAATGTTTCCACCTTGGCGCTGAACCTGTTTGCCATGGGATCGTTCTCTGGCACTCCCCACAACCTGGTGATCTGCTTGAAGATCTCTAGAGTCAGAGAAATTTCTCCCGGGACTGCTAGACCTCGACTCAGTCGGTCGGCAATAATGTTGAATATGTACAGTAGACAGATAGGTAGGTTCATCTCTGTCAGCCTGATCAGGTGCCACCCTGCCTGATGTTATTGTTGTTATCCGTAGTCAGCACGATCCAGAGATGCTGGATCAAGGACCTCCCATCTCTGAGATGTTTCTACATCTGACGGATTCATGACTTTGAAATGACAGGGTGCACCTACAGTTCAACCACTCCAGGTTGTGTTACCTTAGGTTCTGGAACTCTCTTTGGATGGGTCATAAGTCCCCTAAGGCCCAAAGTACTGCCTCTGCAGCTGCTGAAATAAAATGTAAGATCCTCTGCTACCAAGATTCATTTCCACCAAGCGGGAGGAAGGGAGAGAATATCTCCAGGGAATTTATGACAGCCTTAGGGTATGTTCACACGCAGTAGCAAAATACGTCTGAAATTACAGAGCTGTTTTCACCTGAAAACAGCTTCTGATTTTCAGCCGTTTTTGTAACTACTCGCGTTTTTCACGGCGTATTTTACGGACATTATTGGAGCTGTTTTTCAATGGAGTCAATGAAAAATGGCTCCAAAAACGTCCCAAGAAGTGACATGCACTTCTTTGACGCAGGCGTCTTTTTACGCGCCGTCTTTTGACAGCGACGCGTAAAATTACACCTCGTGGGAACAGAAAATCGTAAAACCCATTGAAAGCAATGGGCAGATCTGTTTGTAGGCGTAATGGAGCCGTTTTTTCAGGCGTAATTCGAGGCGTAAAACACTCGAATTACGTCTGAAAACAGTGCGTGTGAACATACCCTAAGAACGTCTTTGTTCTTGATGGAACAATGTCCGACTTTTCACAATTTATTATCCAGCAGCGTTGTAGTTACTGGACAGTAGTTTAAAGATGGAGCATCAGATGAATCGTTCAGGTATGTAATAACAGATATCCCCTGTGTTCTTACAGGCAGCTATAGTGGACACCATCTTAGAAAAAGTTTGAAGAGCCAAAGAGATCATGAATAGAAGAGCTGAATTGCTGTGTGCTTGACACTGCCTCTTATCTACACAGTTATTGATGTCACAAGGGTCGCTTTCATCATCTCTCTTCTTACTGGCAAGGCCCTTGCATGGGCGAACCATATCTGGGAGAGACAAGGACCAGAGACCCGTGACTTCCAGGAGTTCCTCCGGACATTTCGCACAGTGTTTGAGGAGCCTGGACGAGTCTCCTCTGCAGCGGCTTCCTTCCTGAACCTACGCCAAGGAGATACGTCCGTTGGCGAGTACGCCATCCACTTCCGCACCCTGGCGGGAGAACTGTTGTGGAACAATGAGGCCCTGGTGGCTACATTCTGGCATGGACTGTCTCCTAAAATGAAGGACGAACTTGCCGCTCGAGACCTGCCATCTACCCTGGATGACCTCATCCTTCTGGCTGCCTGGATTGATAGAAGGCTCCGAGAACGGCTCCAAGAGGTTCGTCGGGAGGGAGGTCTTCCTAGTCTGATTCCTACCTTTGCAGCAACCCCTGCCTCAGATGCCGATCCTCCTAAGAAGTCTGTGAGGATGGACCAATGTAAGTTATCTACCCAGGAGAGACAACGCAGACGCACTTCGGGACTCTGTCTTTATTGCGGCCTCAGAGGCCATCTTGTGCGTCTGTGTCCCCAAAAGCCCCAATGCCTAGGGTTGGTAGGAGAGACAACCTTGGGCAACGAAGGACTCCCGTCTAAATTGTCCATACCCGTGACCATAGTGTCCGGTGAGAAAACGCATCAGGTCTCTGCATATCTGGACTCTGGATCCGCTGCTAATTTCATTTGTCGAGACCTGGTGGACCTTCTTCAATTACCCACTACTTCTCTGGAGAGACCGTTGATGGTTGCATCAGTAAATGGACTACCTCTGCCCCACCCAGTTATAGCTGTGACCAAGCCACTGAGGCTCCAATTAGGTGCTCTCCACTCCAAACTTCTATCATTCTATGACCTGTCCAAGGCCGTTAACCCTGTGCTGCTGGGCCTGCCTTGGCCCCGACTACATGCCCCAGTCCTGGACTGGAACTCTGGAGAGTTTCTCCAGTGGGGCCCCGAGTGTCACAGCCGATGCCTGGTGCAGATTTGTTTGGCTCAGCCTCCTCTGCCTCGGTCAATGGCAGGATTGCCTGGTCATTATGCTGAATTTTCGGACGTCTTCAGCAAAAGGGAGGCGGAGACACTGCTCCCACATCGGGCGTATGACTGTCCTATCGAGCTGTTTTCTGGTGCATCCCTTCCCCGTGGTAGGATATACCCTCTCTCCTTGCCAGAGACTCTGTCCATGTCTGCCTATATTAAAGAGAACTTGGAGAGGGGCTTCATACGGAAGTCTTCCTCTCCGGCAGGAGCCAGGTTCTTCTTCGTCAAAAAGAAGGATGGCTGCCTGCTTCCTTGTATTGACTACCGGCCTGTGTAATGCTCCCGCGGTCTTCCAGGAGTTTGTTAATGACATTTTCCGTGACCTCCTCTATGTTTGTGTTGTGGTCTATCTTGATGACATCTTCATTTTTTTTCTAGATCCTATGACGCATCAGGGACATGTCCGTCAAGTTTTGCTGCGCTTAAGGGAGAATCGTCTGTACGCCAAATTGGAGAAGTGCGTGTTTGAAAAGGACTGGGCTACATTGTCTTCAATAGAGGTCTCAAGATGGATCCTGAAAAGGTAAAGTCTGTCCTGGAATGGCCACGTCCTCAAGGCTTGAGGGCCATACAGCGCTTTCTGGGATTCACCGATTTTTATAGACAGTTTATTCCAAACTTCTCATCACTGACATATCCTATCTCTAACCTCACTAAGAAGGGCATGAACGCCAAAGTGTGGACTCCTGAGGCATTCAATAGCCTGAAGAGCGCCTTCACGTCAGCCTCTATCTTCCATCATCCAGATGTTTCCCTACAGTTCTCGTTGGTGGTGGACGCATCCTCTGTCGGTGCTGGTGCACTCCTGTTCCAGAGAGGTTCCAAGGGCAAGTCAATGGTATGTGGATACTTCTCTAATCTTTTCTCTTCCGCAGAACACAACTACTCGATTGGGGATCGGGAGTTACTGGCCATCAAATTGGCCCTGGAGGAATGGAGACATCTACTAGAGGGCGCAGCTCATCCCATCCTGATTTTTACAGACCACAAGAACCTCACCTATCTTCAGATGGCTCAACGGCTGAACCCTCGTCAGGCCAGGTGGTCACTGTTCTTTACCAGGTTCCAATTTGAGCTCCATTATCGCCCGGCCGACAAGAATGTGAGGGCCGATGCCTTGTCCAGGTCTTTCGAGACAGAAGACACCATGGAGAACCACAGAACATTATTGATCCGTCTCTGCATTGTCTCTGTCAATCTCCTGCAAGTTGGGGACATTCCTCCAGGGAGGACTTTTGTGCACCTGGCTGACAGAGGGAGAATCCTCTGCTGGGGACACTCCTCTAGTCTGGCAGGTCACTCGGGTACTCGTAAGACCCGGGATCTGATTGCCCGTCATTTCTGGTGGCCCACGCTGCCCAAGGACATTATGGACTTTGTTTCTTCCTGCTCAGTGTGTGCAGCTAACAAGGTCGTTCACTCCAGACCTGCTGGCCTTCTCCAGCCATTGCCTGTGCCCGATGCTCCCTGGCAGAATATAGCTAAGGACTTTATAACTGACCTGCCTCTCTCTGCTGGATGCAGATGAAGATGGCCCCCCTTCGTTCCTCTGACCGGTCTTCCTTCTGCTCCTCAGCTGGCCAAGATTTTTATCCAACACATCTTCCTCAGCACGGCTTGCCGCAGCATATTGTGTCTGACAGGGGGTTCAGTTCAACTCGAAGTTCTGGAGAGCCCTCTGCGGACTCCTAGGTGTAAAGTTGGACTTTTCCGCGGCTTACTATCCTCAGTCCAATGGTCAGGTCGAGGGGATCAATCAGATCTTGGAGAGCTACTTACGCCACTTCATTTCCAAGCAGCATGATGAGTGGGTGCAGTTGCTCCGTGGGCTGAATTCTCCTACAATAATCACACCAGCGAGTCCACACAGAAGACACAGTTTTTTATTGTCTATGGCCAACACACACAAATTCCTCTCCCGGTGCTTGATACATCCGAGGTACCAGCTGCTGACACTGCTTTTAGGCACTTTCTGCAGATCTGGCAGCAGACTCGATCCTCCATCCTGATGGCAGTTGGCCGCATGAAACGGAATGCGGAAACAAGAAGAAGAGAACCTCCTCAGTTTCTTCCTGCCACGAATGTCTGGCTTTCCTCCAGGAATATTCGTTTGAGGGTGCCATCATACAAATTTGCTCCCAGGTTCCTCGAACCCTTCGAGATCCTGCAGCAGATCAACCCTGTTGCCTACAAGCTTTGGTTGCCTCCTACCCTCAAGATCCCCAACTCCTTCCATGTCTCTCTCTTGAAACCGGTGGTTCTGAACCGCTTTACCAAGACTCCTAGCCCTGCGGTTGCCACCTGGGGCCCTTCAGATACCTTCGAGGTTAAGGAGATCTTGGACACCAAGAAAGTGAGAGGAAAGACTTTTTATTTGGTGGATTGGAGGGGGTTTGGTCCTGAAGAGAGGTCCTGGGAGCCAGAGGAGAACCTCAATGCTCCTACCCTTCTGAAGAAATTCCTCTCTCGCTCTGGCCCCAAGAAGAGGGGGCGTAAGAGGGGGGATACTGTAACATCCATGAATCTGTGAGTGCTGGTCCCCATCTCCTTCCTAGGAGATGCCAGCGCTCACTTCCGCTCCGGTCCGCTGTGTCCCTTAAGGCTCTTAAAGGGCCAGTGCACGCACATAAAAACAATCATCATCATCAACTCACATGATTTCCTGGAATATAGAAGGCCTCTGCCCTTCTGATCCTTGCCTGAGGATTGTTTGTCATATCCTAGTTTGTCTAACCAAATGGTCTCCTAGTGTTTTCCAGTTCCAGTGTTCCCTGTTCCTGTATCCTGTATCACGTGCTGTGCTGTAGCTGGGCTGTATCTTCACCTGTCCTGCTGCTCCACGCCTGATGTCTACCTGCTGCATAGTCCCAGCCGAGCCTGCCTTGCTACTGTCCGAGCTATTACAGATACCTTATACGAACTGTGGACTGTGACCTGCGCCCTTTTGGCCAGCTGCCATACCACCAAGGCGGTACGGCCCAGTGGGTACACAAACCCAACGTGACAGAAACTGCAATATTTATGCAGAGCCATACACCTCTTGCAGACGACCGAGTTCGGGCCGTGAAAAACGGTCCGTGTGTTGGCCTCTTTTCCCAGCCCGACCGCGGTACAGGTGAACGGGACTCCTGGCATCATAGACATTTTATGATGCTAGTAGTCTCTGCCTTCCCACGGAACTGAACAAAACTATACAGTACGGACAAGCAGTTCCATAGGGAGTCGGAGACTCCTAGCATCATTAAATGTCTAAGATGCAAGGAGTCCCGTTCACCTGTACTGCGGTTGGGCCGGGAAATGCGGCTGAGACACGGACCATTTTTCACGGCCAGAACTCGGTCGTGTTGCTACAATCACACAAAAAAATGGCCGTTAGAAAATGATCAGTTGCCTGTTTTTAATGGCAATTTTGCATCAGTGTGTCTCTTTTCATCCATTTCCAGTCTGTCTGTCTGTTTTTAATGGCCGTTTGTCATCCGTTTGCCATACATTTTTCATGGCTGTTAAAAAAAAGGATGGATTTAATTTGTCAGGGTTTTTTTGTCCCAACCCCCTCAAAACACCACAGTGCCCATGTAGATAGTGCAGCAATGTCCCTGTTGATAGTGCCACAGTGCCCATTGTAGATAATGCCCACATGGGGCAAGTGCCGACATAGTACCACTATGCCCACTTTGTGCCACAGTGCCCACTGTAGTTAGTGCCACAGTGCCTGCATATAAAGGGCCACTGCCCACATAGTGCCACAGTGCCCACATACTAGCACAGTGCCCACATATAAAGTGACATAGTATCCACATATAAAGTGCCAGTGCCCACATAGTGCAAAAGTGCCCATTATAGATAGTGCCACAGTGCCCACATAGTACCACAGTGCCAACATATAAAGGGACATAGTACCCACAAATAAAGTGCCTTTGCCCACGTAGTGCCACAGTGCCTATTGTACATAGTGCCACAGAGCCCACATAGTGCCACAGTGCCCATGTAGAGAGTGCAACAGTGTCCCCTGTAGATAGTGCCACAGTGCCCATGTAGATAGTGCCATCCCCTACATAGCACCCCCCTGTAGATAGCACGCTCCCTGTAGATAGCATCCCCCTTGTAGATAGCACCCCCTTGTAGATATCACGCCCTCCCCTGTAGATAGCGCCACTGAAGCTCACTGTAGGAGCAGAATCCCTCAGGTCGGGGATTCTGCCCATAGAGGAGCCCCTGACATCTCTGTCCATATATGGACAGTGACGTCAGGAGAGCAGAATCCCCTGCCAGAGTAGGCCAGGGATTCCGCTCATAGACAGAACACCTGACGTCTCTGTCCATATATGGACAGTGATGTCAGGAGTGCGGAATCCCCTGCCAGAGCGGGTTGGGGATTCCGTTAATAGACGGAGCACCTGAGGTCTCTGTCCATATATGGACAGTGATGTCAGGAGTGCGGAATCCCCTGCCAGAGCGGGCTGGGGATTCCGTTAATAGACGGAGCACCTGAGGTCTCTGTCCATATATGGACAGTGTCGTCAGAAGAGCGGAATCCCCTGCCAGAGCAGGCCGGGGATTCTGCTCCAGGAGTAACCCCTTGACGTCACTGTCCATATATGGATAGTGACGCCTGGGGCTTTTCCAGGAGCGGAATCCCCTGACAGAGCATGGTCTGGCCGCCGGGGATTCCGCTCCTACAGGGAGCTTCAGTGGCGCTATCTACAGTATATATGGGGGGGGTTGCTATCTTAAAGCAGTGGGGTGCTATCTATATGGAGGTGAGCTATCTAAAAGACTGGAGTCCCTGGCCAGAGATCTTGCGATGCTCTGGCCGGGGATTCCATTGTTGAAAGCACGACATCACTGTCCATATATAGACAGTAATGTCAAGGGCTTCCCCGGCTCAGCGCTCAAAGTAGCGCTGTGGGGGGGGGGAATCCTGGCCAGGATCAGTTTTTACCGGCTGCTACAAGGATTGATTCCTAAAAAACGACCAGTAAAAACTGATCCATTAACTTCTATGGGAGCCGTGGGGTCGTCAAAACGGCCAAAAATAGGACATTTTCACAGGCCATTAAAAAAAGGGCCGTGTAAATGCACCCATAGAACTCTATAAAATGGCCGTGTGATGGCCATTACAAAAACGGCCGTCGCACGGCTGTTTTTCGCTGTCATGTGAATGTAGCCTTAGTTTGCTCTGCAATCCTGATTGACTTTGTTAAAGGGAACCTGTCACCAGCAATTCACCTATTAAACTCTACTCACCCCTTACTCTTATATGAGAAACGCTGAAAAATCAGGCCGCCTCCACCCCAACACGTGGAACGTCCCAAGGGACAAAAATCGGACTGCCTAGATGGAGGAAAAGGTTAAAGTGCATTAGTGCAACACCAAGCATTCAATAGCAGGCTGCAAGCAGCAGCTTAATAGATTGCATATGGTTAAGAAACACCCTTGTACACCTCCCAGATCAACCTAGGAAGTCCAGCATAATAAATTAAAATAGAAACACAATGCAAAGCAAACAAGCAGAGCAAACTATCTATCCAAGTCCACCCAGGACAGAAAAAAACATAAAGAGGAAGCGGCTAGATCAGGGGTCTCAAGTACGCGGCCAGCGGGCTGCATGCGGCCCCTGAGGTTGCCATCTGCGGCCCACGGGACACAGAGCCACTACTATAGGCTCTGCTCCGGGACTCTGTGGAATTCCCTGACATCGCTGTCCATATATGGACAGTGTTGTCAGGGTCTTCCCCAGAGCGGAGTCCCGGGCAGAGCGCTAGTATAGGCTCTGCTCCGGGACTCTGTGGAATCCCCTGACATTGCTGTCCATATATGAACAGTGTTGTCAGGGTCTTCCCCAGAGTTCCGGAGCAGAGCCTATACTAGTGCTCTGCTCTGGGACACCGGCTCTGGGGTTGCCCCTGACATCACATTCTGGTCTAGGAGTATCCCCTGACGTCACTGTGTATGAACAGTAACGTCAGGGGCTCCTTCAGCAGAGGAATCCCTGGCCTAAGCGTTGGCAACGCTCTGCCTGGGGATTCCACTCCTAGAGGGAGCCCCAATGGAGCTATCTACTGGGGGTGTGTGTGGCACTATCTGCAAGGGGTATGTAGCATTATCTGCAGAGGGCAGTGTGGCAGCATCTGCAGAGGGGACTGTGGTAGCATCTGCAGAGGGGACTGTGGTAGCATCTGCAGAGGGCACTGTGGCAGCATCTGCAGAGGGCACTGTGGCAGCATCTACAGAGGGCACTGTGGCAGCATCTACAGAGGGCACTGGCAGCATCTACAGAGGGCTCTGTGGCAGCATCTATAGAGGGCACTGTGGCCCCATCTACAGAGGGCACTGTGGCATTATCTACAGAGGCCACTGTGGCATTATCTACAGAGGGCACTGTGGCATTATCTACAGAGAACACTGTGGCTTTATCTACAGAGGACACTGTGGCATTATCTAGGGGTGTGTGGCAGCATCTACAGAGGGCACTGGCAGCATCTGCAGAGGGCTCTGTGGCAGCATCTACAGAGGGCACTGTGGCCCCATCTACAGAGGGCACTGTGGAATTATGTACAGAGGCCACTGTGGCATTATCTACAGAGGGCACTGTGGCATTATCTACAGAGAACACTGTGGCATTATCTACAGAGGACACTGTGGCATTATCTAGGTGTGTGTGGCATTATCTACAGAGGGCACTGTGGCAGTATCTACAGAGGGCACTGTGGAAGTATCTACAGAGGGCACTGTGGCAGTATCTACAGAGGGCACTGTGGCAGTATCTACAGTGGGCAGTGTGGCAGTATCTACAGCGGGCTCTGTGGCAGTATCTACAGCGTGCTCTGTGGCACTATCTAAAAAGGGGCTGCTGAATCTTGACATTTGTGTGTCTGCCAAACGCTGCCAACTGAGTTGCTGTACTGCATTTAGCGACACTTAAACTAGAAAACTGTTGTTGAAATAAGCACGTGGAGAAATCTCACAAATTTCCGTTAAGTTTAAACCTAGCGTTATTATTATAGTAATGTAGTATTGTTATAGTAATGTAGTATTGTCATAGTAATGTAGTATTATAGTAATGTAGTATTGGTATAGTAATGTAATATTATTATAGTAATGTAGTATTATAGTAATGTAGTATTATTGTTAGAGTAATGTAGTATTATTTAGTAAAGTAGTATTGTTATAGTAATGTAGTATTGTTATTGTAGTAATGTAGTATTGTTATAGTAATGTAGTTTTGTTATAGTAGTTCAAATAACTAATTGATTAACAATAATTTTGTAATGTATCAAATTTGAAAGTAATGCGGCCCGTCAACTTCCCATTTTTTCTATACGTGGCCCACCTACCCGGCCGAGTTTGAGACCCCTGAGCTAGATGTTCTTTTATAGGGTCAGGGGGCTCAAGTTAATTAGTGTTTAATTTGATCAAATAAAAAATGACATCTGTCCTACTAGTACACAGGGGCAGAAATACCCCATTATTGTGCTGTTGGTAGGACATAAGGGAAAGTATTGATCAGGGGCAGCCATGTTTGCGGACTTCTCTTCAGTAATTCCCCTTAGAGTATGTGCACACGTAGTGACCAAAAACGTCTGAAAATCCAGAGCTGTTTTCAAGGGAAAACAGCCCCTGCTTTTCAGACGTTTTTTGAGCAACTCGCATTTTTCGCTGCATTTTTCGCGGCGTTTTCGTGGCGTTTTTTACGTCCGTTTTTGGAGCTGTTTTCATTGGAGTCTATGAGAAAATAGCTCCAAAAACGTCCAAAGAAGTGTCCTGCACTTCTTTTTACGAGGCGTAATTTTACGCGTCGTAATTGCCGTACGACGCGTAAAATTACGCGTCGTGGGAACAATACAGCGTTATACCCATAGAAAGTAATGGGCAGATGTTTGACAACGTATTTGAGACGTATTTTCAGACGTAAAACGAGGCAAAAAACGCCTCGTATACGTCTGAAAATAGGTCGTGTGAACCCAGCCTTAAAGAACACAATACCAAGAAATTCATTATTTAATTTCATTAAGAGCTGTCTCAAACAGCAGTTCATCATATTGCTGTGATCTCAGTTTTGTACATGTTGTAAAGAAGAAAAATGGATTCCATTGTGGTTTAGACGCCCATACCTCCCTTTCAGAAGATTAACCCCTTCCCGCACCTTGGCGTAACTGTACGTCCAGGTGAGCAGTAACTTCGCGCACCCGGGCGTACAGTTACGTCCGTGCTTTAAAAGTTAACCGCCGCGCGGCGCTACACCGCAGCGGCGGTTAACTTCTCAGGCAGTCTGCCCTGATGTCCGGGCACACAACAAGGGACCAATTGAAGCTGTCCCTTGTTGTAGATCGCTCTGATTGGTAAGTCTGTGCAGACTTACCAATCGGAGCTCACTTCTGAGAAGGAAATACGTCACAGGCTCTGATTTCCTCTGTTGGAGTTAGGAAGTCGAGGAGATCAGAGCCTGTAGCGTCGTCGTCGTGTGAAGAGCAAAGAAAACACTATAATATCCCGATTAACCCCTTGATCACAGTGTGTAACTGTGATCCCCCCCCCCTCCTCTCCCAGTCTATAAGGGAGCTTTTTTTTTTTTTGTGCTTTTAAAAAAAAAAAACTCTAAAAAAAAAGTCCATTTAGACAGCGTCCGTGTTAGTCAGCGTCAGCGTCAGCGTTAGTCAGCGTTAGTCAGTGTTAGTGAGCGTCAGTGTTAGTGAGCGTCAGTGTTAGTGAGCGTCAGTGTTAGTGAGCGTCAGTGTTAGTCAGCGTCAGTCAGTGTTAGCGTCCGTGTCCATTTAGTCAGCGTTAGCGTCAATTTATTCAGTGTCAATCAGTGTCAGCGTCACTTAGTTTCAGACCATCTGTTAGCGTCAGATCGTTCCATTTGTCAATCAGTCAGCGTCCGTCATCGTCTTTTTGTCAGTGTAGTTTAGTCAGTGTTAGTTTTAGTGTCATAAAATAAAAAAAAGTAATAAAAAAAATAGTATAGTGTACGTTAGTGTTAGGTCAGTCCGTCTGTTAGTCAGTGTCAGACCGTCTGTTTATAAAATCAGTCAGCGTCAGTTAGTCATCGTCTTTTTGTCAGTGTAGTTTAGTCAGCGTCAGTTAGTCATCGTCTTTTTGTCAGTGTAGTTTAGTCAGCGTCAACTTAGTCTGCGTCAATTTGTTTAGTGTCAGTCAGCGTCAGACCGTCAGTTAGCGTCAATCAGTGTGTGATTGTCAGTTATTGTTTTTTTTGTCAGTATAGTTTAGTCAGTGTTAGTGTCATAAAATAAAAAATAAAAAAACATTAGTGTACGTTAGTATTTAGTGTTTTACGTAAAAAAAAAAAAAGACCCCAAAAAATATTTTTTGTATACATATACATTCAATAAAAATGGCCCGCAAAACCTTCACTGCAGAGGAGGCATATGAGATGCTCACATCGGACACCGATACTGCGAGTGATGCTGGGTCCGCATTTGCTCTGTCCTCCTCAAGCGACACAGAGGAACCCCCTCGCAGTCGCAGGAGGGTTATTGTTCAAGTAACACCTGCACCTGAACCCAATTGGTTGCCCCCAACCTCCTACACCCCCCAAGTACCGGACTTTACTGCTGCTGCAGGGGTCCAAGTCCAGACAGCAGCGCTGTCCGAGATTGAGTTTTTCCAGCTCTTTTTTTCGGACAGCCTTGTGGAAAATATTGTTGAGCAAACTAATCTATGTGCTCAACAATTTATTGCTGTCAACCCCGAAAGTTTTTATGCCAGGCCGTACAGGTGGCATCCCACTGACAAAGCAGAAATGCTGCAGTACTGGGGATTGGTACTAAATATGGGCCTAACGAAAAAGCCATCGGTGAGGTCTTATTGGTCCACCGATATTTTGTACCACTGCCCGTTGTACCGCACCACAATGCCCAGGGCTCGTTTTGAGGCAATACATAAATTTTTACATTTCAATGACAATTCCCAGTGCCCCCCCAGGATGACCCCAATTTTGATAGACTCTACAAAATTGGACCCCTTATTTCCCATTTGGTCCAAAAATTTTCAGCATCTTATACCCCTGGCAGAGAAATTGCCATTGACGAGTCCCTGGTGCATTTCAAGGGAAGGGTGAAGTTCAGGCAGTATTTGCCCAACAAACGTGCCAGGTATGGCATAAAAATTTACAAGTTGTGTGAGTCGGAGTCGGGCTACACTCACACGTTTAAAATATACGAGGGGAGGGACAGTCAAATTGAGCCCCCAAACTGTCCACCCGTCCTGACCACAACTGGCAAGATTGTCTGGGACCTCCTGCACCCACTGTTTAATGAGGGGTACCACTTGTATATAGACAACTGGTATACAAGTGTACCCCTGTTCAAATGCCTGGCGGAGCAAAAAACAGTGGCGTGTGGGACGGTCCGCAAAAACCAGAGACAGCTCCCAAAAACCCTTCTCGGCCAACCCCTGCAGCGTGGGGAGAGCAGGGCACTCCTTAGCGAAGGGGTCCTCTTTTTGAAGTTCAGGGACAAGAAGGATGTCCTAATGCTGACATCAATCCATGATGCCACCTGCTCTCTTGTCCCTGTGCGTGGTGCAACAGCCACCACCACGTCACGGCCTGTCTGCATCCAGGCCTATAATAAGTTCATGGGGGGAGTGGACCTTTCTGACCAGATGCTCAAGCCGTACAATGCCATGAGGAAATCAAAAATTTGGTATAAAAAACTTGCAGTGCACTTTATCCAAATGGCATTGTACAACTCCTTTGTCATCTACAGGAGCACTGGTCAGGAGGGGACATACCTGGAGTACCAGGAGAAGGTGATCAAATCCCTTCTCTTTGGGAATGTGGCAGAGGTAGGGGAAAGTTCTGCCTCAGCAAGCACGGATGTCCCCAGAATAGTTCCAGGCCAGCACTTTCCTGGTGAAGTGCCGCCCACAGAAAAAAAAAGGCGCCCCCAGAAAAAGTGTCGTGTCTGTGCCAGAAGAGGCATAAGAAAAGACACGATATATCAGTGTAACACCTGTCCCACCCACCCTGGACTGTGTATCAAGGAGTGCTTCCAAATATATCACACCTCTCTGGAGTTCTAAATTTTATTTTCACCCGTCCCTTTCATTTATAATTATAGTCCCTTCCATTTACAATTACCGTCCCTTTGATTTACCATAACCATTTCACCATTTAAAAATTGAAGATCCCCCATAACAAAACTAAAAATTCCCATTATACCCCTAGATGAATACCTAGGATTTGTAATACTGTGTAGTATCTGCACTATTTTTTAGGCCTTTGCAAACATGACATGTGCCCAAAAATCATCCAAGTAAAATAAGGTCTCAAAATCCTTGTGGTGTTCCAATACTTTCTGGCCCTGCCATACGTCCAGCAACAGCAGATTAGAGCCAATTTGAGGGTATTTCTAAACTCAGAAGAAATGGGCCAATAAGTGTTGAGGTGCTTTTTTTCACTTGCATAATCAGTGTCTGAAAAATCTGTCCTATAAATGAAGCATTTGTGAAAAAATTTTAAAATGTCCTTTTTCACTCCACATTTCCACAAGATTCTGCAAAGAAACTGTGCCGTCAAAAAAGTGATGACACCCCTAGATAAATTCCTTGAGTGGTGTAGTATTCAAAATGGGGTAATTTCTGGGTGTTTTCCATTGTTATGGGGGCTCAGAGTCTCTTCAAAGATCAAATGGGGCTGTTGAACCAATCATGCAAAACTTGGGCCCTGAAAATCTAAGGCTGCTCCTTCACTTCCAGGCACTGCCATGTGTCCACACAACATATTTGGATCACTTTGGGGGTATCTTTGAACTCAGTACAAATGGGCCAATAAGTATTGAGGTGCTTTTTTTCACTTGCATGCTCGGAACAATCTGTCTTATAAATGAAACATTGGTGAAAAAATTGAAAATAGCTTTTTTCACGCCAGATTTCGACAAAATTCTGCAAAAAAATGTGTGGTCAAAAATGTGATCGCACACCGAGAAAAATTCTTAGAGGGGTGTAGTTATCAAAATGGGGCCATTTCTGAGGGTTTCCCATCATTATGGGGGCTCAGAGTCTCATGCAAAACTTGAGTCCTGAAAACCTAAGGCTTCTCCTTCACTTCCATGCACTGCCATGTGTCCACACAACAAATTTGGACCACTTTGGGGGTATCTCTGAACTCGGTACAAATGGGCCAATAATGCTTTTCTTCACTTGCATGCTCTGTGTCTGAAAAATCTGTCCTATGAATGAAGCAGTTGTGAAAAAATTTTACATGTTCTTTTTCACGCCAGATATCCACAAGATTCTGCAAAAAAATTATGGGGTTAAAAAAATTTATCACACCCCTAGAAAAAAATTCCTTGAGTGGTCCAGTTTCCAAAATGGGGTAACTTTTGGGGGTTTTCCACTGTTTTGGTCCCTCCAGGGCATTGCAAACGTGACATGGCAATGAAAACTATTCCAGCAAAATCCGTTCTCCAAAATCCAAATGACGCTCCTTCTCTTCTGAGCCCTGCTATGGGTCCAAACAGCAGTGTATTACCACATATGTGGTATTGCCGTAATCGGGAGAAATTGCTTTTCAAATGTAGTGGTGCTTTTTCTCCTTTATTCCTTGTAAAAATGTAAAATTTCTATGTTTTTTCAGAAAAAAAGTAGATTTTCATCTTCACACACAAATTCAAATAGATTTCGCAAAACAACTGTGGGATCAAAATGCTAAACATACCCCTAAAAAGATTCCTTGAAGGGTCCAGTTTCCAAAATGGGGTCACTTTTGGGGGTTTTCCACTGTTTTGGTCCCTCCAGGGCATTGCAAACGCGACATGGCACTGAAAACTATTCCAGCAAAATCTGTTCTCCAAAATCCAAATGACGCTTCTTCTCTTCTGAGCCCTGCTGTGGGTCCAAACAGCAGTGTATTACCACATATGTGGTATTGCCGTAATCAGGAGAAATTGCTTTACAAATGTAGTGGTGCTTTTTCTGCTTTATTCCTTGTAAAAATGTAAAATTTCTATGTTTTTTCAGAAAAAAAGTAGATTTTCATCTTCACACACAAATTCAAATAGATTTCGCAAAACAACTGTGGGGTTAAAATGCTAACTATACCCCTAGAAAGATTCCTTGAGGCGTGTAGATTCTAAAATGGGGTCACTTTTTCTCTGTTTTTACTGTATCGGCAGCACAAGAACTCTTCAAACCTGACATGGTGCCTAAAATATATTCTAAAAAAAGGAGGCCCCAAAATCCCCTAGGTGTTCCTTTGCTTCTGAGGCCTGTGCTTCAGTCCGTTAGCACACTACGGCCACATGTGGGATATTTCTAAAAAGTGCAGAATCTGGGCAATAAATATTCAGTTGCATTTCTTGAAAAAAACTTTCTGTGTTACTGAAAAAAATGGATTACATATGAATTTTGGCAAAAAAAATGAAATTTGTACATTTCACCTGTAGTTTGCTTTAATTCCTCTGAAATGCCTAAAGGGTTAAAACACTTTCTGAATGCTGTTTTGAATACTCTGAGGGGTGCAGTTTTCAAAATGGCTTGATTTATGGGGACTTTCTAATATATAAGGCCCACAAACTAACTTCAGATCTGACCTGGTCCCTGAAAAAATGGCCTTTTGAAATTTTCTTGAAAATATGAGAAATTGCTGCTAAAGTTCTAAGCCTTGTAACGTCCTAGAAAAATAAAAGAATGTTCCAAAAATGATGCAAA
The DNA here is from genome assembly GCF_050947455.1 of Rhinoderma darwinii. Classification (NCBI taxonomy): domain Eukaryota; kingdom Metazoa; phylum Chordata; class Amphibia; order Anura; family Rhinodermatidae; genus Rhinoderma; species Rhinoderma darwinii. Next base: position 233,898,060 of record NC_134687.1, on the reverse strand, counting down.
TATAAAGTAGATATATGGGAAATATAAACTAGTAAGTATTTTGTGTGGTAATACTATCTGTCTTCCAAGCAGATAGATTTAAATTTCGAAAAATGGTAATTTTTGCACATTTTCTCTAAATTTTGATGTTTTTCACAAATAAATATTGAATTTATCGACCAAATTTTTTCACTAACATAAAGTACAATATGTCACGAGAAAACAATCTCAGAATCGCTTGGATAGATAAAAGCATTCCGGAGTTATTACCACATAAAGTGACACATCTCAGATTTGAAAAATCGGCTTCGTCCTGAAGGCCAAAACAGGCTCAGTCCTGAAGGGGTTAAAGCTTAGCCGGTGCAGCTTCTTAACTTCTGTCATTTGTGAATAACAGGTCTTCCTGGCTGGTAATGTACTTGATGTGGTAACTAAAACCTTGGGAAGTTACTGTAGTCAAAGCAACACTAACAAACAGACTTCGTCCAGTGGAATGCCTGCAAGACGTCTCGGAGACTGTAAGCACACACTTTCCTGTCACTACACATCATTCACACTGTGTGTGTGGAAGTGTAACAGGTCACAAAACAGACAAAACGTCATCTGTACCTGTAGCCTAAGGATATATTACTTTTATTTACATTTCAGCGGGACTATTAAGATTTTATTTACTATCGGATACAGCTACAATTCCTTTTATTTGCTGTGAGATTTTTCTGCTATTTTCTATTGACAGCTCGCTAAGAATTTGGGATTTATCACTAGTTTATTCATTTTAAGCAGTTCTACATATCATTTTGGGGGGGGGGGGGGTAATATCATTTTAAGAACCTTTCCTTTATTTAAATCCAATGAGATTGACGGATTTATTCTGGTTAGCAAACTGGTCGCTGCCATTCTAGAAGAATGCCCATCTCTTCAGGTGCGGAAGGACATGTTGGAGTTGGTGTAGATAGAGCCATAAAATGGGTTCCAGAAGGAGGAGAAGATTATCAAGCAGTACGGATAAACAACTCATATCTTCAGAGGTAAGGAGGTCTTAAAAATCCCAAACAAAATGAAGAAATATACGCAGAACTGCTTAAACTGATCATCCACAGATAGAGTTGTGTTTGAGGAGCTATAGTGTCCTGTGTCCATTAAAAGAATAGATAGAAATGAGATTATAGCCGTATGAGGGCTTGTTTTTTGTGCGACGAGGTGTAGTTTTTAACAACCACCATTTATTGTACCATATAATGTACTGGGAAACTGAAAAATAATTATTTGTGGGTGGAATGAGAAAAAAACTGTGATTCCTCCATTGTTCTTTGGGTTTAATTTTTACGGCGTTCACCATACGGTAAAGACAGCATGTTAACTTTATTCTACAGGTTAATACGTTTATGGCGACTCCAAATTTAAAAAGTTTTTTTATGTTTTACTACCTTTACAAGGAAAAAACTAATTGTTAAAAATAAAATGTGTGTTTTGTTGCCACATTCTGAGAGCAATAACTTTATTTTTCCGTCGATTGAGCGATATGAAGGCTTATTTTTTGCGTGGCGAGCTGTAGTTTCTGTTGGTGCCATTTTGGTGTACATGAGATATACCTGTGACGGATGCTTTACAGTGACCGTCACCAATAATCTCCCATGTTAAAAAACGAACACCGTGCGGTATACGTTTTTTCTGTGGGATTCCTCAGGATGAAATATCGTAGTCTACTATGCTATTCCTCCTTTAAAAAAAAAAGGTATCCTGACATATGCCAGCCTGACGCAGACCAAAAGGACATTCTTTTGGTCTCCGTCTGGATAATGGAGCCCTCCGAACGCGTTTATCGTGTACGTCGGAGCTTTCCCGACGTACACGATGAACGTACGGCGATAACGTGATGTGAATCAGGCCTTCGCCGATGATATATAAGGAGTAAATCACCTGAATCAGTTTCTAGGATACTTTTACTTCAGTTTAAGGGCCTATCCACACAGAGTTTTTTTACACATTTTTTGGACGCGTAAACCGTGTCGGAAAACGTGCCAAAAAACGGCCGAAAATTCCTCCCATTGATTTCAATGGGAGGCGGAGGCGTTTTTTTCTCCCAAGCAGAAAAACCGTCTAGCGGGAAAAAGAAGGGACATGCCCTATCTTCGGGCGTTTACGCCTCTGACCTCCCAGTGACATCAATGGGAGGCAGAGAAAGCATATTTTGCGGCGTTTTATGCCCGCGGCGCTCAATAGATTTTTCTCCTGCAAAAAACTCAGTGTGAACCCAGCCTAACATATCAGATACGTTGATAAATTATCCATATATTTTATACTAATAATAAAGTATATTACATTCTGCTGTATGTTATTTGTTATGTATTCGTGCTTTAGCAATTGATGTACATGAATGACAGTTAGTTATGTGCACCTAGACACAGTTTTGTATTAGCAGATTCTGATAAAGTGCATATTTTTGTATGATTAAAATGTCCAGTGTAGTCCTAAAATGCATTTCTACTGTATGACTGCAGTTTCCACGGTGCACCACACAGTCATAACCATATATTTATTTTTTTAAACAGATATCTTAATCACTATGGCGGTGAGGAAAAAATAAAAAAAGAAGAAATGATGAAAGTAAGTTAGAAACTGGAATGTAAAATAGTCTTACACAAGTATACGTTTATAGCTTTATTTTTACACCTCAAACTAGTATTTCAGTTGAATGGTAACAGACCAGGCTCAGTAGCTTTGAATTGTTTTCTGAGGACATTTAGGCTTCATATACACGACAATGCCAATACAGTGGTGCATGGACTGTTTTCTGGGTCTGTATTACAGACCTGTAGGCCTTTGGGGATTAGAAGCTATGTCTCTTACCGACTATAAGGCCTCATACACATAAAACCTGCACAGGGTCTACAGCTATGTACTACAGAACTACAGAGCCGTAGGCGCTCCTTGTGCCTCTGTTTGGTGCCCCTGTACGGCACCGTATTACGGCTCATGCACAAGGCAGAGCCCTGTGCATGGGGTCATATGGCTTGCCAGTATGGAGCCACACGGCTCGTGTACCATATGCACGAAGATATTCTTCTTTAGAAGCAATGCTTCTAGGGGAAATTATCTCCCTATATACGGGGTTCGGTGGAACATGCCACAATATTTATTCTGTTAGATTCATACAGAATTAGATAGAAAACCTTTGAGCCTTCTATGGGTGCCATATTATGGCTCTGTACAACTAAAAGGTTTTTACGGAGCCATACTACGGTCATGTACAGTTAGGTCCAGAATTATTTGGATAGTGACACAGGTTTTGGCATTTTAGCTGTTTTCCAAAACATATTGAATATACAGTTATATAATCAACATGGGCTTAACGTGCAGACTCTTAGCTTTAATTTGAGGGTATTCACATCCTAATTTGAGGAAGGGTTTAGGAATTACAGCTCTTTAATATGTAGCTGCCTCTTTTTCAAGGGACCAAAGGTAATTGGACAATTATCTCAAAAGCTATTTAATGGGCTGCATGGGCTATTCCCTCGTTAACCCATCATCAATTAAGAAGGTAAAAGGTCTGGAGTTTATTCCAGGTGTGGCATTTGCATTTGGAAGCTGTTGCTGTGAACCCACAACATGAGGTCAAAGAAGCTCTCAATGCAAGTGAAACAAACCATCGTTAGGCTGAAAAAAATGAAGAAATCCATCAGAGAGATAGCACAAACGTTAGGAGTGGCCAAATCAACAGTTTGGTACATTCTTGAAAAAAGAGAGCGCACTAGTGATCTTGTGAACTCCAAAAGGCCTGGAGGTCCACGGAAGACAACAGTGGTGGATGATCGCAGAATCCTTTCCATGAAGAAAAACCCCTTCGCAACATCTACCCAAGTGAAGAACACTCTCCTGGAAGTAGGTGTGTCAGTACCTAAGTCTACCATAAAGAGAAGACTTCATGAGAGCAAATACAGAGGGTTCACCACAAGGTGCAAACCATTAATCAGCCTCAAAAATAGAAAGCCCAGATTAGACTTTGCCAAACAACATGTAAAGAAGCAGCCCAGTTCTGGAACAGCATTCTTTAGACAGATGAAACTAAGATCAACCTGTACCAGAATGATGGGAGTAAGAAAGTATGGAGAAGGCTTGGAACTGCTCATGATCCAAAGCACACCACATCCTCTGTAAAACATGGGGGAGGCAGAGTGATGGCATGGGCATGCATGGCTGCCAAAGGCACTGGTCACTAGTGTTTATTGATGATGTGACTGAAGACAGAAGCAGCCGGATGAATTCTGAAGTGGTCAGGGATATACTTTCTTCTCAGATTCAACCAAATGCAGCAAGGTTGATTGGACGTGGCTTCACAGTACAGATGAACAATGACCCAAAACATAAAGCAACCCGGGAGTTTAAGGCAAAGAAGTGGAATATTGTGCAATGGCCAAGTCAATCACCAGATCTCAACCCGATCGAGCTGCATTTCACTTGCTTAAGACAAAACTTAAGGCAGAAAGACCCACAAACAAGCAACAACTGAAGACAGCTGCCGTAAAGGCCTGGTAAAGCTTCACCAAGGAGGAAACCCAGCGTTTGGTGATGTCCATGGGTTCCAGACTTCAGCCAGTCATTGTCTGCAAAGGATGATCTACAAAGTATTAAAAAAAAACATTTTATTTATGGTAATGTTAATTTGTCCAATTACTTTTGAGCCCCTGAAATGAGGAGGCTGCATAGAAAAATGGTTGCAATTCCTAAATGTTTCACAGGATATTTATGTTTAACCCCTTGAATTAAACCTGAAAGTCTACACTTCAATTGTATCTCAGTTGTTTCATTTCAAATCCAATGTGGTGGCACGCATAGCCCAAGTCATGAATATTGTGTCACTGCCCGAATAATTCTGGACCTAACTGTATATGAGCCCTTACTCATATTTTCTAAATGTTTAAGTTATTTTGAAGTATTATTAAACAAAGAGAAGCATCCATCTTTAGAACAAGAGTTATCCTAATTTCACATATGAATTCCTTATTTAGGTGGAAATTCTGAGTAGTTGTTAAAACCAAAATGCCTTTTTTCTTGGTGGTAAAACAGCAGTCAATATGCCACATGTGGTAAACCAATGCTGATTGTCCGGGTGTAATATGAGATATCAATTGAATGTTTTTTTAATTAGGAATACACTTTTAACGTGACCTGTTGTACATTTTTATGTTTTATGAAGAAGACTGTAGGATTTCAAAGAATATATAACACACAGAACAAAGTGTCCACAAAAGAAGGCTCAGATATGTGTAAGTATTTGCACTAGATAAAACTGAGCATTCTTTAGTGCTTAAATGCTTTCCCAATATTACAATATTATTTGCGACTAGTGTAAGTAGCTTCACTAATCTTAACTGATAGATTAATGCCTCGTCTCAAGTGACAGGAATTTAGCAGCACTCCATTGGAAATTATAATATGGTTTTAAGCCATATCTCTATGACCTTACCATTATACAGCATTGGTACATATGTCCTATAGTTCATTATCTATATGAACAAGTGACTGACTGGATCAAAGTTTACTTTTAGGGTATGTGCACACACACTAATTACGTCCGTAATTGACGGACGTATTTCGGCCGCAAGTACCGGACCGAACACAGTGCAGGGAGCCGGGCTCCTACCATCATACTTATGTACGATGCTAGGAGTCCCTGCCTCGCTGCAGGACCACTGTCACGTACTGAAAACATGATTACAGTAAGGGACAGTTGTCCTGCAGCGAGGCAGAGACTCCTAGCATCGTACATAAGTATGATGCTAGGAGCCCGGCTCCCTGCACTGTGTTCGGTCCGGGACTTGCGGCCGAAATACGTCCGTCAATTACGGACGTAATTAGTGTGTGTGCACATACCCTTACCCGTCATTGCAGTGATCCAGTCATTCACCATCAATAGGCTATAAAGCACTACACAGTAGTAAATGTAGATGACATAGACTTTAGGATCGTAGCATTTCCAGTGCTGCTTCTGCTTTTAAAGGATTCGTTTGAGATTATATTAAAAAGTCTGCTTTTTTTCGGAAACAGTACCACTGTTGTCCATAGGCTGTGTTTGGTACTGCAAGTCAGTCCTATTCACTTGAATAGGGATGAGATGAAATACCAGGCACAGCCCATAGACAAGGCTGTTTCTGTAAAAAATGCAGACCTTTTCTTCTACACCTGGACAAACCCTATAAGTATTTTCGAGCAGGCTTTATTTATTACATGACAAATGTGGAATTTAGGGTTTTCCTTGTGACATCATGCTTTGAGCTCATGCACAATGCAGACTGAGCCTGTATGGCAGTGCACGGAGGCCGTACCAATTCTTAGTACGATTCTAAGTGCTGAAATGTACAGAAATGTTCATTAAGAGGTCAAGGTAATAAAGAAAAGAAGGGTAATCAAAAGAGATATGCATTCATTAAAAGCAATTATTTATTTTTACTTATTAATAGAATATGAAAACCTTTAGAGTTTGCCGAGACCTTACTGGAAAGAGCAGCTAAGTGGCAAAAAAACTATTTAAAACAAGAAGCTGAGCGAGTGTGGGAGCTTGGGAGTGAGCATTGGTCTGCAGCAGTGGCGTAACTACCGCTGTAGCAGCCATAGCAGCTGTTACAGGGCCCGCGGCATAAGGGGGCCCGTGCAGCCCGCCGGCACGGCCCCCCATCCCCAGTGGCGCCGCTAGCAGCCACTATGGCTGCTACAGCGGTAGCGATGCCACATTCAATAGTATCTGCGTCCATAGGCTACAGGCAGGGTGGCAATGTAAACTACCGGGAAGATTTGCGGTGGGTCGGTCAGTAGGTGGGCCGTCCCCATACCTCCAGCTGCTGGCACCTCTGCACACTTGGAATTGCTGATTGGATGAGAGCCTGTCAGTCTCCCTAGCTAATAGGCATTCATCCAATTAGTAGGTCCTCTTGCAGCTATAGGAGAACCAATGGAGTGATAGTGGGCAGAGCCATGACGAGAGGGCGGCCCTGCAAGGCAAATTACAGGAGAGAGAGAAAGAGCCTAGGCTGCAATGTACTTCTAAAAGTAAGAGTAATGTTTGGGGGAAATGTCTGATAATATTTAATGTTCTGGTGCAGGTGAAAAGAAAAGTAAAAAATAAATTGCCGCATTCATAAGGCCGGTTTCATATGCAGCGGTCAAAATGCTTTTTTTACTGCACCATTTTCCCGCGATTTTTCGGAAATCGCTGTAAAACCGCACCAGTTTGCCGTGATTTTCGAAAAAAATCGCATCAAAACCGCTCCGTTTTGACGTGATTTTCGGAAAATCACGCCAAAATGGTGCGGTAAAAAACATCATTTTGACTGCGGCATGTGAACCCAGCCTCATGAATATGCGCCGCTCCTGTCCCCTGTTCTATAAGGCTACATTCACATGAACGTAGCCCACCTAGGACATGAAAAACTGCCTTTTTCCACATCCGAGGTGGACCCGTACGGGACGCGTTGTCACAGATCCCCCACAGACTACAGTCTATGGAGGGATGCGTGACAAGCAGTAAACTAGGACATGTCCTATTTTTCAACGGAGCGTTCACACGCTCCGTTGAAAGAGCGGTCGTGTGAACGGCCCCATTGAAATGCACGGGTCCGTGTGACGGACGTTGTTTTAATGGCCGTCACACGGACAAGATTCACGTTCGTGTGAATGAGCCCTAACTGTGGGTTCACACGTCGCGGTCAAAATGTGTTTTGACTGCGCCAGGAAAACCTAGCCTCAGGCTCAGCGTAAACGCTGCCGAATTTCCGCAACAGAATTGTGTGCAGAAATTCCTGCATTTACAGTCGCAGCAAAGTGGATGAGATTTAGAAAATCATATGCCCACGCTGCGGAAAAAATAGCAGCGTAAACGTCAATAAATTGACCTGCGGTGTGGAATTTAAATCCGCAGAAAGTCATTTATGCTGCGTTTTCGTGGATTTTCTGTCGCGGGTTTTCTCCATTGAATTCAATGGGGATACAAAACCTGCAACAGAAAGCCATGTGTTGCGACTTTTGCAGTGGAATCGCAGCGATTCCACCACAAAAATCGCAACTCAGGAAAAAATAAATAAATCTTACTTACCAAGAACTCTCTGCTTCTTCCTGCAGTCCGGCCTCCTGGGATAATGTTTCATCCCATGTGACCGCTGCAGCCAATAGCAGGCTGCAGGGTCACATGGCCTGCAACGTCATCTTGGGAGGCCGGAGTGCGCGTAGAAAAGAGGGAGGGGGTAAGTATGGGCGTTTTTATGTTTACCCCAGCGCTGCATTCCGCAGCAAAAATTCTGTTCGAAAAATCGCACCACAATTGGAAGGTGCTGCTGGTTCCAAGTCAGATATGCTGAACAGTTTTTACTCAGGCTGGGTTTTCAAGCTGCAGTTTTGGTCCTTTTTTCGCTGCGATTAGTGCACTATAGTGGCTAAATACTACAGTATTTTTAGTGATTTTGCAAAAAACGATGTGTTTTGCCGTAATTTCACAGTAGCTGCGGCAAAAAACGCACAACAACCGCAGTGCGTGAACCCAGCCTAAAGTACGGCACGGGACTGCTTGTCTACCAGTGCAATACCTCGGTGTGCTAGCCCCCCACTGTAAATGCTCCGACTTTGTATTTTTGCATTGGATCAACCTACCAGCAATGTGGCTACGGCTAATGATTTTTTGGCCTGCCTACTTGTGTTGGCCCCGCCTGCCACCAATTTTGACCTACCTACAATATAAAGGCCACTTTAGATTTTTTTTCCAGGGACACAATAACCTCCCAATCCGCCCCTGGCTACAGGCCACGTTCGGCCGGCAACCTATCAGGCGCAGGGGCTGGATCCCTGCAGAGGCCGGCGTGATGACGTCACTTGATCACGCTGGCCTCAGCAAGGATTCTGTCGGCATTGAGGATGCTTTAGAGAACCTCCGTTCACCTCCTAGGTGAATTTTTTTTGTTTTATTTGTTTGGGAGGTGCTATCTACAGGGGGGCTGTATGGCACTATCTACAGGGGGGCTGTATTGTAGAATCTACAGGGGGGCTTTATGGCGCTACCTACAGGGGGGCACTATCTACAGGGGGGCTGTGTGTGGCACCCAGGGGAGGGGGGGGGGCCCAGTCAAAAGTTTGCTATGGGGCCCAGTCTTTCCTAGTTAAGGAAAACTAGTCTGAAGTGTGCAGTGTCTTAAGTGTGACTTAAAGGGGTTGTCCGAGATATATTTTTATTTAAAAGTTAAACACACAATACACACATTAACTATTCCCTAATATACTTACCTGTGCAATCTTGCTTCTGTTCTCCGTTCTGGCAGCTCTTTTCTTCAGATCACCTGTCTTCTGACGTCACGTTTTCTTCCTCCTCCACTGTCGTGTCGTGTCCCGATCACATGGTCTCGCCCCAGCGAGACCTCGGATGGGACACGACACGTCACTGGAGATGTGTCGTTTCTGCGGGTGCCCGCCCAGCCTATGCAGCTTTTTTTCACTGTGAGCGCGCCTATGCGTGTTCACAGTGAAAAAAGTGAAGAGGGACGGCACCCGCGGACTAGAGAGGTACAGTGACCTCTGTACTTTTAGTTCTTCCCCTATCAAAGCCTACACATAGTAGGCTTTGATAGGGGATCAGACAACTCGATGCAGCACACGGGTCGCATGCAGCCCTTGAGGCTGTTATCTGCGGCCCGCGGGACACCGTTGCGCCGTAGCACCGAGCAGGCCCAAGGAGGAGCCGCACTACGCTATTATAGGCTCTGCTACGATGTCAGGAGTCCCGGAGCAGAGCGTATAATATTAAACTGTAAAAGATCTTCTGGGGTCCTGTATCTAAGCCTACATTGTTAGGCTTAGATACAGTGGCTAAAAAAAATTGTCACACATGGAGCCTGTATCTAAGCCTAACACAATGTATGCTTAGATACAGGACCCCAGATGACATTCTTTTTATTCCTGTATAAGATTTGTGTTTTGGGGCCCTGTATCTAAGCCTAACATGTATTCTTAGATACATGGCCCATGTGTGACACTGTCTGCTTGGGTAATGTATCTAAGGCTACCTTGTGGTAGGCTTAGATACATGGTCAAACAGACAGTATCACACATGAGCAGTGTATCTAAGCATCACTTTTTTTTTCTTAGTTATGTGTTTTTTACAGTTCAAGGACTACTTCAATGACACCTTTTTTATTTTTAATAAAATCGTTAACCAGTGTTATGTGTGTTATTTCATTACAATATTTTTTCTATGTCCTCATTTATTTTAAAATGTATTACTAGTTCATTACTGTCTAACAGCGTCCATTAGTAAGGCTTCATGCACACGAGCGTGTGTATTTTACACGCGTGAAAAACTTGCGTCAATCATGTCTGTGTGTGTGCGTTACGGCGGATTTACACGAACGTGCTATACGTCCGTGCAACCCGCGTGGTTTTCACGCGGGTCGCACGGACCTATGCAAGTCTATGGGGGCATGCAGACTGTCCGTGAGTTTTACCCAGCGTAAGTACGCTGCGTAAAACTCGCGACATGTTCTATATTTCTGCGTTTTTCGAGCATCACGCACCCATTGAAGTCAATGGGTGCGTAAAAATCACGCGCACCACACAGAAGCACTTCCGTGGGACGTGCGTGATTCGTGCAACAGCAGTAAAAAGTATGAATGTAAACAGGAAAGCACCACATGCTTTTCTGTTTACAAACATCCAAACGTAGTGTCATAATGATGGTGGCTGCGCGAAAAGCACGCAGCTGCACACCATATGAACATGACACGGAGCTGTCAAGTGCATTTTGTGCACGCAAAACGCCACTGTATTTGCGTGCGCAAAACGCACACGCTCGTGTAAATCCGCCCTTATGCATCAGTGTGCTTTTCGATTGTCATGTGTTATTCACGCACTCACAAAGCCAGCACATTTTTTTCATCTAACAAATTGTGTAAATCACGCACCAAACACGTGTGTGCGGTGCGTGGTTTTCACGCATGCATTGACTTCAATGTGAGTGTAGGTGCATGATAACGCACCAATAGAGGACATGCAGTATGTTTCACGCAGCGGACTCTCGCTGTGTGAAAAGTCACGCATGTGTCAACGGCCCCATTGAAATAAATGGGTCGCGTGTGTAGTGCGTTTTTTCAAAGCACAGCACACGGACGTGATTCACGCTTGTGTAAATCGTGCCTAAGGCCCCATTCTCAACAGGGTGAATCTCGCCCGTGTGCTGATCGTGAAAACCACGCACAGCACACGCGACCCATTATTTTAAATTGGCCTGTTTTCATATGCGTTTCTCACGGGCGTCAATCTTACACGCAAGTGTGCATGAGGCATAAGACGGGGCTGGACGAACGCAAAAAAAGGCGCAAACAACGCTGCAAAAAACAATAAAAAAACAACGCCAAAAAGGCTACGATAAACGCGGGGAAAAACATTTTAAAAAAAAAGTGAAAAAAACAGCAAACAAAGAGGCAAAGAACGCCACGAAAAACGACAGGGAAAACGCCACGAAAGACGCAACGAAAAACGCAGAAAAAAAACCCCCCCAAAAAATACGCGAAAAGCGTAGAAAAAAAGGCTATGATAAACGACACGCAAAACGACGAAAAAAATATAGTGGAAAATGACACTAAAAAAGCCGCAAACAAAGAGGCAAAGAAGGCTGCGAAAAAAAACGGGGAAAACCACACGAAAGACGCAACGAAAAACGCATAAAAAATTTCCGAGAACAACGACGCAAAAAAAGAAACGATAAACGACGCGAAAAAAAGGATACGATAAACGAAACGGAAAACACATTCAAAAACATCGCAAAAAAAGACGGAAACAAACAAGCAAAAAACGCCAAGATAAAGTAAGCGAAAAACGCCCCGAAAAAAATCGTCAAAGAAAAACGCAAACAGCGCACAAAAAACGCCGGGAAAAACGACGCAAAAAACAACGTGCAGGGAGAGGTAAATCTGCCGCAAACTTCAAGACGGAATTTTGAGGCAGATATTGTTCCTGCCAAAAAACTCTGTGTGAACATAGCCTTAGTGGAGAGAGACATGAGATAGAGGAGGGCGGACAAGGGTTAGGGTATGTTCACACGAGGGCGTCCGTAACGGCTGAAATTACGGGGATGTTTCAGCCTGAAAACATCAACGTAATTTCAGCCATAACGGCATGTGCAGGCGCTTGAACGCCGCGTCCATTAGGGGCGTAATTGGCGCTGCTATTCATTGGAGTCAATGAGTAACGGCTCCAATTATGCCCAAAGAAGTGACAGGTCACTTCTTCTACGCGGGCGTCTATTTACGCGCCGTCATTTGACAGCGGCGCATAAATATACGCCTCGTGTGAACAGACAAACGTCTGCCCATTGCTTTCAATGGGCAGATGTTTGTCAACGCTATTGAGGCGCTATTTTCGGACGTAATTCGGGGCAAAAACGCCCGAATTATGTCCGTAATTAGTGCGTGTGAACATACCGTGAGGGTAGACACGAAGAGGTTTATAGACCTGAAAAGAGAAAGAAAACATAAATGTGAAAAACATAATGGGGGGGGGTAACATTTGCTCACCATCCTTCAAGAATGTCAGCAAGGAGACAAGTCCAGTGAAGGAGGTCAGCGGGAGGAGCAAGGACAGCTCACATGAACTCTTGGAAGGTACGTGCACGCTCATTGCAGCCTGCAATGAGCGTGCACGTGAAAAAAGTTTCATCACAAGGAAAGATCAACAAACCAGAGCTGAACTGCATGTAAACAAACTGTGCTGAATTCAAAGAAGAGATGTGGTAAGTAGAATTTTTTTTAAAAATAATGCTTTATTTAGGTTGTCTGTATAAGGGGTAATGTATGACACAGTTTTTGAAAAAATGTTGGGATCTCGGACAACCCCTTTAAGATTCAGTGACTTTAGATTAAGTTACTTTGGAAGAAATTGTTGTTTGGGGTGTTTAGTGTATTTTTTTCCCCCTACAACGGCATATTAATTGTTAAATCCCTTTTAGACACAATGAACTCCATTGCTGCCAATGCTACCCAGTGTACATCCTGTGCCATGTATGCCCTCCTTGAACAGCTGTTTGAGGGACCATACTGCTGTGCAGGGTGTGTGAGTATTGCCCATTTGGAGGCCCAGATTATGGTTCTAAGCGAGCAACTTTCAACACAGCAGGCAATTAACAACATGGAGAGGAGTTTGCTGCTCACTGAGCAAGCACTCACTGGGGTAGATGCAGGGGAGGATGGTAGCAATGAGGTTCAGGCTGTTGAGGCAGCTAGCTGGGTAACAGTTAGAAGGCAGGATAGAGGAAAGAGTGTGAGGGAAACTAGTTCTGATCTGGAACACCCCAACAAGTTTGCCAGGTTGGCTGGGGGACCTCAGGTCAGGGGTAAAACTGCTGCAGCTAGACACCTCCTCTTGCAACCAGGGGGATGTCTGCTCCAATAAGGAGGGGAATGGGAGCATAGGAAAGGCTAAACAGATTCTGGTAGTGGGAGACTCTATTATTAGGGGAACAGATAGGGCAATCTGTCACAAAGACTGGGAATACAGAAGAGTTTGCTGTCTCTTGGGTGCTTGGGTTCGGCATATTGCGGATCGGGTTGACAGATTATTGGGAGGGGCTGGTGAAGAACCAGCGGTCATGGGGCACATTGGCACAAATTACAAAGTTGGACGTAGGTGGAAGGCCCTAATACATAATTTCAGGGACATGTGTAACAAGCTGTAGTATTTTCAGAAATACTGCCTGTACCACGTGTCACACCAGAGAGACAGCAGGAGATTAGGGAGGTGAACAAGTGGCTAAAGAATTGGTGTAGGAAGGAGGGTTTGGGCTCCTGAAGAACTGGGCTGACTTCTCTGTTGGCTACAGACTCTACGGTAGGAATGGGCTGCACCTAAATGGGGAGGGTGCAGCAGTGTTGGGGAAAAAATTGCTAGAAGTTTGGAGGAGTGTTTAAACTAGGGAATGGGCAACAGTACTTAATGTATAGAAAGGGTGGACAGCATAGCTAGTGAACTAGGGCTAAGAAATGAACATGGGGTGAAATAGGGGAATTGGTTAGAGCAGTAAATAGGAATAAGAAGAAAAGTGGCCTTAGAGTTGATAATGCTGGAGGAGAATTGTGACATAGTGGGGATAAGTGAGACATGGCTGGATGGATGATTGCTATGACTGGGCTGTTAATATGCAGGGTTACAGTCTGTTTAGAAATGATCGTACTAATAAGAAAGGGGGAGGGGTTTGCTGATATGTAAAATCCTGCCTAAAGCCTGTCCTGCGTGATCATGTCTATGAGGGAAATGATCATGTGGAGTCCCTATGGGTGGAATAAGGGGAGGGAGAAAGAAGAATAAAATACTGCTAGAGGTTTGTTAGGCCCTGTTCACACAGAGTTTTTTTGCCGTGGTTTTTGTCGCATCTGAAACCGTGGCAAAAAACGTCCGAAATCGCCTCGAATTGATTTCAATGGGAGGCGGAGGCGTTTTTTCCCGCAAGCGGAAAAAAAATGCTCACGGGAAAAAGAAGCGACATGTCCTTTCTTCAGCCGTTTCCGTCTCTGACCTCCCATTGACATCAATAGGGGGCAGAGAAAGCGGTTTTTTTTGCTGCATTTTTTGGCGAAAAACGCAGCAAACAGCGCGCAGGCAGGTCAAAATCTGCAAAAAAAAACTCTGTGTGACCAGGTCCTTATAAGTCTCCAAGTAAAATGGAAGAAGCAGAAAATCAACTAAGAAAGCAAATAGATGAGGCAGCAAATCATAATGAAATCAGTGGCATAACTACCACTGTAGCAGCCGTAGCGGCTGCTACGGGGCCCGCAACATGAGGGGGCCTGTGGCACCTCGCCAGGCACATTACATTATGTGCCTAGCCTGGTGGCACAGACCCCCTCATGCTTGGTAGCATCACTAACAACGCTAGCCACTGCCACAGTTGAATAATATGTCCGAGAGAGGATGGGGACGCTCAGAGACTGAGCAGGGACGAGGACGTCACACAATGTCCTGTTCAGCGTCAAGACGTTCGTAGCGGGAGGGGCTGATGGAGCAGGAGGTAGCAACGCTCAGGCCAAAGAGGATGGAGGGCGGAGCTAAAGGGAACGACGCAGGACATTCACAGGACGGGTGGAGGACAGTAACAGGACGGCCGTAGTTACAGTCTGATAGCACGGGTGTCACGGCGCGGGGTGTGGACCCACTGGGCCATACCGCGTAGCGGGATAGCAGCTGGCCAAACAGGTATAATGCAATGTCTATAGTTCTGAAAGTGTACCTGAGGCAACGTAGACCGTAGCGGTGGTTTCAGGCTAAGATGAGACACCGACAGTAGACAGACACCCGACGGGGTGCGACACAATAGATGCAGCGGAGGGCACAACACGACTCCAACTCTTGAAGGCACAGAGGCACGGTAGCACGGGATACAGGGTACAGGCAGCAGGAACGGGAAACACTTGGAACTGGAAAACACTAGGAGACCATTTGCAAGGACAAACTTAAGGTAACACAACAATGCTCAGGCAATGATCGAGAGGGCAGAGCCCCTTTTATAGCCCAGAGGCATTCTGGGCTAATTGCAGGTATTCTTAAAATGTGCGCGTACTGGCCCTTTAAGGCTGTGCACGCGTGGGCACGCGCACCCTGCGGGAGACAGTGTCCGGACCAGGAAGTGAGTGCTGGCATCTCCCAGGAGGGAGATACCGCCGGGAACTCGCTCGTCCATGGTAAGTCAGGACGATGGTCCGCGGCCATAGACGTTACAATGGGCAGGTGACAGTCACAGGACAGGCGGAGGACAGTCACAGGACGGGCAGAGGACAGGTAGAGCAAGTTAAAAAGTTCAGGGGAGGAGGGGGAATTTTTGCTTAACAGTGTCTTTTAACACCTATACTGAAGCCTGCCTGGCCCTGCCCTCTGCCATGTTATATAATATATTCCCTCCCTGATTCAAACTTGACACACATAGCATTAATGGGGTCCTCTGGGGATTTTATATTGATGGCCCATCCTTAGGATAGGCCATCAATATCAGATCAGTATATCTAAGCCTCCCGCATGGTAGGCTTAGATCCATCGCCCATGTCTGATGGGCCCTATATCTAAGCTTACCACATAGCAAGCTTAAATAAAGGAGCCCCAGCATGTTTTACGCGGCCATTTGTAAAAACATCATGTAAAAAAACGCCCCGTAAAAAATAAGTGCATGTAACTTCTTGAGACATTTTTGGAGCCATTTTTCATTGTCTCAATAGAAGAACAGTTCCAAAAACGTCCGTAAAAAAACGCATCACAAAACGCTTGATGCTTTAAAAACGGCTGAAAATCAGAGGCTGTTTTGCCTTGAAAACAGCTTCGTATTTTACGGCCATTTTTAGTTTGCCGTGTGAAAATAGCCTTATACTTACCTTTCCCGGGTCCAGCACTGGAGCCGCAATGTCAGCGAGCTGGGCCCTATATCTAATCATATGATGTGTGATACTGTCTGCTGAGCCGCTGTATCTAATCCTAACCATAGCTATAGAGTCGCAGTGCTATAGATATGCGGTCTCCTATGTGTATATGTATATATATATATATATATATATATATATATTTTCAGGGCGCAACTAGGAAGGACTTGACCCCATAGCAAACTTTTGACTGCCCCCCCTCAGGTGCCACACGCAGCCCCCTTATAGATATAGATAGTGCCCTCTGTAGATTGTGCCATACAGCCCCCTGTAGACACTGCTATAAGGCCCCCCCTGTAGACAGTGTCACACCCCACTTGTAGATAGTGCCCCCACCTCCCCCCTATAGTGCCATACAGCTTCCCCTTGTAGATATCGCTATACAGCCCCCCTGTAGATATCGCCATAAAGCCCCCCTGTAGCTATCACCATAAAGCCCCCCTGTATATAGTGCCACACAGCCCCCTCCCTTGTACATAGTGCCACACAGCCCCCCCTTAGTAGATAGTACAACACAACTCCCCTTAGTAGATTGCGCCACACATAGCCCCCTGTAGATAGCGCCACAGCCCTCCCCTTTGTAAATAGTGCCATACAGCCCCCCTAGTAGATAGTACCACACAGCCCCCCTTAATAGTGCCACACAGCCCCCCCTTAGTAGTGCCACACATCCCCTTGTATATAGTGCCACACAGCTCCCCCTTGTGTATAGTGCCACACAGCCCCACCTGTATAGTGCCACACAGCCCCCTTGTATATAGTACCACCCTGCTCCCCCCGTGTATACAGTGCCACCCTGCTCCCCCCTTGTATATAGTGCCACCCTGCTCCCCCCTTGTATATAGTGCCACCCTGATCCCCCCTTGTATATAGTGCCACCCTGCTCCCCCCTTGAATACGGTGCCATCCTGCTCCCTTCTCTTGTATATAGTGCCACATAGCCCCCCACAAAAAATATAAATATATTGTACTTACCTTGCCCCGTTCCTGCGACAGACGGAGCGCTGCACCGGCTACGGTCAGGATACATGTGCAGACCAGCGTGATGCAGTGACGTCATTACTCCGTCCTGCGCAGGGAGTCTTCACAGCACCTTATAGGCTCCAGGCCTAATGTGGCCTGCAGCCTCAGGGCAGTTCTAGCTTTTCTGCTGCCTGAGGCGAAAATTGAAATGGCACCCCCCAGATTTTGACTGACATCCCCCTGGCTGTTCTACATCACTACCAGCTTCCTCAAACTCTTGCGGATGCGCCGTTGCCTTGTACTCCCCCGGCATGCGCGGTGCAACGATGAAGCCGGGCAGAGTACACCTCGCTGCACGGTGCGTGCCCAAGTAGTACAAGGGTAATGAATGAGAGTCCACCAATGACACAAAAGGTATGTGAGCGATAGACCACATAGGTGTGCACCAACTAGGCAAGTATGTATGAATAAGGAAAGGGAAGAAAAGGAAAGTGTGTGGTCTTATAATATATAACTTTTATTTATTTAATTAAAATAGACAATAAATGATAAAAGTTCCAATTAGTGCAACTGGGTATATGTGAGTGACCCCTAAACTCACATTCCCTATGGACCAAAAAGACAGTGTGACATATGTATGTCACTATTACTGTAAACCACAATATAAATAGCACATAAGTGCTGTGCTATTGTTCGATTGACATGCAGCACTGTCTGAATGAGGTCCAGACAGTGTGATTTCCCGCAGAGGCGCTCCACTAAGATCAGCAGAGCAGCAGTGCAGGGGATGCCGTCTGGAGCTGAAAGCAGGCAAAAGCGCTAGTTCTCGCTATGTTATGCCTGACCGGTCCGGTGTTTCAGCGGCGCCCCAGCGAGGCAGAGTTGGGGCGGCGATGCAGGACAACCATCCGGTAATGGTTGGCTGGAGTCCGAATGATGCAAACTCCCGCAGCGGCACGCCACCACAATCAGCAGAGTGGCAGTGCGGGGGGTGCCGTCCGGAACTGCAAACCAGCAGAGGCAAGAGATTCTAGCTAGATCGTACCTGACCGGAATCACCACGGACAGGTAGTCAATGGCAACGGCGCCCCAGCAGGGCAAAGCTGGGGCGGCGATGCAGGAGAGACCGTCCGGTGTGGGACGTCGGAAGGGTGATCTCAGGAAATGACAGGCGAAGAAGGCAGGTGAGCGCTGAATTACGCCCCATTGCTAGGATAAAACCAGGCGAGGTTACGCTCAGTTCTCGCGAGACCTCGCTGGTTCACATGCGGGACAGCTGATAGCCTGTCCGATTGTGGCAATAAGGTTAGCTGTTTACAGAATTGTAATATACTGGATAGCTAGAGGCCCTATTGTTGCACATTAGGATATTAAAAGTACTAAGCACCCGACCCGCTTTTCGCCAGCATTCTGACTTCTTCTAGCGGTGGGGGACCGCCATTACACTGCCCTATAAATAGGGCCAGAATTGATTGACAGCCTAAGCGGCCAATAAAAGAGTCTAAAACACAAATTGATGTATAGATCATGTCAGAGTAGTAAGTAACTTAATTTGATAAAACATTTTTCTAATGTAGAGTACCTTGGTTGGGTCAAAGATCGAGTAATAACATTTTATACATATAGTAAGCACTTATCTTAGAAGTGCATTTATAATCAGATGAGTTTTATACTTGAAATCAAGGGCAAACATAATTGGTCCCTATTGATAGAAAGAATGGGTCACTAGAATAGTTGTCACCAGATTGTGGAGTACTTCTTGAACATAGAGAGGGGAAAAAATGTAAACAGATCGGTGAGGACATAACAATTTCTTATTTTCATACTCAAAGAAAACAGCAAAAACCAAAATTCCCATTAAGTCCAAATGGATTGACTGTGTTCAAATTAGAAATCCACTCACTCTCTTTCTTGAGGAGTGCCAAGTCCAAATTCCCCCACCTAATGCCCAGGCGTATTTGGCACAGGGCCCAGTCTTTCAAGGTAGTCCAATTCAAATCATGCTTGATTTTAAAATGTCTGGCTAATGGAGTCTGGCAAAATGGTTTGTTTTTGGACTGACAGTCACTTTGGTTTTTGTCGTAACTTGCAATTGAATTGATGTGTTTTCTTATACGGACACGTAGTTCCCTCACCGTTTTGCCAATATATTTTAGGCCACAGGGGCATTTAAGACAATAGACTACACCGGACGTGGAGCATCTGATGTGGTCTCTAATGCGATGATTGATTCCATAGGCATCAACAAATAGTTTTTTCTATATTAGGATTCTACAGTCTCTACACATTTTACAGGGGTAGAAACCTGGATTCAAGGTTAAATGGGTCCTGTTGTCTCGTAAAGAGTGGCTCGTACCAAGACATTAGAAATAGTTTTGCCCTTCCTATACCTTAGGGATACTCTATCACCTAGGATATTTTTAAGGATTGGGTCACTGAGTAGGGTTTTCCAATGCCGATTCAGAATAAGATTCATCTCGTCCCAATTTTCGTGGAAGTTCGTCATGAATCGCGGTTCCTCTCGTCCTTTGTGGACTTTCACCTTGGGGGTTAACAGAGTCTCACGTTCCGTTCTTAGGGCCCAATTGTATGCTTGCTTAATGCTTCTTTTGGAATAATTTCTTGCTGACAATCTGCTTTTTAATTCAGCTGCCCTAGATTTGAAAAGTTGAAAAGTAGAGCAATTGCCTCTGAGGCACAAAAATTCACCCTTTACGGAATAAATCTGTTTCAATTATACCATGTTCATTTGTAAAAAACCTCACATCTAGGAAGGGAATTGATTGTTGATTATAGAGAGTCTTAGGTTGAAATCATTATTGTTCAAAATCCCTATGAATTCTTCAAGTTCTGTAGGGAAACCGTTCCAAATAAGCAGAATGTCATCAATATAGCGATACCAGATGTTAATCTTGGTGGTAAATTTTTCCATCGCAGAACAGAAAATGAATTTATTTTCCCACCAGCCCAGATAGAGGTTGGCGAAGGTTGGTGCCACCGCCGCCCCCATCGCCGTGCCACGTATCTGTAAATAGAAGCGACCGTCGAAAAGAAAATTGTTATGCTTGAGGATAAAATTGAAGTGCACGCAAGACGAAAATCTTGCGGATTGGATTATAATTATCGTTCCTTGACAGGAAGAATTCAACTGCTGTGCAACCTGTACTGTGGTCTATGCTGGTGTAGAGGGACTCTACATCACATGTAGTTAACCATTCGTTCTCCTCCAGGGAGCTACAAAACCATCCTGAACCATGTTGTTATATTCCGTAAGAAATTGCATGGTAGGATCGCCCCACTGTGGGCGATAACAGGCTTTGTCCATTAACCCCTTCCCGCACCTTGACGTAACTGCAGGTCGATGTGTGCAGTAACTTCGTGCACCTAGACGTGCAGTTACGTCAGTGCTTTGACAGTTAACCGCCACATGGTGCTACACCGCAGCGGCGGTTAACTGTGCATGGTGTCTGCCCTGCATCCCCTGTTGCCGATCAGCGGCCCATCGCCGCTGATTTCGGCAGTTAACCCCTTAATTGCGGCGTTCAATTGCGATCGCCACACTTAAGGTGTTTAGCGCAGATCGGAAGCCTCCACGTGAAATCACGGGGGCTGGCCATGGTACCCATGGCAACCGGACGCCACACAATGGCTTCCGGGCTGCCATGTACAGAAGCCTATGAGCCTATGGCTTCCTGTCAGAGTGACTGTCACGTCACAATGACAGTTGGAATGCATTACACTACGTAGGTAGTGTAATGTATTCCAGCAGCGATCGGAGCTGCAAGTCTAAGTGTCCCCTAGTGGACAAGTAACAAAAGTAAAAAAAAATAATAAAAATGTTCTAAAAAAAGTGTAAAAATAAAAGTTATAAGTGACATAAACAAGAACTGCTTTTTTTCCTATAATAAGTCTTTTATTATAGGAAAAAATGAACACGTAAAAAAAAAGTGCACATATTTGGTATCACCGCGTTCGTAATGACCCCAACTATAAAACTATAATATTATTTTTCCCGCACGGTGAATACCGCAAATAAAATAAACTAAAAACAATGCCAGAATCACTATTTTTTGTTCACCACCCCTCCCAAAATATACAATAAAAAGTGATCAAAAAGTCGCATGCACGCCAAAATAGTACCAATACAAACTACAACCCGTCGCGCTAAAAACAAGCTCTTACACTGCTTTTTTGACTGAAAAATAAAAAAGTTATGGCTCTCAGAATATGGTGACACAAAAAATAATTTATTTTATAAATAAAGTTATTTTATTGCGCAAACACTGCAAAATGTAAAAAAAAATATATACATATGGTATCGCCGTAATCGTATCGACCCGCAGAATAAAATATAATGGTCATTTATAGCCCAGGGTGAACGCCGTAAAAAATAAATAAAAATCATTGTCAGAATTGATGGTTTTTGGTCACCTTGCTTGCCGAAAATTTGAATAAAAAGTGATAAAAAAAATCTCATGTACCCCAAAATGGTACCAATGAAAACTACAGATTGTCCCGCAACAAATAAGCCCTCACACAGCTCCGGCGTTGAAAAAATAAAAAAGTTCTGGCTCCCAGAATATGGCGATGCAAAATGTGAAGTGTTCAAAAAGCGGATAAGATCGGGCGCCACTTATAAGTGCGACACTGGCCACATATCTGCGGATTATTATTTATTTACCCCATTATTATACCCTCTTATTATACCCCTGATGTACTCTGCCCAGCCTACATATGCCCCCACATTATAAACTGAAATACCAGAAAAATGGCAGAGCTACTACCAAGCAAAATCTGCACTCCCTAAAGCCAAATGCTGCTCCCTCACTTCTAAGCCCTACAGCGTGCCCAAACAGCAGTTTACGTCCACAGATATAGCATCGCCATACCCGGGAGAACCCAGTTAATATTTTATGAGGTATTTGTGGAACAAACTGGGCACAACATAAAATGGCACATCAGGGGAAAATTTACATTTTCACTCTGCACCATCTGCTGCGCATTAAACCCTTCGCGCACCACGACTTAATAGCATGTCGTGGTGTGGGGGGTGATATATGGAGCGTCTCACGCGCTGAGCCCGCGCCATACACTGCGGGTGTCAGCTGTGTATTACAGCTGATACCCGGGACTAACGGACAGAAACAGCGATCGCGCTGTTACAGGAGCCTGTAAAAAAATCACAATATACTGCAATACATCAGTATTGCAGTGTATTCTACCAGTCATCTAATGATTGCTGGTTCAAGTCTCCTATGGGGACTAATAAAATGTGTAAAAACAAAAGTAAATAGTTATTATTAGTGGAAGATTCCGGCGTTTACAATTTTTTTTTTTACGGCCTTCACCGTGCGGGTTAAATAATGATATATTGTAATAGTTCAGACTTTTACGGACGCGGCGATACCAATTATGTTTATTTATTTTTTTACTATGCTCTAGGGGGAAAATGGGAAAAGGGTTTTTTTTTTTTTACTTAATTTTTTATTTTATTTTTTACTCAAAAAATGACTTTATTTAACTCATTTTTACATTTTTTTATTAGTTCCCCTACGTCCAGCGATCGTTAGATCGCTTGCACGATATACTAAAAAACTAATGTAATACTAATATATCGTGATTCTGACAGGCATCTATTAAGCCCTGCCGGAGGCAAGGCTTAATAGGTGTACAAAGATGGCGGACCTGGGGGCCTTCATTAAGCCCCCAGGCAGCCATAGCAAACATCACCCCACCCCCCCCCCCGCGCGATTGCGTTGCGGGGAGGTGCGATGAGCTGTTAGAGGGGGTCGCCTCCCTCTTTCTGACGATTTAAATGCTGCGGTCGATATTGACCGAAGCATTTAACGAGTTAAACGAGCGGGATCGCGCTCGAGCGTGATGCCGCTCGTTACTCTGAAGTGTCGGCTGTAACAAACAGCCGACACCGGCATCGTATGGAGCAAGTTCACTCCATGAGCCCGCTCCATACTTCCCCTACCCGACTTTGGCGTATGGATACGTCAAATGTCGGGAAGGGGTTAAAGTCCAAAAAGCCTTTTCCCATTTTTTCTCTAAAGTAATGTAAAAAAAATAAAAAATACACAAAATTGGTATCACCGCGTCCGTAAAAGTCCAAACTATTACAATATACCATTATTGAACTCGTGTAAAATAAATAATTTTAACCCCTTCCTGCCGCAGCCCTTTTTCAGATTTTCATTTTCGGTTTTTCCTCCCCACCTTCCAAATGGCATAACGTCTATATTTTTCCGTCGATATAGTACTATGAGGGCTTGATTTTTGCGGGACGAGTTGTAGTTTTTCATAGCACCATTTATTTTGCCATATAATGTACTAGGAAACGGTTTGTGGGGTAGTAAATCAAAAACAGCGATTCCTCCATGGTTTTTTGCGTGACGTTTTTACAGAATTCACTGTGCAATTAAAACAACATGTTAACTTTATTCTATGGGTCAATACGACTACGGCGATACCAAATATATATAGTTTTTTTCAATATTTTACTACTTTTACATGTAAAAACCTAAGTGTAAAAAAGAAAATTTATTTTGTGTCGCCAAATTCCGAGAGCCACAACTTTTTTATTTATATTGATCACTTTTTATTTCATTTTTTGTGGGAGATTAGGTGACCAAAAAAATAGAGATTCTGGCGTTTACAATTTATTTTTGGAGGCAGGGCTTAATAGGTGTACAAGGATGGCGGACCTGGGGGCCTTCATTAGGCCCCCAGGCAGCCGTAGCAACCATCGACCCCCCCTGATTGCGTTGCGGGGGGCGCGATGAGCTGTTAGAGGGGGTCGCCCCCTCTTTCTAACGATTTAATTGCTGCGGTCGCTATTGACCGCAGCATTTAACGAGTTAACCTAGCGGGATCACACTAGAGCGCGATGCCGCTAGTTACTCTGAGGTGTCGGCTGTAACAAACAGCTGACATCGGCATCGTATGAAGCGGGTTCACTCCGTGAGCCGGCTCCATACTTCCTCT
This sequence comes from Rhinoderma darwinii, assembly GCF_050947455.1. NCBI lineage: Eukaryota > Metazoa > Chordata > Amphibia > Anura > Rhinodermatidae > Rhinoderma > Rhinoderma darwinii. The sequence continues at coordinate 233,873,698 of NC_134687.1, read as the reverse complement.
ACCCGACTTTGGCGTATGGATACGTCAAATGTCGGGAAGGGGTTAAATGGCAAAATCGCTGTTTTTTGGTCACCTTGGCTCTAACAAAAAATGTAATAAAAAGTGCTCAAAAAGTCGTACGTACCAAAAAAACAATAAAAACTACAGCTTGTCCCGCAAAAAATAAGCCCTCACACCACTCTATTGACGTAAAAAAAAAAAGTTGTGGCTCTCGGAAAGCGGAGAGGAAAAACGAAAAAGAAAAAGCAAAACATGGATCAGTTCGGAAAGGGTTAATTACTTTCTAATGAAAAAACATTTATGACCACATGTGGGGTATAGATTTACTCGGGAGAAATTGCTTTACAAATGTTGGGGTGCTTTTTCCTCTTTTAGCCTTTGTGAAATTTTAAAAATTAATGTTGATATTAATTTTCACGGCCTAATTCTAATTAATTCTGCAAAAGACGTGTGGGGTCTAAAGTCTCACTATACCCCACTATACTGATGTTTCTTCATTAGTGACAGTTTTCATGCGTCCACATTTGAGCAAATCCAATACTGAACCAGTTTCACGAAACTTGGCAAGCAGTTTGCAAACTGTAGCATGGGAGATGGGTGATCTCGTAGGGTGTCTTGCATTGAAATCTGCTGCAATGACCCGGGTACTGCATTCACCAGACATCAACACAATTTCTATCCGCTCCTCACGTTTTAACCTCTGCGACATGTCAATAGCTGTAAACAAAGGGAAGCTTGTAAATAACTCATGAAAGAATAAAGTAACGTTAAAACCAAGCACACCATTGTTTTTCTTGTGAAATTCTCGATAAGTTTGATGTGTCACATGACCCTCTTCCCATTGAAAAAACGAAAGTTGGATACAAAATGGCCGACTTCAAAATGGCCACCATGGTCAACACCCAGCTTGAAAAGTTTCCCCCCTCCCATATACTAATGTGCCACAAACAGGAAGTTAATATCACCAACCATTCCCATTTTATTTAGGTGTATCCATATAAATGGCCCACCCTGTACATTTTGTTTTCCTGCACCAAGCCAAGTTTTCAGTCTCATAGGTGTCAGAATGATGGAAACCCGCATAAATGACCCCTTTTTTAAAACTACACCCCTTAAGGTATTTATTAAGGGGTGTTGTAAGTATTTTGACTGTACGTTTTTTTTGTAAGAATTCATGCAATGCAGGTGTAAAAAAATATAATTTCAATCACCCTGTTTCTCCTGTGTTCGAAAATGCCCCCATTGTGGCCCTAATGCGCTGCCTGGACACACGGCAGGGCCCAAAAGGAAGGGAGCACCTGGAGGCTTTCAGGACACATATTTTGCTTGAAAATGTTTTAGGCCTCACTGCAAATTTGGAGGCATTGAGCTGCCAGAACGATAGAAACTCCCCATAAATGACCCCATTTAGAAAACTAGACCCCTTAAGTTAATTATCTTAGGGGTGTAGTGAATATTTTGACCCCACAGTTTTTTGCTAGATTTTATGCAAAACGGGTGGAAAAAAAACCCCCACTTTTTTCACAAATGTATCATTTTAGAGACAAATTTCGTTGTAAAGCGTACATGAGAATGAACAAACACACCCAAAAATCTATCACCCTGTTTCTCCTATGTTCAAAAATGCCCCCAATTAGGACGTAATCCATTGCCTGGCTGCATGGTGGGGCACAAAATGACAGGAACCCCTCTATGGGTTTCAGGACATAATTTTAGCTTGAATGACTTATAGGCCCCACTCCTTCTTTACAAAGGATTTGAGCTGGCAGAACGATGTAACACCCCGAAAAGTGAGCCCATTTTGAAAACTACACCCCCTAAGGTATTCATCTAGGGGTGTAGTGAGTAGTTTGAGGCCACATTTTGTTGCAGGAATTAATACAAAGACAGTGTAAAAAATTTAATTTGGATTTTTTTTTCCCACAAATGCCTCATTTATAGGACATACTTTTCGTACACAGTACATGAAACTGAGGAAATCCACCCCAACATTTATTGTGCTGCTTCTACTGTTTTCAAAAATGCCCCTACTTAGTACGTAATTCATTGCCTGGCCGCATTGTGCGGCACAAAATATCAGGAACCCCTCTATGGTTTTCAGGACATAATTTTAGCTTGAATGACTTATATGCCCCACTCCTTCTTTACAAAGGAATTGAGCTGGCAGAACGATGTAACACGCCCAAAAGGGACCCCATTTTGAAAGCTACATTCCCTAAGGTATTCATCTAGGGGTGTAGTGAGAATTTTTCTTGGGTGGGGGATCTTTCCCTAATGGTATTCATCTGGGGGTAGAGTGAGAATTATTTGTTTTTGTGGGAAATCTTTCCCTAATGGTATTCATCTAGGGGTATAGTGAAAAAAAATTTTTGTTATTTTTTCTTGCATACCAATTTATATGTGGGCTATAGTATAATAAAAAGTGAAGTGAAAAAAAAATCAATGGATTGGATAATAAAATGGTAACGAAAATGAATAAAAGGGCTAAAAAACGTATTTTTAAATTAAATTATTAATTTAGGGATGTGTGGTACACACGGAAATATTCCCTAATGCAGAGCCCTGGTTTCTCTTGGCAGGTGTCACATTGGTAACTGCTTTCCCTTCGTATTCCGTTCCTAGCACATACTCGACATTTCTTTTGGGGTCGGCTTTTTTTGGCAGTAGGGGGCACTTCGGATGGGAAATGTTGTCCTGGGACAATTCTGCTGGCTTGGCGTGATGATCCCACCCCTCCCCTCCCCTGGGTCTGATCTCCAAATATAAGATTTTTAATCACTTTTTCTTGATAGTGAAGAAAGCATCCCTGGTTCCCCGCCTTTCTAAAAATGACAAACGAGTTATATAGGGACACTTCGATGAGGTGAACGGCCATTTTTTTGCATCATATCCGGGATTTCCAGACAGCATTGTAGGACTGCAGCATCTGGTCTGCAAGATCCACCCCACCCATGAATTTATTGTAGTCCTGTATGCAAACAGGCTTACAGATGGTACTACTTGTCCCGTGTACAGGAATGTGGCTGCTGCTGTCTGAGTGAATCGATGTAAGCATCAGGGCATCCCTCTTGTCACGGAATTTGACAAGCAGCAAGTCCTCATTACAAAGTCCCATGATTTCCACAGCTTTTCATTTTTGGTTGACCAGGGACAGGGCCGCCATCAGGTGGGTATTAGGGGTACTGGTGTGAGGGGCCTGGCCAAACCGAATTGAAAGGGGGGCCCGGCAACAGCCGCGACTTGCCATTGGTAGAAAAAAAACGGGCCCCTGCAATGGGGCCGATTTTTTTCACCACAGAATGTCGTGAGCTGCGGGCCCCCCTCTCGTCATGGGGGCCGTCGAACCGCCTGCCCGCGCACGCGACCGATCGCCTGCCCGTGCGACCGATCGCGCGTACAAGGAAACTCCCACGCGTGCGCACTCGCGAGCGTCCGTGAGCATGCACCCACGAAAGCCCGCACTCGAGACCGCAAGCGCGCGCACCCGCGAAAGCCCGGAAGCGCGCGCAGCCGCGGACACACACATGGACACAACTTACCTGGATCATGGCTGGAGGTGAAGGACTGGACGTCTGGACCGAAGACATCGCCTGAAGAGGACTGGAGTGGGAGCAGCTCTTCAGACACAGTGAGTAAAGTGTCTGAAAGTGCTGATTATGTATGGCCCTGTTCACACAGAGTATTTTGCAGGCAGAAAAAAATCTGCCTCAAAATTCCTTACAGAATTTTGAGGCAGATTTTGACCTGCCCACACTAACTTGCCGCGTTTTTTTGCTGCGTTTTTTGCCCGCGGCGATTGAGGACAGCAGACAAAAAACGCAGCGAAAAATGCGTTTTCTGCCTCCCATTGATTTCGATGGGAGGTCAGAGGCGGAACCGCGGCAAGAAAGGACGTGCTGCTTTTTCTTTTTTCCGTGACTGGCTCCCATTGATTTCAGATTAAATCAATGGGAGGCGGTTTTGGAAGTTTTTTGGTGCTGATTCTGACGCAGTGTCCGAGTCAATATCAAGGCCCAAAAACTCTGTGAACTGGGCCTTATTGTTAGGGCTTATTCAGACGAACATGTAATACGTCCGTGCAACGCGCGTGATTTTCACGCGCCTCGCACGGACCTATGTTGCTCTATGGGGCCGTGCGGACTGTCAGTGATTTTCACGCAGCGTGTGTCCGTGTGTCCGCTGCGTAAAACTCACGACATGTCCCATATTTGTGCATTGTTCGCGCATCACGCACCCATTGAAGTCAATGGGTGCGTGAAAATTACGCCCAGCACTTCCGCAGCAGTATAAACTATGAAAGAAAACAGAAAAGCACCACGTGCTACAAACATACAAACAGAGTGTCATAATGATGGCGGCTGCGCGAAAATCACGCAGCCGCGCATCATACGCTGCTGACACACGGAGCTGTTATGGACCTTTTGCATGCGCAAAACGCCACGTTTTTTGCGTGCGCAAAAAGCACACGCTCGTGTAAATCCTGCCTTAGAGTAGGAACACACTAGGCATGAACACTGCGGATTTTATGCAACACATTTTATTGTGGAAAATCCGCAGCGTATTACAGGTCCAGCAGAGTGTATGAGATTTGAACAAATCTCACCCACACGCTGCAAAAAAAAATAATGGACCTGCAGTGCGGCTTTTTAAGTCCCAGCGTGTCAATGTATTCTGTGGAATCGCTGCTCCTCTGTTGCGGAAATGCTGCGGTTCTGCCGCAAAAATCACAAATGAGAAAAAAAAAGGCACTTTTTTAAATTTATAAAAAAAGTTTAGACTTCCCCCGGCCGTAGTCCTGGTGACGCGATCCTCTATTCTTAGCGCAGCCCGGCCTCCTGTCATGACGTTTCATCCCATGTGACTGCTGCAGCGGTCACATGGTCTACAGCGTCATCCCAGGAGGCGGGGCTACGTTCAGAAGAGAGAGATGCGTCACCTAAACTACGGCCAGGGCAAGTCTAAACTTTTTTTTCCCTGCAGGATTCCCGCAGCGGACATGCCTCACGAAACCTGCGCCACTATTTGGTGCGGTTTTGCTGGCAGAATTCCCTGCGGCTACAGGGGTGGATAAGCTGTGGAGTTTTACTCAGCATATCCGCCTAGTGTGTTCCTACCCTTATGATGTCGCTCCTGGAGCTGCTGCCTGTCTCTAAATAGGCAGTTGGTCCAGTAGAATATGGAATTATTTTTTTTTGTGAACCAGCTTAAAAAAATACAAAACTTTTGTGTTAGGGCCTGTTCACATCACCGTTCGCTTCCGTTCCGGGGTTCCGTCTGAGGTTTCCATCGAGTGAACCCCGCAACGGAAAGTGAAAGTGACAGCACAGCTTCCGTTTCAGCCATCATTGATCTCAATGGTGACGGAAACATCGCTAATGGCTTCCGTTCGTCACCATTCCAGCTGGTTTTCGGACGGAATCAATAGCGTAGTCGACTGCGCTAATGGTGACGGAAACGGAAGCTGTGCTGTCACTTTCACTTTCCGTTGCGGGGTTCACCCGACGGAAACCTCAGACGGAACCCCGGAGCGGAAGCGAATGGTGATGTGAACAGGCCCTAACACAAAAGTTTTGTATTTTTTTAAGCTGGTTCACAAAAAAAAAAAATTCCAAATTCTACTGGACCAATTGCCTATTTAGAGACCGGCAGCAGCTCCAGGAGCGACATCATAAGGAACACACTAGGCGGATATGCTGAGTAAGGCCTCATTTACACGAGCGTAATATACGCGCGTGCGACGCGCGTGCCTTTCACGCGTGTCGTACGCACCTATATTACTCTATGGGGCAGTTTAGACGATGCGTGAATTTTGCGCAGCGTGAGTGCGTTGCGTAAAACTCACGACATGTTCTATAATCGTGCGTTTTTCACGCAACACGCACCCATTGAAGTCAATGGGTGTGTGAAAACAACGCATGCCACACGGACGCTACTGCGTTGCATGCGCGAAAATCACGCAAGAGCTGTCAAAAGGATGAATGTAAACAGAAAAGCACCACGTGCTTTTCTGTTTACAAACATCCAAACGCAGTGTCAAATTAGAGATGAGCGCACCGAACTTCACCGGGTTCGGCCGAACTCGTTTTGACCGAACCCGGCAAAAAATGTTCGGGTACGCGACGTCAGGAGACAGTCACTGCCCACGGTGCTGAAAGACTTAAACTGTTTCAGCACCATGGACAGTGACTTTCGATCGCCATATACATATACGTGTAAAAAAAAACAGAAGTTCGGACTTACCGATAAGTCCCGGCTCCTTCCTCCAGTCCGACCTCCCGGGATGACAATTCAGGCCAAGTGACAGCTGCAGCCAATCACAGGCCAAGCACAGGCTGCAGCCAATCACAGGCTGCAGCGGTCTCATGGACTGCCGCGTCATCCTGGGAGGTGGGGCCGGATGACAAGAGAGGGACACGTCACCAAGGCAACGGCCGGGAGACCGGACTGGAGGAAGCAGGCAGTTCCTGGTAAGTTTGAACGTCTTTTTTTATTCACAGGTTGCTGTATATTGTGATCGGCATTCACTGTCGAGGGTGCTGAAAGAGTTACTGCCGATCAGTTAGCTCTTTCAGCACCTTGGACAGTGACGGGCGTCGACTAGCCTCATCTCTATGATGGCGGCTGCGCGAAAATCACGCAGCCGCGCATCATACACGGATGACACACGGAGCTGTCAAATGCCTTTTGCGCGCGCAAAACGCAGCGTTTTTTGCGCGCGCAAAACGCACACGCTCGTGTAAATCAGGCCTAAAACTACACAGCTTATCCGCCCCGATAGCCGCAGGGAATTCTGCCAGCAAAACCGCACCAAATAGTGGCGCAGGTTTCGTGAGGCATGTCCGCTGCGGGAATCCTGCAGGGAAAAACAAGTTTAGACTTGCCCCGGCCGTAGTTTAGGTGACGCATCTCTCTTCTGAACGTAGCCACGCCTCCTGGGATGACGCTGTAGACCATGTGACCGCTGCAGCAGTCACATGGTATGAAACGTCATGACAGGAGGCGGGGCTGCGCTAAGAATAGAGGATCGCGTCACCTAAACTACGGCCGGGGTAAGTCTAAACTTTTTTATAAATGTAAAAAAAGTACCTTTTTTTTTTCTCATTTGTGATTTTTGCGGCAGAACCGCAGCATTTCCGCAACAGAGGAGCGGCGATTCCACAGAGTAAATTGACATGCTGCGGCTTAAAAAGCCACACTGCAGGTCACTTTTTTTTGCAGCGTGTGAATGAGATTTGTTCAAATCCCATCCACTCTGCTGCGACTGTAATACGCTGCAGATTTTCCACAATAAAATGTGTTGCATAAAATCCGCAGTGTTCATGCCTAGTGTGTTCCTACCCTAAGGCCGGATTTACACGAGCGTGCGCTTTTTTGCGTGCGCAAAAACGTGGCGTTTTGCGCATGCAAAAGGTCCATAACCGCTCCGTGTGTCAGCAGCGTATGATGCGTGGCTGCGTGATTTTCGCGCAGCCGCCATCATTATGACACTCTGTTTGTATGTTTGTAGCACGTGGTGCTTTTCTGTTTTTATTCATAGTTTATACTGCTGCGGAAGTGCTGGGCGTGACTTTCACGCACCCATTGACTACAATGGGTGCGTGATGCTCGAACAATGCACAAATATCGGACATGTCGTGAGTTTTACGCTGCGTGAAAATCACTGACAGTCTGCACGGCCCCATAGAGTAACATAGGTCCGTGCGAGGCGCGTGATTACGTATTACATGTTCGTCTGAATAAGCCCAGTTCACAGAGTTTTTGGGCCTTGATATTGACTCGGACACTGCGTCAGAATCAGCACCAAAAAACTTCCAAAACCGCCTCCCATTGATTTAATCTGAAATCAATGGGAGCCAGTCGCGGAAAAAAGAAAAAGCAGCACGTCCTTTCTTGCCGCGGTTCCGCCTCTGACCTCCCATCGAAATCAATGGGAGGCAGAAAATGCATTTTTCGCTGCGTTTTTTGTCTGCTGTCCTCAATCGCAGCGGGCAAAAAACGCGGCAAGATAGTGTGGGCAGGTCAAAATCTGCCTCAAAATTCGGTGCGCGGTTCCAGGCGGTGGTGGGTGCGCATGCGCGGGAGTTTGCGGGTGCGCGCGATCGGTCGCACGGGCGGCGGTGTTTGACGGCCCCCATGACGACCCCCATGCTACCCAGGGCCACCATCAGGGGGGGTATTAGGGGTACTGATGTGAGAGGCCCGGCCAAACCTAATTGAAAGGGGGGCCCGCAGCTCATGACATTCTTTTGGTGAAAAAAACAGGCCCCATTGCAGGGGCCTGTTTTTTTTCTACCAAAGGCAAGTTGCGCCAGTTTGCCGGGCCCACCCTTTCAATTAGGTTTGGCCAGGCCTCTCACATCAGTACCCCTAATACCCCCCCTGATGTCGGCCCTGGGTACCATGATATAGTGCTGGACGGAGTACCGTTAACAGGCGGTGCCACGGTAGGGGGGCCCAGAAAATTTAGCTGTAGGGGGCCCTGAAATTCCTGATGGCGGCCCTGACCAGGGACTTTGGCAGGCCTTTTTGATTTCGGCGTATGGTGCCACAGGCCACAGTTTTTTTTTGGCACGCAGGCACCTGAAGAGGGCTATGCTAGTGTAGAAATTAGCCACATACAAATTGTACCCCTTATCCAAAAGAGGGTGCGAAAGGTCCCAGACAATTTTTCCACTGCTGTTGAGTGAAGGGGGACATTCTGGAGGGACAATTTGGGAGTCTTTCCCTTCATACACTCTGAGTGTAACCCGAGTCACTTTCACACAGCTTATAAATTTTTAACCCAAATCGGGCCCTCTTGTTTGGCAAATATTGCCTGAATTGTATGCGGCCTTTGAAAAGGACCAGAGACTCATCCACGGCAATATTTTTTCTGGGGTATTCTGGGGTATATGTCTCTGCAAATTTCCCATTCACAATTTTTTAAAGGGTGGGCAAAGCATGTTATCAACAAAATGAAGGAAGCGCAGTATGGTCTCAAACCGCTGCCTCGTCATTACCTCTCTGTACATAGGGGTGTCTTACAGGACATCAGATGTCCAATAGGACCTAATCGTGGGTTTCTTAACTAAACCCATGTTCAATAGGAGACCCCAAAATTTTAAAATGTCTGCCACAACTACTGGGCGCCACACGCTATTTTTGGCGTAATGAGATGTGGGGTGACTGGCGATAAATTGAGCAGCATAAAAATTAGTCTGCTCAACCATCAGGAGTAATAATTCCTCTGAAAAGAAGATTTTGAAAAGTCCTCCTCCCTAAACCGCTCGGTGTTGATTTGGATGCCCGTCACCAGGGCCGCCATCAGGGGGGTATTAGGGGTAGTGGTGTGAGGGGCCCGGCCAAAACTAATTGAAAGGGGGGCCCGGCAACTGCCTCGACATTCTTTTGGTAGGAAAAAACGGGCCCCTGCAATGGGGCCCGTTTTTTTCACCAAAAGAATGTCGTGAGCTGCTGCTGCTGCTGCTGCTGCGGGCCCCCTCCCCTCGTCATGGGGGGCCGTCAAACCGTCCGCCCGCGCGCGCACCCGATCTCGCGCACAATGAAACTGCCGCGCGTGCGCACTCGCGAGCGCGCATCCACGAACGCCCGCACTGGAGACCGTCCGCGCGCGCACCCGCGATCGACCGCGCGCGCACCCGCAAACGAAGCGCGCGCAGCCGCGGACACACATGGACAAAACTTACCTGGAGCCTGGCTGGAGGTGAAGGACTGGACGTCTGGACCGAAGACCTCCCCTGGAAGACATCGCCGGAAGAGGACTGGAGTGGGAGCAGCTCTTCTGACACACAGTGAGTAAATTATCTCAAAGTGTTGTTTATGTATGGCCCTGTTTACACAGTATTTTGCAGGCAAAAAAAAATCTGCCTCAAAATTCCTTAAAGAATTTTGAGGCAGATTTTGACCTGCCCACACTATCTTGCCGCGTTTTTTTGCTGCGTTTTTTGCTCGCGGCGATTGAGGACAGCAGACAAAAAACGCAGCGAAAAATGCATTTTCTGCCTCCCATTGATTTAGATGGGAGGTCAGAGGCGGAACCGCGGCAAGAAAGGACGTGCTGCTTTTTCTTTTTTCCGCGACTGGCTCCCATTGATTTCAGATTAAATCAATGGGAGGCGGTTTTGGAAGTGGTTTGGTGCTGATTCTGACGCAGCGTCCGAGTCAATGTCAAGGCCCAAAAACTCTGTGAACTGGGCCTTATTGTTAGGGCTTATTCAGACGAACGTGTAATACGTCCGTGCAACGTGCGTGATTTTCACGCGCCTCGTACGGATCTATGTTACTCTATGGTGCCGTGCGGACTGTCAGTGATTTTCACACAGCGTGTGTCCGCTGCGTAAAACTCACGACATGTCCTATATTGGTGCATTGTTCGCGCATCACGCACCCATTGAAGTCAATGGGTGTGTGAAAATCACGCTCAGCACTTCCGCAGCCGTATAAACTATGAATGAAATTAGAAAAGCACCGCGTGCTACAAACATACAAACAGAGTGTCATAATGATGGCGGCTGCGCGAAAATCACGCAGCCGCGCATCATACGCTGCTGACACACGGAGCTGTTATGGACCTTTTGCATGCGCAAAATGCCACGTTTTTTGCGCGTGCAAAAAGCACACGCTTGTGTAAATCCGGCCTTAGGGTAGGAACACACTAGGCATGAACACTGCGGATTTTATGCAACACATTTTATTGTGGATAATCCGCAGCGTATCACAGTCGCAGCAGAGTGGATGAGATTTGAACAAATCTCATCCACACGCTGCAAAAATAATGGACCTGCAGTGTGACTTTGGCTTTTTAAGTCGCATGTCAATGTATTCTATGGAATCGCTGCTCCTCTGTTGCGGAAATGCTGCGATTCTGCCGCAAAAATCACACAAGAGAAGAAAAAAAAGGTACTTTTTTAAATTGATAAAGTTTAGACTTGCCCCGGCCGTAGTCCTGGTGACGCGATCCTCTATTCTTAGCGCAGCTCGGCCTCCTGTCATGACGTTTCATCCCATGTGACTGATGCAGCGGTCACATGGTCTACAGCGTCATCCCAGGAGGCGGGGCTACGTTCAGAAGAGAGAGATGCGTCACCAGGACTACGGCCAGGGCAAGTCTAAACTTTTTTTTCCCTGCAGGATTCCCGCAGCGGACACGCCTCACGAAACCTGCGCCACTATTTGGTGCGGTTTTGCTGGCAGAATTCCCTGCGGCTCCCGGGATAAGCTGTGTAGTTTTACTCAGCATATCCGCCTAGTGTGTCCCTTATGATGTCGCTCCTGGAGCTGCTGCCGCTCTCTAAATAGCCAGTTGGTCCAGTAGAATTTGGAATTATTTTTTTTTGTGAACCAGCTTAAAAAAATACAAAACTTTTGTGTTAAGGCCTGTTCACATCACCGTTCGCTTCCGCTCCGGGGTTCCTTCTGAGGTTTCTGTCGGGTGAACCCCGCAACGGAAAGTGAAAGTGACAGCACAGCTTCCGTTTCAGTCACCATTGATCTCAATGGTGACGGAAACATCGCTAATGGTTTCCGTTCGTCACCATTCCGGCTGGTTTTCGGACGGAATTAATAGCGCAGTCGACTGCGCTAATGGTGATGCAAACGGAAGCTGTGCTATCACTTTTACTTTACGTTGCGGGGTTCACCCGACAGAAACCTCAGAAGGAACCCCGGAGCGGAAGCGAACAGTGATGTGAACAGGCCCTAACACCAAAGTTTTGTATTTTTTTAAGCTGGTTCACAAAAAAAAATAATTCCAAATTCTACTGGACCAACTGCCTATTTAGAGACCGGCAGCAGCTCCAGGAGCGACATCATAAGGGACACACTAGGCGGATATGCTGAGTAAAACTACACAGCTTATCCCGGGAGCCGCAGGGAATTCCGCCAGCAAAACCGCACCAAATAGTGGCACAGGTTTGGTGAGGCGTGTCCGCTGCGGGAATCCTGCAGGGAAAAAAAAGTTTAGACTTACCCCGGCCGTAGTTTAAGTGACGCATCTCTCTCTTCTGAACGTAGCCCCGCCTCCTGGGATGACGCTGTAGACCATGTGACCGCTGCAGCAGTCACATGGGATGAAACGTCATGACAGGAGGCGGGGCTGCGCTAAGAATAGAGGATCGCGTCACCAGGACTACGGCCGGGGCAAGTCTAAACTTTATCAATTTAAAAAAGTGGCTTTTTTTTTTTTTCTCATTTGTGATTTTTGCGGCAGAACCGCAGCATTTCTGCAACAGAGGAGCGGCGATTCCACAGAATACATTGACATGCGACTTAAAAAGCCAAAAAGTCACACTGCAGGTCCATTATTTTTGCAGCGTGTGGATGAGATTTGTTCAAACCTCATCCACTCTGCTGCGACTGTGATACGCTGCGGATTATCCACAATAAAATGTGTTGCATAAAATCCGCAGTGTTCATGCCTAGTGTGTTCCTACCCTAAGGCCGGATTTACACAAGCGTGTGCTTTTTGCGCGCGCAAAAACGTGGCGTTTTGCGCTTGCAAAAGGTCCATAACAGCTCCGTGTGTCAGCAGCGTATGATGCGCGGCTGTGTGATTTTCGCGCAGCCGCCATCATTATGACACTCTGTTTGTATGTTTGTAGCACGTGGTGCTTTTCTGTTTTCATTCATAGTTTATACGGCTGCGGAAGCGCTGGGCGTGATTTTCACGCACCCATTGACTTCAATGGGTGCGTGATGCGCGAACAATGCACAAATATCGGACATGTCGTGAGTTTTACGCAGCGGACTCGCGCTGCGTGAAAATCACTGACAGTCTGCACGGCACCATAGAGTAACATAGGTCTGTGCAAGGCGCGTGAAAATCACACACGTTTCACGGACGTATTACACGTTCGTCTGAATAAGCCCTAACAATAAGGCCCAGTTCAACGTTTTTGGGCCTTGATATTGACTCGGACACTGCGTCAGAATCAGCACCAAAAAACTTCCAAAACCGCCTCCCATTGATTTAATCTGAAATCAATGGGAGCCAGTCGCGGAAAAAAGAAAAAGCAGCACATCCTTTCTTGCCGCGGTTCTGCCTCTGACCTGCCATCTAAATCAATGGGAGGCAGAAAATGCATTTTTCGCTGCGTTTTCTGTCTGCTGTCCTCAATCGCCGTGGGCAAAAAACGCGGCAAGATAGTGTGGGCAGGTCAAAATCTGCCTCAAAATTCGGTGCGCGCTTCCAGGCGGTCGCCGGTGCGCATGCGCGGGAGTTTGCGTGGTGCGCGTGATCGGTCGCACGGGCGGCGGTGTTTGACGGCCCCCATGCTACCCAGGGCCGCCATCAGGGGGGGTATTAGGGGTACTGATGTGAGAGGCCCGGCCAAACCTAATTGAAAGGGGGGCCCGCAGCTCATGACATTCTTTTGGTGAAAAAAACGGGGCCTGTTTTTTTTCTACCAAAGGCAAGTCGCGGCAGTTTGCCGGGCCCCCCTTTCAATTAGGTTTGGCCGGGCCTCTCACATCAGTACCCCTAATACCCCCCCTGATGGCGGCCCTGGGTACCATGATATAGTACTGGACGGAGTACCGTTAACAGGCGGTGCCACGGTAGGGGGGCCCAGAAAATGTAGCTGTAGGGGGCCCTGAAATTCCTGATGGCGGCCCTGCCCGTCACAGAACGAAATTCTGGAACACACGGTGTGTATGACTCCGTGGGCACCCAATCGGGGTCAATGGCACTAGTGCTAGGCGGACAATCTTGGCTACGTCGCCTTGGCAGTGGCTCCGCATCACTAGTGCTAGTGGACGATGAAAAAGAAATAAATTGCTCATCAGTCTCACTTGCACTTTCTGTATCCGAGCAGATCATGGCATAGGCCTCTTCTGCCGAATACAGAGGCTGAACCATTTTATTACTATAAACCTAACGCTAGCCCTAACGATTTCTAACTAATTGCCCCCCTAACTAATGCCCTACGCCTAACTTACGCTACCTAATGCCCTATGCCTAACACTAAGTAACGATAATGAACCCTACTAAACCCCAACTAAATGCTACACTATATTTTTTATTGACATTTTTTATATATAAAAAACCCTAAAACGTCCCTACTACACTAACCCTATAAGCGTAACGCTGATAAATGTTCCCTAACACTAGCCCTAACTATGTCTAACTAATTGCCCCCCTAACTAACGCCCTACACCTAACTTACGCTACCTAATGCCTAACACTAACTAAACGCTAAACTATATATATATTTATATATATATATATATACATATATAAATATATATATATATATATATATATACTGTGTATATATATATAGTTTTTTTTAATCTATCTATCTATCTATCTATATATTTATAGTTAATCAGCGCCTTTCAACAACGGAAACAGCGTGATGACGTTATCGCGCCGCTAGCATCGTTGAGAGGTACTGATTGGCGGGACAAGTAATTTTGCCCTGCCAAGCATTGGAACGTGCCAAGCCATTCCGCGCTAATGCATGTATTTGTACCTGCGTGCTATAGACGCAGGTACAATTAGTGCAAGTGGGGGTGGCGCCGGCTGGTTTCAGTGGCGTCGCCAACCCCTCAGAGGCAGCAGCCTAAAATATTTATTTGTATCTATGTCCAGAAGACGCAGATACAAGTGAATGTGGCTGTCGCTAGCAAATGTTAGAGGCCGGCCAGCGCGGGCCCCATAGTGGCGTCATTACCACTGTAGCAGCCATAACGGCTCCTAGCGGCGCCACCGGGCATGGGCGGGGGGCTGTGTCGGTGTAGCAGCCACCACAGAGGTAGTTACGCCACTGTATATACATATATATATATATATAAATACACACACATTTTTTTGGGGGGAGGTTATGTATTACGGCTATTGACCCTGACGTTTTGAGACTTTGGTGATGCCCCTGGGTGCTAGTGCCCCTGGCTGAAAGCTGATGAGCAGGAGTTGGGAGGGGCGCCCGAGAAGGACTTTTGCATTGGGGCCCATGAGCCTTTAGCTAAGTCCTTGCAAGGGGGGGTATGTGGCACTATCTACAAGAGGGGTATGCGTTACTACTGTATCTACAGCAGTGTTTCCCGGTGCTTCAAGTTTCGAGTCAGTTTTTCTAATAACTATTATGTCTATGAAATAACATATTAAGTGATAACAAATGTTATATTATCAGTGCTTAAGTGTTTGTTACAATCTTAACCCTGTAACTAAAGCTTAATTAGAGTACACTTGGCAGCCTAGCTGTATTTTTACATTGCACACAGAACTGATAAATGTTCATTGTCGAGAGGGCGGGGGTTGTGGGGGGTGTTGTTGCGGGGGGGGGGGGGGCAGTCAAATGTTTGCTATGGGGCCCAGTCTTTCCTAGTTATGCCCCTGAATGAAGTAATTATTATGGGGGGCTTTAACTACCCTGATATAAACTGGGAGGCAGAAACCTGCAGCTACAACAAAGGAAACAGGTTTTTGACAATAATTAAAGACAATTACCTGTCACAACTGGTGCAAGACCCAACAAAAGAGGGGGGGGGGGCAATTCTAGACCTAACTTTAACCAATAGGCCGGACAGGATATCAAAAATACAGGTTAGGGGGTCACCTAGGTAATAGTGACCACAACATAATAGGTTTTTATGTATCCTTTAATAAGATGTTTGGTAGAGGAGCTACAAAAATTCTAGACTTCAGAAAGGCCACTTTTCATGGGCTAAGGGATGATCTTAAAGGAACAGTGTCATGGCAAATAATTTTTTTTATATGTTAAAGATGTTAGTGCTTTAATAAAAACGTTTTTATTCATTTGTGTGTTTGTGTTTTACTTTTTCTTATTTTTACACTTTTTCTTCCCTATGGGGGCTGCCATTTTTTGTTCCATTTCTGTGTGTGTCGATTAACGACACACACAGACATGGAGTACGGCAGCCACAGTCCCATAGGGACTGTGAACGGCTCCCGTCCCATTCACGTCCGTGTACGGCGTCTGTGTGGGAACTGCGCATGCGCCGCTCCCACACAGTCCTATTCGAAATTGGCGCCGTCCGGCGCCATTTTCCTGTGGACCGGAAGTCGCGGCCGGACTGTAATATTACTACTTCCGGTCGCGGCTTCCGGACTTGTGCACATGGAACAGCGGCAGCAAACGGAGCGGACGGGCCAGAGGGAGCCGCGGCGGCAGGAGCAGGTAAGAGATTTCAATGTATGTTAGTGTTTGTGTGTGTTTACTACTATATGTAAACCTACTACACTGTGGGTTACCTCAAAAAATGGCGACACGCAGTGTAGCAGGTTAAACCTTTCAAACCCCTCGTTTATCCCGGCACTAGCCAGGATAAAGGAGGGGGGGATGCTGAGAGCTCACTAGAGCGAGGGCTTTTAACCCAATGTTGCAATGCTGCAATTTTGGGAACAGCCCCATCTAGTGGCCAAAAATGGGTAGTATTATAAATTAGAAATAATTTATAATATTACATGGCTCGTGCCAAAAAAAAAAAAATAAATTTGAACAATGTTTAATCACCCACACACTAAATGTTTAATTTTTTTAAAAAAAACATGTTTTTAGGGCAACACCATGCCTTTAAGGGCATAAACTGGGACAATGTCCTCAAAGATAGAAATACACAAACTAAATGGGACATTTTTAAAAGCCTCTTAAATAGGTCCGGTAAAAAATATATACCTTATAAACAAGATAGAAACAGGAGAAAACCAATGTGGTTAAATAAAACTGTAAGTGGGCAATAAATGATAAAAAGAAAGCGTTCAAACTACTAGGGCAGGATGGTAGTGATGAGGCATTAAATAGTTATAAAAAATAAAAAAAAAGTTGTGTAAAAGACAAATAAAAGCAGCAAAGATTGAAACAGGGAGACTTGCCAAACAAAGTAGAAATTACCCAAAAATATTTTTCAAATACATAATAATAAGAAACTGAAAACTGAAAGTGTTGGCCCTCTCAAAAATAATCTTGGTATAATGGTGGAGGAGGGTGAGGAAAAGTCCAATCTATTAAACACCTTTTTCTCTACTGTATTTACACATGAAAATCCAATGTCAGACGACATGATTAGGGATGAAGTAAATTCTCCATTAAATATCACCTGCTTAACTCAGCAAGAAGTGCAGAGCCGCCTTAAAAACACTAAAATAGACAAATCACCGGGCCTGGATGGCGTAGCTAGGTTCTCCAGCACCCGCGGCAAAGATTCAGTTTGGCGCCTCCCTCCCCCAACTTCTTTGTATAACTGAGGCTAATGAGAGTATATGGTGAAATAATGAACAGCCTCCTGTAGATAGAGCCACACAGCCCCACTGTAGATAGTGCCGCAAAGCCCCCCTGTACATAGTGCCACACCCCCTTGTAGATAGTGCCACACACAGCCCCCTGTAGATAGTGCCACACCCCCCTAGTAGATAGTGCCACACAGCCCCTGTAGATAGTGCCACACAGCCCCCCCCTGTAGTTAGTGCGACACAGCCCCCCTGTAGATAGTGCCACACCTCCCCCTTGTAGACACTGCAACCCCCCCTGCAGATAGTGCCACACAGCCCCCCTGCAGATAGTGCCACACAGCCCCCCCTTGTAGATAGTGCCACACACCCCCTTGTAGATAGGGCCAAACGCCCCGCTGTAGATAGTGCCACACAGCCGCCATGTAGATATTGCCACCCCCTGTAGATAGTGCCACACACACCCTCCTTTAGATAGTGCCACACACACCCTCCTTTAGATAGTGCCACCCCCCTGTAGATAGTGCCACACACACCCTCCTGTAGATAGGACTATACCCCCCTCCCTGTACATAGCGCCATTGGGGCTCCCTAGAGGAGACCCTGATGTCACTGTCCTTATATGTATAGTAACGTCAGGGGCTTCTCCAGGAGCTGAATCCCCGGCCAGAGCATCGTCAACGCTCTGGCCCAGGATTCCACTACAGGAGGAGTATTCAAATGTACCTGCGCCCACGCCGGCCCCCCCGTACCTTCTATCCTAGTTGCACCCGGGGGCACATGCCCCACCTGCCCCCCTAGCCAGAGGTGTAGCTAGGTTCTCCAGCACCCGGGGCAAAGATTCAGTTTGGCGCCCCCCCCCCACCAACCTCTTTCCCGACATCTCCTTCCCCCTCGCCGTGTTTGTTTTCTCTACCAATTGACGTGTCATTTATTTTTATGAAACGCGAGCATAAAAACATTTGTACATTTTACAAGCAATATGGTTCTATACACAACACCAGAACCAAGCTCACTAGATATATACAACACCAGCACAAATACAGCTGAATTTAGTGCAACCCCTGCCGTATAGGTGTGTACGGCGTAAAACTACAGCTCCCTGCATGGCCCGAACAATGATAAGGATATGCTGGGAGATGCCGTTTCACAAAAAATAAATCCTATCATAATCATCTCACTGTAGATCATACAGCGACTACAATACTGATTAGAGGCAGAATAAACATTTACATTAAGTGACTCAACGGTGACGTCTCAGATTCTAGTTCTTTTTCTCCATCCGGTCCAGACCTCTATGACGACTTCTCCCGATCACAGCCCATTTCTGCAGTTTGCCGCTCACATGTCTTCAGCTTCTCACTTTTCCAACATTTCTGCACCTATAAATAAATATAAAGTTATCATTATACCACACACTACCCCCCTAAATATAATAGCGCCATACACTGCACCTCTAATTATAATAGCACCATACACCGTGTCACACACACACACACACACTGTGCCCCCTGTAGATAGTGCCTGCCATAGAGCCCCCTGTAGATAGTGCCTGCCATAGAGCCCCTGTAGATAGTGCCCCCATATAGACCACCCCTGTATATAGTGTCCCACAAATAACTCCCCCTATAGTGCTCTACAGATAGCCCACCCCTGTATATAGCCCCCTGTAGATATAGCCCACCCCTGTATATAGTACTCTACAGATAGCCCAACCATGTATGTAGCCCCCCTGTAGATATAGCCCACCCCTGTATATAGTGCTCCACATATAGTCCACCCCTGTGTATATAGTGTTTCACAGATAGCCCACCCCTGTATATAGCCCCCCTTGTACATATAGTCCACCCCTGTATATAGTGCTCCACTAGATAGTCCACCCCTGTATATAGTGCTCCACAGATAGCCCACCCTTGTATATAGTATATACAGGGGTGGGCTATCTGTGGAGCACTATATACAGGGGTGGACTATATGTACAAGGGGGCTATATACAGGGGTGGGCTTTCTGTGGACCACTATAGGGGGAGCTATTTGTGGGATACTATATACAGGGGTGGGCTATATCTACAGGGGGACTATATACAGGGGTGGGCTATCTACAGGGGGACCATATCTACAGGGGGACCATATCTACAGGGGTGGGCTATACACAGGGGTGGGCTATATCTACAGGGGTGGGCTATATCTACAGGGGTGGGCCATATCTACAGGGGGGCTATATCTACAAGGGTGGGCTATATCTACAGGGGTGGGCTATATCTACAGGGGTGGGCTATATCTACAGGGGGCTATATACTATATAGCCCCCCTGTAGCTATAGCCCACCCCTGTATATGGTGCTCCATAGATAGCCGACCCCAGTATATAGCCCCCCCTGTAGATATAGTCCCCCTGTATATAGCCCACTCCCTGTAGATATAGTCCACCTGTATATAGCCCACCCCCTGTAGATATGGTCCCCCTGTAGATAGCCCACCCCAGTATATAGCCCCCCTGTAGATATAGTCCCCCTGTATATAGCCCCCCTGTAGATATAGTCCCCCCGCAGATACAGACACACACGTCTATTACAGTTAAAAAAAATATATATATATTCAAACTCACCTTATTCCCGCTCCCACGCCGTCCGGCAGCCATGGAGACCTGCGCTCTTCTGCGCAGGTCTCCAGGGGGTTGAATACAGCGTCTATGAAAGGCGCTGATTGGCTGGGCAGGATGACTTTCCCTGTCAGTCAGTCAGCGTCTTTCATTGACGGAAGCTTCACTGGTACAAAAGGTACCAGTTGCTTCATTTGTGGAAAGGCGCTGAATGGCCGGGCACGGAACGTGCCCGGTCATTCATTGCTTCTAATTGTACCTGTGTCCTTGCGACACAGGTACAATTATAGTGCAGGAGGAGGTGGCGCTGGCGCCCCCCTCTGAGCTGCGCCCGGGGCACGTGCCCCGCCTGCCCCCCCTAGCTACGCCCCTGCCCCTAGCTATGCCTCTGCCGGGTGGTATATACCCTGCGTTCTGCAGGAATTAAGTACCGTGATAGAGAGACCCTTATTACTAAGGTTTAAGGATTCCCGACCGCGACCTCCACTTAGCTGCCTCCTGCAGATCTTCCCCTTCCAGCGTGTGTTCGCTCTGTCACGTAGTGCTCACAAGAGGGCGCGCGCTGGTTCCGGGCCTTAAAGGGCCAGCATGCATATGTAAATAATTCATTATTCCCAGATCACCCTGAACTATAAAAAGGGCCCTGCCCTTCTGATCCTTGCCTGAGCGTTGTTTGTAATCCCCATGTTAGTCTTGCAAATGGTTCCTTAGTGTTGTCCCGTTTCCAGTGTTCCCGTGTCCTGCTACCTGTATCCTGTGCTGTGTTATTGTTCCTGAGCCTGTTTAGTGATTGGAGTGGTGTCTTTCTGCACCCGTTGTCATCCGCCACGTCTGGCGCAAACTAATGCACCCATTGTCATCCGCCACGTCTGGCGCAACCTACTGCACCTGCTGTCATCCGCCACGTCTGGCGCAACCTACTGCACCTACTACCATCCGTGCCAGAGCCCCTGCCAACATCTGGACTATTTCAGTTACCCTTGTGCTACGAACTTGTATAGACTTTTGCATAGACTGTGACTTAGCCTGCTGCCTCTCCGCTACGGTGGAGTGGCCTAGTGGGCCCACATACCCCTAGATTGTGACAGATTCTATCATGACTGGGTCTGTTCTACAGGGCTGGTGCATAGCAATGTGGTGCCAATATTAAAAAAGGGGTCAAAAAGTGAGCCCGGAAATTATAGATCTGTAAGTTTAACCTCCATTGTGGGTAAAATATTTGAGGGTTTTCTAAGGGATGCTACTCTCGACTATCTCAATGCAAATAAACTATTAACGCAGTATCAGCATGGGTGTATGAGGGATCGGTCTTGTCAAACCAGTCTGATTACCTTCTATGAGGATTTAAGTTCTAGACTGGACGTGGGTAAGGCTGTGGATGTGTTGTTTCTAGACTTTTCAAAGGCGCTTGATACTGTTCTGCATAGAAGGTTGGTATATAAAATAAAAATGCTGGGACAGGGGGAAAATATGTGTAATTGGGTTAACAACTGGCTCAGTGATAGAAAACAGTGGGTGGTTATTAATGGTACATCTTCAGAGTGGTTACAATTATCAGTGGGGTTCCACGGTGGCCAGTATTGGGCTCTTTCTTTTTAATATGTTTATTAATGACCTTGTAGAGGGTTTACCGAGTGTAATTTCAGTATTTGCAGATTATACTAAGCTCTGTAAAGTAATCAACACAGAGGAGAATAATGTAATACTACAGAAGGATTTGGGGAAGCTGGAGGTTTAGGCAGAGAAATGGCAAATTAATTTTAATTTAAATATAAAGACTCAACAGGTCAAGTCGCAAGCCAGGTGCCACTAGCAAGTGTCCGAGCACCTCAATTGTATTCTAACAACATAGCAAACTTCATAGTATCATAGAAAACTTAGAGAAAAGGAAGTCATTACGCCACAAATGTAAAAAACGTATACATTTTATTAGGACATACAACACAAAATAATACATATGTAAAATTTCAAAGGGGATCTGAAAAAAGAAAAGCAGTGTGGTAGCTTCACACAATTGGAATTTAGGGTGTCCTGCCCACCAAAGAATTCCCTGGCAATTAATATATGTCTAACATAGACCACAGGTCAAACATCTAAATAATATAATAGTGGTGTATCTGCAGCCTGGTGGTAACAACACAGGTACAAAAATTACGGGGAACACAAAGGTCAATCCATGACCGTGTGTTTCCAAAGTGCCCGAATTCAAGAGGTTACAAAGCAGGTTACGCCATAGTAGCAAGGATAGATCAGGACCAGAGTGTCATAGTCAGGCAAAAATTGCCAGAAAGGAAGTCAGGTGTACAGAGCATATATAGATCATAGTAGGTCTGTTTACAACGTAAGGAATATTATGGCAGGCTTACCCATAGAAATAAATGTTGCGATGGCCTCACACTGCAGCCTGAAATGGTAGCGCCCTGATGCGCGTTTCGCCAGTCTAGCTTCCTCAGGGGGTAGTATATTGCATACTAGCCTTGTCGTGCTTTTTATATGGCTGGGTGGGTAGTGATTATCAGACTCAGGTGTCTGTCCTCCAGTTCCGGTCCACGGCGCATGCGCGAGAGTCCGACTTGAGCCGCGAGATCCCCGCTGTCCGTCGTCACGCTCGCAATGCGCCTGCGTGCCCCCAGAGGACACGTGTCCATGGAGACAGAGCAGGCACAGCACGAGTGGAAAGACGACAGAGAACCGGGGCGAGTCTCCCAGACTCACTCACACATGCGCAACCCCGGGACAAAAGAGGTATTATAATGAATGTAATGTGCAGAGTCTATACTTGGGCTTAATTGTGCATAAAGAGTTAAGATATAATGTTATGTCCCCTCTTCAAAGAAATAAAGAGGAGAAAGAAAAAGAAAAAAAGAAAAGAGAGAAGAAGGAAGGATAAAGAAGAGAAACAACCGGAAAAGGGAAGAAAAAGGAAAACAAAGAGAAAAAAGAGAAGGCCACGGAACATGACGAAACAACGTAAGTGCAAGTGATCACAAAAACGTATCCACAATAATTATAACAAATACATAAGTGTATAACTAATGGCGCAAGGATATATTAAAATGTCGTACAGTAAAATACAATAAAAATAATACTAGAAATTACTGATAATGGATTAATGAAAGTGCTGCTAGTTTATTGAAAAAAACACAAATTCCAAGTGAATAAGAAGATCATGAGTAACATGAATCAAAGACGCAAGTAAACGAATATATATCTTGCGATAAGTGACATCCAAGAAAAATAATGATAAGAAATAAAAATAAACCATTTAAATGTAAAGCCATTAGGGAAGAGAGAATCACAGAGGATATCATCCTACTGTTTAATGAGAGAATCATTAGTGAGAAATAAGAGAATGTCAAAACAAACTAAAAAACAATATAGACAAGTATAATAAATATAATAGATCTCTTCTTGTCCGTGGTGGTTGATCACTACATCAAAGATGTAGTTGCAGAATGTGTCAGAAGGACAGCGAGTTGGAATCACCCAGTCATCTAAACATGACAATGCAAAAGAAACAGGCATTAGTAACAATTAAAAACACTTAAAATTCAGGGAATATTGATATAGGAGAGAAATTTGCTAAGTGAGTCAGGCAGTATTCAAACAGATGGCAGATATTATAAGTAAGCAGAAAAACTCAAATTTTCATTGAGACCATGAGGAGTCATGGTACCCAATGTAACAATCCACCTGCACTCTTTTTGTGCAAGTGTCCCTTTGACATCTCCACCTCTGACACCGCAATGTATACGATCGATACCTCGTACGCGGAATGTTTTAGGGTCACATCCGTGTTTTAATTTAAAATGTCTCGGGATGGTTTTTAGGGTCGTCAGGTCAACTATGTCCTTTGCTGTAGATATGTCCCGAACATGTTCCCGAACCTGCAATCTTAAAGAGGCTCTGTCACCAGATTTTGCAACCCCTATCTGCTATTGCAGCAGATAGGCGCTGCAATGTAGATTACAGTAACGTTTTTATTTTTAAAAAACGAGCATTTTTGGCCAAGTTATGACCATTTTTGTAGTTATGCAAATGAGGCTTGCAAAAGTCCAAGTGGGTGTGTTTAAAAGTAAAAGTCCAAGTGGGTGTGTATTATGTGCGTACATCGGGGCGTTTTTACTACTTTTACTAGCTGGGCGTTCTGACGAGAAGTATCATCCACTTCTCTTCAGAACGCCCAGCTTCTGGCAGTGCAGACACAGCCGTGTTCTCGAGAGATCACGCTGTGACATCACTCACAGGTCCAGCATCGTGTCAGACGAGCGAGGACACATCGGCACCAGAGGCTACAGTTGATTCTGCAGCAGCATCAGCATTTGCAGGTAAGTAGCTACATCGACTTACCTGCAAATGCCGATGCTGCTGCAGAATCAACTGTAGCCTCTGGTGCCGATGTGTCCTCGCTCGTCTGACACGATGCAGGACCTGTGAGTGACGACACAGCGTGATCTCTCGAGAACACGGCTGTGTCTGCACTGTCAGAAGCTGGGCGTCCTGAAGAGAAGTGGATGATACTTCTCGTCAGAACGCCCAGCTAGTAAAAGTAGTAAAAACGCCCCGATGTACGCACATAATACACGCCCACTTGGACTTTTACTTTTAAACACACCCACTTGGACTTTTGCAAGCCTCATTTGCATAACTACAAAAATGGTCATAACTTGGCCAAAAATGCTCGTTTTTTAAAAATAAAAACGTTACTGTAATCTACATTGCAGCGCCTATCTGCTGCAATAGCAGATAGGGGTTGCAAAATCTGGTGACAGAGCCTCTTTAATAGCCTAGAGGTTAAACCAACATAGACCTTAGGGCAGTCACATGTAGCATAATATATCACGTGAGTGGTACTACAAGAGATATATTGCAGAATTTTGAAGCGTCTGTCAGTCTTGACAGAGTCAAAAGTTGTAGTCCGCAGAATGTTCGGACACGCTACACAGTCACCACAGGGGAAACAACCTTGAACCGGGCCTCTAGTCGAGAAAGGATTCTCTCGTTTGGGGACATAGTGGCTCTGTATCAGGATATCTTTTAGGTACCTGCTTCTTCTCGCTGTCATTTGGGGATGGGGGGGGGGTAAGGCTGGGGTTAGTGTTGCCTCTAATTGCAAAATGGGCTAGTGTTTCTGCAAAATATCTCTCATAGTCTGCCATTGGTTATTATGGGTCGAGATGAACCTAATCACAACAGGCGTCTTGTCCTTCTGTTCTAAAGGCAGTGGATTAAGTAGATGTTTCCGTTCCACTCTCTTAGCCCGATTGTAGCCCTGTTTAATACAACGATGGCTATAGCCCCTCTCCCTAAAACGTTCCTTTAGGTCTTGTGCTTGATTTTCAAACCTACAGTCTGAAGAGCAGATCCTCCTCATCCTCAGAAACTGACCAACCGGGACAGCTTTAACTGTAGAATAAGTATGTGCCGATGTCGCATGTAGCAGGGAATTAACCGACGTCTCTTTCCTATAGACGTCGGTCTGTAATCTCCCCTCCTTATCCGCTGCAATTGATATGTCTAAAAAATCCACCCTTTGTCTGTCATGGACAAATGTCAACTTTATGTTCCAAGTGTTAATATTCAGATTGTGCATAAAGTTGGCGAGTTGTGTCTCAGTGCCCTGCCATATAATGAATACGTCATCAATATAACGCAGCCAGCACTGCACATGGTTAGCGGCGTAGGCGCCGTCACCATGCACAACCTGCCTCTCCCAGAGGCCCAGAAACAGGTTGGCATATGACGGCGCGCACGCCGCCCCCATGGCCGTGCCTTGTTTTTGCACATAAAAGGTGTCTTTAAAGACAAACAGGTTATGCGTCAAGATGAACTCCAACAGATCAATTATCAGGTCACATAGCTGGCTGTCCCGGTTGCTCATCCCGAGGAAAAAGCGGACCGCTTCAATGCCATCTTGGTGTCTAATGCACGTGTACAAGGACTCCACATCTGCTGTGACCAGTAGCATGTCTGCCTCCAAATCTATTCCATCAATTCTTTTGAGTACCTCAGTGGTGTCTCTAACATATGATGGTAGGCACTCGACTAGGGGTTTCAAATAAAAATCAATGAACTTGCATACTGGTTCACATAGACCTCCAATCCCTGACACTATCGGGCGGCCTGGGGGGTCCCTGATGTTTTTATGGACTTTAGGGAGGAGGTAAAAAGTTGGAATTTTAGGGAATTCCACCATTAGACCATCCAGTGTTTTTTTGGGGATAATCCCTTTTTCAAAGGCGCTATTCAAGATTTTTGCTAAGTCCAAGGTAAAGGAGCCTAGGGGATTATGGCTCAGTTTGCAATATGTCTCTTTATTCCGTAATTAGCGGAATGCTTCTTTCTCATATTGTTTGATTGGCCAGATCACAATGTTGCCCCCCTTGTCCGCTGACTTGAATACCACATCCTCAAGTGATTGCAGAGACTTCTCTTATTTCTCACTAATGATTCTCTCATTAAACAGTAGGATGATATCCTCTGTGATTCTCTCTTCCCTAATGGCTTTACATTTAAATGGTTTATTTTTATTTCTTATCATTATTTTTCTTGGATGTCACTTATCGCAAGATATATATTCGTTTACTTGCGTCTTTGATTCATGTTACTCATGATCTTCTTATTCACTTGGAATTTGTGTTTTTTTTCAATAAACTAGCAGCACTTTCATTAATCCATTATCAGTAATTTCTAGTATTATTTTTATTGTATTTTACTGTACGGCATTTTAATATATCCTTGCGCCATTAGTTATACACTTATGTATTTGTTATAATTATTGTGGATACGTTTTTGTGATCACTTGCACTTACGTTGTTTCGTCATGTTCCGTGGCCTTCTCTTTTCTCTCTTTGTTTTCCTTTTTCTTCTCTTTTCCGGTTGTTTCTCTTCTTTATCCTTCCTACTTCTCTTTTCTTTTTTTTTTTTTTTCTCCTCTTTATTTCTTTGAAGAGGGGACATAACATTATATCTTAACTCTTTATGCACAATTAAGCCCAAGTATAGACTCTGCACATTACATTCATTTTAATACCTCTTTTGTCCCGGGGTTGCGCATGTGTGAGTGAGTCTGGGAGCCTCGCCCCGGTTCTCTGTCGTCTTTCCGCTCGTGCTGTGCCTGCTCTGTCTCCATGGACACGCGTCCTCTGGGGGCACGCAGGCGCATTGCGAGCGTGACGACGGACAGCGGGGATCTTGCGGCTCAAGTCGGACTCTCGCGCATGCGCCGTGGACCGGAACTGGAGGACAGACACCTGAGTCTGATAATCACTACCCACCCAGCCATATAAAAAGCACGACAAGGCTAGTATGCAATATACTACCCCCTGAGGAAGCTAGACTGGCGAAACGCGCATCAGGGCGCTACCATTTCAGGCTGCAGTGTGGGGCCATCGCAACATTGATTTCTATGGGTAAGCCTGCCATAATATTCCTTACGTTGTAAACAGACCTACTATGATCTATATATGCTCTGTACACCTGACTTCCTTTCTGGCAATTTTTGCCTGACTATGACACTCTGGTCCTGATCTATCCTTGCTACTATGGCGTAACCTGCTTTGTAACCTCTTGAATTCGGGCACTTTGGAAACACACGGTCATGGATTGACCTTTGTGTTCCCCGTAATTTTTGTACCTGTGTTGTTACCACCAGGCTGCAGATACGCCACTATTATATTATTTAGATGTTTGACCTGTGGTCTATGTTAGACATATATTAATTGCCAGGGAATTCTTTGGCCAATTGTTTGAAGCTACCACACTGCTTTTCTTTTTTCAGATCCCCTTTGAAATTTTACATATGTATTATTTTGTGTTGTATGTCCTAATAAAATGTTTAATTTTTTTTTTACTTTTGTGGCGTAATGACTTCCTTTTCTCTAAGTTTTCTAAAATTAATTTTAATGTGGATAAATGTATGGTTATGCACTTGTGCCGAGGAAACAAATTGTAAAATTATGCATTAAACGGTAAAACACTGGGTAAAAATACCACTGAAAAATATTTGGGGATTTTGGTGGACAGTACATTTAACTTTAGCAACCAGTGCCAGGCAGCTGCTGCCAAGGCAAATAAAATCATGGGTGCATCAAAAGAGGCATAAATGCTCATGACAAGAACATAGTTTTGCCTCTATACAAATCACTAGTCAGACCTCATATGGAATAATGTGTACAATTTTTGGCACCTGTGTATAAGAAGGACATGGCTGAACTAGAACTGGTGCAAAGAAGGGCGACCAAGGTAATTAAGGGAATCTAATTACAATGTACAAATATATAATTGGACAATACAGAGATCTTTCTAATGATCTTTTTACACCTAGGCCTGTAACAAGGACAAGGAGGTATCCTCTACGTCTAGAGGAAATAAGGTTTCACCACCATCACAGACAGGGATTCTTTACTGTGAGAGCAGTGAGACTATGGAACTCTGTCACAGGATGTTGTAATGGTTGATTCTTTGAACAAGTTCAAGAAGGGCCTCAATGCCTTTCTTGAAAAATATAAGATTACAGCTTATGAATACTGTATTCTGAAAATGGGACGTTGATCCAGGGATTTAGACCCATGCACACGACCGTATTTTTTCCCTCCCGTAAATACTGCCCATAAATACTGGTCCTTTGTCACATGTTTTTAACCCGTATTTAACCCGTATTTACGGACCCGTGCGCGTAAATACTGGTCCGTTGTCATCCGTATTCCACTCGTGGGATTATAGGACTTGATGGACCTGTGCCTTTTTTCCACCTTATTAACTATGTAACTATGTAAAAGTAAGGCCTTATTTACACGAGCGTTGAATACATCCGTGTGATGGCTGTTAACACAACGGCCATGTAACGTCTGTGGTCGCTGACCACGAACGCCTTCCATCCGGTCGACGCCCTTCTCTCCAGAGATAGCTGCACGTGCGGCCGTCCTGTTCCACAGTGACCACCAGGGTGCACTCACGAGCTCAATCCAGCCTTGAGGGGCCAGAGCGCACACAGGTGTGAGATTGAGCTGATTGCTCCCAGAGCACCCTGGACTATAAATAGGGCTCTGCCCCTTCCTGCTTTGCCTGAGCTTTGTTGTCGTTACCCTAGTCTCTCTTTGCAAATGGTCTCCTAAGTGTTTTCCAGTTCCAAGTGTTTCCCAGTCCTGTAACCTGTATCCCGTGCTATCCTGGTCAAGTGCCGTATTGAGTTGGAGTCGTGCTGCGCTGAGTACCACACCAGTCCTACTACACCACCCCTGGTGGCTGCCTGTTGCCTAGTCCCATTCGAGCCTGTCTTGCTACTGTCTGAGCTACCAGAGGTACACCTATACGAACTATAGACTCTGACCTGTGTACTGTTGGCCAGCTGCCATACTGTTAAGGCGGTACGGCCCAGTGGGTCCACGTACCCAACGTGACAGGCTGTCACATGGACGCATGCTTTTCAATGAGGCCGTTCACACAGCTGTTGTTTCACCGGACCGCTTGGAGGGTCAGTTGAAAAATAGAACCTGTCCTATTATAATCCAAGTCTATGGGGATCCGTGAAAACTGGACCTGCACGGGGGCACCTCTTACGTAAAAAACGTCACGTTTTTCACGTCCGAGTTTCCCTACGCTCGTGTAAATCTAGCCTTAGATTTAATTCCATCTTCCAAGCATATGGTATACATCAGGGGTCTCAAAGCCCCCTGACGTATACCATTTGGCGGGACACAGAGCCGCTTGTATAGGCTTTGCTCCGGGACTCTGTGGAATCCCCTGACATCGCTGTCCATATATGGACAGCGATGTCTGGGGCTTCCCCAGAGCCGAAGTCCCAGAGCAGAGCGCTCTGCCCGGGACTCCGGCACTGGGGTTGCCCCTGATAGACAGTGATATCTGGAGCAGAGCTGGAGTCCCAGGAAGAGCGCTACTAGCGCTCTGCCCGGGACTCCAGCTCTGGGGTTGCACCTGACATCACTGTCCATATATGGACAGTGATGTCAGGAACAGAGCTGGAATCCCAGGAAAAGTGCCAGAAGCGGCTCTGCTCTGGGATTCCAGCTCTGGGCAAGCCCCTGACATTACTGTCCATATATTGACACTGATGTGAGTGGCTTCCCCAGAGTTCCAGAGTAGAGACTATACTATTGCTCTGCTCTGGGACACCGGCTCTGGGGTTGCCTCTGACATCACATTCCGGTCCAGGAGGATCCCCTGACGTCACTGTCTATGGACAGGGGCTCCTCCAGCAGAGGAATCCTTGGCCAAAGCGTCGGCAATGCTCTGGCTGGGGATTCCAATCCTAGAGGGAGCCCCAATGGAGCGATCTACTGGGGGGGGGGTGGCACTATCTACAAGGGATGTGTGTGGCAGTATGTACAGAGGGCACTGTGGCAGTATGTACAGAGGGCACTGTGGCAGTATCTACAGAGGGCACTGTGGCAGTATCTACAGAGGGCACTGTGGCATTATCTAGGGTGGTGGCATCTACAGAGGGCACTGTGGCATTATCTACGGAGGGCACTTTGGCATTATCGATGGGTAGGTGTGTGGCAGTATCTACAGAGGGTACTGGGTACTGTGGCAGTATGTACAGAGGGCACTGGGGCATTATCTACAGGTGGGTGTGTGGCAGTATCTACAGAGGGCACTGTGGCAGTATGTACAGAGGGCACTGTGGCATTATCTACAGAGGGCACTGTGGCATTATCTACAGAGGGCACTGGGCATCAAGTACAGGTGGGTGTGTGGCAGTATCTACAGAGGGCACTGTGGCAGTATGTACAGAGGGCACTGTGGCATTATCTAGAGAGGGCACTGTGGCATTATCTACAGAAGGCACTGTGGCATTATCTACAGGTGGGTGTGTGGCAGTATGTACAGAGGGCACTGTGGCAGTATGTACAGAGGGCACTGTGGCATTATCTACAGAGGGCTCTGTGGCACTATCTAAAAAGAGGCTGCCCAATCATGACATTCGTGTGTCTGCCAAACGCTGCCAACTGAGCCGCCGGACTGCATTTAGCGACACTTAAACTGGAAAACTGGATTGTTAAAATAAGCACGTGGAGAAAACGCGCACATTTTAACGTTTAAACCTAGCAGTATTATTATAGTAATGTAGTACTTATATATTAATGTAGTATTATTATAGTAATGTAGTATTGTTATAGAAGTTCAAATAACTAATTGATTAACAATAATTTTGTATCAAATTTGAAAGTAATGCGGCCCGTTAAACGTCACATTTTTTCTATATGTGGCACTCTTACCAGTTTGAGACCCCTGGTATACATGATACATAGCTAAAATTGGTATAGATTTATCTACACATGAGATGATAGTGAGGCAGAATGGGTAATGCAATAGCTTGAAGGGGTAGAAAGAAAAGAAAAAAAGATTAGAAACGACCAGCAAAAAACCCAAAACAATACTGAATTGCAATTGTTATATCATACAGATCTAACAGAAAAAAGAAGAAATAACCCAAACACAATCCAGGAGAGTCCGATCAAGGAAACAAACTTCACAATGTACACTCAGGAGAACTCAACAAAGATATTGAAAGGAGATTCACATACAGATGCCAACAACACGGACATGACTTCCACAAGTCAACCGGGAAAGAAAGCCATCGCGTCCACAACTGCTCCAGCTAAGAAGTCAAGAGTATGTGTCATTTTGTAATGTGTTGTCTGACATACAAATGTGCCGTTTATAAAATATGTTTTATGTGATATAATGACCTATTTTTCTATTATTTAAATACTTCAGAGATACTCTTTATAAAGTGTAGTATTTATTGCATAGACATTACTAACTTGAAGAGTACAGATTGTTTAGATATAGAATACTGTAACACTGATCTTTAAATGTAAGCTTTTATATAAATTTGGTAAAGGAAAAATAATTATATTACTCAGCCTTCTCATTGTGTGGAGTCATTCATTTTACACAGCAAAAAATAAAAATATGATTGTAAAGACTGTTAGAGAGGGACATGCAGAAGTTGAGGTGGCACACAGAACTGTACTACCCCTACAGCTTTTCTACAAATAGGGCTTAATCACTGTTCAATAAAAAGTTATGCATGTTTCTAATAAACTTTTTATATCAGTCTATCACCAGTTTCAAAATCTCTGCTTGCTGCCAATGAATGTAAACATTCTTGTTCACATTCAGAGGTTGGAAACGTAAAATTTCCGAATCTGCAACTGACATAGTTGCAGGGCTCCTGACTCTAGAGCTCTTATACATTAAGGCCTTTATCACACACAATCTGGCAATTTAAACTACTTAAAAAAAGTTTCTAAAAACACTAACATTACTAAAATGTAAAATGCGATTTTAGTTGCGTTTTTGGTGATGTTTTTCATTTGGTGTCATTTTGTAGAAGCTTTTTTCTGGCTTTTTTTTTGAAGTTCTATGGAAAAGCCTATGGGAAAACAGCCTAAAAAACACCATACTCAGAGAATGCTGCATTTGGAAAAAAAAGTGCCTAAAACACGCCACAAACCAAGACGCAGTTGTGTGTAGTGCATTTTGTATTTTATTATAGACATAAATGTAACATCTGATGGCCCATGAAAAACGCAGCAACAAATGCCACAAAAAAAATGCACAAAAATCTGTGTGTGAAATCAGCCTAAAAGCAGTTATCAAATTTGTAAAAAAAAACAGCTGCAAATATTCTAAAAAAAGAAAGAATCAGTACTCACCTATCCTTTGCCCTGGCGACTAAGCGCTGACTTTCTGGTGGTCCTCCTGGTCTTTGTTTACAAGCGTCCAGCACGCAATAAGAGGCCTCACAGCGGTAACATGCGGTAATCCTGGCATAAACGCTCCCATCGCTGAGCGTAGATGGCAGGAATACGGCATGTGACTGCTGAGGTCTCTAATTGACTGCAGCGGTCACGTGCTGGCCACTTGTAAACAAAACTGGGAGGACCGTTAAAGGGTTATTCCCAAGTTGATAAATGTAGCTATGAAGCTCCCCCATGTAAAAATAAGAACTTTTCTAATTACCTGTCCGTCGCCCA